>NC_134837.1:196472686-197202353 GCF_004210375.1 Tachypleus tridentatus
ATGCATTAGCTGTCATTAAACCTTATGTGGCTTAACCTGTAATTTCCAGAATCATCTGCAAATAATGGCTGACTTCTTAGTTTGGGTTGACTGTAACAAGATGTTTATTGAACTGTCTTTTCTGTCCCCTTCACTTATAGGTGTACAGGAAAGAGGGCTGGCCACAAGGGCAGCGGAAGTGAATGTAAACTAAGCTACATCTGTTAGGTCCCCCTGCGCATGACTAAACTTAACGGTGCACAACTCACGGGTTAAAAAAATAAAAAATCCCCACTACTGACAAAGCAAGATGGTGAACGCACCGAGTTGCGCCAGATGCATTTTCAAATATACAAACGTCATAGAGTAACTTAACGAAATATCACAACTTGTAATGCATGTAAGATATGTTAAATACGATACACATAATCAAAACACGTGTTTGCCCGAGTTAGTGTACAAAACTTACAGATGCCCGGGAGGACGTTGTCATGGTGATGGTTAAGACGTCTCGAGCTGTATGTACTGTAAACCTTACAACATATTATCGTCTACAATTTATCTACTACAATAGACCCTACAATATATTGTTATCTATAATTTATGTAATACAATAAACCCTACAACGCATTGCCCTTTGCAATTTATATACTACGATAAACCTTACAATATATTGTTATCTATAATTTATATAATACAATAAACCCATTAAAGAACTGGGTTAAAGAATAACAGAACAATTAAATACTGAAAGTTTTGTCAGTCTTGAGGTGTTTTAATAACTGTACACTCACTTTTAATACTGTAATGTTGACCACACCTTTCAAGTGTAAATTTCTAAACAATATTCCGTTTATTGCCCTCGAACTACTTGTGTTAAGAAATCTTCCGCTTTGAAGAGAAGGAAAGACAGTCTTTTATATTGTTTTGAGTGGAAGACAAATGGCCATGAAGTGTTTATTTTTTCTATCACTCCCTGGACACCCAGACGGACGTTTCGGTTTACCAGATAATTGAACAGGAACTTGAAACTTGAGTTTCGGAATGGCTCGCGGCTACTACAATAAACCCGACACTGAACTGGGTTAATGAACAACAGACTAGTGCAGGGGCGTCAAGGCAGAAAATAGCGCCATTTCGAGCCACTATACTAGTGTGTTACTCCGCCCCTTTTTCAAGAATGTACAGAACTATCGCTTATCTTTACAGACCTCTGTTGTTGAGGGTACAAAATAATAAGTAATCTCGGATTGTCGTAGTTCACTTTTATCGGTTCTATCCAGAAATATTTTACAGGGGTTTGTTTTGGTTTGGTTTGTTTTGAATTTCACGCAAAGCTACACAAGGGCTATCTGCACTAGACATCCCTCATTTAGCAATGCAAGACTAGAGGGAAGGCAGTTAGTTATCACCACCCACCGCCAACTCTTGGAATACTCTTTTACCAACGAATAGTGGGATTGACTGTCGCTATATAGCGTCCCTACAAGGCTACAAGGGCGAGAATGTTGGTGTGACGGGAATTCGAACCCGCGACCTTCAGATTACGAGTCAAACGCCTTAACCCACCTGGCCATGCCGGGACTTTTTACAGGGGTTACACCCGATTCATCGACACGAAACCACGAAGTGGGTTTCTCGTCATCAAATGATTGGCTTTACTTTGTTACGTACAACACTTTCAAATAACCTAAAAAGTTGTGGAAGTATATAACGTAATCAATACAAATAACCTTATGATCATAACATTATACAGCACGTGAAAATACATAAGCACAAATCTTATCACTCCCTTTAACGTAGATTATCTTCATATTATAGTCTTGTAATGATGAACACCAATTTAACAGTCTTCTGCTTTTGTTCTGCTGCAAAAGCATTTACATTGAAATGTTCTTAAGCTGACACTAAAACCAATGTTTTTTTTTTCCACAGTAGAATAAGTCTTTTAAATTACAGTTAACTGTTTTAGAAAAATAACAGACAGGGTGTTCAATACGTTTATCGTCTGATTGTAACAGAATAGCACCAGCGCTAAAATCGTTGGCATGTGAAAGGCTTATTTATCAAAGTCAGGTGTCATTAATTAACACAGGGAAAGTGCACGATAAAGATTTGACCGTTTCAAAAGCAGATTGACATGTTTCACGCCATTAGAACTTTTGATTTGTCTTCACTAGGTTTGTTGGACAATTCACAACAAAATCAGCACTTACAGAACTGAAGGGCTTCTTGAAAGCTGGGATAGGTTTCAAAGAACATAATTTTCTGGTTAGGTTTGACAGGTATGACAAGTTCTATAAATCTAGTAAACATATTTTCCAATTTTTGGCCGAAAGGAACGTCTCACAATTTTGTCACGTCTTCTTTTGGCCCCTAAATGACCTCCCATGAGGAGTTCCTGGACAATTTTCAATATTTCAGAGCTATATGCTTTGGGAAAAACGATTTAATAAGCTATAGCCAACTCCTCTGAAGCTGGCACATCTGGTAGTCTCCATTTCTCAAGAGCATATCATTTTTGCAAAAATAACTACTTTGAACTTTCTCCAGTTCATTCTTTGGGAGTGCTTATTTAAAAAGTTATGAGATATGTGGATCCATTTTTTGTTCATAGATCAATCTGATTTTAGCAAATGGTACTTCACCAGATGAATCAAATCCCTTACGTCCATCTCTGCCACTCATCAAAGAATTGTCAGTAAGACAATCATTCATAAAATCCAAGTAGGATAAAAAGATGTCTGATGTTAAACAAATGTTAGGAAGTGAAACATTAATAAAGCTTGAGCAATAACAGATTCATCTGTGACAGAACTCGAATCTAAAGGTAATACACCTTCTAACAACAATGATTGAGTCGTCGCAGTATCACGTAGAATACATATGGGTATGAGATTACCAGTGTCATTTGTCAAAGACACAGAACCAACACACACAAAAGGGTCTAAAGTCCTCTCTAACTACATCAGCCTTTTTATCAGTGACCCAATCAACAATATTGGATGATCTGGTAAAACTACGTCCATATGTGGACACAAACGCACTGGGCGTTGTCTGATTTTTTTCTTTCTTTTTCAAACCAACAAGCGGACATAAAAATGATAAGGTTTTTACAAAAAAAATGGCAAAAAGGTCTTGGCTGGTTTTGATGAAGTTTTATTCTAACTATCAGAATATTTTGAACTGGAGAAGCTGGATTTTTAGAATAATTCTCAACTTTAGTTGCTTTAACAGGTACAGGTTTTTGCTGAGATAGTAGGAATTTCTTTTTTTATGAAAACTAGTTTTAAGTGTTAAAGTGTAGTCATCGGAAAGAGCAGCTGCTTCCTGTAGTTTTTCAACTTTATTTTCGTCCAAGTGAGTTTTGAGGTCATCGCGTGAACAATGTTTAAATTTCCCAATTAGACATAATTGTCTTAGTTTGTCGAAACTGTTGCCAATACACATAGAATTACATTATCGGTCAAAATAAATCGGGTCCGGCATGGCCAAATGTGTTAAGGCGTGCGACTCGTACTCTGAGGGTCGCAGGTTCGCATCCCCATCTCGCCAAACATGCTCGCCCTTTCAGCCGTGGGGGCGTTATAATGTTACGGTTAATCCCAGTATTCGTTGGTAAAATAGTAGCCCAAGAGTTGGCGGTGGGCGGTGATGACTAGCTGCCTTCCTTCTAGTCTTACACTGCTAAATTAGGGACGGCTAGCACAGATAGCCCTCGAGTAGCTTTGTGTGAAATTGAAAAAACAAACAAACAAACAAACAAAATAAATCTCTTTTCTCCAAGGATAAATTCCATATAGGTTTGATTATATTCCTTCTGATAACCTCGAAACTTTTGGCCTACAACTTTATATATAACCTAAATTTATAGAATTAACTGGGAAATGATAGTTGTCGAGGAACTAACTCGTATGCTTTGAGAATAGCTGCTTTAACTTTATCATAATTTGTACACTATTTTAAAAAGAGAGTGGCATAAACTTTCTATGCTTTATCAATTAAAATAAATAATAATAATAATGACTATTTTTCTGTGGGCCATTCCATGCTTTGGGCAATCTTCTGAAAACGTTGGAAATATTTATCAACTTCATTTTTATTGAATGGTAATAAAAATATCGATAAGTTCAAAGTTGTTATTTTGCCTTTTTCGATCGGAATTTAGTCTAATTTACATTTCTTTTTTGACTTCAGTACGAGCTTTCTCGGTCTCGAGACGTTCGTTTTATTTTTAATCTTTGATACGAGCTTCTTCAAGATCTGTGTCTTTAATTTTAGTTGGAACTCTAACTTATCTTTATCATTCAAGCCCCAATAGTATCCTCAAGTGGGGATACTAGAGTATTCCTTTGATGCTTCCTCAGACAACAAATCATCATAAAATTATGTTTCAATAATACGCTTCTCCAGTTCATTTTTTCCTCCTTGATTTCTTAACTTCTAATTCTAAAACTTTAGCGATTTCGAACAATTCACTTTTGTTATATTTTTAAAGTTGTTCGAGACAGGTGGGTTTAAGAAAATCTCGATATTCAGATCAAATCTTGCAGACACTGGTAAATATAAATTGAATTAACATTTGAATTTTAATTTGGATAGAAATTTGTTTCTGATTCTGATCTCGCACAGGAACCACCAATTAGTGAAAAGGATGATGATTAAGGACCTGATATTGTTATGTTGGTGTAGATCACCATGTTTTAGTATTGTCACGAACTGTCTTACTCTTGTAGCTCACCATGTTTTAATATAGTCACGAACTGTCTTACTACTGTAAATTACCATGTTTTAGTCTACTCACGAACTTTCTTACTGCTGTAGATCACCTTGTTTTAGTATAGTCACGAACTGTCTTACCGCTGTAAATCACCATGTTTTAGTATAGTCACGAACTGTCTTACTACTGTAGATCACCATGTTTTAGTCTACTCACGAACTGTCTTATTGCTGTAAATCATCATGTTTTACTCTACTTACGAACTGTCTTACTGCTGTAGATCACCATGTTATAGTCTACTCACGAACCTTTTTACTGCTGTAGATCACCTTGTTATAGTCTACTCACGCACTGTCTTACTGCTGTAGATCACCATGTTTTAGTATAGTCACAAACTGTCTTACTACTGTAGATCACCATGTTTTAGTCTACTCACAAACTGTCTTATTGCTGTAAATCATCATGTTTTACTCTACTTACGAACTGTCTTACTGCTGTAGATCACCATGTTATAGTCTACTCACGAACCTTCTTACTGCTGTAGATCACCTTGTTATAGTCTACTCACGAACTGTCTTACTGCTGTAGATCACCATGTTTTAGTATAGTCACGAACTGTCTTACTACTGTAGATCACCATGTTTTACTCTACTTACGAACTGTCTTACTGCTGTAGATCACCATGTTATAGTCTACTCACGAACTGTCTTACTACTGTAGATCACCATGTTTTAGTCTACTCACGAACTGTCTTATTGCTGTAAATCATCATGTTTTACTGTACTTACGAACTGTCTTACTGCTGTAGATCACCATGTTTTACTCTACTTACGAACTGTCTTACTGCTGTAGATCACCATGTTATAGTCTACTCACGAACTGTCTTACTACTGTAGATCACCATGTTTTAGTCTACTCACGAACTGTCTTATTGCTGTAAATCATCATGTTTTACTCTACTTTCGAACTGTCTTACTGCTGTAGATCACCATGTTTTATTATAGTCACGAACTGTCTTACTGCTGTAGATCACCATGTTTTAGTCTACTCACGAACTGTCTTACTGCTGTAGATCACCATGTTTTAGTCTACTCACGAACTGTCTTACTGCTGTAGATCAGATCACCATGTTTTAGTCTACTCACGAACTGTCTTACTGCTGTAGATCACCATGTTTTAGTCTACTCACGAACTGTCTTACTACTGTAGATCACCATGTTTTAGTCTACTCACGAACTGTCTTACTGCTGTAGATCACCATGTTTTAGTCTACTCACGAACTGTCTTACTACTGTAGATCACCATGTTTTAGTCTACTCACGAACTGTCTTACTGCTGTAGATCACCATGTTTTAGTATAGTCACGAACTGTCTTACTGCTGTAGATCACCATGTTTTAGTCTACTCACGAACTGTCTTACTGCTGTAGATCACCATGTTTTAGTCTACTCACGAACTGTCTTACTGCTGTAGATCACCATGTTTTAGTCTACTCACGAACTGTCTTACTGCTGTAGATCACCATGTTTTAGTCTACTTACGAAACTTGTCATCTTTTTATCTTGCTACGTAGTACTTTACTACTGTAGGTCACCAGAATACTATAACATCATATTTACACTATAAAGGAAAGGACAAACATAGCATCAGTTGAGACATTTAGGATTGTCACTAAAGTACCGTACCAGTTTCCTCTCGGATTATTTACTTAATAAAAACTAAGTACCTTTCTGTACCTATGAATAACACTCAAATATACATTAAGGTGATTCAGGAAAAAAAATCTATACTGAAACAAATATTAAGTAAAGAACAGTGGGTAAACAAAGGATTTAGGTTTTGTTAAATATGTGTTTAAACATAAGATTCAGGTTCTATTGAATATATATATTTAAACATAAGGTTCAGCTTCTGTTGAATATATATATTTAAACATAACATTTTGGTTTTGTTAAATATATGTGTTTAAACGTAAGATTCAGGTTCTATGAAATATACGTATTTAAGCATATGATTAAGGTTCTGTTAAATACATATATTGAAGCGTAAGAATCATAAACGTAAGATTCAAGTTTTGTTAAATATGTGTAAACATGAATCAAGTTCTGTTAAATAAATATACATATAAACATAAGGTTCAAATTTTGTTAAATACATATATATATATATAAACATAAGACAGATAAAACGTTAAGAAATGTCACCTGCTTTTAGCAGATTGAATTTTTTGGTATTAACTAACACACACATTAAACGAAACAGTAATTTATTATTGTGGCTTCATGGGAAATCCCCTAATGTCTGGGTTTTTAATTCCTTCCCATCATAATTCTCTGTCCCACAATTGCAGAGTTGTTTCCCCCGTTCTCTATGAAAAAAACTCCTACGGTCCATCGTCTGGCATTGAGGCACACTGTTGAAGGGAAGCAGCTTAATTCTGATGTAGTCTTCACTGTTTGATCTTTCTTTGATCGTAGGGACAAAAACGTGCCGCGCCCGTCCCCTCTCTTCCTTGTTTACGGTCCTTTCTAGCTAACAGTCTTCTTGCGTTACTAGACATACTTTGTGTTCGCGAATGAACACACGTCTTTACCTGCGCAGGACGTCTCTGTCAGTGTACTCTCGAAAGCAGAAATAAGGAACCACTCACATATTTAAAAATTGTTTTAATATTCATGACAAACTGAAATGATTACCACGATATTTAATCCGTTTCCAGTTTCTAATGGGTATTTCTGTGTTTGTTTTTAGAATTTATCAGAACACAAACGCTGATACTACATCTACCGTTTTTTTAGTCGTAAACGTTGCTACCTATTGTGTTCAAGAAAGATCGGATAGTATAAATAAAAAACTTACATTCCAAACAATGGTTCAAGTAAGTGCCATGCGCACAACGAAAGCAGAGGACAGTCAACGAGGGTGAACCAGGAGTAACAAATATTTTATCCCAGGTATTCCAACACCAGTGGACTCAAAAACAAATGCAAGTATAACTTTGTTTGTGTGAATGTGTGTAACAGACGTTTTATCCCAGATATTTCAACCGGTCACGTGCACATTAGTTAAGCACAAAGTTGCACAGTGAGCTGGCTACCTATGCTCTTCCCACCAAGGGTATCAAATCCTCGTTTCTAGCGTTGTAAATCCGCAGACATGCTATTGTGCTACTAGGGGGCGTAATGAAAGCAAACTAGCCTCAAAGTCTAAACATCATTTAGGACTAGGGTAACAACTGGAAAATTCGAAACAGCTTTTTAACATTTGTTTGTTTCTGAATATTAACGGAAAGCTATACAAGACATATTTTCATTATCCCTGTTTATATTCAACTGAGAGACTACAGGAAAGACTGTTAGTTTGAAAGCAACTATCGACAATTCTTGACGTTTCCATGTTTAACCGAATAGTAGGATTTACAGCCACTTTTAGAGTGCATCCACGGGTCCAAAGTACCGGGCGCGTTTCTGTGACAACGGGATGTAAGCCGTGGACCCTCGCAAACAAAACCAACTCGCTAGAGAAGACGCCACGTCTACTTTTCTCTTATATGAAATAGTAGACAAGTCGTTAACTGTTGTCTATTGTGTGCAGGGTGCATTAACACATTTCTAATTTTTTTTTTCTGATAAGTAGAGCCATGACAAAACAAAAAACACGTTATTAAAATCAACTGATAAATTAAAACACGTTAGTAAAGCCGAGAAATCGATTAAATATAATTAATAAAGTCATGGAAAAATATAATCGCTTCAGTAATAAATATCATGAAAAATTTTAAAACACACGAATAAAGTTACAATGGGCTATCTGTGCTCTGCCTACCACGGGTATCGAAACCCGGATTTTAGCGTTGTATGTCCGCAGATATACCGCTGAGCCACTAGGGGGCTACAAGATATCTGCGATTTTTCAAGCTAACAATAAGGGTTAGCAACAGGTATATTACGTATTTTATAAGTTACTCATAATTTATTTAAACACACTTAAAGTATTTTGTCAAAGTTTAAATATCCAAATGCAATGAGACAAAAGTGTTTGTTTTTTCAACGAAGAACAAATGTCTTAGTTTTATTGTTGTTGTTGTTAAGCAAAACTGTACAATGAGTTATCTGTGATCCACGCGTATCGAAACCAGGATTTAAGCTTTATAAACCTACAGTTTACCACCAAGGTGAAATGGTTTAGCAGGAAAGTTGAAATGTAATGTGTCGAGTGTTGAATTTCTTTTATGACTTTAATTGGGTTGAGTTGAGTTTCAAGTCATCTTTTCCAAACCACGATGCTGACCTTACTGCTGTATATTGACATTCATGGTATAATAAAACAATCGATTGTGTTTATGAAGCAGCGAATTGCTCTAGAATTCAAGCAAATTAATTTCAATGCGCCACACAAAATACTTACGGCAATATAAATACAAAACTATATAACGGAAGTTAAGGTTGTCCAGTTTTGAATGTTTATACAAAGAACTAAGAACTGCAGTCATTGTTTAGAGTAAACTATATTTCAGTAATGACCACTGTTACTATGATATGCAGACCACGTGTATGTAACACCATAATCAAACTAAGAGCCATTTCCTACGTACTTCATAAATTTAAAACATGGATTTTTAAGGGGTTTGCTAGTGCTAGAGAATAAGATATTTACAGTAATTATTGATACTCCCCTTGTTTATAAATCAGTTACATAATGCTTTCACCTCCAGTGCACAAGAGATTTGGCGTGCCAACTTGATACCGTTTCGAACTTCAAATCGTCCCCACGGAAGTTAAGTGGTAAGCCTAAAGATCTATAATAGCTATGAATACTGGTTTAGATACCAGCAATAGAGTACGGATATCACCAATCGTGTAGTTTTGCGCTTAACTACAAACAAGTCTTCAGCCCATTGCTTCACTTTAAGGCATGGCCACGTGGTTAAGGCACTCGACTCGTAATCCGAGAGTCGTGGGCTCGAATCCCCGTCACACCAAACATGCTCGCCTTTTCAGCTGTGGGGCGTTATAGTGTGATGGTCAATCCCACTATTCGTTGGTAAAAGAGTAGCCCAAGAGTTGGCGGTGGGTGGTGATGACTAGCTAGCTGCCTTCCCTTTAGTTTTACACTGCTAAATTAGGGACGGTTAACGCAAATAGCCCTAATGTAGTTTTGCGCGAAATTCAAAATAAACTAAACTAAATCACTTTAAAGATGCTCGAGTTAATTTCTGTTCAGAAAAACGAAAACGTAATTTAACTTTCACTTGCTAAGAAATGTTAAATAATATATTAACGTTTTAAATATTTTATGTGCAAGCAAACAATTTGGTATATTTTTTTCTTTCTGTAGAGGTGAACAAAACTTTATTTTCTTTAACTAACTACCTTTGGTCAAAGAAGAGTAAAAAAACCTGTGACCTTGAAGACTAGCTCCAAGACAGAGACCGAAATGAACTGGAGCTTTATTTTTATTTTATCTTCCCCGGAGTGTCGGGTTCGTTAACAGTGCGGAATGAACAGGCTATCAAATAAACAGGTTTTAAGCTGATTTTCTTAACTTTTGCTGAAAATAAAGAACCTTATTGTACACCATCTTATATATTCATGGTATCGTTTCGAACGTCTAGTTAAAGGCGAAAAACAAACAATACATTTTCTTTAGTTTAACGGAGAAGAAAATAATAAAATGTGTTCATGTGAACAAGTAAAAAAACAAAATAAACACTGTATCAGAACAGACGTTCAGCTGTCTTTACTGAGAGACTGGCTGTTCAGTTCATTTTACTACATTTCTTGAGACACGATCGTAAGAATGTATCTTTAGTTTTGTATCTAGAAACAGACGTTAAAAATCCACACAAATTACACATGAAGATGGTGGTATTCACAAATTCATAAGCTTGCTCATAGAAAAATAGACGCTCACAAATCCACCTAATTGTACATAGATTGAAACAATCGTTGACTCAGAAACGAACGTTGACGTAAATATGCTTATAGAAACAGGCAGATACAGATCTACACATTTACGACAACGTGGTCACTCAAATTTTCATGGAAAATACATAATCGTTTAAAAAATATGTATAATTTTGAAATAACAAGGTTGAATATTTAGAAATTACGTTTCACATTTAAACGTTTAGCCGTCTTCTAAAATGTGTTATATGTTGTCTAAAGAGTTATGGGCCCTTTAAAGAAAGTAATATGTGTGATGTTAAACTGCAGGCATTGGTGAAAAGGTTGTTTCGCATATATATCAGGCACATCCTTACGGCACAATAGATACACCTTAAGTCTAACGTAGCTCGCTTTTTACTTCGATAAGTAAATGCAAGCAAATTTTACTGCAGTTTGTAGTTCAAGTTAATCAAAACAAGAGCATTTTTATTGACAAAAACACACAAACAAACGTTCTAGAATTATAATCTGTTATTGTCAACTGACGACCCTGCACGATATAACTGTGTTTATCTGACATTATTTAAACAGGTTCCACATATCAACATTATCACAGCCTTTTCTGTTTCTTGCTTAATCGTGTCACGCAAAGATTAACTGGTGATGAACACCTTCATTATCCCACAGTGACTTTATGTTTACAAGTATAACACATTGAAAGGTTTGCAAGAAAATTCCTCTAAACACGTAATAACAATTGAAGATTACTAAGGACAAAACTCCACAAATTTTTATCTTCTTCGACTTTTTTTCTCTGGACATTATCTATTTTTTGATACTTAATTAACATTTCTAATTATTTTAGACATATATAAAAAATGCATCAAAAGATCGATCATAACCAAACTTTATCTAAATAAAATGTCACGGATACGTTATCTATTAAAACAGATTTTAGTGGTTTAGTAGTTATGACATGAATACATTGTTTATCAACTAGCCATTTAAAAACATTGACCTTGTAGCTGTCTAAACAAAGTTTAATGGGTACACTGTTTATCAACTAGATATTTAAAAACATTGACTTTGTAGCAGTCTAAACAAAGTTTAATGGATACACTGTTTATCAACTAGCCATTTAAAAACATTAATCTTGTAGCTCTCTCAACAAAGTTTAATGGGTACACTGTTTATCAACTAGCCATTTAAAAACATTAACCTTGTAGCTCTCTCAACAAAGTTTAATGGATACACTGTTTATCAAATAGCCACATAAAAGCATTAACCTTGTAGCTGTCTAAACAAAGTTTAATGGATACACTGTTTATCAACTAGCCATTTAAAAACATTAACCTTGTAGCTCTCTCAACAAAGTTTAATGGGTACACTGTTTATCAACTAGCCACTTAAAAACATTAACCTTGTAGCTCTCTCAACAAAGTTTAATGGATACACTGTTTATCAAATAGCCACATAAAAGCATTAACCTTGTAGCTGTCTAAACAAAGTTTAATGGATACACTGTTTATCAACTAGCCATTTAAAAACATTAACCTTGTAGCTCTCTCAACAAAGTTTAATGGGTACACTGTTTATCAACTAGCCATTTAAAAACATTAACCTTGTAGCTCTCTCAACAAAGTTTAATGGATTCACTGTTTATCAAATAGCCACATAAACGCATTAACCTTGTAGCTGTCTAAACAAAGTTTAATGTGTACACTGTTTATCAACTAGCCACTTAAAAGCATTAATCTTGTAGCTGTCTGAACAAAGTTTAAAGGATACACTGTTTATCAACAAGCCATTTAAAAACATTAACCTTGTAGCTCTCTCAACAAAGTTTAATGGATACACTGTTTATCAAATAGCCACATAAAAGCATTAACCTTGTAGCTGTCTAAACAAAGTTTGATGTGTACACTGTTTATCAACTAGCCACTTAAAAGCATTAACCTTGTAGCTGTCTAAACAAAGTTTAATGGATACACTGTTTATCAACTAGCCATTTAAAAACATTAACCTTGTAAGTGTCTAAACAAAGTTTAATGGGTACACTATTTATCAACTAGCCATTTAAAAACATTAACCTTGTAGCTTTCTCAACAAAGTTTAATGGATTCACTGTTTATCAAATAGCCACATAAAAGCATTAGCCTTGTAGCTGTCTAAACAAAGTTTAATGTGTACACTGTTTATCAACTAGCCACTTAAAAGCATTAATCTTGTAGCTGTCTGAACAAAGTTTAAAGGATACACTGTTTATCAACTAGCCTTTTAAAAACATTAACCTTGTAAGTGTCTAAACAAAGTTTAATGGATACACTGTTTATCAACTAGCCATTTAAAAACATTAATCTTGTAGCTCTCTCAACAAAGTTTAATGGGTACACTGTTTATCAACTAGCCATTTAAAAACATTAACCTTGTAGCTCTCTCAACAAAGTTTAATGGATACACTGTTTATCAAATAGCCACATAAAAGCATTAACCTTGTAGCTGTCTAAACAAAGTTTAATGGATACACTGTTTATCAACTAGCCATTTAAAAACATTAACCTTGTAGCTCTCTCAACAAAGTTTAATGGGTACACTGTTTATCAACTAGCCATTTAAAAACATTAACCTTGTAGCTCTCTCAACAAAGTTTAATGGATTCACTGTTTATCAAATAGCCACATAAACGCATTAACCTTGTAGCTCTCTCAACAAAGTTTAATGGATACACTGTTTATCAAATAGCCACATAAAAGCATTAGCCTTGTAGCTGTCTAAACAAAGTTTAATGTGTACACTGGTTATCAACTAGCCATTTAAAAACATTAACCTTGTAAGTGTCTAAACAAAGTTTAATGGGTACACTGTTTATCAACTAGCCATTTAAAAACATTAACCTTGTAGCTTTCTCAACAAAGTTTAATGGATTCACTGTTTATCAAATAGCCACATAAACGCATTAACCTTGTAGCTCTCTCAACAAAGTTTAATGGATACACTGTTTATCAAATAGCCACATAAAAGCATTAGCCTTGTAGCTGTCTAAACATAGTTTAATGTGTACACTGTTTATCAACTAGCCACTTAAAAGCATTAATCTTGTAGCTGTCTGAACAAAGTTTAAAGGATACACTGTTTATCAACTAGCCATTTAAAAACATTAACCTTGTAAGTGTCTAAACAAAGTTTAATGGGTACACTGTTTATCAACTAGCCACTTAAAAGCATTAACCTTGTAGCTGTCTAAACAAAGTTTAATGGATACACTGTTTATCAACTAGCCATTTAAAAACATTAACCTTGTAAGTGTCTAAACAAAGTTTAATGGGTACATTGTTTATCAACTAGCCATTTAAAAACATTAACCTTGTAGCTCTCTCAACAAAGTTTAATGGATACACTGTTTATCAAATAGCCACATAAAAGCATTAACCTTGTAGCTGTCTAAACAAAGTTTAATGGGTACACTGTTTATCAACTAGCCATTTAAAAACATTAACCTTGTAGCTGTCTAAACAAAGTTTAATGGATACACCACCATTTTATTGAGCAATGTCGGAAGATAAACTGTCTATCGCCCAAAGAAACGCTGAGATATTCCTACGACTTTGGTTCGTTTCGTTTCAACAAAATATAACAAATGTTGAGATATACTTTTAAGTAACACTATATTTCTTGGGATTATTTCTTTTCTTAAACGACGTGTTTTTTGTTGTTTTATTAATAATATCTATTCTCTCCTATTTTTTTTCTCATTGACTGTTAATGTTCTATTAATTTCGAAACATACGACTATATCACTAGTATGCAATTAAAATGAAGATAAACTTTGTACCGTAACTGAAGATAACAGTATTTATTGTTGACTGGCAATAGAGGAGAACGTTTCTCTGTTAAGAATATTTTTATCGCGAGTATTACAGTTCGGGGTTACTTTCTTTTATCTCAAAGATTTCTCGATGTGGGCCTAAAACAAAGTTTATATAGTTAAAAGTTTACAATGAAGCATTTAAATAAGCATGATAAACCTGCTTTAGTTATTTACATTATCAAAAAAAAAAAGGTAGCACTGTTACGCATTCAGTAGTTTCCATAGCAACCAATACAAATACAGGGTGTTCGGAAAGTCACTGTGCAGTTTTGTAATCATATTTTATTCAGTCTATTTCAAGCCAGCAACTGATAGCAGTGTTTAGAAACAAAATAAGAAAGATCCAGGCCTGTATTGATGCCAACGGGGGTCACTTTCAACATTGTTTATAATTGTCATTCATATTTATCTCCTGTATTCTATATTGAAACATGTCTGTTAATAAATATATAAGTGCACAGTGACTTTCCAAACACCCTCTATGATAGACACATTAAATGATATTTATAGTAATCAGTTTCTTCCAATGGCTTCCATAGCAACGATTAAAAGTACGGCACAATAAATGATTTTTGTGATAACGAAGTTGGTTATGTTAAACATTCAGTGATACCCATATCAACGGGTAATATTATAGTACATGCAGTGATTTCTAAGGTAACGAAATGTGCATTGTTTATAATAAGACACTCGTAGATTATGCTTGTATGAAATGTAGTAACGTTTTACTCATTAGTCAATGATATGGACGTATTTTGATAAAAGTATTCTCACTGAACCTAACGATACATATTTCCTACGGCCTTTTAACAACGTCATATGTAATAACTCAATCAAATATGGACATTATTTGTATGTACGCCATATTCCTCAATTTCCTGGGCGTCTTGTTACGCAAGGATTAAACCAGTTGTTGTTTTCTTGGTTTTTCACGATTACACACACAACATCGATGAAACGTTTGACCTGTATAAGGAATTATGTATTCTCGTATACCAAACGTTTGGCCTCTTCAAGATAATTCATCTTGCCATGCACGAAACGTTTGGCCTTCATAGAGTTATCTGTCTTGTTATATAAAACCATCTATAGATGGTAATATTTTTGTTATGCATGAAACATTTAGTCTTTTTAAGGTAATTTGTCTTATTATACACATAACGTTTGGTGTTTATAGAGTAATCTGTCTTGTTATACACGAAACGTTTGTCCTTTATAAGGAAATTTGTGTCGTTAGACACGAAACATTTCTTCTTTACAAGGTAATTTATCTCGTTTTACAATAAACGTTTAGTCTGTGTAAGGCAATCTGTCGTCTAATGTTAAAGTATGAATAGTCATAGCGACACAAAGGTCAAGTTTTTACATCCTACCAACATATTATTCTAAAATAGTGTTTCTCAAACTGTTGGGGTATACCCCTTGGGGGAAGCGAAATGTGTCGCGATGGGCGCATGAGAAAGTTAACGAAAAAAAAAAAATACACTACTGTTTATTTACATACAGGCCTGTTTGAATTTGTGGGGTTCAGAATTTTTCATATTTAATAGTACTGATATAAACATATTTGATTTGTTTACCAGTATACGGGTGGACGGTGGAAGTGGTGAGGGCTCGTGTATTTCAGACGAGAGGAAGGGGTCAGCTGTTTAGACACATGAGTCTAAGTTATTACGACGAAGGGAAATAAAGACTGAAACAAAACTGAAATTAAACAACTTTTTATACTATATACGAACAATATCACCTTAACAAAATTAAACAAAATGTACTACACAAAAATAATGCGACCAAATAACCGTAATTAAACACAACTTAGGTAAAAAAATATGCAAGCCCTTTGAAAACCTTTGTATAACAACACCTTGCAACAGAGAGACGACGCCATGTCTGACCTGTAAAGTGTGATATATTAAGTGCATATATTAAATCATTAAATTTTTTCAGTAACCGCTGTACGTCACACTTCCCATAACCCGAAGAAAAATAATTATAACCCTAAACTGGTACATAAAAGAAACACTGTCTCACATGAGGCACTTTAGAAGTTTGAAAATTCATATGACTTTCTTGTTTCACGTGGTTTTCTAGTTCCAAGTAGTTTCCTAGTTTTATATATATGTTTTTTTGGTTTAGTGTGATTTCCAAGTTTAAAATAGTTTTCCAGTTTAATTGATATTACAAATGTTTTAATTTATTAATTGGCGCACACCTTTTACCGTTTCGTTCGAACTCCCATAGGTACAATTATGTATAACGTAAACAACAAAACTATTCCATACTCTCAACAGAACTTGTTTTTCCCACGGTCATAATTTGACCAGTCACGGTGACACGTAACTTTGCTTGATAAATCACAACGCCGAGAGCGTTTCTGGCAGTATGTAATTTGTCAAGGGTGTTGCCCTAATTTAAAGTAACAGACTTGCTGCTTCCGAAGTCACTAAAATTGTTTATACATTAAACAAATTAGTAAGAAAACATCGTTAAGAAAGGATTATTCTTCAAGTAAAAACTTTTTTATTTCTTTGTTTTTTGTTAATTTTTAAACATGCTTGGATAGTCGTTTTTCTGTATCGGGCACACTGACTCTGGAACAGATTCTGAAGTGGGGCATTGAAGACAACTGAATAATATCCAAACTCCCAGTACATGACAGCAACCACATCAAGACATGTTGTCGCTCCCTTGGCATTACTAGTCCCTCATTAGGGATTTATTTTCATCATTGTTCTAAAGTGTTTTAGAATGCTGAGTGAACTAAGGTTCATTTTTTCGGATCCACTCCATGTTTATATATACATATATTCCACTTCAGATTTGGATTTTAAAAGTTCTTTTCCGATTTATCAGTAGAATGCCAGGGTTCTTCGTTTCTGGAGGTTCAATATGCCAGTTGTTTAGAGGGCAACATTCTCCCAGAGATCAACCTTTTAAGTGTTTTGATATAAAACTTACTGTAACGAAGGCTCAGTTTTTGGAAAAGTATTGTTCAAAAGTTTATTATTCCGAAACAGACCTGATCTGATGGTTAGGGCACTCGACTCGTAACCTGCGAATTGCTAGCTCGAATTCCGTCACCAAACGTGCTTGTTAAAACTTGATGGTCAATCTCATTTTTATGTCGGTAAAAATATTCCGAGATTTGGCGGAGTGTATTGTTAAATGTCTTTCCTCTAGTGTAAATCCCAGTGGAACAGCAGAAAATCTGGAGGCTTATTGCATTAAAAGTCGGGTTATGATACCCGTGGTATGCACAGTGCTGATAGTCCATTGTGTTGTTTTGTGCTTAACAAAAACAGAAAAAAAAAACGAAACCCATCTAATGTATCATTCCAGAACAGAAAAACTCAAAAAGGAAAGCAAACATTATGAAAGTTACCACATCTATATAGTTTCTAACGCTCATTGAAGAACGAAAGGGATGTAGCTTGATGAATAACATACGTCGTCAACTCTTGAGCTACGCTTTACTAGTGAATATTGGAATTGCCTGTCGTGTTAAATAATGTCCCCACAATTGAAAAGGCGAGCATGTTTGGTAGGACTGGGATACGAACCCGCAACACTCAGATTAGGAGTCAAGTGCTCTAACCACCTGGCTTTATCCAGGAGTATATTTAGTATATATATCAATAAAGCTACATTCTCAGCATCGTTAATAAGGGCAACCTTTTATGCTTTTTGCTGTAATCTTTTTATGTTTGATTTTCAACTGAGATACGAACGATTTCACCTGCGATTCGATAGTGAAGGTCGAAGCATCACGATAGTCAGCAGTAGGATGAGCAGACAGGAATAGTTAGTCATTCGATGACGGAATTAGATGGGACAACCTGCAGACAGAGAATTAAGAGCTCGAACTATTAAGCCATGCTAGGCTTAGTTCATTGCTGACTCAAAGAAAATACAATTAGTTTATTTAAAAAGAAAGTTTTAAAATTGAGAAATAGTGCTTTTATACAAATACAGTTGTATATTTTCAGTTGTGCCAGTAGAAACAGAAACCTTGATGTACTAAATGAGAGAAACGTGGTAGCTTCATTAAACTATAAAGAGCTATGAAAAGGATCGAAATTATGTACAAAAATGACACTGTAGAAAGCTTAATAAAATTACTATTGGCTCTAGAAACGGCATTGCATTAAACATAAACGATTAAAAGTGTACAAATAAAAACTGCATTGTTAGTTTTATAAATCTGAATTTCATTAGTTAGGTTTAAAAAATATCTTTATTGTCAAACATAAAATTAAATATTACATTTTTTTGCTGGAAGGTCCAAACTTTATTCACCTGAATTCGTAAATCACTGAGAAACGTGTGTGTTTCTTATAGCAAAGCCACATCGGGCTATCTACCGAGTCCACCGAAGGGAATCGAATCCATAATTTTAGCCTTGTAAATCCGTAGACTTACCGCACTGAGAAATGAAATTTTTATGTTTAAAATTAAAACTCCACAGAACATGGTCATGCACGCTTTTCAACAAAGTTCTATTTAGGTTTGAATTGCCCGGCACGACCAGGTGGTAAGGGCGATCGACACGCAGTCTAACAGTAACAGGTTCAAACCGCCCTAACACGCCAGCCCTTTCATTCATGGGGACGTTATAATGTTACGGTCAATCCCACTATTCGTTGGTAAAAGAGTAGACCAAGAGCTAGCAATGGGTGGTGATGACTAGCTGCCTTCTCTTTAGTCTTACATTGCTAAATTAGGGACGGCTAGAGTAGATAGCCCTCTATACTTTGCGCGAAGTTCAAACCAAACAAACGCTTGATTGAAAGTGACCTAGTGGTTATAGTATACCAGACCACAAATGCGATAATCCATGGTTGTAGCTTAGTTGTTGCAAAATCTTTCTCTACCCTTCAGGTTATAATAATAACGGTCAAATCTCACTTCTCGATTAACGCAGCCCAGTAGTTGTTGTTGTTGAACAGCTGTCTTTACTCTAGTGCATAAATTCATAATTACGTAGGTCTGGCGAAACATGCGAGTCGGAATATTTGTTATTTCCAATTTTCTGCACGTGACACAAGATTTAATGAAAGTAAAAAACTGCGGATTAAACAGCTGACCCTTTTCAAGTCACGTAAGGTCGATTTCCGTCCGACTAGGATCGTTTTATCCCTTTGTTATGTACTAAAATCAAAAATTCCATTCGAGTCCTGTTCGATTATGAAAGATCGTGTATGTATGTATACATGTAAACTACTCCGACTTAAGAAGTACTCCTGGTATTATTTTATTAATGCGTACGCAATATGTATACTATTACGTCATCACAAAACGTGTTTCAAGCAATACACTCGTGCTAATATAAGTTAGTTTCCGTCTACGTTTGTACTATACCGAAAAAAAAATTTAGAATTTTTTAACCGTGTTACTTCTGAATCTTCGACTGGTGACTAGCAAGATTCATCCAGCGATAATTAAAAAGAACCGAATTTTGAACCTGGCCATAATTTTTACCAAAATGGTTGAAATACGGGGTACGATACGCCGAGAACAGATCAGTCATATTCAGTAAGTAATTTTATTTCTATTTCTACTGATTCTACGGAATCAGTTCAGGCAGCTGACACCTTATAGCATATAGATTTTGGAATACGAATGATCAAAATGATAATGCAACTTTGAACAGTAATTCAATCAATGAATATCTTTAAACTGACAAACTCTTAACTTAAAACACTTGATTGGTGACTAACACACAAGAAATGATAATTTAATTTCAATGGGTGGGGAGGGGTTATGTTCTTGTTTCGGGCGAGGTTTCTTACGCGAAATTGAAGTAAACAATGCTTAATAGAATTTAGGGTCAGATGTATTTTGTTGTTGTTTAATAAAAAACTCATCCCTTGAAATATCTACTCCCTTATAAATTATTTAAATGAAATTTCGATAGGTGACTTGGCATACTGTTTTATTTTCAGTTCCATTTTGTGAACAGAAAACAATTGTGAATAATAAAAGACGACCTAATACTTGAACAGCGACACTACAGACTTAATTATAACACACTTTACTGTGATCTAAGTATCCAGTGGACCGAGTCAACAAAACTACGAGTGAACCCAACGTTCTTTCAAGTGGTTTATAGACGAACTTGCCTTTCTCTGGCAAGTGAGCTTGGAAGTAAAACTCGAGTTCCGAGTTCTTGTGTAGCTTTTTCGCGAAGATCCAAGATAAAAACACACACATACAAAAACTGACTTTTATTCAGTTTAAGTTGCACTCCAGATATGTCGAACAATAAACATTTATTGTGTTGTCACTTTAGCTTATTCGTTTGTCCCGAAAAGAGAATATTATAAAATATTTCAGAGATCTTCTTATTACATTTTACTTGACAATTTTCCACTAGAGTCAAGATTAAATATTGAAGGTGTTGCAGTCTACACACTTTTAACAGCCAACGCAATGCCAAAGTTCACGACAAAATAGTTTAGGAAAAATAACACCTCTTAAATGTATATAAAATTTAAGACATTACCAGTATTGTCAAATTCAAACACGTTTCAAAACATAAGGTAATCTCTCAGTGGTTTGTTAGGACTTACGTTTAGTAGTAATCTCCAGAAGGTTCTTCTTGTATTATTTGTGTTTGAATAAGGCTAGTAATTGTAACACACACAGTTTGTTAAAAACCAAACACCAAAAATAAAGTACTTGTAACATACCACAGTGTTCTGGTATTGATTTTGTACTTTGAAAAATGTCACGTGCTTAAAACAAGATAATCAAACTTACTTTTAAATAACATAACGAAGGTTTCTCAAATACCAATGAAGGATTTGTTTTTAATTATTAAATGTATGTAGGTGGCACTGGTATTCATTCAGCCAAAATATAAGTGTAGTACCTTCTTTAGTTTCAACAGGAATGACACGGTGGAAACACGAATCTGATCTATATTCTCAATCCGATTTGATAAATTCAGATATAAAATTTGTTTGATTAATAATTAATGGCTTTTTTCATTAATAAAAACATTATAGATAAAGCGATAAAATCGGAGACAGCAAGAAAAGCTTTTGACTATATAGGCACAAGACAATGTAATAAATACACAATCAACCATAAATTAGGCTTAACTCGCATTAGGCCTACTTTTCCCATGCCGTACAAGACCGCAGCGTTACTTTTTTTTTTAAATTATTTCCTAATGTCACATTTATAGTTTCCTAGGTTAACTATAGTATATTTGTATATGCATATTAAATTAAATTAAATTACAACACTAAAAGGCTCTGTCTGCCCTTATCATATACTTCAATAATCCCTCTGACAAAAGTACGTAAAAACAAAGCACATTTATCGAGAGCAAAAACCTAAATGGCTGTTTTCAACTTTTTAACTAAGATATTCAACAACAAAAATTAATTTACCGATGAACAGTAACAACTTGTAAAACGTAGAAAATAAATAACCGATTTTTTTTTATATATCTTCGTAACTAGTGAAAGTTTTAATCCTCTTGGCAAGAACTAATCAGAGTTCAATGACAATTAAATTCGATGGACTCATTATTTGGAAAAGCAAATATAAAGTTATACCTAACTGGCTTTCTTTGAATTATAGAAAGGACTTGAGTAAAACAAGCATTTGTAAACAACGACGCAAAATGGTAAATCGTAGCACATTCTGATCTGAGAAGTACAGTTTCAGCTAAATTATTTGTTTCACTCGTTACATTTCACGCAAATCTACTCTAGGGCTATGTTATATTGGCTAGCCGTCCCTAATTTTGAAGTGATATACTAAACTAGGGCAAAGGCGGCTAGTCAACATCACCCACCGCTAACTCTTGGGGCTACTCTTGTCAGGTAGAGTAGTTGGATATGATCGTTACTTTTATAAGATATACACAGCTCCATAGTGCGAAGAGCAGACTTCGTTTGTTTTTTTAGGTAGTGAATGGACGCGTACACAATATCCTCAGATCCACAGTCAGTCACACTAAACGCACCTGTTTAGACCCTCGCGTTTCTTAAAATGGCTAATTGAAGTAAAAGGTTTCTCAGTCATTTTCTCACTGTAAATAACTACTGAGACTAGAGGTAAAAAATCCGTGTAATTTAACTTAAAACTACAAAGCATCTATATGTACCTTCATGGGAAGTGGGGAGGCTGCGCCCTCTGTTAACAGAGATGGGCCAGAGTAAAAAAAAACACCCATTCCTTCTAGATGTTGTTTACGAAATTCTTTATTCAACTACATGTCTTCAGTAAGAAACACACAAGATCAAACATTCAACGTTCGCATACTATAAGACTATTTGCTATGTTAACAGTTAACCACAAAAGTACAGAATGGACTATTTGTGCTGTGGTAACTACCGGTTTCGAAACGCGATTTTTTGCGTTATAAGACTTCAGACTTATCGCTGAGCCACTGGGATTCATTTTGAAATAATCCCTTCGGGATGTAAGGCACTTAAATAACACTATACAAGCTAGTTTCAAGAGGAGGTTACGCACCTTTTATTTGTTATTATGCACGTGACGAAGCAAAAAAAAGTTCGAAGCCCAACGAATATATTATCAAAGCTACTCGTGACTATACGTGATACTTGTATAAATGATAGACAAGTCTCAGCGGTATCTAACGGTTTTTTCATAATCGCAGAAATTGTGGAGGATGAGTTAAAATTTTCGCCACATGACAAAAAAGTATCAATTTTTATAGATAGAGAGGGATAATAAATGTAAAGTAATGTTTTCAGTTATTTACTGATATAATTAATTACATTTAAAAAATAAATGGTGAAAGTAACGCACCAATTCGCCACAGGTCAATAGCCATTTCGCCACATGTGGCAAGTGGGATAAGAGAGAAGCCAGCTAGTCAACACCACTTACTCTCAACTCTTTATTAATGCAAAGTGTAATTGACATTCACATTGTAACGCCCGATGGCTAACAGAATAACCTTGTTCGGTGATGAGATTCAAACCCGAAATCATGCAAGGCCACAACGTAAGTTTCACTTGAATCACGTGATAATGACATAATAGTTGAAATTTCTTGAAAAAGTAGTTGAAAAATATAAAAAATATATAAGTTCAAAATTATTCATATAAAACGAGCAGCACTAAGTGAGGGTACTACTGTGTGTATCAACTGTCACGTGTTTGGTACACCTACATAAACTGTCACGTGTTTAATATATCTGTATCATTTGTCACATGCTTAATATATCTGTACCAACTATTGTGTGTTTGATATACATATGTAAAAACTGTCGCCTGGTTGGCATATCTGTATCAACAGTCGTGTAGTTAGTATATCTGTATCAGCAGTCGTGTAGTTAGTATATCTGTATCAACAGTCGTTTAGTTAGTATATCTGTATCAACAGTCGTGTAGTTAGTATATCTGTATCAACAGTCGTTTAGTTAGTATATCTGTATCAACAGTCGTGTAGTTAGTATATCTGTATCAACAATCGTGTAGTTAGTATATCTGTATCAACAGTCGTTTAGTTAGTATATCTGTATCAACAATCGTGTAATTGGTATATCTGTATCAACAGTCGTGTAGTTAGTATATCTGTATCAACAATCGTGTTAGTTATCTGTAGTATATCTGTATCAACAGTCGTTAAGTTAGTATATCTGTATCAACAGTCGTGTAGTTAGTATATCTGTATCAACAGTCGTTTAGTTAGTATATCTGTATCAACAATCGTGTAATTGGTATATCTGTATCAACAGTCGTGTAGTTAGTATATCTGTATCAACAATCGTGTAGTTAGTATATCTGTATCAACAGTCGTTTAGTTAGTATATCTGTATCAACAGTCGTGTAGTTAGTATATCTGTATCAACAGTCGTTTAGTTAGTATATCTGTATCAACAGTCGTGTAGTTAGTATATCTGTATCAACAGTCGTGTAGTTAGTATATCTGTATCAACAGTCGTGTAGTTAGTATATCTGTATCAACAATCGTGTAGTTAGTATATCTGTATCAACAGTCGTTTAGTTAGTATATCTGTATCAACAGTCGTGTAGTTAGTATATCTGTATCAACAGTCGTGTAGTTAGTATATCTTTATAAACAGTCGTGTAGTTAGTATAACTGTATCAACAGTCATGTAATTGATATCTGCATCTACC
The DNA here is from genome assembly GCF_004210375.1 of Tachypleus tridentatus. Classification (NCBI taxonomy): domain Eukaryota; kingdom Metazoa; phylum Arthropoda; class Merostomata; order Xiphosura; family Limulidae; genus Tachypleus; species Tachypleus tridentatus. The sequence continues at coordinate 196,497,269 of NC_134837.1, forward strand.
GTTTCCTGGTTCGTATTGTCTCGATTTCTTTATCAAATAATAGTATTTGTGTGGTATAACACAACTGTTACAGAATATCAACTAACTAACTTCTATACTACCAATTATTGTACACTATTAACTAATTAATTCTTACACACGTGTATTAATCACTTAAACCTTTGCACTCAAGAAACGTAATAACTTAAAAAAATGGATGAAACAAAAAATATATAGTAATTCTCGATAAAAATGAAATAGAAACCCTATAACCTGAGCGCTTTCGAAAGGTGGACCTTTCTTCTTCAAGGGAGAAACTTCAGAAGAAAACTCACTCGCAATCTGAGGGTCGAGGAGCATTGTAATGTTACGATCAATCACACTATTCGTTGGTAAAATAGCAGCCCAAGGTGGTTAGGACTAGCTTACTTTCCTCTAGTGTTACACTGATAAATTAGAGACGGCTAACGCAGGTAGCTCTCGTGTAGCTTTGCGCGAAATTCAGACCAAACTAAACAAATTTACGTAAATCAGAAAACATGTAAAACATCATTCAACTAAAATAATTATAAATTTGCAGGAGTATTAAATAAGGTCTGTGAACGTTCTAGAAGTTATTTCAGTGTAAAATAGTACACAAGTTCAATGACCTAAATTATGACCTTGACCTTTTGACCTACAAGGTGTACATTTCAAGAACGTCGTGTAAGACATTAGGGATTCTACGTGCATTAACTATCAAGGAGTACCTTCGTTGATCGTGACCTTCGCCCTGATTAGCAATTAGAGACTGCTGAATTTACAAAGTGAAATCAAAAGTTAAGGTCGTATAAAAGACTACTTGATTAGTCGATGTCAGTGCAATCCCTAAACCCAGCAGTTTCTCAGACAGCGATAAATAACTAACTACCCACACAACTAGTACGGAGTTGTAAAGAGCACGTTTTCTTCAGAGATAGAACTGCAAGTTTTGTTTTTCTTTCGTTCCTTGACGGCAATAAGAGTGAAACTTCGTATAATACTCTTTAAGTTCATACACAGCCGTCCAGGTTAATCGCAGAAAAAAAAAAGTTCTAATTGCAAACAGCAGAAACCAAATCTTTAAAAAATCGCTGTTCCCTGCTGGCCCGTGGGCACATCCTACAAGGCGTATGTACAACACTTGTTCATTAGGCCTGAGTCAGCACTTCTTATCCGCCGAGAAGGTCTCTCACCCTGCTGCCAGGGTGGTATGGCTTATATACACATGTTTTACAGCACCAATAGATGAGGCTGCTCCGTAATAAAACAGTTAACGTACACCATTTCTCACTCTCTTCCACATCTAACAACCCTGCCTATACAAACCAAGGGCGTCATTATTGCTCTTAAGGGATCACCGCCAAGGTCAAGCGACGGGACGCGGTCGAACTGCAATAGGTGGCGTTGATCTGAAGCTCTATGTCGACTAGAGGGAATAACGAAAAGCTTGCGGTCTTGCATTCACACACTTTTAAATATAAACCACGATAATGTGAACTCACAAATCTTGTGTGAAAGTTTCTTTTCAATGCTGCTTCTGCAACCTTAAATTGCAAAAATTCAACGTTTATTTTAGAGAATACGAATAATCTTCAGTTCTTACAATAAATCCGAAAAGAAAGGCCAATCGTTGGGAAGAAGGGCTAGTTCTATAAAGTCTGTTCAATGCTTAATTTTCTTTTGGAAAAATTATTAGTGAAGCCTTGAAGCCTAAAGCTGCAAAATCTAGCATTAAAAACAAATTAGCTCAAACAAGAAATGTGAATATTCGACTTAACGCTTACAAGTTGTATGTAATATTAGCAAATTGGTTTGTTTCGAATTTCGCGCAAAGCTACACGAGGGTTATCTGCGCTAGTCGTCCATAATTTAGCAGTATAAGACTAGAGGGAAGGCAGCTAATCATCTCTACCCACCGCCAACTCTTTGGATACTCTTTTATCAACGAATAGTGGGACTGACCGTCACATTATTACGCCCTCACGGCTGAAAGGGCAAGAATGTTCGGTGCGACGGAGATTCGAAACCGCGATCCTTGGATTACGAGTCGAGTGCCTTCACCCCCTGGCCATGCCGGGGCACTAGCAACTCGAAACAAGATATTTATGGACATGTTGGAGAAATAAAATTTTATCAAATTTTGTTACATTGTTTAATTTATCAAAAGAACAAAACGGTATATACTCTTTCGTTTCAATTAATTCAATTAATGTCAAGATTTGGAGGACCAATAAGATTATAAACTTATAGACCAACTAAAAGTGAACCTGGCCATCGGTATAATAAATTAAATATACTTGTCTATTTAAAGATACTTAAATATACCTTTGTACTTATAAAGATTAGAATGCGCTATTTTATCAATGGGGTACCCTCGCTGTTAATAACATTTTCGGGCATAAACCCAATTACATGTCACGAGCTTTAGTGATTTGAGTTAGTCCTAAATGTAATTTTTACGATAACAGTATAAACAAATCTTTATAACAAAAAGAATATAAAAGTGTTAAATGTGAGTAGTATACGTTGTTGCATATAAAAATTCCACCTAACTTCAATTTAAAGCAATGAAAAGTGTGACGTTTCTAATAGTTTTTTATTTGCGGTGTGATGGGGTGGGGCAGTGAAATGTATCAGGATTGTGGTGAGGTATTACTAAATACCAAATAAATACGCTTTTCCATTCGTACCCCAAAAATTAACACTTTCATGTCAGTGGAAGTCATAACGTATGAAATTTGTTTACATTTTAAAAAACTAAATCCTGATATTTCAGAAGCGACGTTGTTAGAGGAGTATGGCTTTCCAAAAAGGGCCTGCTCCTCACACCACCCTCTGAAAACAATGCTTCCTGGTACTCATTTCGAAAGTTATAACTATAGTTACGTCTTTTTTTCAGAATACTTTTTTCTTACCCAGAAATACACCATTAAAAAAAAAGAAATATTTATGTGTATATGTATATAATATGTGTGAGTATATTTCTTCTTTTTTTTCAAGTTAATATAATGGCCTAAAGTTTAACATTCTCAATAGGACAAACGGAAAACACATGTCGTAATAGTGTATATATAAAACTTGCTGTGAGGTTCAAAGATCCTCTCTTAATTCACAAAGGTCCACATTAATGTACTGACCAATCTCCTTCACTATTCCACAGGGGATCTGTACCCCCTCAAGAAATCCCGTTAAGATACCAGCCTGTGTTACTTGAGCACGTGTGTCAAATTTGGTCCTGCTTGTGGGAGGAGATAAGAATGCAGTTTTGAAAATGACACCCCCAGGAAGCTAAGATGGCCAGGAACATAGAATAACAATGCCAGATTCGAGTTCAATGACCCCGCTTACTTGCTATTAGACCCTATCATCCCTGTGCGACTTTTCGGGAAAATAAGGACGTCCCATATCCGCCTGTCAAATTTCAGTCTTGCTAGCTCTAAAGCTATAGGAGGAGTTCGGGTACGAATAAATTCACAAACACACAACGTTAATATAGGGTCCTAAAGACTAAATTATGTTTCTTTTGCTAATTCGATACAACCCAAGATTATTGCAATACTGTATTATCGCGGTTATAAAGCTGTTTAAGCCTAAACGAACAAGATAAGGTTTTTCTAATGAACCATACGTCCACTTATGTAGTTGTTGTTAGGCCTAATTCATTGAGACGAAGACCAATTTTGAAGAGCACGAAAAGTATTTTGTTCAACCCTTTTTAATGCAATTCGTTTCTGTTAAAAAAGAATAACACGTGACCTTGAATTAGATAGGCCTAGAGGTGTGTCAAGTATGTTAGCATTTCATCACCCGTGGATCCACCATGTCAATGACTGCTTATCTACGACAAGAAACTGCCGATTTCATCTGCTCGTGACTTACCCATAGGCCGTCTTTTTGAACCTTGAAGGAGGTTCAGGGTGGGGTCAGAGTTCCGTGCACTATGGTAGGCCTTTGTGGTAAGAAGAGTTCTTCTGAAACCCATCAAGGTTGCCCGATTTGAGCTTTCAATGTTCGTGAGATCGTGACACAAGATGACTTTTTTCTTCTGTTACCTGTACTAAAATATAAAATATACGCAGTGTGTTGGCTTCAAAACAAAGCAAATAAGGGCTCTTGGACAGATTAAAGGTGAGATGGGCTGTATAAATTCTACTAGCTTGGAAATATAGTGTATCAGTTAAATTATTGGTCGTGCTTAAGAAAAGGCGGTCACTGGAACATTAAATCCTTGGCCATACTATTTAAGGTAGTTTTAATATCTCAAACAGGAGCCTTTTGTATGAACCTAACTCTTTCTTTATTTTTTGTGAAAGGTCTAAAATATGTCTGATATCCCGAAAGCCAGTGAGACCTGTTTTTGTTTATTTCAAGTCAAATTTCGGTAAGATTGGATGAGATAACAACGATTCAGATAACATTGTATTTACGTAATTAATGACTACAATGAGGATCCTGTTTCTTGACATTTTAAGGACAATGACCATGACCTATGAAATTCTCGCTTTAAGATCAGTCAGTGCTGAGGAAAGTTACCGAGTTTCATTTCTATTCTTAATGGTTTAATCTCTTAATATTCATTTTCTTTTAATTTCACTTTTATAACCAATTTATTGTAACTGGATTTACTTCTACTTTCCAACAATGCGATAACTAATCATAGTCATACCCGAATGTTCTGTTTGTCTCTTGATTTCTGGGTGAACGTAATTTCTTCTTATTGTTACGTATAAAGTTCACGAACGTTATTTTAATAGTACCCTACAAAAACGTTATAATTAATTAACAATACTGTTACCTGTTGTTTGACTTCACATTTTATTAACTGTTTCCTTCCAGAAACGTCAACTCAAATTACGAATCAACTCGCCTGGCTCAGTTTAAACGGTGGGTTTAATTATGTAAGTATTCACACCTCTTCATTACACGCTTAGACAATACTATTGCTAACTGTATTAGAAGTAATTATCTTATCCTCTGTTGGTTGGTTGTTTTTCAATGGTCAGATAAACAGTTTTTCCTTTATTGTTCTTGTTAACTGGAGTGTAGGCAGCAAGTCAGTGGTCAACTCTTGGGCTACCCCGATGAAGAAAGTGGGACCTAACTGTCACTCTTATAAAGCATCAATAATCAAATAATGTGTAGCATGATTTAGCTACAATAAAATACGAACCATTGACCCTCTGATCCAAAGTCTGACAAGCTAACTCTAGCCACGTTCAACACCTGAAAATATAATGCAGTGCGTAAGCCAGATAACTGCGTGATCAATATACAGAAAATTCTGGAAGATTGGCTGAAAACCAAAGAGATAACATGGAAATGGGTCAAGAAGTTTGATTCTAACTGTTTATCTTTTATGTTTATAATAGTTGCATCAAATATCATACAACAGCGGGAAGATAAAATATGTCAAGAGTGTTGTTGTTATTTATCTAATTAATAAAGCTTATTCCGTTGGAAGACACGAAAAAAGTACGACCTTTAAAGTAATCATTTAGTGGCTATACTATCCACTTATCTAGAGGATAAACTTTGAACTTCGAACCCTAGATGAAATAAATGCCAAAAGACTATATTATTAAGTGAAACGGAAAGGAGCGGGTGTGTAAAGTAAATGGAGATTTACCTCATTTGAATACAATGTATGTCGCTTACACGTAGTTATGAGTCAATGTAAAACAATACAATAATATGTCACTCACATTATATCTGCTATTTCTAGAACCGACAAAACCTCTCGGCAATAGGTAAAATAATAATTACATATGATTATTACTAGAAAAATAAAATTTTCAGAAATTTAATTACAATAATTTCTTTTTAATAATTAAATATGAAGTAAATTAATGATTCTTTTGTCGTGTATTACCTTCTTTTAAAATACTGAAACCTGCATCAGCAATGATGTTTTACTTTTTGCTTTTTTTTGTTTCTCATAAAATAATATTTTACTTTTTAATTGGCAAGAAATTGTGTTTTTTTTTATTTATTTTGCAGATACGTTTGCTGAACCTTGGAAAATCTCCAGAAAAGTTCTTTTGTACTAAAGCACAAAGATACACAGTGGATGATTTGTTTGTTGTTTTTTGAATTTCGCACAAAGCTACTCGAGGGCTATCTGTGCTAGCCGTCCCTAATTTAGCAGTGTAAGACTAGAGGGAAGGCAGCTAGTCATCACCACCCACCGCCAACTCTTGGGCTACTCTTTTACCAACGAAAAATGGGATTGACCGTCACATTATACGCCCCCACGGCTGGGAGGGCGAGCATGTATAGCGCGACGCGGGCGCGAACCCGCGACCCTCGGATTACGAGTCGCACGCCTTTACGCGCTTGGCCATGCCAGGCCGCACAGTGGATGGACTCTCTGACCCGATTAAACAAATACTCTAACTTAAATACAAAAAACATATATACATATGTAAATACCAAACGCAGATACTCTAAATTAAATACAAAACCTAAATACTTCAATGTAAGTAGAAACACAAAGGCTATAACACAAATACAAAACAAACATACTGTAACGCAATGACAGATTAAGGCTTGGGCAATCACCAGGGTCCCACACAGAAACTAATAAAAATTATAAATCAATTAAAATTTACAAATACCTTTTATGATACTCATTTTAAGATTAAACAGACTTTTTATCATCTCAAATGTCTCACATTTCAAATGTATAAAAACCACCTAAATAAATTTCAAACATTTTTTATAAAAATATTAAACTTATTTCCTCTACCATAAATGGTTTATCAGTTTGACCGACTTCGCAACCACCAAAAAAAACTTATCCCTTCTTCTTTCTAGAATAACTTCAATTATAACATAAAACTACATTTGTTTATCCTGTATAGTTGGAAGCTCGTAACATTGTACGTCTATTTATATTTAAATATTATTGTTTTGCTGCCATTTAAACCGTGTCTAACCACTATTGTGGCCATCATAAGTCATAAAGCACTGACGAATGAGCAACTAATGTTACGCTCTCAAATTACGCCACGTACGAGCTACTTGCAAGTATATCTCGTGAAAATTTTATGTTTTATTATTCAGTTTACCTACTATAACCATAAATAACTTTAAAAATGGAGATGGGAGAACAATGTTTTATAAATTCGAAAACCAAAGTGCTAAGCTATGTAGTTATAGTGAGTATGATACAGTTCAGAAGAGCAGCGATCGACATGGTGATGAAAATGCAGAAGATACCATACTATCACAGAAGAATAAATCCAGTACTGATGTATCTTACATTGTGGTCAACTAACTCGTCACTGGATTGAATTACCGTAATGATGCATATAAGAGTGTTAACACAAAATGATAATGCCTTTCATGTCAATAATTCAGTAAGTCTTGTCTGTTCTTTTCCAAACAATATTAAAAGCGAGGTAGAAAACTAACAGATCCAGATTTTCACAGTGATAATTCCAGAACTTCGACGTTTATTCTCATAGTTTGAACCAAGACAATCAGTGGAGTTAAAAATCTTATTCTTTCTCCATAGACGAGCCTGCATTCAAACATATCCTAATGATGAGATAGTGCTGAGAATACACTTGTCCATGATGGTATCAAACTGTAATGATGAGATAGTGCTGAGAATACACTTGTCCATGATGGCATCAAACTGTAATGTTGAGATAGTGCTGAGAATACACTTATCCATGATGGTATCAAACTGTAATGATGAGATAGTGCTGAGAATACACTTATCCATGATGGCATCAAACTGTAATGTTGAACCAGTTCTGATAACACACTTATCCATGATGGTATCAAACTGCAGCGATCGTTTTCGAAACCAAAACCAATAAAAAGTGAGCTCAGAAGAGAACAGGACAAAGCTGACTAAACAGGTTGTCTATAATGAAGATAGAATATGACATATTTCGAAAGCTAGGCACTTCGAAACTCACTGACCATGAGTTCAGTTACAATCAAACCATAAAAGACAATTCTAGTTCTACAGAGGTTCTAATCAAGTTGTTTTCATATCATTCATGTGTTAGTAGTTTACCTATGTTGTTTCCAGTGTTACAAGGCTATGTATGTCATAAATTGTTCTCACGGGTATATGGTTAACGTTGTGATTTTCACAGTGAGGCTTACTGAGATAGATATCAATATTTCTAGGAGTGGGGGTGGGGTGGGGTGAGGAATTTCCTTTGCCAACCGCTCAAGGCCCAAGCCACACTTAATCCATCACTGAGCCTCACATAATTACCAAGCAAGAATACTCTAACATAAATAACAAACTAAAGTATTCTAACATAATTACCAAACAAAGGTACTTTAATACAAATAACAAAAACTTTCAGAATGAATTACGCTAGATTCTTCTACGCATATTTGATATTATTACTGAAAGTGCAAACAATATTTTTCTGTTGACAGGAGTTAAGAAAGGAGAAATAAATGTTTGTTTGTAATTAAGCACAAAGCTACACAATGGGCTATCTGTGTTCTGCCCACCACGGGTATCGAAACCCGGTTTTTAGCGGTGGAGGTCCGCAGATATCCCGCTGTGCCAATGGGGGGCAAGAAATAAACGAGAGTGTTAAGATGCCATGTATAACAATGTTAGGTTTAACGAGAGTGTTAACATGCCATGTATAACAATGTTAGGTTTAACGAGAGTGTTAACATGCCATGTATAACAATGTTAGGTTTAACGAGAGTGTTAACATGCCATGTATAACAATGTTAGGTTTAACGAGAGTGTTAACATGCCATGTATAACAATGTTAGGTTTAACGAGAGTGTTAACATGTCATGTATAACAATGTTAGGTTTAACGAGAGTGTTAACATGTCATGTATAACAATGTTAGGTTTGTTGGCAACGCTGGATTAAAGAGTTTCGTTCATCTACATTTTATACAATAAAGGGTTCAAGCTAAAATATCCATTTGTCAATACTTATATTCACACACTGTCGTATTAAAGATGAAAACATCAGTTTAGCAATATATATCTCTACTCACTATTGGTAAAACAAAGATTTAACAATGCGGGCACACACATGCCGTTAGATTACAAGTAAAACTTATATACCTATAGATACTGTTGTTTCTACGTAAAACACATAACAGTGTATGTATGTGTGAGTTTGTGTATATAAACGTACATACAGACTGTTGGATTTAGTGTTAAACGTACTTTTAACATTACATATCTACTTTGTGCAATACATTTATTTTTAAAATGATTCGGGGATTTATGGTCTCCGTTTAAGATGGAAGACAAAAAAAAACGGTAACAAAACGGAGATATATTAAATCTAGACCAGAGTTTAAAAAAAGTTTCTGTTTACTTTAAACGAAGCACGTGCAAATTTGATTTACACGTCTGTAAATATATTTACTGAAAAGTGTGTTCACACTATAAATAAACGACCTTAAAACACCAAAATGTTGTTACTTAATTAGACACTCAACGATTCGCTGTATAGCTTCTTCACGACCTTTTACTAAAACACAAACCGAAACTGACAGTACAATGCTTCAAAACTGAATTTTGAATCCGTACAATACCATAAATTATGGACATCTTACGTTGTAGGTGAGTTATAAGAATGACTGTTAAACTCTTAGCATGGACGGTTGGATTTCGCTGAGTGGCTACTTTCTCTACGGTCAGTAGTTCAGAATTAGAAAAGAAGTCAAACAGTCTTAATATGTCATATAAAATATAAACACCATCTTAACCCTCTGAATATTATGTATTCGTTTTCATTCTCGATTGCCATGGCGATAAGAATAGCCCATGTGGCAATTTGTATCGATTTAAACCTGCCCTTTTTCTCTACCCACGACTTTAACTTGTATAAACCAGACATGATTTCATTTTTAAGCACAATGACTCATCGACTTCATCTGAAGCGAACTTTAATCTCTCGTCCAAAACGCTCGACATAAGAACACTTCTTCAGGTTATTGACAGCGACGACGCTGGCCAAAATTCAACTGTTGAGAAAGTGCCACTGAGAGCGTGGCAATCGCACGTGAAAGTCATCCATTAAGTATAATTACGCGAATGTGTTACTTATTCAATACATATCACCAAAATAACTAAAATGCGTCGCCGATAAAGAGCTGTTAGAAATGTGCCCTTTGCCCTTGAATATATATATATATGTACTTTAGAAGATCGGGTATGGCGTAGAAGTTAGCGAAAAGAGCATGCTTATCGTAGAGTCCGCATGTCATAGTTCGAGACACAGTGTTGTTTGACATGCTGAGAGTAAGTTATAAAAGTAACAGTCAATCCGATTATTCAATTAAAAGAGATTGTTTGTTTGTTTGTTTGTTGCTAAGCGCAAAACTACACAAAGGGCAATCTGTGCTCTGTCCACCATGAGTTTCGAAACCCGGTTTTTAGTGGTATAAGTCCGCAGACATTCCGCTGTGCCACTGGATGGGGGGGGGGGCGGATTTCAAAAAGCCAGACAACCCTTGGGCAGACGACTGACGTTTATCGGTTATCATCTCTCATGTTATTAGTAATTTTTAAGAGGTCTTTGGTCTGACCGTTTACCCCACGTGCACACAAAGTGTTGTTAAGGTTGAAAATGTAAATTTCAAGCTGTTATGTATACCTGTAAATATTTTTCTGTACGTTACATCTCTCACTGCTTATCGTTACTATCTTTCATTTTTCGTTTGTCAGTCCCTATTTTTTTTTTGTCGGTGGTGATCTATCTGTCTATCTACTAATTTCTCCGTTTTTCACCTGTCATTCAATCAATCTTTATATCGTTAAAATTGTTTGCGTCTATTAATCAATTTACCTACAGTATCTATCCGTGTGTGTTTCTATATTTATACGGTTATTGACAACCCAGGAGTCGCTAGTTTACTTGAAGATAACGTGTACAACGGTTAGTTAAACCTCAAATACAACCAGGGTTTACAACGTAAGAACACGGTGTATTTGTATAACATTAGCCTGCGTGACTCTACACTTTTGTTTGTTATAGTTTATTCAGATCAGAAATACAAAAACAAACTGTTTAGAGCAGAGTGGGCGAGCCTGGTAACTTCGTGTTCTTTCTAGCATTAGGATATTTCCTGATGATGTAATTAACTCACAGAAAACAATAATGAACAAGTAATTTAACCGGGGCTTAAAAAAAAAAAACCTGCTAAGAAGATATTATTTTAGCCTTGAGAATTGATACTTGGAAAAATATCAAACTTCACTAACTTTCTTGAACGCACGTGACAGGAAAACATGGTATTTCAACCTTGTTACCAGTGTCAGCTGAGATAACATTACGCTATCCAAGCCAGAAACGAAATATAAAATTAAAAATGGCGAACGCGTTATCAAGATAGAACTTATTGACACTTGAGTGTGTGGATGTGTTAACACGTCGTATATTAAAGTGGAATTTCCAGTTTTCCTCAGAAGGGGGGAATAAATTTCTTGTTTCAAGCGTGAAGTTATCATCTCAGCATGATTCGTTTCCAAATAAATTAGTTATCGAAATATAGTACGATACTTAACAGCTAAAACTTATTCCTCAAGCACAAACAGATTCGCTGTCATTAACCTAGGATATAGGCTTAATGTGCAAACGATTTTATTGCATCTTTCTTTTAATGTTTTTGTCTTAATCTTTGTAAGAATAAAAATACAGCAGTAAAAGGAATATTCTTAATTTAACAGCATAACCCAATTAACGTCAAAAGAATTAGAGAGTTCATAAGATGTAGTGCCAAAATAATAAGGGGGTTCATAAAGTGTAGTTTCAGAACAATAAGGAGATTCGTAAGATGTAATGTCAGAATAATAAGGGGGTTCATGAGATATAGTGTCAGAACAACAAGTGGTTTCATAAGATGTAGTGTCAGAATAATAAGGGGGTTCATTAGATGTAATGTCAGAACAATAAGGAGGTTCGTAAGATGTATTGTCAGAATAATAAGTGTGTGTTTTCTTATGGCAAAGCCACGTCGGGCTATCTGCTGAGCCCACTGAGGGGAATCGAACCCCTGATTTTGCGTTGTAAATCCGAAGACATACCGCTGTACTAGCGGGAGGAAGAATAATAAGGGGGTTCATAAAATGCAGTGTCAAAACAATAAGGGGGTTCATAAGATGTAGTGTCAGAACAACAAGTGGGTTCATAAGATGTAGTATCAGAATAATAAGGGGGTTCATAAGATGCATTGTCAGAACAATAATGGGGTTCATAAGATGTAGTGTCAGGATAATAAGACGATCATAAGAGTTATTTCCTACCTTTAGTACCGTGGCATACACTGTACACTTATGAATATGTTCCCTAGTACTGTGACACACTTTGTATTGTTCTAAAAGTAGGTCCAACCTTCAGTACCGCACCTTCTTTTCTGGATTCGAGCTATATTTCTTACCTCAAGCACTGTGGTACGCATTGTACACTTCCGCACTTATTTCCTACCTTCAATACCCAGTCAAAGGGATAAACAGAAGGATTCGAACCTCATTTTGTTTACCTTACCTGTTGTCATTGTGTGTAAGTATTTTGGTATTTTGTTTTTGTAACAGTCATATCTTAAAATTTCGACCTGGTCGAACTACAGTCCTCGTGTATGGAGAGAAGGATTTTATGTTTGGTTGAATGCTTAGATTGAAGAAAGTTAAAAAAAAATGACCGCTAATTTCCTGTTGTATCTCTTGTGTTTCACTGATAAGTTATGCTTCGCTTAGCACGTGCTCTGGCGCCACATCCGGTAGTGTGTCCACCGGAAGTCAACAAAAACACCACGTGGTTGTTGAGGGAGACAGTAAACATCTCAGATGATTCCTTTTTATCTGTCAAGTATTAAATTTTTCCTGTTTTAGCCCCTCCTTCCCACACCCGCACACGAGGTTGATTTCCTTTCAATATTTAATACTACAGAACTTTGATATTTTGCTACCAACACCATTTCCCTTCATACAGTAGTTAGTTTATATATATATATATATATATATACTTCGCCATGGGTCGTGGCGTATTCTAACAGCTTCCTACACGTTCTTGTATAATAACCGATAATGAAAAGAGAACAAAGATAAAACTGTTAGAGGGAAATTCCTCTCAGATCAACTCGTGTTCTGCTCACCGGAAGGCGCTCTCAAGTGACAATGTGGTAAAACATATAACTGGTGGCACTGCGTATGATTTAGCGTGTGAATCATTCGTTTTTCAGTTTCGAAGTAAACTTAGCACTGTGTAACGAATTCTCGTATCAAAACCATGGTACAGAAGATTTAACACAGTTTGTTATATCCTCAAGTAATATAAACATTATATCACACATACAACGTATTACTGTATTCTTATGTAATATAACAAGTGGTATATCTCAAATACAACGTGTAACCATATCCTCACGTAGTTTGACAACTGGTTTGTCACAGCTACAACGTGTTCTTGTATCTCACGTAATATAACAACTGTTGTATAGCAGCTGCAACGTGTTTCTGTATCCTCACGTAGGTCCCCTTCGGATTTGTAACGCTAAAAGCAGAGGTTTGATTTTCCCCCTCGGTAAACGCAGCAGATAGTCCGATATGGCTTTGCTATAAGGAAATTCACTCCTGACGTAGTAAAAAAACATACAAATATATGAGTTTTCTACGCCCCTGGTACAGAGGCTTATAATAAGTCTTTTTTTGTTTGGGAATTTCGCGCAAAGCTACACGAGGGCTATCTGCGCTAGCCATTCCTAATTTAGCAGTGCAAGACTAGAGGAAGGCAGCTAGTCATCACCACCCACCGCCAACTCTTGGGCTACTCTTTTACCAGCGAATAGTGGGATTGACCGTCACATTATAACGCCCCCACGGCTGAAAGGGTGAGCATGTTTGGTGTGACGGGGATTCGAATCCGCGACCCTCAAATTACGAGTCGAACGCCTTAACCCTCCTGCCCATGCCGGGCCTCCACCAAATCTTAATTCACTTTTATAGGAAATATAAAAAGGGCAATATATTGAAAAAAAAACACAACAACTACAAAATTAATGAAAATTAACAACTGTTCTATAATACACGGGGGCGTCTGATTTACAATGCTAAAATAAGAGGTTCGATTCCCTTCGGTGAACTCAGCAGATAGCCTGATGTGGCTTTGTTATAAGAAAAACACACATACATGAGGGATTTAGTGCATTGCATGGTTTCCGCGTTATATGTGGTTTATAACTCCAAAAACCTGCTCCCTTGGTATTAATATATACTAACCAAACTTTTTTTTTTATAAAATAGAAAAACTTGTGAAAATTTAGGTCTCTATACATAACAAAATTAAAGCACGATCTGACAAGAAGATATAACAGTCTGGAACTTTCACAGACTTAAATAACATTGTCTTGTGTTTTCACTCCCGATTATTTAACTTCAGTTTGACTGAAACAACTTAATGAAAAAAAACGAGGTTTCTTCAGCAAAAATGATTGAATTGTCTGGTCGAATTCTGATTGAAATTGCTTTTCAAATACCCTAAAAATATCAAAGAAAAAGTATTACACACCAGGCTTATATATATTTATTTACAATTCTCCTTTGCGTCACAACACCCGCCAACAAACGCGTGACGACTACATGAAATTGAGAATGTCAGCCACAAAAAGAAAGAAAGAAAACTTACGCGGAAAACAATTGTTCCTAGGACATGAGTGTAGTTCCTGTACCCTTCGTGAACATATATTTACTCACGGCCTCTTAGCAAGTTCATAGAACTAAACCAACCAACAGAATTGGGAAGGAAATTTATTACTAAACAAATGATTACTTAGTTGTTGGAAAATTTCTTCCTTATTATGCCTCTGACAGTGAAATATTAGCGTCCTCTGCCGAACAGTTACGATGATTTACTTCACTTCGACAGTTTTCTAAGAACTATCATTTATCTGGTTATCTGCTAGCTAACAGTAATAACAACAACTGGAAACCAAACATAATATTTGTTCCACGTAGCTCCCCCTTCTCTTCGTAGTCTAACTTAAAATAAGTCGATGTTAAGACCAGAAAAAAAAAGGCCTTCTATAACTTGTCCAATGCATTTAATGGAAATAATTTGATGAATCATTTTAAAACGAGAAGAAAACATAAAAACGTGAGCTCAGTTAACTTACTTAATAAACTCGATTAAAATCAATTCAAACAATTATTTATGAAGAAGACTGATTTGTTTTGAATTTCGTGCAAAGCTACACAAGGGCTATCTGCGCTAGCCGTCCTTAATTTAGTCGTGTAAGACTAGAGGGAAAGCAGCTAGTTATCAACACCCCTCGCCAACTCTTGGGCTACTATTTTACCAATGAATAGTGGAATTGGTCGATACATTATAATGCCTCCACGGCTTAAGGAGGAGCATGTTTGGTACGACTGGGATTCGAACCCGCGACCCTCAGATGATGAGTCAAGTGCTTTAACCACCTGGGCATGCCGGGCCAAGACTAGAAGGAAAGCAGCTAGTCATCACCACCCACTGCCAACTCTTGGGCTACTATTTTACTAACAAATAGTGGGATTGACCAACAATTTATAACGCCCACACGGCTGAAAGGACGAGCATCTTTGGTGTGACGGGGATTCGTTATGAAGAAGAAGAAACGAAAAATATGAGCTTCTGAAAGAAGAATTGCACATTCATAAAAGTGAATGACTCCATGCAAAAACTCAGTCTAAAACAATATACACAGCAATTAAAAACAATATAGTAATTAATTTAGACAGTTCGTAATAATTCACTCCACTCACCCTAACAATGACTTGTTCTAAAACCCTAAAGAAAGGTTATCCAACCAAAGAAGTTTAACTATGTTAAACTCACCCAAGACCGTTGAAAATAAAACGACGCATTATATTCACACACACCAGAGAAAAACAAAGCGTGTGTTTTGTGTGTTTTTCTCGTAGCAAAGCCACATCGGGCTATCTGCTCAGCCCACCGAGGGGAATCGAACCCCTGATTTTAGCGTTGTAAATCCGGAGACATATCGCTGTACTAGCGGGGGGCAAAACAAAGCGCTAAAGGTTAAGTGACAAATATTAAACTCATACAAGTTCGCTAAAAGTGACTCATATTTAAAAGAAATATTTCGTATATTTGAGCACTCGAAAGTTACAATAATTTAACATGAAAATTCCAAAATAGGAATTTGTAAAAAAACGATATTTTTTTATTTGTTTTATATAAAAAACTGACGTTTGAATGCGAAATAAGAGGTGATTAAAAACATAATTTTATTAAAAACTTGAAGCACACTTTTGAATCAATAGGCCTGGCACTCGTAATCTGAGGGTCGCGGGTTCCAATCCCCGTCACACCAAACATGCTCGCCCTTTCAGTCGTAGGGGCGTTATTATGTGATGTTCAATACCACTATTCGTTGGTAAAAAGGGTAACCCAAGAGCTGGCGGTGGGTGGTGATGACTAGTTGCCTTTCATTTAAATTAGTAACGGCTAAAGCAGATATTTCTAGTGTAGCTTTGCGCAAAATTTAATAACCAATCTCAACCAATAAAAAAGTCGGTGTAAGGATATCCTGGCGGGAGTAGTCGTGACGTACTCCTAATGATGTTTCTCCTGTCTACCAAACATACATATGTGATACACACATAAATAATGATACAAAAAAAATTATAATTAAAATAAACTATAATTAT
Organism: Tachypleus tridentatus; assembly: GCF_004210375.1. Taxonomy (NCBI): domain Eukaryota; kingdom Metazoa; phylum Arthropoda; class Merostomata; order Xiphosura; family Limulidae; genus Tachypleus; species Tachypleus tridentatus. The sequence continues at coordinate 196,513,927 of NC_134837.1, forward strand.
TAATTTAATACAAATAACTAGAAACATAGATACACAAATTTATGAATATTGGTTTCCTATAAACTTCCCGCGTTTGCTTTTTACCTTAGTATTTGTAAATTGTTGCATTTTCAATGTTTTAATTTAACTGTTTGCTAGAAGAAGCTGCTAATCATGATGATGATGATGCAATAGCCAGAAAGTTTACGATGAGCTAATAATTCAATAACTTTGTAACGAATATAGAAATAAAATTACGATTATAAATGCGAGATTATGTGAAGCAGCGCGTCAACAGTTGATTATAAATGGGAAAATAATGATTAATCAGTTATTTTGTTATCAGTTCGGTGTTGGGAAATTTATTCACTGTCGGAAGTAAAAGTTATCGCGTCTGTACAAGTATGTGGTTGTTTAGTGAAAAATTCTTAAATTTATTTGCGAGTTGGGTGTAATTACCAGTTGTTCCGTAATTTCTGTTCAAGCGTTCTTGGTGCATGTATTAGAAAGCAAGCACAAGAATTAGAAAGAAATGAGCTAATTCCTATCTTTAAGTGGACCTGTATTTAATATTATTTGTACCAACTAATCCTAAATCACCCGCTTCATCTTAGAATATTTTACAAAATCATGTTTAAACACTACGTAATAAAAGTTTGTAACATGTAATGTGATTTTACATTTATTAATATAATAATTTCTCAGAACCGTATTGAATGCTAGACAGTTTAATACAGAGAGAGAATTTGAAACATATATAAAACTTGAGGCGAAAAAGCAAATGAGAAGACTTTTGTTTCTTTCTTTCTTTCTTTTGAATTTCGCGCAAAGCTACTCGAGGGCTATCTGCGCTAGCCGTCCCTAATTTAACATGTAAGACTAGAAGGAAGGCAATTAGTCATCACCATCCACCGCCAACTCTTGGGCTACTCTTTTGCCAACGAATGGTGGGATTGACAGCCACATTATAACGCCCCCACGGCTGACAGTGCGAGCATGTTTGGTGCGATTCGAACCCGCGGCCCTCGGATTACGAGTCGAACGCCTTTATACACTTGGCCATGCCGGGCTGAGAAGACTTTTGTCGTTTTGTGTAGGCGTCAAAGGATATCATATTTTTAAATACTAAGAGGTGTCCTAAACAATAGGAAACTGGTATTTATGCTTTTATGAATACGTGATTTTATCTTTGGGTCAAAACTCATCTTTATTTCCGTTTCTTTAAATTGTTTTTCCACCTTTTTCCATTTCTGTTTGTTATTCTACGTAGTTCTCTTAAATATTATAATTACATTGACACTTTGTACACCAACCAAGACTCAAGTAAGAGAGGCCGGGTGGTTTAGGCGCTCCACTCCTAATCTGCAGGTCGTGGGTTCGAAACCCTCACACCGAACATTCTTAAAGTCGAGCCACTACAAGGAAATTTTGTACGTCGAACTACCTTAAATTACTGTTTATTTTTTTTGTATTCTAATCATCTCTCTATATTTATTATATCATATTAATTAAGTATTTAGTTTCCATTTCCGTTTATTTAAATTTTCTTTCCTGTTTAAATGTCAATTAATTTCTTGTATTCTGCACTTCAATAGGGCCTTTCATTTTATCTCAGGTATTAGAAATACAATCCTTTCTCAAATAAGGCTTCAGTCTATTTCAAAACCGAACATTTATCATGAGTACCCAACAAAGACATTATATTTAGGGTTCATGAAAATCATACATATTTGTAAAAAATAGTAACTAAAACATGATCAATTACTCAAAAAAACATAATTGATTTTATTTAATCCAAGTCTTCGCCATTAAGGGTTCATGAAGGCAAACAAACTGATTCTTATAAAATTATGTTGACTAGGGAAATAAGTGGTATTTTTTTTTCTTTCTTTTTCTTAACAATGAATACAACTTTTCGGTTTGCACTACAAATCTGAAAGTTTCATAGACATGTTGTCAGGTAGAAGTACTTCAATCCAGTTTGTGATGTAAACGTATTGTCCGAGTTTCTTATTTTGTGTAACACTCTTAAAACGTTTTATTAGAATTATTTACAAGTGGGATTTTGTTCACATTTAATGGATTTTTTTTCTCTTCACAATCAGATGACTTCGTTTCATGCTGAATTGGTTTGTTTGTTTACAGTTAAGCACAAAGCTACACAATGGTTATCTGGGCTCTACCCACCACAGGTATCGAAACTCAGTTTCTAGTGTTGTAAGCCTGAAAACCATACCGTTGTGCCACTGGGGGGGGCTGTTGATTTTTTTTTTAATATTTCGCGCAAAGATATACGAAGGCTATCTGCGCTAGCCGTCTCTAATTTAGCAGTGTAAGGCTAGATGGAAGGCAGCTAGTCATATCCACCGCCATCTCTTGAGTTACTCTTTTACCAACGAATAATCGGATTGAACGTGACATTTATAACACCCTCACGGTTGACAGGGCGAGCGTGTTTGGTGTGACAGGGATTTGAAGCCGCGACCCGCAGATTGCGAGCCGAGCGTCCTAACCACCTGGCCATGTCACTGGCCTAGGAGACTGTTGAATTGGAAGTCTTTATTTGTTCAGTTATTCATGTTTCCACTGACACAGCGTTATGTATGAAGGCTTATAACGCTAAAAATCATGTTTTGATAACCGTGGTGGGCATAACACAAACCACCCATTGTGCAGCTTTGCGCTTAACAACAAAAAAATAAATTATTCGTTTTTATAGACATGGCGCGACCTCTATCTATCTTTTTGTTTTGTACAGGACCAAAAAAAAGACTGGAATTGGTAGAAACTTTTATCCCAATCATTCAATCCGACGATCAGATAATTAAGCACAATAGATTGAAGCTCATGTGTGGTCTGATTCGAGCATGGGAGGCCGGGTGGTTAGGGTGCGCTCGATTGGTAATCTGCAAGTCGCAGGTTCAGCCGTGGGGGCGCTATAGAGTGCGGTCAATCCCACTGTTCGTTGGTAAAAGAACAACTCAAGAGTTGGCGGTGGGTTGTGTTGACTAGCTGCCATCCCTCTACTCTAATAAATTAGGAACGGCTAGCGCCGATAACCCTTGAGTGGCAAGAGATATGGTTGATTTAACTAGAGATAAGCCATGCATGATTTTAGCAGAGATAAGCTGACATAACAAATCAACTATATATTATTAAAATACTTAAACTGCTATTTAGCTCTACAAGATAAAAAAACAACAACATTCAAGTTAGTTGAGAAAAACAAACAACCATTTTTTTAGTTTTTGATTGTCTTATCATTTTAGTAATTTTGTATGTCTGACTGTTTGTTGTTAAGCGCAATCTTGCGCAATGGGCTATCTGTGCTACGCCCACCACGGACATCAAACCTAGTTTTAACATTATAAGCCTTCAGTACCTTCTACTGATAAATCTAACCATTTATTTACTTTTCTAATTGTCTGTCTCTCTCTATTTATCTATGTGTAGGTTGGGCGTGGCGTAGTGGCTAACGTATCGAGGTTCGAGCCGCGATGTGTCACAGAAAACACTTCGCATTTCTAACAGCAGAGACATTATAATTATAATAGTTTGTTTTATGCTGTGGGTGCTGTGCTGTTGACCGATTTCTCTGCTTTTGGTCAGTAGTTTTAAAATTAAGGTTAGCTATATTTAAACATTGACTCAATGCTCATTTAGTTCCCGTAAGTGTCGTTATAGATCGTGTTGTTTATAACTTTACAAATACGGAAAGTGTACCAGAAGCTCCAGAGACATGTCTGACATGTTTAACTCTAATCACACGCAGTGATATAACGTACACGGGGGAACTTGCCCCCTAGGAAAAATGAGAAATAGAATTATTTGTTTATTCATTCAGCATATGTGAATGAATTTTTTATTCAATTCAAAATTTCACACTTCTTTGCCCCAGCCCCTCCCTCTGAAAAACTTTGTTCCTCTCTAAAAATATTTCTGCAGACGCCGATGCGAAGTAATCTTAATTGTAAATTATTGATTATCTGGAACATTCCCACATTAATATTATGAGGCTCTGGTAAAAATGAATACTTTTGTCCGGTTTTAGAATATTTAACACAAACAGTAACAGTATAAGATGGTTAGTTTAATTCGGAATTCCTAATATAGTTAAATAAAACAATCTGTTATCTTTAGACACAAAAATTTCAAGTTTATTTCAAAATTGTTCCCAAAACACTTATTGCATAAAACTCGACTCGTGGGTTTTGCGAAAACTGTATGAAACAAATCGGTCATTAACGGATTTTTCTTTGAAATAAAATCACGAACTTTTGTTTACTTTTGTCTCAACTTTGATTAATAAAAACATTAATTGAGCTGTGTTAAGCTGTATGTATTTTGTCGAAGCAGTAAGTGTAATAAGCGCAGATAAAGGATATATCTACTACTTTGAATGCACCTGTCTAGTTCTTGTTAACCCATCTAATTATATCAGTTCTACCTCAAACGTTCTTAGATCCGCATATGAAGCAGAGGGGTTGGGTGAGATCACACAAAAATTGCGCCCATATACGTGGATGTCATAAAAATGTGCCATTTTCATTGAAACTTACAAATGTTGTTGAATGGGGGGCATGCCCTCCCCAGTATGAATTTGTCACTCATTTTCTTTCTCCTCCAAAAGTAGGGCTTTTTCCTTCTTTATATCCGTGTAGAGTTAGTCACGTCGTGAAACGTAAAATTATAAACAGCACAAGTATTACTATTTTGAGAGCAACGTTACCAGTGGAAGAAAAGAGTTAAAATGACCTGTTAAATCCCACTGGGTAACTAACCAAGCAGGTGACCAAAATATACTTGTCAACACACTTGTTCGAATCGTTGCATTTTTTAATAGTTCAACTGTTTTGCAAGTTCAGTACGCTTATACTTCGTGTAGTCCTTCCTGCAAGTGTGTGTAGACATGCGTTATATTTACTTTCTGGAAAATCCTTTTCCCCAAGTGTCAAAGAACGAAGTATTTGATGTGGCGCCATCTGATGGTAAAAATACTATTTGTAGCATATATTTCGATTACCAAGAGGATCTACGGTTGAGGTGAAAATTACAGTAGGCCAAAGCGATTGATTCGTGGCTGTTTTATTTCTATTTTAGGCGCTCCATACCGTTCACCCATGACAATGTACTGCGACATTTTCTAAGCTGAACTAAGTGAGGAGCCAAGTGATGTTTCCGCTCAGTGTCGACCTGTCTGCACGTGCAAAGCGGTGGTCGGCCTTCAACTTTTCACGGCTAACAACCACTCATGTTTCCCACGAGTAGGAGGCGAGCGGACACGGCCCCTCCAGTGGTCAAGGTCTTGCCAGGCTGGTCACACATTCCGGACGCGCCTGGCTTCATCTGATTGGACACAGATGGATAAAGGATCTACACTGCAACCCTACTTGGCCTGGACTTACTTCTTAGCCAAATGAGCATGCCTTTAGAGCTCTCAATGTTAGGAAATACTAGAACAACAGAAATCATAGTTGACACGACCACGTAATGACACATCCACTTCTAATAAGCGAGTTTCAGTTACCTCTGGTTTATTGTACCATTTCAATACTTACAAACAAATGGATTTTACAAACTATTTTAAATAATTTAAGAAAATGAAAGGTTGGTTATAATTACAATTAAAGGAGTGTAAAACAGTCTTAATTAACGTTCTTTAATTGTACTAGTGCAGTTGATGGCTGTGTTTTGAATTGATCATGTAGTTTGCGTTTCTATCGTAATTATTCGTGTAACTAATTGGTGTTTCTATTCTGCGCTACGCGAATAAATTGGTTTCTATTCTGCACTATTCATTTAGCTATGCTTTATATTCTGAACAGTTACTGTCGTTAGGGGCACTGTTCTGAACAACTTTTCTCGCTAACGGCTCTGTTCTGAACAACTCTTGCTTTACTTGGTCATTATTTCTGAGCTCAATATGCAGGTGGAAGAGGTTTAATATACTTCGTTCAAGGTCTTGAACTCTTCATTGTGCTGTGTGAAAGAGTGTGAAATCTACACTTAGGATATGATAGCAATCCAAGCTACCCTTACAACTATTATATAATAAAATATATAACATACAACCTAGTTAAAAGCAGAATATACCTAAAGAGTTTCAATTATTCAATGACGCATATAAAAAACCAGTTCCAACGACATCCTAGCGGCTGTTACTAACCTTGGAATATTAGTTTTGTTTTGTGGAAGGAGCTATCATCTTTATAGCAGTTCGTACAAAACTTGAATTGTGATTTTTTTGGGGTGGTCGTCGACATAATAGCAGTTGTCACAAATCTTATAAGGATTTTTTTTTTTTTGGGGGGGGGAGATCATTGATATCATACCAGTTGTTACAAACTTTGGAATATGAGCTTCTTTGGGAGAGAAGGGGAAAACCGTGTTCCATTGTTCAGTCGGCCCGGCATGGCCAGGTGGTTAAGGCACTCGACTCGTAATCTGAGGGTCGCGGGTTCGAATCTCTGTCACACCAAAAATGCTCGCCTTTTCAGCCGTGGGGGCGTTACATATAGTGACGGTCAATCCCATTATTCGTTGGTAAAAGAGTAGTCCAAGAGTTTGGCGCTGGGTGGTGATGACTAGTTGCCTTCCCTTTAGTCTTACGCTGCTAAATTAGGGACGGCTAGCGCGAATAGCCCTCGAGTAGCTTTGCGCGAATTTAAAAACAAACAAACAAACAAACAAAAAACATTATTCAGTCAGTGCAACTTCAGTTTCTTTGATGTTTCGTGGTGGGTTGATGAACAGAACATTAAAGGGAGGGGTATCTAACTTGTACTGTCAGTGATTTCAAGATACACCATAATCGTAGCAGTAGGTACCAAACATTCTTTTACGCCAACGAATGGTCTGGGTCCAACATCACGTCAACGTATCGTCGAATGGTAAATTGTCTCCCAGAAGAACAAGAAATTGTGTATGACCGTTGACAGTGTTAACTGAACCAAGCTGGACATTGTGAAAAGTACGTATTATGGACTTCTTTATCCTTAATTATAAACCTGCTTTTGACTTACTTTTGCAACTTTATATACTGTACACTATAACTAATACCAATGTCTACCTTCATTAGAAACATCATCAGTGTCCACTTCATTAGAAACATCATCCTGGATTAGAAGATTCACCAATGTTTCTTGGTTACGAACATTTCTAATGTTCCATCTATTACAAATAATACCAGTACCTCCTTAATTACAAGCATTATCAATATACTTTCGGTAGAACACATATTTATTGTTTAAAAAGAAAATATTTTTCTATATTTCAGCCCGAAAACAAAGTAAAAAAAACAACTGTTCAGAGCTTATATTTTATGAGTCTTGCATTGTGTAGCCATCCATTAATAGTTATTATTAAAGCAACTAAACACCTTTAATATATGTGCATAATTATAGCCGCGTTCTCTAAATTTTCTGCATATCATATTTCAATACTCTCGCTGCCAGTCATCACCACACTCTTGTAATCAGCGAAATGGCTTTGATTTTGTTCTTGACGGGCGTTCTGCTACTGATTTATGAGTTTTTGATCCGTCTCTTCAGAACCTATGAAATGTGGAAAACTTGGAGAAAAGCCTATGCGCACGCTTGTTTGTAGTAACCTAACTGAATAACGGTGTAACTAGCGGTCTGCATATGCAGCTGCCAAGTTAGCAAATATTTAGTTTCTGGAAGGGCCCCTGGGAACGAGCACGAGAGTGACAGTCACGTGCTATTCGATCGCACAATTGAAAGTTGTTGCCAGAAGATTTTAAAACGCTTTTTTTTTTTTAAGTCCTAGTGATGTTGTAACCTTACACACCCAATCAGGGTGATTCACTAAACACACAGTTCAAATTTTACTGTCATTATCTTTCTACTAATTTTATGTTTGTAAATATTGAGTAACAATTTTTTCTTTGTATATCCTTCAATCCGTATTAAAAGTGATTAATACGAAATAACCCCAACAGGAACGCTGTGTCGTGTCCATTACGTATGTACGTATAGTTCAATGCTGCAATAATAAATAATAATTATATTTTAAAGGCAGAAAGAAAAAGGAAACAAAAAGATAAACTGATTCTACGAGTTGGCGCTGGGTGGTGATGACTAGCAGCTGCCTTCCCTCTAGTCTTACACTGCTAAATTAGGGACGGCTAGCACAAATTGCCTTCGTGTAGCTTTGTACGAAATTCAAAACAAACCAAAACCAAACTGAACCAAGTTGAAGTTTATTTATTAAAGCGTAACACTCTGGAGCCCTAGTGGGGTCTTTACTTTACCTGACCATCCTTTGTGTGTGTATATGTATATATATGTATGTGTGTGTGTGTGTATTACAAACACTAGCGACACCTATGCTGGAAGAATTTTATCACTGAAGGAAAAAATCAAATACTACAATTAAAACACGCACCATTTTCAATTTTATAAAATAGAGAAAATTAAATAAAATATGTTTTATTTCACGTAAACTGGTAGGTTTTATGTTTCAATTTCTGTGCAGCATTTTTTTTATCTTCTGTGCGATGGTGTCGAGAATAGTACCGGTTTTAATGGTTGTGAAGGAGATTATACGGATGATAACCTCGTTATGAAGTTGAGAAGAATATAAAGATTCGGTGGATTCACTGTCGAATAATAACGCCCTCACGGCTGAAAGGGTGAGCGTGATAAAGATTCGAACCCGTGACGTGAACATTAGGAGTCGAGCGCCTTAACTACCAAATCATACAGCGTCTGGAATTTTTATGCATAATTACTAGTATTTTCGGAACCCCTTACTTTGCCCCAAGTTGTAAACGCTTCTCTTGAAAAAAATGACAGTTATTAAATTAAGTATTTACTTTTCGAGTTATTTTCAAAGTTGAAATAAAAGGGCCCCTAATAGTTACGTATTAAAAAAAAAAAACAGTTAATAAACAGATATTACGAATAGTGATCCCCTGTGGCTCAGCGATAAGTCTGTGGACTCATAACGCTATAAATCAGATTACGGTACTCGCGATGGGAAGAGCACAGATAGTTAATTGAATAATTTTATAATTTTTGCGCCTAACAGCAAACAACTACAAAAGAGAATTGATTTAGCTCCATTAGTAAAAAACTATTTACTCCGATTTTGTTTTAAAGGTCAAAGTTCATATCAAGATAACGAGTTTTTGCTTTGACGGTGTTTACTTGATTTCATAATCAATTATGAAATATTTTGATACAGTTGTACTTAAAGGTTCTGACCTTTCCACTGTACTAGTTTCATTTACTGAACCCTACACACGAAACAATGTGAAACATAAGGTAAAAGTAGTGTAAAAATTGTTACAAATATGACATTACGCTCTCCCATCATGCACCACAATTACTTTGATTATGCTGTTAATTACATGAATTATAATTTGTTGTTGTTCCTCTATCTTATCAGCCCGGCATGGCCAGGTGGATAAGGCACTCGACTCGTCATCTGAAAGTCGCGGGTTCGAATCCCAGTCGTAACAAACATGCTCGCCCTTTCAGCCGTGAGGGAGTTATAATGTAACGGTCACTCCCATTAAAGAGTAGCGATGGGTGGTGATGACTAGTTGCCTTTCCTTTAGTCTTAAACTGCAAAATTAGGACAGCTAGCGCAGATAGTCTTTAAGTACCTTTTAGCGAAATTCAAAAACAAACAAATCTTTATCTTACATACCTAGGAATACCTGGAGGTCGACTATGTTCATAAAATACCGAGCGTTGGTCAGTATTAATAACCTCGAAAAACTAATTCACTGTGCGTCACACACTTGACTTTCACAAATCATGAGACAGCATTTGGACACGTTTAAAATCTTCGAGAAGATATATTTATTAGTTATGGTGAAATGTACAGGATGTGTTTATTAATTACCGTAAGATGTACATTTTCCGTGAAGTTGTTTACAGAACGTAGCTGATTCCAGATAAAAATCACATATTCGAGGATTCACTTATCGGAGCATCAGGGTCTTTCAACTGGTGTCAGTGTCTTGAACTAAAATCATGACTAATCCTACGGCACTCAAAACTTAGACACGATTCTAATGTTTTTTGTACGCAAGTATGTAAAGAACGGTTATTATCATAAACAAACAAACAATATCCTCTGGTATAACATAACCTCTTCTTCTTGTCTATTATTTCAGACTACTGCAAGAGAACCTGTTTGTAGAACTTAAACGACGAAAGAAGAACATTCACTGAAAACACGTGAGTCACAAGTGCATCGAAACGATCACGTTTCGAGTTACATGAGGGAGAGAGAGGAGGGGGAGAATCAGGAGAGACAAAGCAGGTAGAAAAAACGCAAAATACGTCTTACAAAGTGGTATTAAGTGTGAACTAAAAATCATATAAGAACTTTAAATGAGTTCTTATAATTACGAATACGGTCTTCTGACCGCTAAGGTCATCTGACCTGTTCTGGGATAATACAAACGTAAGACAACCTTACTGGATTGTCAGCTATTTCGAATTATGACTGATGTTAATTCGAGTCAGGCAGAATAGTAAATAACATTAATAATGTAAAAAGTTGATGTTCAAATAAATAATTTAATGTTAAATATAATAAACCTAATTCCGAGGTGAAATGGCTAAAGATAATTGATACAAATTACAGTTCACCAACTTAATCTAGTTCACACCGAAAGTGTTGTTAAAGTAAATGTTTTAACGGCAACCATGTCTGTCATGTCTCAGCGGCCCTAATGGGCGTAAGTAATGGACGAAATGTCTTGTCAGCATTGGATACAGTAATTATATTGCGACTGACGTATTCGTGTATTCTCTACTTACAATATTTTATCATTATTCATAAATCAGAAACAGAACGTGCACTGTTTGTGTTTGTTTGAAAATAATTCCTTGGTTACTGGATTTTGTTTGATTTGTCTTGAATTTCGCGCAAAGCTACACGAGGGCTATCTGCACTATTCGTCCCTAATTTAGCAGTGTGAGACTAGAGGGAAGGCAGCTAGTCATTACCACCCACCGTCAACTCTTGGGCTACTCTTTTACCAACGAATTGTGGGATTGACCGTAACTTTATAACGCCCCCACGGCTGAAAGGGCGAAAATGTTTTGTGTGACGGTATTCGAACCCGCGACCTTCGGATTAAGAGGTGAATTCCTTAACCAACTGGCCATGCCGGGCAACAGAAGAAAAATAATTTGCCTTGAAAATACTACTAATATAACATTACCAGTTTTGGCGTTGAAACAAATTTCACGCATATTTGATGACGTTTTTTTTTAAATAAAATTACGTGCACGAATTTAAATAAAAACAGATAAACTTTGGAAATTAATATTGTTTTGAAACTAGTAAAGTTTTATTATTAAAAGTTCATAATAAAAAGAAATATTACTGCATGTAATGGAGACGTCTTTTGATATCTGGACGATTTGAAAAATTATTCGTAACTTACTCTTTCCTCTCATATAGGAAATTAACTGTTTTTTAACAGAGTCTAAAAAATGCATTTTCAATGAAACAGCGGAGACGATATGTCTGCTAAAAACAAACACACAGACATAGTTACCCCAGTAAAACTGTGACGGAATCATTTCGGGTTTAAAATGGCGAACAATTACATAGAGCGGGGTAAAATAAAAGTTCCTAATGAAATGTTTCGAAGTAGAATTACTGATTGGATAGAAAAAGATGGGCTAGGAGAAACGCTCAATAAGTTCGTTGTTGTGGAAACCAACAAAGACATTTAGGTGTTTCCGCTACCCATCATCCAACACAGCGTTGGGCTCTCTCCACTGCCTTCACCCAACAAAACGACGAGCTTTCACCACTGCCGTTCACCCAACAAAACGTTAAGGTTTCTCCGCTGTCCTTAACCCCAAAAAAGTGTTGACCTTTCCCACTGCCCCTCACCCAGTATTTACGCTTACAGTCGTAATAATTTTCCTCTCAAAGTGCCTGATGCTTAAACTGGGTCACAGTCAACAATACTATAATTGGTTGTATTTCTACAGATGCTTTTAAAGACACGTAGTTATCAGCAGTCTGCAATGACAGGCAGTGGTAAGTAGTTCAATAACGATAATGTCCTTGACTCACGTTGCACTGTTGTGGATTACAAATTATGGTTGAGAAATCATTTTTAATAGGTAGAAGGTAAGCGTTAGAGCTCATTGAATTGTTTGTTGTTGGTGTGCATCTGGAGTAAAGCACAAAGCTACACAATGGGCTATCTATGCTCCATCCACCACGGGTATTGAAACTTGGTTTCTAGCGATATAATCCGTCAAGCTTACTGCTGTGCCACTGAGGGGCTATATACTTGTAAGAAATTAAAAGCAAAAAAGAATATATTGTAATATGTCCACCACACTACATTTGCTGCATCCAGTATCGACGAAGTCTTTCGTACAACACCAGGATTAATCAGGCCAGCTGGGATACGACAGTGGCCGAAGTGTTATTTATATCATTGGTTCTCATGAACTGCGAGAATTATTACAGTGTAATAATTATCAATTTTATTTAAGTCATTTACAAATTAGAAGTTTAGGGTAGGAACTAATACAATAGCCAAATATCTCTCTGTCAGTCAGTCACGCTCTGTATCTCTTGAACGATTAATCGTAGCCAAAGAAAAAATTTCAATTGCTTATTTTCAAGAGTATATAGCAGGAAAATTATCGTTTTTTGCAAGTCCTAACATCGATCCGTCAGTTTTCGTATTATGATTGAGAATCAATATAAAAAAAGCTTATTAAAAACAACAACAAAGCCAAACAGGCCTTCCTCTGTTGACCGATTGAAAGAAATATTTTGAAGATAGGAACATAAACGACAAAAAAAAAAAAAGACAAAGAAAGGAGAACGGGTTTGAGTATATATTTGTTGTTGTTCAGTTCATGTATATTTTATACATTTTTGTTTGTCAGTATTACAAACGTTCATGATTTTATTGAACCATTTCGAATAAATTTACTTGAAGTGGATTAAGTATCTCCTCTTTGATACTTCTTATAATAACAAGAACTGTGAAAAGGATTCTCTTCGGTGGTTATCTTGTAAAATGACAAGGAACGGTTGCATCCAACGGACAAAAATCCCAGCGACTACTTAACGAAGTTTTCGCTCTAATGTTCTGGATGCATCCACTGCATCGTAAAGCAAAGATTTTTGCCAACAATGCGTTATATTCAGTTTCCTTTGCTTAAAAAGAAACGCAGTGAAATTTTCGTTGTTGAAATAACACGTGGAAGGACAAAAGTCGTCTGTAAACGTTCCACTAGACAATCATATTGAATATACGCTCTAATCCCTAGGATTGATTTGATTGCATATTTGATATTTATTAATCACTATTTTTAAGAAAATTAACGTTGAATTCTTTCAGTGGACATTTATTTATAATCATTTTACTTCCGTTAACTTTACCATCATTTAGAAAACTTGGCGAACTATAAAAAGTACTTTCGTTCCTGGAGGGATTAACTATTCTACAGAGTTAATGGAAAACAACTGTATTGATAATTTTAAGAACTTGTTTGTTTGTTTTCGAATTTCGAGCAAAGCTACACGAGGACCATCTGCGTAAGCCGCCCCCCCAACTTAGCAGTGTAAGACTAGAAGGAAGGCAACTAGTCATCACTACCCACCGTCACTCCTTGGGCTACTCTTTTACCAACGAATAGTGGGGTTGACCGTTACACTATAATGTCCCCACGGTTGAATGGGCGAGCATGTTTGGTTGACGAGGATTCGAACTCGCCACCTTCGGATTACAAGTCGAGTGCCTTAACCACTTTACCATATCGGCCCGTCTATAAGAACGTATGAGCAAAAATAGAGAATATGTTACAATCCATAAGCAACACCATATTTGCTACATCCAGTGCCGACGAGACCTTTCGTACAACACTAAATCTCATTAAGCCGGCTAGGATAAGAGAGATATAGTATTGTGTAGTTGCTGTTTATATTATCAATTTTCATAAACAACGAATGTTACGATATCAACGAGATTAAGTTGGTAAATTTTAAGCATGGGTGCAAATGTGAAGCAACGTCTTTCTATCCATAATTACTTTTAAATTCCTGAGAGAGAGAGAGAGAGAAAAAAAAGTAATTTAAGAGTTCGCCATCGGTAAGAAAACTGAGGAAAAAATTCGTATTAACTGACAATATAAATGAATTCGAAATTTAATCATCTAAATATGAGGCATGTTTAATGAGACAAATGCCAACCTTTTCGACTTATGGAGTAAATGGATTATATCATAAGCATATTATTCGTTTAGGTTACATTTACTATCTAAGTTAACCGTGGGCAATTAAAAAGAGATTGCGTCAACATTTGCCCAATTTGTATACCCTTTCCTTGCGCAGTTTGAAACGATATGCTTTTACGGTACATCAGCCACCTGGTGCGTGTTCTTTTTTACTTTAATTAACATTCCCTATTTAACCTATTACTGACACGTGAAGATTTGAAGTCCCACAAACAGCTATTAAGCGGCTAAGATAATCAAGTTTAATGGATGCTATCTCTTGGTAATTTGATGTAGCTGCTTGCGCGTTAGACATCTCGAATTCTGAAGGTAGCATGTCGCGGTATCGTGTTGAAATCAGTTTTTCTCAGTGTTTGAGACGACCGCACGTGACGAGTGTAACCTTGGACACTGTAGCCTTTACGTAAAAAAAGAAGAAAAAAAAACAAGTGTTCAAGCCGAAACAGAATGTACTCCTGGTACCTTTTCCTAAAAAAAAGAAGATAAAAAACGCCAGGTGTAAATAAGTATGATTGAGTTTCCTGCACACAGACACTTTTTTCTCTTTAAAAAAAATGTACCGTTAAATTCGTGGTCTTATAATTCGTAGACAATCTGATCTTATCACCGAAGGCAGACACTTATAAAAAGCTGGAATTCACAAGTTTTGTCTAATCGTTTGTGTTAGACTGTACTTTATCTAAGATGTGTCGGTGTATCTGCACATAATCTGAACACACAGAGGTTTCAACCTGTGAAATTATATATTAAGACACCGCCATACTTCTACTGTTTTGTTTCTGTTTGTTTGGATTATTATTTTTCTACTTCTTTTGACATGAAAATGTCAACATTCACGTGTTTCTTATTATATGAAAGTAACAACGTACAACCGGTTTCTTGGCTTCAGAGATCACTCATCAAAATGTTACTTTACACAAACAAAAGTGGAATAAAAAATGTTCAAGTATAAATATAACATGAAGTAACTACGTGTCTGTACAAATAACTATACAGACATAAAATACACCGTCCGTATAGAAATAAAATACATCAAGTCTATATTTTCACTTACTTTCTGCTCCTTTAAAACTTTTCTATGAAATAAAAACTTTACCTCAGTTACATTTTATCTTAATGCTATAGAAAGAATAGCTTATTTACATTACCTTTAACGGTTTAATATAAACTGCCTTTTACCGAGTTTGTTCTCCATTCTGTGATGGCAAGTTGGTTAGGGCGTTTGACTCATAATCTGAGAGTCGTGAGTTCAAATTCCCGTCCCACCAAACACGCTCGCCCTTTCAGCCGTGTGAGTGTAATAAATTTACGGTCAATCCCACTATTCGTTGGTAAAAGAGTTGGCGTTGGGTGGTGATGACTAGTTGCCCTCCCTCTAGTCTTACACTACTAAATTAGTGACGACTAGCGCAGATAGCAGTAGTGTAGCTTTGCTCGAAATTCAAACAAACCACGCTATCTTAAGCATCCTCCAGTGGCACAGTGCTATGTCTGCATACTTACAACGCCAGAAACCAGATTTCGATACCCGTGGTGGACAGAACACAGATAGTCTATTGTGTAGTTTTAACTAACTATAAATAAACAATCTGTGGCTCCTGGTTATATTTGTAACCGTAGCACTATTCCATCTGACGTTACACAGAGTTGCTTCTATCCTCTTATATGTATCTATTTAAAGTAATGCCAAACATTCCATGAAATGTAGAGGATGACGTTTCGAAAGTCTTCCACCTTTCGTCTTCCATTCTACAAAGTTTCATCATGAATCCTCTGCCTAAACAATCTATCAAAGAATATTCCATGAAATGTTTTTCAGAAAATGAATTTTCAGTTTTATGTTGCACACTTCGAAAGGGAATACATGAACTTGTGGATCTTTCAAAATTATTAAACACATTGTTTGTTGACATACACTGTTTTCTTTTTTCTCGGAAAATTAAACTCTTGTAAGTTCATCCTTAACACTAAATTACGTGTTTCACCAACATAGAATTCACCACAATTTTCACAATCAGACAACGCTTCAATAGAAATGAGCCATCCAATAGAATAAACTAATCTGAAGACTGTTCCAAGAAAACGAAGCCAACCTGAAGACTATTTCAAGAAAACTGGGCTAGCCTGAAGACTGTTCCAAGAGAACTGAGATAGCCTGAAAAATGGTTCAAGAGAAATGAGTTAATCTGAAAATTTGTTTTAAAAGCTTTCTGCATTGAAACTGTGGTTCTTTTTCCAAGATAAATCCATAAAACATGAAAAACAATATTAGCTGTAGTTATTACACGACAATGCTGGATATATATATTAGCTGTGTTTAAGCTAATAAACAGATTCAACTCAAGATGTAACGTATTATGAACACAATCATTATTAGACATAAAATATAAAAGAAACACAGTGTGTACATGCTTTATTTTTCCTACTAGATATCTGCAGTGCACACTCGATGAAGAGCAAATGAGAGCTTTCTTTTCAATAAGAAACCTCGAATTTATCTAGCGCGACTGAGGTACTACGTGACTGGTCACATTCATTCCACAGCGATATAACCGAAACCTCTAGATAGTTTCCTTCCCCGGTAGTCAGAGGGCGGAAAATAGTATATTTTTACTTTGAAAGGGACAAGGAAACAAAGAAAACATGAAGTTATACCACCTTAACCTTTCTTGGTCATGTACTAAGTGAAAACCTGCTCACTGTCAGAATAAAGACAGAATTTTGAATCATTATTAATAGCCTATGATATACTTCTATATCACAAATACACATCTTGAGAACGACGAAGTTATAACATAACTCCTTTGTATTTCCCTCTTACTATAATTATCTGAGTTTTAAGTTCACAGTAAACTCACAACTAGTAGAGTTTAAAGTAAATTAATTTTACAATTTTGATGAAGTGATGATATTCTAGAATAAATGGAAACAGGGAAGAACGTTAAAATAATTTTCCATTTATTTATAGACTAAATGTAGAAGCAAGGCAAAGGGTACAGACGCTGGAATAGCTCTAAAAGATAATGCGAAACTCTTATTAAAAACTCGAAAATGGTGACAGCTTTATATGAAAACTTCACCGTCCGAACCCAGTGATAGAGAAACACGTTTATAACTAATAAAACAAACTCAGGGTTTCAGAAAAGTAAGTTAATTATATTTTCATTTTAAGGTTCTCTTATTTGCATTTTAAATGTTTTAAGTTGTCCATGCTTCAAAAATAATCTCACGAACACATATGTACTCAAATAATTTCGTGTTTACCTTTTCTGATTCTAAGTTTGCATTTCTTGCCTCATTTGTAAGGATTTTTTTTACGAATCATTGCATCCTTTCCCAAACAGCCATAGAAAAAAAGTAAAGTTACCCTTGATTACTGGTAAATCAAACGTCCTAGTTGGTCCAAGCTAAAATAAAAAACAACAATCGGAAGACTATTCGGTAAAAACACCAACTATTAAGATAGGGTATAGGCAATTAATACAGTCAGCATTTCCCATCCACAGGGAATGGCTATTTGAAATGCTTTTCCCGCCACAGGTCCTCTTCAGTTCTAGTTGTATATCAGTTAAAGTTCGGTAAACCATTTGTCTCTCCAAAAATCGGCCAAAACAAGAAATTGATGTACAGCGAGATAAAATTCGTATTTATCATAGATTTAATACAGAGAAAAAACACCAATTAATCTCGCAAATTAAACACAAATTCAGGCTTATATTATGTAAAGAATGAGGCCATTAGAGACCCCTGTTTTCACATTTTAACAGAACAACAATCGTAAACTTAACTGTTCTATCTTTAATCTACTTTCTGGAAATTTCCTTAAAACAACAATATCGAAGAAGTTAAAATGACCTGAGAAGATTATATTATTGTAACACGGGATGGAGGTTACATGAATATCTCACTAGAGGGAGAGAAGATAAAAGCAGAATTGGAGGGTCTCTGTTTATATTAAATTAGAGTAGGTTAATATTAAAAGAGCATTGGAGGAGATTATTAATATATCATTGGAGAGGGGAATTCCACTCCTGAGAGATGAGCAATAAATCAATGAATGAATCACGTGTCCTCCACAATTCAGAGGATCGCAGACAACGCTTCTCCATTGTTCTCTCCTATTTCATGCCTGAACTAAATCTCCTAATTCAGACTTTTCATCTCCAATATGTCGAATTTCCTTTGATCTTACTCATCAGAATCTATGCCAACCTTCCCTCAGATCTAATTATATGTCAAAAAGTAGCGCAAATAAATTAATAATAAACAGTAAAGAAAATAACAAATCAGCCTACAATGAATCCAATGCCAACGCCGTGATCAACATCAAGCCAACAGATTAAGAGAAACTGGTTCCACTAAAGACTGAAAATTAAGAAAATCAATAGTGGTAACTACTAACAACTCAGTATTAGGTAGAAAAATAGTTCACAGGTTCTACATCACTATCAATGTAGTATCAAATTAAGAAAATCAATAGTGGTAACTACTAACAACTCAGTATTAGGTAGAAAAATAGTTCACAGGTTCTACATCACTATCAATGTAGTATCAAATTAAGAAAATCAATAGTGGTAACTACTAACAACTCAGTATTAGGTAGAAAAATAGTTCACAGATTCTACATCACTATCAATGTAGTATACTGTTAATTAATAAGGAGAAAGAGGTCCCCCTACTAACAATGTAATAAGAAATTAATTAATAACAAGAAGGAGGACTCATTACTAACAATGTAATAAAAAGTTCATTAAAATCAAGAAAGAGGTTCCACTACTAACAGTGTAGTGAGTAAAAAGTTAATTAATCACAGGAAAGAGGTTCCACTACTAACAATGTAATGAGAAGTTAATTACATACAACAAAAACGTTCTACTAATGGCATTGTAGTGAGTACGAACTTAATTAATTACAGTAAACAGGTTCCACTACTAACAGTGTACTGAGTAAGAACTTCATTAATTATAGGAAAAAGGTCCAACTACTAACAATGTACTGAGTAAGAAGTTAATTAATAACAGAAAAGAGGTTCCACTACTGACAATGTATTGAGTCAGAAGATAATTAATAACAAGAAAGGGGTTCCACTACTGACAATGTAGTGAGTAAAAAGTTAATAATAGGAAAGAGGTACACTACTAACAATGTAATATGAAGCTAATTAATGACAAGAAACATGTTCCACTACTAACAATGTAGCGAGTTAAAATTTATTAATTTCAGGAGAAACGTTCCACAACTAACAACGTAAAAAAATTAAAAACAGGAAAGAGGTTCCACTACTAGCAATGTAGTGTGTAAGAGCTTAATTAATTACAGCAATGAGGTTCCACAACAAACAATGTAGTGAGTAAAAAGTTAATTAATAAAAGAAAAGAGGTTCCACTACTAACAACGTAATAAGAAATTAATTAAAGACAAAAAACAGATTCTACTACTAACAGTGTAGTGAGTAAAAAGTTAATTAATTGCTGGAAAGAGCTTCCACTACTAACAATATAATAAGAAGTTAATTAAGGATATGAAAGAGGTTCCACTAATAACAGTGTACTGACTAAGAATAAAATTAATCACAAGAAAGAGGTTCCACTAATAATAATGTAATTAGAAATGAATTAATGACAAGGAAGAGGTTCCACTACAAACAGTGTATAGAGTAAGAAGTTAATTAATCACCGGAAAGATGTTCCACCAATAACAATGTAATAAGCATTCAATTAAAGACACGAAAGAGGTTCCACTTATAACATTGCAGATAGTATGAAGTTAAATAATTATATGTAGGACGTTGAACTACTAAGAATGTAATGAGTAGTTAATTAAAGAAAAAAGGAGGTTCCACTACTTTAAATGTGGTGAGTAATATGTTAAATAAATACAGGAAAGAGGTTCCACTACTAACAATGTAGTAAAAAAGGACTTAATTAATAACAGCAAAGAGTTTCCACTACTAACAATGTAATAAGAAGATAATTAAGGACAAGAAAGAGGTTCTACTGCTAACAGTGTACTGAGTAGGAAGTTAATTGAAGACAAAAAGATGTTCTGCTGCTTTTAGACTCGTGAGTAAGAAGTTAAATAAATAAAGCAAAGACATTACACTACTAATAATGTACTAAAAAGTTTATTAAAGACAAGAAAAAATTTCAACTACTAAAAATGTAGTGAGTAAGAAGTTAATTAATTACATGCAAGAGATTCCACTACTTACAATGTAATGAGAAGTTAATTAAAGACAAGAAATAGGTTCCACTAATAGCAATGTGGTGAGTGAGAAGTTAGTTGATAACAGGAAAGATGTTCCACTAATAGCAATGTACTGAGTACGAATTTAATTAATTAGAGTAAAGAGGTTCCACTACTAACAAGGTACTGAGTAAGTTAATTCATCTCAGGAAAGAGATTCCACTATTGGCAATGTAAAAAGAAATTAATTAAAGACATAAAAGTTACAGTATAGTGAGTACGAAATTAATTAATTACATGTAGGAGGTTCCACTACTAACAATGTAAAGAGAAGTTAATTAAAGACAAAAAAAGAGGTTACACTGCTTTAAATATAGTGAGTAACAAGTTAAATAAATACAGAAAAGACGTTCCACTACTAACAATTTAATAAGAAGTTAATTAAAGACACGAAAAAGGTTCCACTTATAACACTGTAGAGAGTATAAAGTTAAATAATTATATGTAGGACGTTCAATTACTAAGAATATAATGAGTAGTTAATTAAAGACAAAAAACAGGTTTCACTACTTTAAATGTGGTGAGTAAGATGTTAAATAAATACAAGAAAGAGATTCCACTACTAACAGTGTACTGAGTAAGAAGTTAATCACAGGAAAGAGTTTCCACTATTAACAATATAATAAGTAAATTAAAGACACGAAAGAAGCTCTATTTATAACAGTGTAGTGAGTACCAAGTTAATTAATTACATGTAGGATGTTCCACTACTAACAATGTAAAGAGAAGTTAATTAAAGACAGAAAAAGGTTCTACTAATGATCATGTTGTGAGAACAAAGTTAATTAATTGCATTACAGTGTTTCTACTGCTAACAGTGTACTAAGTAAGAAGTTAATTAATCACAGGAAAGAGGTTCCACTACTAATAATGTAATGAGAAGTTAATTAAAGACAAAAAGGTCCGACTACTTTAAATGTGGTGGGTAATAAGTTAACTCAATACAGGAAAGACGTTCGACAACTAACAGAGTAATAAGAAGTTAACTAAAGACAAGAAAGACGTTCCACTACTAACAATGTGGTGAGAAGTTAAATAATTACAGGAAAGAGGTTGCACAACTAACAATGTAGTAAGTGAAAAGTTAATAAATAACAAGAAAGAGGTTCCACTACTAACAATGTAATAAGAAGTTAATTAAAGAAAAGAAATAGGTTCCACTACTAACAGTGTAGTTAGTACAAAATTAATTAATTATAGGAAAGAGGTTCCACTACTAACAAATTAGTAAGAAAATAATTAATAACACGCAAGAGATTTCACTACTATCGATGTATTAAGATATTAATTAAAGACAAGAAAGAGGTTCCACTACTAACACTGGACTGACTAGCAAGTTAATTAATTACAGGAAAGAGGGTCCACTATTAACAATGTAGTAAGTTAATTAAAGACACGAAACAGGTTCCATTTATAACAGTGTAGTGAGTATGAAGTTAATTAATCACAGGAAACAGGATCCACTACTAACAGTGTAATAAGAAGTTAATTAAACACAAGAGTAGTAGTTTTCACTTATAACAGTGTGGTGAAAATGAAGTTAATTTATTACATTTAGGAGTTTCACTACTAACAATGTAATGAGATGTTTATTAAAGATAAAGAGAGGTTTCCTTACTAAAAATGTAATGAGAAGTTAATTAAAAACAAAAAGGTTCTACTAATTATAGTGTAGTGAGTACGAAGTTAATAAATTACAGGAAAGAGGTTCCAATGCTATCAGTGTATTAAGATATTAATTAAAGACAAGAAAGACATTCCACTAATAACAGTGTACTGAGTAAGAAGTTAATTAATTACAGGTAAGAGGTTCCACTGCTAACAATGTAATAAGAAGTTGATTAGATACGAAAGAGGTTCCACATATAACAGTGTAACGAGTACGAAGATAATTAATTATATGTAGGAGGTTCAACTACTAACAATGTAATGAGTAGTTATATAAAGATTAACAATGAGGTTCCACTACTTCAAAAATGGTAAAACGTTAAATAAATACAGGAAAGACGTTCCACTACTAACAATGTAATAAGATGTTAATTAAAGACAAGAAAGAAGTTCCTCAATTAACAACGTGATGAGTAAAAAGTTAAATAATTACAGGAAAGAGGTTCCACTACAAACAATGAAGTGGCTAATTAATTTATTAATAACAGGAAAGCGGTTCTACTACTAACAATGCAATCAGAAGTTAATGAAAGACAAGAAAGAGATTCGACTTCTAACAATGTTGTGAAGAAGATGTTAATTAATTAACGGAAAGAGGATCCACTACTAACAGTGTAGTGGGTAGGAGGTTATTCAATTACAGGAAAGACGTTCACTACTAACAATGTATTAAGAAATTAATTAAAGACAAGAAAGAAATTCCAGTACTAACAATTTAGTGAGTAAGAAGTTAATTAAAGACAACAAAAAGGTTCTACTAATGGCAGTGTAGTGAGTACAAAGTTAATAAATTACAGGAAAGATGTTCCACTACTAATAATGTAGTGAGTAAGAAGTTGATCAATAACACGAAAGAGATTCCACTACTAACAACGTAATAAGAAGTTAATTAATAACAGGAAAGTGGCTTTGCTATTAACAATATAATGAATAAGGAGTTAATTAATAAAGGGAAAGATGTTTCGCTACTAATAATATATTGAATAAGAAATTAAGCAATCCAAGAAACAAGGTTCCACTACTAACAATGTAGTGAATAAGAAGTTAATTAATCTCATGAAAGAGGTTCCACCACTCAAAATGTAGTGAGTGAGAAATTAATTAATCACAGGAAAGAGGGTCACTACTAACAGTGTAGTGAGTAAGAAGTTAAATAATAACAGAAAAGAGATCCACAATTACAACGTAGTGAGTAAGAAGCTAATTAATCACATGAAAGAGGTTTGAGTACTAACAGTGCATTGGATGAGAAGTTAAATAATCACAGATAAGAGGTGTAGTGAATAAGAAGTTAATTAATAACAGAAAATATGTTACACTACTAACAATGTACTAATAGTATTGGTTATTTGACTCGTTTTGTACTTTATTATTTCTTACCTGCAAATAACTACGTGTAGCTTACACAATTGTATGTTTGAGTTCCGGACATTTTCTAGTAGCATAATGGTAAAGGGAAGAACGGATAGACACACTTAAAAGGTAGCATAGTGAGATCTGTCCCCAGAGAGCGTCTGTCTGGGGATAATCACATTACATGACATTAAGATCTAGGTATAGCCTGTTTAATCATGTTTCTCTGCTTCTGATCCCCTGTCGGTAAACACGAATTCTTTCGTAAAGGTGTGTTTGCAGATCTGGGGAACAATACGTCTAATGAACCTACGTAGGATGGATATCACTGGGCCCTGAATAAGAACTCATGTTAATCGCCTTTGATCAGAAGGATCTTCCAAGAATAATACATTCAATACAGAAAGAAGTATATGTGACTGGTGCTGGAACACAGGTTAAGCCTTTTCTAAGAACATATATACACGTATTTGTCGTAACTATGCAAAGAAAGATTTATTTTTCAATGTATTTAGAAGTTCAACCTCAGGCATTTCAGGTGTGGAGTCAGGTGTTTTCATCGACTATATAAAGAAATCTTGTATATCAAACGAATGTATATTTGCTCATGGTAATTTTATTAGTATATTTTATATTTTGTAGCCGACAGGTGGCAGCACTCCTGTGCATGTTTATTTGCGCAAATGAAAACGGAGAATTACTTTAAATAAAATGTTCACGCGGAACACGAAATTTTTATACTTTGCCGCAAAAAGAAAAGTCTACTAAATACTTAGTCACAGGCATCCCCAGTTTCAATAAAATACGACTATGTCAGGATAAGTTTTGCAACTGTAGTGTATAATAAGCCAATTTGGTTTGTTGTTAAACGCAATGCAACAAAATGGGCTACTGCGATGTGCCCGTCAAGGTTATAGAAACCTGTTTTTTTTATAAGTCTTCGGACTTGCTATTGAGCCACGTCTGACGAATGTGTCCCCCGCTGATACAGCGGTAAGTCTTCGGATTTACAATGCTAAAATCAGGGGTTCAATTCCCCTCGGTGGACTCAGCAGATAGCCCGATGTGGCTTTGATATCAGAAAACACCTAAACCTGTCGAACGTTTCAATCCATCGCTGTCTGGTCGTTATTCTACAGATAATTTACAGAAATGTTCACAAAGCGAGCTCTTCATTATAAAAGTGAAAGATAAAGAAAGCTGAACTTGAAGCTGATGTTAAAATTTCTTTGATATTCCAAAGATGGTGTCATAAAACACCAGCTAACAAAACATAAATATTTTACCTTATGCCAAGAAAGAACAACAATATAAGCAAGTAGAATTTTGTTCTAAATAAAATCTAAAAAGAACATGTAAAAAACAGCACACACAGTTACGACAGAAAGTGTTCGTACGTCTGCGTCGTGAGTAGTTTTTTCTCATAACTTAAAAAGTATCACGAATAGGCTAATATAAGTATGGTATATTATAAATATTATACTAAAACACATCTACATAAATTTTTATGTAAATTAAATGACAAACAAACTGTTTATAAACAGGAAAAAACTACTCACTTTCTTGTAACTTTCTTAAGCAGCTAAAATTTTAAAAATAATTACCGCCGATGACGTACTTACCTTAAGACTTTCGAATTTTGTTGTATGATAAACTAACAAACCGCTATGCTCCAAAGGAACTCGAAATATGGTTTACATATTTATAAATATTATAATTTTGCCAAAGGTTTATTTTTCACAAAACTGGGCTTTCAGTTCAGTCTTACAAGTTTATTTCTATTATAAATTTGTGCTAAGCTACATAGGGTTTCTTTGATTGTAGGTAAGCACAAAGGTACACAATGGGCTGTCTAGTGGTGTAAGTCCACAGACATAACGCTGTGTCACTGAGGGGCGCTCTACATAAGGATCATCTACGCACAAACGTCCATAATCTTGAAGTGATAAAACAAGAGAGAAGATAGCCAGTCAAGAACGCCCATTGTCAAGTTTTGAGACACTTGAAAATGTGGTTTGTGTACCTTTCTCACAGCGCACTCACAACCCCAAAGTTTAGAATCATTTTTGTAAAAACGGGTTGCAAACCACGAATCATCGTCTTCACAGTATAAGCATTAAGAATTTCGCCTCATCTGGCCTTCTTTATACATTTGCGTATTATAAGCCCCACAATAAAAATTTAGATGCGACTGATATATCCAAGAGTAAAGTCCCGTGTTAATTAATTTAAAACATTTCTTTTTAGAACAGTTATCTAGCTACATAAATATCACTTAAATGTCACTTTCAAGCATACGACGAACTCCTGTCGGTGTCGGGCGAGGCCTACTGCTCATAATTTATGAATATGTGGCTGGCGACCCATTACCATAAAAAAGGGTTTGGATGCATTGCAATATACAAAAATTACTAAGAGACTCACCTACTACTAAAACCATAAACTGATTTGAAGAGATATAAAAATTCTAGAAATGTATTTGCTGTCTATACATTAATTATCTATTTTTGAACTTTTCACAGTAGTTGCTAATCAATATCCTCAAGGGGTTTTCTGGTACATGAAGTTGTATGAATAGTAAGATATGCCTGAAAACTATTGTTGATATACGGTTCTCCACAGGAAAAGGTGTTTCAAATACAACCGCAAATACCTGATATTAGCCCTTCTTAGCTCATCTAACAATGCTAAATTCGGGTTTCGATACACGCTATAGGTACAACACAAATAGCGCGTTCCGTAGCTTTGTACTTATGATAATTGTTGTTTTGAAATTAAGCACAAAGTTGCACAAAGGGTTATCTGTGTTTCGAAACACGGTTTCTAGTAGTGTAAGTCCGCAGACACACCACTGTGTCACTGAGGGGCGATTAAGATAGTTTGGTTTGAATTTCGTGTAAAGCTACACAAGTGCCAAATGCGCTAGTCGTCCCTAATTTAGCAGTCTACGTTAACAGGGAAGACAGCTAGTCATCACCACCCACCGTCAACTCTTTTATCAACGAATAGTGAGATTGACCGTAACCTAATAATGCCCACACGGGTGAAAGGATGAACATGTTTTGTGGGACGGCGATTCGAACCCGCGACCCTCAGATAGGGAGTCGAACGCTCTAATCACCCGGCCATGCTGGGCTATTATGCTTACGAAAAAGAAACAAAAACCTGGTACCGTTACAAAACTCGTGCCAAATTTCCCTGGCGGCTAAAGTGGAGATAATAATAAAACTAAACAGGCAAACAACGATTTATAAGCATAATAAAATGATTGATTTTTGGTGTAGCACACTACATGATTCGACATTATTGTCTGTCTTCTGCCAAAACAGATAGTATATTTCCCACAGAATAAGTTACTTTATTATGCTCATAAATTGTTGCTTTCCAACTCATTATTATATTAACACAATGTGCTTCCTTACTCCAATAAAGTGGAAGTGAAATATTTCCCCACTCAGAAAGCACAACAAACTCTGCAAACCGGTTTTTTTCTGCTCATCGATCGGGAATAACAACAAAGCTTCAATACAGGGTAAAGGTTAAGATTTTATTTTAACTGCAAGAGATATTTCTTATGATTTTCACGCAAATCTACACGAGGGCTATCTGTGTTAGCCGTTTCGAATATAGAAGTGAAAGACTAAAGGGAAGGCAGTTAGTCATCATCACTCACCTCCAACTCTTGGGGTACTCTTTTACCAATGAATAGTGGGATTGCTCATAACTGTAGAATATCCCCACGGCCAGCAAATTACAAGTCAATCGCCCTAACCATCTGGCCATGCCGTCACTACAAAACATAAAACTGTTTCAAAGAAGGTGCTGTTACAGTAGAAGTTATAGCTAAGAAAAAAATGAAAAATTAATTTGTAATTTATGTTGTTTTAAATAAATATTAGGCCTACTAGTTTCTGTTGTATTTAAACAGCTTCTGCCTTCTTGCATTCGTCGTCTTTTCCTCTGCTGAACATCGTTTTACAAAAGAAAATTCACTCAAAAATTCTTACAGAATTTTCAGCCGCGGCATATCGGCTCACAGAATGGCTCCGAGTTTATTTTCAGGTGCAAACTTTTAGCTCGTAGCTCCATCTCTTGGCCAATTTCAGATTTAATTACAGCCGTAGCAACTGAACATTCTCTCTTTTTTTTTTTATCTTCCCCGCTCTTGGTGGATTTCGCATATCCTAGCGTATAAATCAATCCAAGACATTTGCATTGTAATCGTTATTACTTAACTAGACCTTTTAAATGGAAACAATGTATACGTGGAAGTAATAGGCATATCAGAATATTGCTAATATTACACATTTTCACGTAGGTTATATGGAACTGGAAAGTGTATTTCCTTTAAGAACGAAAAGATGTGAAAAATAACTAGAAAGAGCAGTTCTAGAGATGTATGCGTTTCGGTTACAATTTCTATTTCTGAAAAAGAAAACAAAGAGTAACAGCCATACATACTTCTACTGTAACAGCACCTTCTTTGAAACAGTTTTATGTTTTGTAGTGACGGCATGGCCAGATGGTTAGGGCGATTGACTTGTAATTTGCTGGCCGTGGGGATATTCTACAGTTATGAGCAATCCCTTTGTAAATTTTGTAAAACATAACTTTATTTTGGCTACATGAGAACAGTACTGTATAATTTATTACCTACTTAACAGGTGTATCTGTTGGTTTGTTATGGATGATAAAGATCTAATGTATAATGAAAGCTGTTTTGTAGAATATCTGGTACTATTAGTAAGTCTTTAAATTGTTATTATATAAACCGTGGGGACTGTTCGTCAGAACACGTTTGGGTGTAGTATATGGGTACGTGAGCTGGGTGTCTGGAGAATATTGTACGTGTGTGTACTATGAGCTATATCATTCACGTGTATCATAAATAGTTTGAAGTGTTTTTGTTTTTTTGGGAGAAGAGATTTATCGTGGGTGTGTGGATTTTTTTTTTTGTGGATGTATGGGCTGAATATTATGAGTACATGGACAGGGTGTATTATCCTTAAATAAAAATATCGTACATGGTTTGAAGGGAGAAGGACGGTTTTGTGGGTGTATATCGCCTGAATGGGATGGGCTGCACTTATGCGACTGTTTACGTAACTCCTCAAAAATGAAACTATTGCAGTGCGTTCATCTAACCATAGACGTAATTTGTAAGATTTCCAATTATTAAGTGCAAATTAACACAGGAAATCTGTTTCTTTTTAATAATTAACACACGATAGGGATGATGTCATCGCGTATTCCTAAGAACCTACGAATAAAAGCGAGGAAAGATAAGTAATATTAGGCACATACACCGAATAGCTTTTGTAATCTACGTTTCTACACGTAAGTGATTGAAATTGTTGTTAAAGTTTCCTCAAGTGTTCAGTACGGATGCATTCCCTACACGTTATTTTTCACTGCTTTCATGGGCCCCAAGGAAATATCCTCAGCCTTCCCGCCCTCTCGTTGGACCTGATTAAATAAATACTAACAATAAAAGCCACGTGACCCAATAAGGGAAAAAACAAAGAGTGACAGCAGAAGCAGCGAGATATAGTGCTGCAGTGAAACGGTAAACTGTATGTATAAAGTTATAAAAAATATATGACCTCAGCTTCGTTGTGTGTTTTTCCTTTTTTTCAATATTATCTAAATGATCTGAGTGATGAATGAGCAAAAGTGTGGAGAAGGTTCGTTCCCACTGTAGCCACTGAATGGAGATATAGGTGTGTACAATAAACGTTAAGCATGTCAAGTTTTACTACATAACAACTGTATTAGGATATAGGTGTGTAAAAGAAGTGTTGAGCATGTCAGGTTTTACTACATAACAAATGAATGAGGATACAGATGTGTAAAGGAAGTGTTAAGTATGTCAGGTTTTACTACACAACATATGAATGAGGATACAGATGTATAGGTTTTACTAAAGAAGTGTTAAGTATGTCAGGTTTTACTACATAACAAATGAATGAGGATACAGATGTATAAAGGAAGTGTTAAGTATGTCAGGTTTTACTACACAACAAATGAATGAGGATACAGATGTGTAAAGGAAGTGTTAAGCATGTCAGGTTTTACTACATAACAAATGAATGAGGATACAGATGTATAAAGGAAGTGTTAAGTATGTCAGGTTTTACTACACAACATATGAATGAGGATACAGATGTATAAAGGAAGTGTTAAGTATGTCAGGTTTTACTACACAACAAATGAATGAGGATACAGATGTGTAAAGGAAGTGTTAAGCATGTCAGGTTTTACTACATAACAAATGAATGAGGATACAGATGTATAAAGGAAGTGTTAAGTATGTCAGGTTTTACTACACAACAAATGAATGAGGATACAGATGAGTAAAGGAAGTGTTAAGCATGTCAGGTTTTACTACACAACAAATGAATGAGGATACAGATGTGTAAAGGAAGTGTTAAGCATGTCAGGTTTTACTACATAACAAATAAATGAGGATACAGATGTGTAAAGGAAGTGTTAAGCATGTCAGGTTTTACTTTGGCAACTGTGTTAGGATACAGATGTGTATACGTATTGAGAAACCGACTACTTGTATAATAAATGGTTCACTATTATTACTATTTTCAACCTGAATGACACGTGAACTAAACGGCCCGTCAAGAAAAAAGACCTTGTCCAGCTTCAAATCGAATAAAGGGGTAAGACTGTTACTCTTTTAACTGAAGCGCTCTACTTTTCAGCTGTAGGTTGGTTAAAAGAGTGTGTATAGCACGTGTCAGTTGCTAAAGCACAAGCCAATGAGGAGGAAAGAAGCAAACTAGTAGTCACGGTGTGTAACAGAAAGTAACTGACAAACTAACTTTAAAGATTAATTTATTAAGCCTCTGAACAAGTGACCTTAGTGTAATCTAGAAGAATTAAAATATTGGTAAATCCCGGATGTATCCACAACTGGTTCATCTAAGAGGAAATGCTGTATGAATCGCATACACTTTTGTACTCATTGGAAGGAGAATAAGAAACAGACAGAATATAATAATAAACCCAAGTATATATTATAATAATTGCCCAAACTGTTTTAAATGCTTAAAAATTCCCGTCACATCAATCTAATTCCCGTACAAGAAGAAGAAGAAAAAAATACTTAATCTGAACGTGAAAATCACCCGCTGGGACTAGTTTCCATGATAACTTTCTTATCTGCACGTGTTTCGAACAAAGTGCCCTGCTAGAGCGTACTCATGGAAATTAGCACGTACCGTGTGGGACGCCGGAAGAGCTAGAGGTGAAATACGGAGAGATGGTTCATCACAGTAAGCGTTAGTCAGGCAGTGAAACAGATCTTTTCATCAAAGCACACACACGCGCTTTCTAATTCACGTGTCACGAGACACCGTGTCTCGCGATTGCCATGGCAGGGTGATGACTCAGCCCGCAACTACACGAACTTACGCTTGAAGAGATTCTAATCCGTCCCCCTCATGCAAGGCACTGGTCGCCTCTTATGCATCTGCTGCAGTGTTATATAAAGCTCGACGGGTGTTCCATTGCTTTTTTTTTCGTTGTTGTTTAAATTAAAGCTTTGCGTGGAAAGACCCCCCCTCCCCTTATATATGCGCATACATCATAGTGGTATCAACTCTCCTTCGCTACAAAATGCTAGACCATATAATCGAAAAGAAACCGGACTCTATCGTGAGTCAATTTTCCCAGAAGAATAGCACCACGTAATTTCAGGTCCTAATCACCTGCAACGTGAGACCTAAGACGAAAGTAACTCACCCACCCTAGAAAAAAAACTACTGGACTTTAAAATAAAATAAAGGGTCTGTTTTTACCTTCCAAACATTTGAAACTAAAAGCTGACATATGAATATTGTTTGTGCTTGACTCGGACCTTCAAGTTCATAATTAATTATGCGTGTGTGTGTATTTGTCAGGTGGAACCTGTAATTTCACTTTTTCTTTAAATATATGTGTGTGTGTTTGTTTGGTGGGACAAGTACCTTCACCGTCCTTTAAATATATGTGTTTGTCTGGTGAGACCAGTATTTTTACTTTTTCTTTAACTATATGAGTGTGTGTTTGTGTCTGGTAGGACCAGCACCTTCACCTTTCTTTAATTATATGTGTTTGTCTGGTGGGACCAGTCACTTCACTTTTTCTTTTATTTTTCTATCTAAGAAGGTTTTAATTTTTCCATCGGTATAAGTTACTGTATTGTTTTTTGTTTGTTTCAAGTCCGAAGTTACACAACAGGGAATCTGCACTTAAGCTTATGACTGAGCCAACAAGGTACATTATCACTTCCATTTTACTTTTTTTACCGTATTTTCCGCCTAATAAGCCGAATTTCTGGCCCTAAATTTTGGACCTGATTTTTGAGGGTCAGCTTATTGGCCGATCACTCTTTTCGGAAATTTCTTCTTCTTAGGAAATGTTTTCCTTTTGAAAATTACCATAGGCGGTAATTTTGTCCCATCAGCAAAGCACGTTAAGACTACAGTGAAACGTTGTTTCTGGAATTTCATTGGTTACCTAATTACAGTGAGTGGAGCCAATAACGAATGACATGTTGATTCCATCTCTGTCTCAATACGACACGTTCTGCTTTACTACAGAACGCCAATGATCACACACAACATGCATGCTGACGCTGAAACGATACTAAGAAATCATTTTGAAGAAACTTGTCACTTCTTAAAAATGGCTTCGGCTTATTGGGCGGTAATAAGGAAAAACCCTCATTTTTAGAGCTGAAAATTGGCCTCGGCTTATTAACCGGAAAATACGGTAATAAAAAACAAAGACCATATTAGAACATTAGCTGTTTTTTTTTAATCATAGTAATAAAGCTAATGTAATTTCTAGACTTTGGATAAATGTAAACTTCTACGCTTAACAAGTTTCAATCTAATATTTCGCATACTTCAGTATAGTTGTTGAATTTGATTTTATATTAGGCTTATTATAACTGTGGGTTTAATTATTTAAAAAAGTAACTTAAAGTTCAGTATTAAACCCAGGTTATTTAATTCTGTTTGAAACTTTGTAATTTGGCCTTGAAATTTAAAAAGTGATCCACCTTTGAAAGAGCTGTTTTAGTGTTAGGCCTAACATATTGTTCACCTGAACGGTTTAAACCCCGTACGTTCAACACCTGAGAAAGATGGGCGTTTATGTTACACGGCGATTGGCAGGGCGGGGTGGCGAAACTTAAAGTAATAGAAGCAGTGATAAGAAAGCCGTCATCTAGATTATTCACCACTCGGTGACGCCACAATCGGCTACATACAAATTCTCGCCCCAATTTGTTTGATAAAGATCGTCGTAGTGAGTCGGAAGTTATAAACACAGGTGAGTCAAGGGGTGAGTTCAATGGTTCCTTTCATCATTACAAAAAATAAGTTTCACCTGATGCAAAAGCATTCACACGCTTTACACTGTGGTTTATACAATCAAAAGTCACATTTTTTCAACATTGAAAATGAACTGTGGGTTACTCCAATAACACGTACTGTATGTGATGAACAAACAAACATTCTATTGAAAGACTGGTCAACCACACTGTAGGCCGATCAGGTAAAACCACTCATAATTATAACAGTACTGATAATGATTAAAAATTCTATAGCCAATAGAATAAAACTACTCATGGAACTGATAAATACGCCATTCAATCAAGTCAGACCTATCACAATACAAAGAACAGTACTCGTACAGGGTGAAAACTCCTAAGTAAACAGAATAACACCACTCACAGCACTGATAAATATGCCTTCCATTTAAAGAAGACCACTCATGAAACTAACTGATTCTCTGTAGAAACCCATTAGCCAACAAAATAAAATCACTCATTGTACTGACAAATATATCCTTCAATCAAGTTATTATTATTATAAGACCTCTTATTATAATAATAATAACAGCACTGACAGTGACTAAAAATCCCATAACCAACAGCATAAAACCATTCATGGAATTGATAAATATTCTCTCAAATCAAGCAAAACCTCTCATACTACTGATTCCGTAAACCAATAGAATGCCACCACTTACAGCACTGACAAACCTGTTCTCCAATCACATACGACCTCATAATGCTATTAGTAGTACTGACACTGACTGAAAACCCCACAGCAAATGCATCAGTACATCATTCCACGTGCATCCACACCAACAGAAACAACTGTGTAAGGAATAACACGTACTGTATAATGAAAGTTAACACAACACATAGTTAAGTGTGGAATTTAACTCATTTACTTATGTAATAAACCTTTTACTCGGGGTAACGTTAATTAATCAGAAGGAAGAAAATGCCCCCTTTAATTTTAATTCATACAGATAATTATAATATCCTTTTTAAATATTGCTGAACCAGAGGGACATCAGTTTGAAGAAATAGCTCCATCTTTTGATAAATGCCAAACCTAAAAAGGACGGCAACAGAAGCATAATAGGTTGTCACTTGTTTAATTAAAGATGCTAAGAATGTAGCTTTATTGATATATATTCAATCTGTTCCCAGCTGATAAAGCCAGATGGTTAGGGAGCTTGACTAGCAATCTGTGTGTTTTGGGTTCGAATCCCAGTCCCACTCGTAGGGGTGTTATAATGTGTCAGTCAATTTCACTATTCATTGGTAAGAGAGTAGCCCAATAATTGGTGGCAGGTGGTGGTGACTAACTACCTTGTCCTTCACTGCTAAATTAACAACGGATAGTGAAATTTTTGCGCAAAATTCAAAACAAACAAATCCAACGGATAGATCTTAATACTAGCTGGCATGGAGACTTGACGATTCTGTATTTTTCTTAATATTTTATCAATTAATAAACGAAACTCGCTTCGAAAAGATACGTCCAAAACCATCCTCTTTGGGAGTTAACAGGGTTAAACTTACTTTTAATATTTAACAAACTATAGTGTAAAGACGCCCATTGACCCCCTGGTTCTTGATTTGGTTGTTTTAGCATAAACTATATATTAGGCTGTCTGACGTCTGTTCACCATGGAAATCAGACCAGGTATTTTCTTGATAATAAACAACCTTATACTGACAGTTACTCTTCATGCATTACCGTAATAAAGCCGTGATTGGTCAGCTACGCTACAGGCGTCACCCTGAAACGGTTGTGACCCTAGGCAAAACTGTGGCCTGTGCAAGTATTGTATTCGGCATCCTTGCCCCTGTAGGACTGACAAGAAATGTTAATTATAATGTTGATTTTCGCGTTATGCGGGGACAAACGTCGCCCACTCTGAGGGCTGCCCCTGGTTGGGACGCATTAGCCACACACGCTTCCGACTTTATTGTGAAACGGTCGTAACTGGTCAGTTACACACGCTTCAGCTATTACTGTAAAAAGGTAATGATACGTCATTTGCATTTCTGGCTTAGTTCTGAGAATGTTGATGCCACTGAAATACGAAAAAGAAAAAAAAGAAAAAAAAAGAGGATAAATAGTTCATTACTGGAAACAAATGATTTTGTTATTCGTGTAACGCTTACAGCTCTAGTGTGAAATGATTTCACTCCATCAAGTAATGGAATATTATAGCCACTTTTATAACGCACCAACAGCTACAAACGTACAATTACATTTGATACTGAACCCCAAACCTTTGTATTCGCACCCCGCTGAAAGTGAAGAAGAATACGTGTCAACTATGTATTTCAGAACAGCTGGTATGGGTATTAACACTTTTATTGATAAAGCAGTGAGCAACGTTTCGATCTTCCTAGGACATCTTTGTTAACCTGAAGATGACCTTGGAAGGTCGAAACGTCGTTGTTCTCTGCTTATCAATTAAAGCGTTAATACCCGTACCAGTCGTTCGTAGATACATTTTATTTCAAGTGGGTTTCTCGTCATCAAGAAGTACAGTCAACTGCGATACATCTGCCACATTTAGTGCCGACGAGACCTAAAGCACAATATCAAGGCTATCAGTGATGTCGAGAAAACCCACTTGTAGAGAAATATATATGCAAAAACGGCTCGTTTGGGTTGAGAAATTTTTTTACGTAGAAGAGCGAACAACGTTTCGATCTTCTTCGGTGAACCTGACGATGACCGAAGAAGGTCGAAACATTGTTCGCTCTTCTACGTAAAATATTTTATCAACCCAAACGAGCCGTTTTTGCATATATAATACTAAGGCTAATCAGACTAACTGAAATTCGATACAGTTTGAATTTCGCACACAACTACACGAAGATTATCTGCACCAGTCGTCCCTAATTTAGTAGTGACAGACTGGAGAAAGGCAGTTAATCATCATCACTCACCGCCAACTCTTGGGCTACTGTTTTACCAACCAATAAACGAATAATAAGATTGACAGTAACATTATAACGTCTCCACATATGAAAGGGCGAGCATGTTTGGTGGGACGAGAATTCGAATGCTCGACCCTCTATTTGCAACTCGAGCGTCTTAACCATCTGGCCATGCTGGGCCATTCAATTACTTGATACACTCGTTCAACGAACGGAAAAGTCACACGGGGTTGGAGAGTGTGGGGCACAGAATACTATTACTTGTTTGTCTTCTTCGTTTTGTTTCTACAGAAGTCTCATCTGACTGTGTCAGTTGTTCTATCTCTACTTTAGTTATTGTAATTTTTGCTTTCTTGATTTTATCGTGCTTCCTATATACCTTTTATTTCTTGCACTGTCTCTACAATGTTTTTATAGTTTTATTCAGACTTTTAGTTTAGAATATATTTCATAGATGGTGGATATTAGAAGTGTTAAATCGAAATAAAATGTCAAAGAGGCTTGATGCTGTAATTATGTCATTTATAATTCTAATGATATCAATATTTCAAATCACCGATATAATTTATAATGATATTAAAAGAGCTTTCTATAAATATAACATTAACTAGTGCAAAAACTCATCAAAAATGACAGGAAATCATTGTTAAATGATTAACGAAAATAATAAAACTTGTTTAAAACAAACTTGTTTGTACCTCCAAAATACACCTACTTTTTACTTGTTTCACTAGTCTCGAAGTAATTTTTATTATATTTTTAATTTAAACTACATAGTAAAAAGTATATATTATTGTTTGTGTGAATTCTTAAAGAGACTTAAATGGCACTCTTCTGCCTTTCACTGTATTCTAGGTCAGAAGTAGAAAATATAGTGCGGACATTCCGTCACGAATTTTCAACTCTTTTCTACTGTACAAAGTATAAAAGGCCAAGTAGATAATATATGTCTTAAAATACAAAAAAAAATATTGAACATTTAATCCTCACTTAAAACACTTTAAACACTGACTCGTTATAACGTTAGTGATAGTAGGCCTATTTGTACTCTAATTTAAGCATTAGGCCTAATACCTGACGTAAGGCTTAGCTAAAACACTGCTCGATAAATTTTATTTTGATTTTGGTTACAGCTCAATCTATAAAAACAAAAAAACTTCTAAATTAAGGTATTTTGCTCTTATATCATCGAAGTTATCAATGAAAAGTAAATAATAATAAAAAACCTTTCTGAAAAATCAACATGAATAGTAAGCATTCAACATAAACATAACAGTTTGTCTGAGAACAATCAGGTAATAGTTTTGTTTCTAAGTGATGATGTATATTGTTGAAAATTACCCCCTCAGAAAAAAAAGTTCTCGACAGAGTAACAAAGGGAATAAGGCTTTTAGAATTAGTGATAAAAATTAGAATAAAATTCCAACTTGATTGAATACAGGACTTCCATATGAGAGT
The DNA here is from genome assembly GCF_004210375.1 of Tachypleus tridentatus. NCBI lineage: Eukaryota > Metazoa > Arthropoda > Merostomata > Xiphosura > Limulidae > Tachypleus > Tachypleus tridentatus. Next base: position 196,551,151 of record NC_134837.1, read on the forward strand.
CGAGCGCTGTAATCGTTAAGCCTCTTTGACATCCAGTGCTTGAAATCCAATGTTAACAAATATTAATTTAAAACATCTTAACAATCGTGTCTTTCTGAGTACTGAATGAACTTGCTCTAAACATGATCGCTTGAGGTTCAGGCGCTCTAACCGATGAAGCAGTTATTCCGTATAAAACTGACAATACCTAAAAAGAAGCTTGTTGTTGTTTTTTTTACTTTTTAGCAAAGCTACTCGAGGGCTATCTGCGCTAGCCGTTCCTAATTTAGCAGTGTAAGACTAGAGGGAAGGCAGCTAATCATCACCACCTACTGCCAACTCTTAGGTTACTCTTTTAGCAACGAATATTGGGACTGACCTTCACATTATAACGCCACCACGGCTGAAAGGGCGAGCATGTTTGGTGTGACCTAACAGAAAGAAAAATATAAATTTATTTTCCAAGGAATATGCTACATATTGGTACCTTTGGATAAAAGCTTAAAACATGATGACCATGTGATTACATAAACACCTGATCTTTTCTGAGGAAATGTTGCCACATTGATATATTTATAGTTGATAGGTATCTAACATGAAACCAACTAGAACGAGTGGTCACTATAAAAGAAGTTTCTAAAAGTGGAACTAACTAAAACGGATGGTAACTGTAACGGTACCTGACATGAAACCGACTAAAACACGCGACCAATTATTAACAGGTACCTGACATGTTTTAACGCGATCAATCGTTAACAGGTACTCTATAGGAAATTGATAAATTCATATGGCCACTGAAAAGTTAATAAAATGTATTATTGCGTCCTGATAAAAAAAATATTCTAAACAAGAAACCCGGTTTGAAAATTTTATAAATTATCTTGGCCCTGAAATCCTACATTAAATTCACAGATGTGAGGAACGCCTTATGTAATAGAAGTTTTTGGTTACGAGATGTCTTGTTGTTTATTGAAATCGTCCAACGTCATGTATTTTAACCATCTGCACAAACGTTACGAGAACATAATTAAATACGTATTTCATTTAGTACAGAGGTTAATAGTAACCTTCTTCTTTATTGGTAAATGTTGCCTCTGTGGTATTACTGTTATTATTAATATACGGGTAATTAAGTAGATCCACCAATAACAGGAGATTTGATAAAATCAGGTGATGATGACGAGTGTGTGGCTGCATACAAAACGTTTCTTCAAAGTTAACAATGAAACACAAAAACAATTTATCAAATTTACCAGGTGGTAAAGGCACTAGACTCGTAATCTGAGGGTCACGGATTCGAATCCCTGTCACACCAAACATGCTTGCCCTATTAGCCGTGGGGGCATTATAATGTGACGATCAATTTTACTATTCGTTGGTAAAAGAGTCGCCCAAGAGTTGGCGGTAGGTGGTAATGACTAGCTGCCTTCCCTCTAGTCTTACACTGCTAAATTAGGGACGGTTAGTGCAGATAGACCTCATGTAACTTTGCATGAAAATTCAAAACAAACTAAAACCAAACCAAAGCTCAAGATTTAGAAGAAGATTAAACGCAAGTTTCACAAACGAACACTTTCGAACGAAAATTGGACACAAGTGCTTTCAAAGAATACTTCCGGACAAAGATTAAACAAACGAACATTTCGAACGAGAATTGAACAGAAATGCTACAAATGAACACTTGCAGATTTAGATTAAGCATAAGTGCCATAAACCAACACTTCAGAGTTGCTATGTCTCAGTAGACCAGTAAGAACACAAACAGTCTGAAACTGTGGACAACTAGAAAGGTACGACATTCTCAAGGTGTTTGTTTAAAGCTTTCAAAAGTGACTTCCAAAGATAACTGAAGTTTAAAACATCTAATAATTTAAAGTAAAATTACAGAGGGCAAATTAATCTTAGGGATGGCGCATCCTGTTTTAAGTAACTGCTATGCAATCTAATCACTTCGGCTCTCAATACTAAATAATATTGGCTTTCTTCTCTTAAACGTACATTCAACTCAAAAGTAATATTCATTCTTTTCAAACTTTTTTACTTCTCCCATTTTTGTTTTTCAAGATGAAAATAAAAGTGATATTTCTTTATTAATTAAGACTTTTTTCATGTTTGTATGGTTTATATTTACTTTTGTTAAGTTCTTGGGTAACTATAGGTGTCTGCATCTATTGTGTATTTAGGAGTAATAATTATAAATGTGCCTTTTATTGAATAGGTCCACCAAACAGCAGGAAATTACCATTATACACATAACAGGAATTATCTGCTTTGTTTTGTTTTTTAGATTTCGCGCAAAGCTACACGAAAGCTATCTGCGCTGGTCGTCCCTAATTTAGCAGTGTAAGACTAGAGGGAAGGCAGCTAGTCATTACCACTTACCGCCAACTCTTGGGCAACTCTTTAACCAACGAATAGTGGGATTGATCGTAACATTATAATACCCCCACGGCTAAAAGGGGCAAGCATGTTTGGTGTGACAGGGATTCGAATCCGCGACCCTCAGATTACGAGTCTAGCGCCTTAACCACCTGGCTATGCCGGGCCATTTTCTCCTTTCAAAAATAACAAATAAAGAAAAACCAGTTTACCGCTGTTATATTAAGAACAAACAATGAATACATCTTACAACACCACAGAAACTCATGGTATATTCATACACATTTACTTTCTCTCTGACATTGTATATCCAAACAGTAATATTTCAACTGAATTTTTTAAACAAAATCCTTTTGCGACACTCTTTATGAAATCCATCAAGTACCTCACCCCAAACACACAAATAAGGTGTCTTACCTCCTGGAACCATATGGTGTGTATCTGCATAATCAAAAACAACAAGGTCGAAGGAGGGTGTCCTCCAAGTTCATTTTCCCACGTTACGTTCCAGCTTTTACTGAACACCTAATCTATATTACAAGGGTCCAGTAACCACTAACCGACCGTATTAAAATCAGTTACTTACGACGTTGGTAGCCCCGGTTACTGTTGTTAAGTTGTGATACTATTAGCGCTGAGAACCAATGCCTGGTGGACATTTAAATAACATAATTTATAGATTTCTTTATGCAAGTATACGTGTTTTCTTAAATGGTATTTTCTTGTGACATAACTGTTAGTGAGCATGATATACATTTGTTAGACCTGATGCATGTTTGTTGATTGCGAGCGCCACCTAGTGCTTAGTCGAGAGTTTATCAATAGCACAAACCACTAACACGTTTATTGTCAGAAACTTACAACGATTAAAAATATATATTTATTCTTTGAAATGTTTAATATAATGATATTAGAATTCAAACGGAGCCATGATCTTAGAATGATTCTGCATCAGGGAGATGGTGATAAGTGATAAGTTGTTTTCTTGTGACATTATGACTCATTAAGGCCTCATATAAGTATTGTTTAGGTCTGATACGTGTTTGATGACAATGCGAGAGATGATAATGCCGAACAGTACAATTTTTCGTAATGTATTTTTGATTTAAGTTTGTCTTCAGTACACATGCAGTAATTAAAATAAGGTTGGGCGCTCTAACTTTACCCTACGTTTAATACGATATTTACGTCAAGTACTGTCTAAAAATAAATTTAAAATACAAATACTCATTATTCCTATGACGAGCTATCCTCGCCAGCAGTGCTTACGTATTTGTTAATTTTGAACAATAATGAATAACTAACTGACGATATATCACGTTATTCAAATACCTACTTATGGTGAGTAAAAATATATACATCTAAACCAGAAAGTGTTTAATATTTATTTACCTAGTTAGCTGTACTTAATTTTTGCTTAAGTACTTGGTATTTTTGGATATTTAACTTCGTCTAAAGTGCACAATAAAGAGGGGTAAACTTGATTTGGTTTTTACTATGTGTCAATTATCAGACAATTTAATGCAGACACTGGTCCTTTTAAAATTAGTAGCTTTAGATGGTAGAGGCGCCAAATAATGTTTACCAAGATTATGGTAAGATAATTTAAAATTTAAACATATGTTTCTCTGTTACGCAGAAAAAAACAACAACATCTTTTTAAGCTTAATATAATCAATTTAATTCTAGTTACAAACGACTGAAATTTTTATTTCAATCCCATAAACGAACTCAATAAGCGAAAAGTATTATTCAATTGGTGGGGCTACTATAGAATTAGTTAATGTTCAGCAAGTTAATTTTTAAAGTTTTAGACAAAATATTATGTTCAGTTTAAAAGTTATTTTACAAATATAAAATGGTCTTAATATTTCAAAACCGAACAGGTGTAAGAGAAATAACACGTAAACGCTAAATACAATTATAATACATAGAAGTAAAATAAATGGTTATACAGTACCCTCCACTCTGCTTCACATACAAAAATAAACGATATCTGTCTACAAAATATTACTTCAAGACTAGTTTACTGAACATATTTAAGAGAAACTAATAGATATAAAGACGACAGAGTTGAACAAAAGGAGAATTTGTATTTGGCACTGAAATTATAGAACAGCAGATGGCAGCACCTACTTCAAGAATGAACCTAAAGGTGTAATTATTTAATTTCTAAATTTCAAAATTTTCACATTAATTCGAAAAGCTATAAACTATGTGTTCTGAACCTTTGTTCAATAGTCACTTATTTAGTGTTGTGAATTATTTGTCACTTTGAAAAACAAATATCAATTAACTTTAGAATAACCTAATTAAATAAACTAAAATTGTGATCACCCTTCCATCTATTCGTTTGTAATGATAATAATATTAATAAACTTTACTAAAGGAGTATTTTCACAGATAAAAATAGAAGTGATAAGCTGGAAACGTAACCGACATTCCGATTTTAATCAGACTGATCCCATCAATGCGTTCAGTTTCAAATACTCTAAATTCTGTGCGTTATTTATTAAAATAATTGTTTGATAAAATGAACTACTACACACACATCACATTCAATTACAGGATAATTGAGGTATGTTGAGTAACTAGTAACGTTTCGCCCAGAACCGTGAATTTTAAATTTATTTCAAACATACAACAGTTCTAATAGTACTGTGTTCGCTTTACAGAAAGTTCGTTTGCAGGAAACCTGTAAGTAAATGCACAACTAAAAAGTTAAGATTTTTATTACATCTCAGATGCAGATTTAACATGTAAACACATACATTTTTCACGTTCATCTTCTTACTTATCGCAATATTTGAAAACGTGCACGTATTAAGAATACAAACATCTGAACTGTTGGGATCCTCTTCCCATGATAGCATTTCATGGTTTAGATTCGACTGTCCCATCACGAAAGCTAGTACCATTCTTATCTTTGTAATATTATGGTTGTTTACCATTTATTATAAAGGAAAACAATGAATTAAATACAGTGGTACCTCTGTTCTCGAACAATTAGGTTTTCGAACATATTTGAGAAAAAAATGTCTCAGTTGTCGAACATAAACTCGGTTCCCGAACCAAGCTGTCGTGGTCCGAACTCCCGAAATAATCCGACTGATGACCCGAACGACCCTTCGACCATTTTCGGCCCACGCCAAGTTTGCCCAAAACATTTTACCCGCACCTGTCACTCAATCCACACCCCCGTTAAAATCTGCTGTGAACGTTCTCGTTTTTCTATGTTTTTGTTGTTTTTCTAAATATTCTGATTAAATAAGCCACCATTGGGTCAAAGAAGGATAATAAAAGCAGCAAACCAAAAATAAAAGTTGTTAGAGCCACAATAGAGGTGAAAAAAGATCTCATAGCGAAATATGAGAGTGGTGTTCACGTGTCTGACCTTGCTACACAGTTTGGCATGGAGAAGTCTACAGTCTGCACCATACTGACGAATAAAGAGGTCATCAAAGGAGCTGATGTTGCAAAAGGAGCGACAGTGCTTACGAAACAAACATCACAAACAATGGGAGAGGTAGAAAAACTGTTGTTGGTATGGGTAAACAAAAAATAGTTAGCTGGTGATAGCATTTCTGAGACCATCATTTGTGAGAAAGCAAAGCAGTTGCATGCTAACCTCCTGAAAAACACCCCTGGAACAAGTGCTGATACAAGTGATTCCTTTAAGGCTAGTAGGGGTGGTTTGAAAAATTTAGGAAGAGAAGTGACATTCATAGTGTGGTGAGACATGGGGAGTGTGCCAGTTCTAACAAAGACGCTGCTGATAAATTTGTTAGGGAATTTAAGGACTATGTAGAATTGAGGGTTTTATTCCCCAACAAGTGTTTAACTGTGATGAGACATGCCTCTTTTGGAAGAAAATGCCAAAGAGAACCTACATCACCAAGGAGGAGGAGTCACTGCTAGAACACAAGCCAATGAAGGACAGGCTTACTCTAGTGTTATGTAGTAATGCAAGTGGGGACTTAAACCTTAAGCCTATGCTTGTGCAACATTCTGAGAACCCGAGGGTTTTTAAGAAAAATAATGTGCTGAAAAGTAAACTAAATGTCATGTGGAGGGCTAATAGTAAAACATTGGTAACCAGGCAATTTTGTATGGGATGGCTTCATGAAGTGTTTGCCCCAACTGTAAAGAATTACCTCACGGAAAAACAGTTGCCATTCAAGTCCCTTCTTGTGATGGACAATGCATCTGCTCACCCACCAGGCTTAGAGGACGGGTTAGTGGAAGAGTACAGTTCCATTACGGTGAAGCTCTTGCCTCCTAACACGACTCCTCTCATTCAGCCCATGGACCAGCAGGTCATATCGAACTTTAAGAAACTCTGCACCAAAGCATTGTTTCAAAGGTGCTTTGAAGTGACCTCTGACACAGAGTTAACCTTCAGAGAGTTCTGGAAAAATCACTTTAATATCCTCCATTGCTTGAGTATCACAGACAAAGCTTGGAGGGAAGTGTCTTTGAGGGCCATAAACTCAGCCTGGAAGAAATTGTGGCCAGAATCAGTAGCAGATAGAGACTTTGAAGACTTTGAGACTGAGCCTGTTGTCGAGGATATTGTCTCACTAGGTAAGTGTATGGGCTTGAATGTGAGTGATGATGATGTGGAGGAGTTGGTGGAAGACCACCACTGAGCTCACCACGAATGAGCTCCAAGACCTTCAGAAGGAGCAGCAACAGAAGACAACTGAGGAAGTGTCTTCAGATGAGGAGGAAGGAAGGGAGGATGTTCCTAGTTCACTAATCAAGGAAATGTGTGGAAAATGGGGAGAGTTACAAAGTTTTGTGGAAAATTTCACCTTGACAAAGCTGTAGCAAACCGCAGCATAAACCTTTTCAATGACAATGCCATGTCTTACTTCAGAAACATTTTAAAATGCAGGCAGAAACAAACCTCATTAGACAAGTCTTTAGTGAGAAACAGGTCCAGTGAGTCTCAAGCAGGTTGTAGCGGTGCAAAGAGACAGAAAAGAGAAAGAACCTCAGAAGGAGAGTTACCTGACATTTTTATGGAAGGTGACTCCCCTTCCAAACAATAATAACCCTCCTACTCTCCACGTTTCTCACCACCTTTCACTTACGCCATCAGCTCTCCTCAGCACAGGTAAAGTACAGTTAAATTTTCATTTATTGTTTTTTATTGTGTTTATAGTTTTTGTGGTTGACTTTATTCATGTAAGTATTATTATATAAGTATAAATAAGCAATATTTTTACTTAAAATGCTTCATAATGCGTAATTTTTGGAGGTCTGTAACGGATTAATTTAATTTACAGTATTTCTTATGGGAAAAATTGATTCGATTTTCGAACAGCCTTCTGGAACGGATTAAGTTCGAGAACAGAGGTACCACTGTATTTCCTCATAATTTCTTCCATGTAAACTAATTCCGTTACTTCACAGAAAGAAACAACCAGTGCCAACTCCAAACATGGAAACTGGCCTAAAAATATAAATTACTCTTCAGTTAGCACTATCCTGGGAAAGGAATGAATCTGCATTTGGCCTACCAATATAAATTACTCTTCAGTTAGCACTATCTTGGGAAAGAATAAATCTGCACTTGGCCTACCAATATAAATTACTCTTCAGTTAGCACTATCTTGGGAAAGAAATAAATCTGCACTTGGCCTACCAATATAAATTACTCTTCAGTTAGCACTATCTTGGGAAAGGAATGAATCTGCACTTGGCCTACCAATATAAATTACTCTTCAGTTAGCACTATCTTGGGAAAGGAATGAATCTGCACTTGGCCTACCAATATAAATTACTCTTCAGTTAGCACTATCTTGGGAAAGAAATAAATCTGCACTTGGCCTACCAATATAAATTACTCTTCAGTTAGCACTATCTTGGGAAAGAAATAAATCTGCACTTGGCCTACCAATATAAGTTACTCTTCAGTTAGCATTATCTTGGGAAAGAAATAAATCTGCACTTGGCCTACCAATATAAATTACTCTTCAGTTAGCACTATCTTGGGAAAGAAATAAATCTGCACTTGGCCTACCAATATAAATTACTCTTCAGTTAGCACTATCTTGGGAAAGAAATAAATCTGCACTTGGCCTACCAATATAAATTACTCTTCAGTTAGCATTATCTTGGGAAAGAAATAAATCTGCACTTGGCCTACCAATATAAATTACTCTTCAGTTAGCATTATCTTGGGAAAGAAATAAATCTGCACTTGGCCTACCAATATAAATTACTCTTCAGTTAGCATTATCTTGGGAAAGAAATAAATCTGCACTTGGCCTACCAATATAAGTTACTCTTCAGTTAGCATTATCTTGGGAAATAAATAAATCTGCACTTGGCCTACCAATATAAATTACTCTTCAGTTAGCACTATCTTGGGAAATAAATAAATCTGCACTTGGCCTACCAATATAAATTACTCTTCATTTAGCATTATCTTGGGAAAGAAATGAATCCCGTCATCCCTTTGAGGTATAATGTTTAATAATTTTAACAACTTCATAGGAACAATTTAAGATTTGTTTTGTTTGGAATTTCGCGCCAAGCTACACGGAGGCTATCTGCATTAGCTGTCCTTAATGTAAAGCAGCTACTCATCGCCATCCACCGCCAACTCTTACCAATGAATAGTGTGATTGACCATCACGTTATAACGCCTTCACGGTTGAAAGTGCTAGTATGTTTGGTGTGATGGGAATCCAAACCCACGACCCTCAAATTGCAAGTCAAGCGCCCTAATCCCCCGGCCATGCTGGACCGTCCATTTAAGAGAAAGCCAATCAACCCTTGGATGATATTATACTGAAGGGAAGGGAACTAATGACAAATACACGTGTAAATGGTATTGAAATTAGATCATGATATTTATTCTAAGCCCATATAAAGATCACGTCCTTCACTTTAAAAAATAATTAGACAGATCTTGAAGGGGATTGTTTTTAAATGACACTAATTCATATCCAGGGTAACCATAGAAACTAAGATGGAGAATCGCTTCTCCAACTTTGTCAGCGAACAAAACAGACAGAAAACAGTGAATGCCTCCTATTCAAAGCGTGTGAAAATATATGTTGAAATACTGGCTCTAACTGACCAAAGTCCAGACTGATTACTCCTAAACCTTGTAAGACACCACGAGCATCCTATTAATCCTGACCAAAAAAGTTCAAGGAAACTTAGATTATCATGTCGGTAAAAACTATGATAATACAGGGTGTTTGGAAAGTCACTGTGCAGTTTTGTAATCATATTTTATTTAGTCTATTTCAAGCCAGCAACTGATAGCGGTGTTTAGAAACAAAATAAGAAGGATCCAGGCCTGTATTGATGCCAATGGGGGTCACTTTCAACATTTTTATAATTGTCGTTCATATTTACCTCCTATATTCTATATTGAAACATGTCTGTTAATAAATATATAAGTGCACGGTGACTTTCCGAACACCCTGTATGATAGACATTGCCTAATGTGGCGAATGACATTTTATTATAAATTTCTTTTTTTATAAAACAACAAAGTGTTAAAGTAGTGACATTGTAGTGTCTATAATTTCTAATATTTAAATTAATCTCTTGTTACATACAGTGTGACTTAGAATATGTATTTATATGTTACATATATAAACGGAGGGGTTACAGTCCGATATTACCAAGGGTCGATACCCGTACTGATTGTAGCTTAATATTCATTAAGATTATTACATTACATACACAATAACATGTTTATAATGTTATATTAGGAACGCAATGTATATTAAGCCGATAACATTTTGAGTATATTTGTAATCATTTCATAATGAAAACTTTCTAATCTTCTGAACAATGACCAACTTACCTTAACAATAATAATTAAAAGTATGGCGAAACAGCAACACCATACTCTACCCCTATTGGTATACGGAGAAAGCCTCACCAGGTTTGTAAAAAAAAAGACTAAGTCTCACCCAAATATTTTTATATGATCTGCATCCTTTATTTATAATTTATTACTATTTTAGGACACCTTGAAAGTTTGTTTGTAATTTTAGGTTTGTTTCAAAGTGAGAGTTAATTAAATAAACAGTTTCATAATTATAGTTTGTATTTTTAATATGAGAAACTACACACTGTTAAAAAACATTCGGCACTTTGTTGCACAAAAGTGGCGTCTTATTATCAAGCGATGGTTCTATTTCAATAAAACAGTCGTCAAACATTTTTCAGTCGAATATAAAAAAGGACTAAAATTTTCAAAAAAATGATTAAAAATACAAAAGATATACGAGTAAAACACAATTTTGTCTGAATACAAAACATATCATGATTCAACTCATGTACAAAAAAACTTAGAGCAATTGCCCACAATTAAAATATCATTGAAGAAACTTCTTGAATATTTTTAAAAATTAGAGAAATTTTGGTGGTCGGCTTCATTTGATTACCACATTCAAGTCTTATAATTTTTCGCAAAGTATGCATCTAATACTTTATCAAAGTAACGTCACATATTTGTAAAACTCTGTATTTATGAATAGGAATGAAACATCAAAAGTTAGTTTGTTTTAAAGCGAGAGTCAGTTATCATGGAGGCGAGACATTATCCTGGATCCGCTCCTATCGTATTGTGAAAATTGATACGATTGTATCGATACATCATTCGATACTATACGATTTATATACCTTCACGAAATTTGTCAGGTTTTTTATCAAACATTACAAGTCTTTTATACATAAAAATATCAAAATTTATAATGAAATATTTTTTGATAAAAATTAATGATTTAATTAAGAAGGATGTGTATTGAGTACGTCTTCATTTCTTTATCAAAACATTATGCACAAAGTAACACAACAAATTAACAAAATAGATATTAACTTTTTTAATTTTACTTTTCTTGTCAACTGCCATTTAGTTGATGAAACCTGAGAATCTGAAAAATCACTCTAAAGTGTGAAGTAATTAAATAAGACAATGTTAGTAATGTAGATAATAAATTACAGAGGAGACTGTCAAACTTTGTAACACACTGCTGGTAAAACTTCTGTATCTACTGTATCTATTACTATGGTGACATACTCACCTTTATCAGTAATATTAGAAAAATAGGATTAAAAAGTTGAATAACAGATACTAACCTCCGTTATCAGTAGAGGAAGTTTTTTATCAAAATGAAGTCACAATGCTGTTTACTTATGTAATTGCTCCCGGCTAGTACAGCGGTAAGTCTACGGATTTACAATGCTAAAATCAGTGATTCCATTCCCCTCAGTGGGCTCAGCATATAGCTCGATGTGGCTTTGTTATAAGAAAACACACACATACACACACACTTATATAATTATGAATCTCAATAAAAACACATGGTATTTAAGAAATGCATAATAACGTGGATTCCATAACCTGTAGAAAAACATGAATAAATATTATAGTAATTATTAAATGTGGTAGTAGGGATCCACAAGGTTTCCAAACAATTCACACGCCGAAATCCACCTTAGTGAATACCTAAGCGAAAGAAAATGACCAATCAAAATATTAGTTATTATATACCATGTAAATATATACTAATAATATGCTGAAAATGTCGCTAATGTTTCCAACACAACGATAAAAAAATTATAAACCAGCAACTTTCTTCGTCTCCTGCTATCTACCAACCTACAAGATTTGACCAGCTTACTTGATTGGTCTGTGAGTATTCGTCTTTGATTTTCCAATAAATATATATACATGTCTATTTTATTTTGTTTTTAAACAAATGATAAACATATGATACAGATATTTAAATACCTTTCAATTCAAACCAACAGATGCCGAAACATACCGATGGATAGATACACCACTGTTTCTGCAGGTGAAGTGTATAAAATATACAGGCATAATATAAAAGTGAGCAAACAAAAGTACTAAAATTTATTATCTTTAAAATGAAGTACGGATCCTGCTACAAAAATAATTAAACAAGAAGTAAAATCACGGTCACAAATTTATAAAATTCAATCCGTACTTTAACAGCTTTATAGTTATAAAGTTACGTTTGATAAAATTGAGATTGCGGGTTTAATTCTTGTAAAAGTTATAGCTATCAGAAATATAGCTATACTGAAAGCTTATAGATATTGTGTCCATTCCATGGACATATAAAAACTGAACAAATGAATGAGAAAAAATATAATTTTAACAGAAAGTTGGTGTCGTTAATTGTTCATAAAACTGCTATAAGAAGTATCCAGAGCAAAATAAATGCTACATGAACAATCAAAGTGATTCTAGTTGGATAGATTCTTAAACAATTTTCAGTCCATGTTTTGGTTGGTAAATTCAAATTGCTTCATTTAGCTAAACAGTTCACAATATCAACCAATATGAGGATTAAAAATCACTTCAAAATCTGTCTAACTAGTATCACTTTTCTTGCTTTTGTACCTTTTATTTTATTTTGGATACTTATATAGCAATTCTATATATAATCAACAATCCCTACTTCCTGTTAAATTTTTAATTTTTTTTCCTATTCATGGTAACAAAACTACAGAGTTAAATGTAAATATTGAAAACAAAGTTTGGACAAATTGTGCCCTTACTTTAGTATTTTGTTTTATGACATGGTACCAGTTATCAAATTATACATTATCCAATATTTTTTCAGACATAAACAAAAGTATTTCATAGTTTTTAAGCGAACACATGAAAATACCCAATATTTATTAACAATATTATGAACTCTCAACACGTCCACGGTCAATTCGACCGATCACGTGACCTTTTTGTACTCGTTTAGTCTTTATACTATAGATTTAATACTTCTAACTTTCAATAGAGTGTATATCTTTACAAAATTTGGCAGTTTCACAGGTAACATTTTGCATACAAAATATTAATTTGTTTTGTGAAGTTATTTTAACAAACTAAAATAAAGATTTGTTCATGTGTATACTAAGTATTTGTTTTCAATAGACCAGTGCACAAAGTAATTTGCATGTTAAAATTGAAATACTTTTCCTCATTTGAAATTCCCTTTTGGTATTCTCTAATACCTCCTAAATAGATTTCAAATGTATTTTTTCAATAAAACTATTTTCTCTATCTTATTTTCAAAACGCATCAATCTGACCGACCTCGTAACTACAAAACATATAGAAATAAATTAAACTTACCTCCTTTTCTTGCTAGAATGACTTCAAATTACAACATAAAACCACACTCGTTTATTCTAAGTAGTTTTCAGCTCCTAACAGTATACATCTATTTATACCTAAATTATATTGTTTTGCCTGTTTATTAATTTCTCTACGAACTATGTATATTATCCGTTCCTTTATAAGTTGTAAATCACTCGGGAAACGTGTACCTCGCGTAACACTGTTGAACTACATTTCCTACAAGCTACTGCAAACTGCTTGTGTGCGTGAATCGTGAAACATTTTTATCATATTATTATTCATTTTACTTAATCTAATCTTAACTAACCTAAAATTTATATTTTACATGTTTGTTACCTTTATAATAATAAATAAATAATAAAGAAACAAGAAATATAATACTTATCCAAACGTTTCACTTATTTCTGTCGATTGTCAGTAAAATTTAAGCCTATTTTCTTATACAAATGGTAGTAATGCATTAAATAATTTCTATTTACATAATAATTTCTATATATCACGCCAAAAAACATATAGTAGTAAGATGCAAAAAGTAGACAATTTCCTCTGACAATCAAAATTTTTCGTGGGTTCGAGACCACGTCACACCAAACGTGCTTGCCATTTCAGCTGTGGGGAATTATTATGTAACGGCCAATCCCACTATTCGTTGGTAAAAGAGTAGCCCAAGAGTAGGCGGTGGGTAGTGATGACTAGCTGCCTTCCCTGTAGTCTCACAATGCTAAATTACAGACGGATGGCTAGTGCAGATAACTCTAGTGTACCTTTGCGCAAAATTCAAAATAAGACAAACCAAAATCACAATTTTTCTGGTCTTCTGACCATGTGACAAAAGCCGTTTCAAATGCACATTAAGTTAGTAATAATGCTTCCCGTGGAAGTCAAAGTTGTATCGTAAGTAAAACTGACGCTTACCTACTCAGAACACAACGTCATACAATACGTTTTTGTTTGTTTTGAAATTTCGCACAAAGCTACTCGAGGGCTATCTGTGCTAGCCGTTTACGAGTCGCACGCCTTACGCGGATGGCCATGCCAGGCCCATACAATACGACATTTCATAGATGAAAACCTTGAAATTCTGTTGGTTACAGGTAATGTATACTTAAACATAAGAGAGAACTATTAACATATCCTGAGAATGTGACGACAGGGGGCTGATTTTCTATTCCATTTCTCTGTAACAACAACAATAACAAAATAAAATAACAAAAACACTAAAGGCTATAAAAACTATGGCGTGTACAATATAGTGGAGACAAGATGCCTAAATAAAATGTGCCATTTGTGTCACACTAGAGGAAATTCAGGATTTTTTTAAAATATTGCTTTGTAAAATTAATAACTTATTGAATATTAGTTAATATTTTATGTTATGTTAATTGAAATAAAATGAACAAAAAGAAATTAATAAAATTTTGAATGTAAAACACTAAAACCTTGTGTCATGTTTGTTTGTTTGTTTTTGGAATTTCGCACAAAGCTACTCGAGGGCTATCTGTGCTAGCCGTCCCTAATTTAGCAGTGTAAGACTAGAGGGAAGGCAGCTAGTCATCACCACCCACCGCCAACTCTTGGGCTACTCTTTTACCAACGAATAGTGGGATTGACCGTCACATTATACACCCCCACGGCTGGGAGGGCGAGCATGTTTAGCGCGACGCGGGCGCGAACCCGCGACCCTCGGATTACGAGTCTCACGTCTTACGCGCTTGGCCATGCCAGGCCCCTTGTGTCATGCGCAGAAAACGATACCCGGTGAAAGAAGGTGAAAATAAGGAAAACAACTTTACACTTTGCTTACCGGAAAACGATGTTGGAGTGTAGGGGAAACAGGTGTACAGTTTTACATAGGATCATGGACATAGGAAGTGACAACTTTACACTTTGCTTACCGGAAAACGATGTTGAAGTGTACAGAAAGGATCAGGTGTACAGTTTTGTACAGTTTTACATAGGATGATGGACATAGGAAGTGACAACTTTACACTTTGCTTACCGGAAAACGATGTTGGAGTGTAGGGGAAACAGGTGTACAGTTTTACATAGGATCATGGACATAGGAAGTGACAACTTTACACTTTGCTTACCGGAAAACGATGTTGAAGTGTAGAGGAAACAGGTGTACAGTTTTACATAGGGTGATGGACATAGGAAGTGACAACTTTACACTTTGCTTACCGGAAAACGATGTTGAAGTGTAGGGGAAACAGGTGTACAGTTTTACATAGGATCATGGACATAGGAAGTGACAACTTTACACTTTGCTTACCGCAAATCGATGTTGGAGTGTAGGGGAAACAGGTGTACAGTTTTACATAGGGTGATGGACATAGGAAGTGACAACTTTACACTTTGCTTACCGCAAATCGATGTTGGAGTGTAGGGGAAACAGGTGTACAGTTTTACATAGGGTGATGGACATAGGAAGTGACAACTTTACACTTTGCTTACCGGAAAACGATGTTGAAGTGTAGGGGAAACAGGTGTACAGTTTTACATAGGATCATGGACATAGGAAGTGACAACTTTACACTTTGCTTACCGGAAAACGATGTTGAAGTGTAGGGGAAACAGGTGTACAGTTTTACATAGGATCATGGACATAGGAAGTGACAACTTTACACTTTGCTTACCGCAAATCGATGTTGGAGTGTAGGGGAAACAGGTGTACAGTTTTACATAGGGTGATGGACATAGGAAGTGACAACTTTACACTTTGCTTACCGCAAATCGATGTTGGAGTGTAGGGGAAACAGGTGTACAGTTTTACATAGGGTGATGGACATAGGAAGTGACAACTTTTCTTGACAGTTCATTGATCACAGTTTTACAAAGTCCACTGATATTATGTATTCTTTCCAAATTTCAAGCACTGCAGGATACTTTAAAACTTCGTTTCTCGTTGAATTGTTCTTTGTTTCGTTTTTACAGTTTAATGAACGGATAAAAAAATATAAGTTTACTCACAGTCTGCGTTTTAATTCTAAGGGGCCGTTTTATAGTTATACAAATATTTTGCACTTGACTTGTTTGACACCACTCATTTAACGTAGACTGATTTTTCGTAGTTCACTGAATGTCTGCCATTCTTGGTATCCTAGATTTTTAGGGCACCAGCCAGTTTATTACAATCCCCTCATTCAAGATATCCAGACTTTCTTAAGTAACTACATAATCCATACCATATAGTCCAAAATTTATCACACATAATTTGTGAAACTAATAACTTCGAACGAGTTACTCATTACTTCTCGAGTAGTTTGTTTGTTTTAGAATTTCGCACAAAGCTACTCGAGGGCTATCTCTGCTAGCCGTCCCTAATTTAGTAGTGTAAGACTAGAGGGAAGGCAGCTAGTCATCACCACCCACCGTCAACTCTTGGGTTACTCTTTTACCAACGAATAGTGGGATTGACCGTAACATTATAACGCCCCCTCGGCTGGGAGGGCGAGCATGTTTGGCGCGATGCGGGCGCGAGCCCGCGACCCTCGGATTACGAGTCGCACGCCTTACGCGCTAGGCCATGCCAGGCCCCTTCTCGAGTAGTACCGAATGCGCTACATTAACCTAGATTCTCATCTTTTAGTTCATTGACAAGATAAAACAACCATAGTAAAATATATTCTGTACTCACCATGATTTCTACACAATTATGTGTAGCCTGAGACAGTTATGCTTTCTTGCTGATTGTTTCGCAGCTGACGAAAGTAGCTTATTACAAAAATAAGAGATGATACGATAACAGCGAACCTGGTGGTAGAGTATTAAACAAGTGTAGTATCAGTTTTTTTCTTTCTGACTGTTCTTCATTTTACCATTTAATCCATGTTTTTTTTAAATAAAAACATTGGTAGATTGAAATAAACAGTTTTCTCTTCCAGTAGTTTTGTGTTCAATATTGAACTTAATATTAAAGGTTAGGATAAAGAAAACGAAATTCTTATTTTTCTTTTTTAAACTTTGAACGAAAACAAACGGCTTTACTTTCAGTTGGCCTAGTATAATCTCATGCAAAATTTTCATTGAACAAGTAAATGTTTAAAATGAGTATAATATAAAAATATTTTTTTGTTTCTATTTACAGCTATCAACTCACAATTTAACGCCACAAATATAATTTTATATTTTCCTCCTGCATTGGCACAATTATTCACCAATAAGACAGATGGTTTTAACTGAATTGTCTCGTCTTCTTATTATCCTGCCTGAATAATCCCAATAAGTTGGATTTGATGCCTGTTCACTTTAATCCAACCTTTTAAAATCATTTGTCAATATTTTCCTGGATTCTCGGATGTGATAAAATTATCGCAGAAATCTTCTTAATAAATTATACAATTTATAATTTCCAAGATACATTTACTTGTCTTTTTTTATTTAGTTTTCATCTCACTCTCTCTAACGAAGAAAATAATTTTCCCTCTAAAATACAATTGTTGTTTATATTTCAGGCTAATTTCTAATTGCATATTATCTACATATTATCAAGAAATTTATGTGTTCACCAAAAATGGTTGACGAATATCAAATGAGTAAATATCTTCATCAAAAGAAATATATATCCTAACTAGTAAAAATATTATCATCAAATCATAACGATATTTGTACTTGGATAACTTACGAGTTTGATATCAAGTAAATTCATACGTATTTGAAAAGAAAACATTCGGCTGAAGAATTTTATACCTGTTTAAAAAATTCATGATACTTTATGCAACAGTCACTTCTTGTGCTCACACGATGACATACATGAATCCAGTTATTTCATGTACGCACAATAAGCGATATGTATATATTTTGAAGACTAAAGATACCTTACCAAATTCTGGGGTTTGACTTAGGAAATTTAAAAAATTCATGATACTTTATGCAACAGTCACTTTTTGTGCTCACACGATGACATACATGAATCCAGTTATTTCATGTACGCACAATAAGTGATATGTATATATTTTGAAGACTAAAGATACCTTACCAAATTCTGGGGTTTGACTTAGGAAGGGGTATCTAAGATTCACCGTCAAAATCATGAGTAAAATGTATGTTTCTCTTCTTGTCTGTATTCTGAGAGAATCAATTTGAATTACGTATTTAGTAATATTACCTGTGCTTAATAAAAAAAAAAGTTCGATATATTATTGGTTTCTTTAACAACAGGACAAAATGTCAATACTTTTTTTATTTGAATTCATTGTTTATGATACTTTCATTACAGAGATTGTTCTGCATTGTTCATTTAAAATTTATCTTTAGGATTAGGCTAAATTTAAGCTGATCGAGACTTTGAGATATTATTGGAATTACTAACAAAATATTGTTATCAGTGAAGATATTTAAATGGTGAAACAGTGGATTCTAAGAAAAGTACGTTTAATTAGATATAACTGATTTCCAAATTGATTTCTAGTTTCGCTCTAAGTTCACGGTCGCGCTGATCAGAGATTATAATAATTTTGAGCGTTGAACATTAAGTACGTAAGGTTGATGTTTTCTCTTTGGTGTCTTTTTTAGTTTATCTTAAGGTACGATTTAAAAAAAAAACAGCTCCATGTGTTTCTATAAAGTGATTGTTGAAAGATGGATAAAAAGAAACAAAACCTAGGTCACGAAATAAAACAAACCTCTTAAAATACATCTCAGTGTTGAAGTCAGGATTTTAAATATTAAACAACTTCAAGTTAAATATTTAGTTTTATTGGACATGATTATTTGAGTGTTACAAAACTAAACACAAATACATATTTAGTTTTATTGGACATGATTATTTGAGTGTTACAAAACTAAACACAAATACATCTCTTCTTGCTTCTGAAGTTTGATGAAAACTGTTTTAATGCGTTAAATGTAAACTGTAGTAAAAGTGTAAAACTGCAGAATGTGCTATATGTGTTGTTGCCATCGTAAGGAAAATTTTAAATATCTAAACACCATGAACATTAAATCTTTAATCCATACCAAAGAAAGAATATTAATGTTTTCTACTCACTGTATTTTTTGGTATTATCAGGTGGAACTGTATTTCCTAACAATTGTTGATAGCTATACCCGCTAGTACCAGCGGATTCGTTCAGGAAATAAGGGCTGTGTTAAATGACGAAAAAAGTTGGCAACAAATGAGCACAATATTTATTGTAGAATAGACTAAAAGAATATGAAACACATGCAAAGACAGTTGCAAGAGCCAATTAGTGGGAGAGACATTTAGCTCGGGCTTCTAACTCAAATGGACTTCAAATTTAGACATTTATGATATTTTTTGTACTTATGTTTTGCGACATATTTTTATGCACAGACAAAAGCTAGAAAAACGCTTATCAAATGTCAAATAATGTTATTAAAATAAAAATGTTCAAATTAAGTTCCATTTTTCTTTTGAGCTAGTAATTTTCTTCTCTTGTTTTCTTGTATAATTTGTTTTTTTTATATTTATTACAGCTAGGGGCCTCAAACGAAAGTGGCTCGGGTCTCTCTCAACCGTTGAAAGGGCCTGACAGTCACTTCCATCGGTTTGTGATTAGCTCCACAGTTTTATTTTTCTTGAGATGGACTTCTATCAAACGGTGATCTTAAAGTATTTACGTGAACTTTAAGTAGAATGCACGACTGAACTCAACAGGTAAATTTGGTTTATTTGCACAGTTGACAAAATTACCTCGTGACCCATGTTCTCTCGCAGCAATTATCGTTTGTAATATTCAAACAATATTAACTTGGCCATATTCGAAAGATAATAAAGTTGCCAATACTTTCAACTCAGATACTATATTTGACTGTAATAACCTCTCGAGCAAAATAGACATTACTACGGAGAAAAAGCAACTACGACAAATCATTCTCAATACCTTTCTGCATACAAATTTCTAGAGGGTAGGCAACGCCATCCACCGCCAACTTTTTGCCGTCAGACTATAAAATTCCATGTTAATGGGTTTTGAACTCGCGACCCGCAGATTGTGATTTCAGTGCAATAACACTGCACAACAAAGTTTTTGCTTCTTGAAGACTGTTGAGTGTTCCTTGAAGATTTTTGGCTGCTGATCACGAAAATCACATCCATATTTGCTCATCACGTACCGTTTCATCGAAATCTTCAGTTTTGTCATGTTCACCAGGACATTGCTACAATGGAAAAATTATATCAGGGCAACTGGAATCCATCAATGCTTGCTGACTACTGTTGGACACTGCAACGTGATGCCCGGACATTGAATACAAAAGAAAATCAGGAGGAAAACACTTTTAATTATGTTGAACTTAATAGCGTATTAGAAACATAAACGTAATTAAATACATTATTGCAGGTAAACAGTTAACTGTCTATTTCTCAGAGTTCCTACGTGCTGAAACAAAACAAAAACTATATTTGTGCATACCCACCAGGTACTTGTTACAATCAGCAAAAACTTTTCAGGAAGCAAAACGTTTTAAAGAAAGTGTTGTGCAGTGTAATCATCAAGAAATGTTTGGTGTGAGAGAGAAAATAACAAAACCTTAGTGAGTTCTCTTACTAATTCAGTGTCGTCCTGCCCTCTGTAGGCTAAACTAAAAACATGCAATTTTAATCCCAAAATTAACTTAAAATTAAACAATATCTTCATCAAGAATTAAGATAGATCAGTATATTAAAACTAAAATAAAGTTGTAAAAAAGTTAAATTTTGCAAGTTATAACAAAATAGTTAAGTGAAAACTCCTATCAATATACTAGTTTAGTTGCATCATCGAAATTATATTTAAAGCTACTATCAAAGTCTTAAGTTTAAAACTTTAGCAAAAATCTGCTTTTAACAAAGTTGAATCTGGCCTTTTAATACAAAACTATTATAACAGACTTAGTTTGCACGACCTTCTTCCACTCGTACTTGAGTGCTGAAATTGAAGAAACCTCCAACTATAACCGAAATTGCTGACATAAAAGACAACTTTTTATTTCTTGACATCGCATACTATTTCCCCTGCAAGAAATTTTGTTAATTGCCAATTAACTGATGATGTTCAAGACAGAGTTAACAAGAAGTAAATAAAGATGTGTTTGCTTGAATGACTTTCTACATCCAAACTAAATTGAAAATGTGCATGTTTTCTTCTAGCAAAGCCACACCAGGCTATCTGCTGTATTCACAAAGGGAAATCAAACCCCTGATTTTAGCGTTGTAAATCTTAAGACTTTCTACTATCCCAGCAAGGAATCTAAATTGAAAGAAAATGGAGAAATTTTGAAAAATTTATGTATTAACTAAGGGAGAAGAAAACAGACAGTACTGTCCTCTACCAGTGTCTACTTGCAATTTTATTTTCATTACTGAATTTCTATTGTTGCTCAGCACTCACCCTAGTTGTTAGAAGAAAATTCGATCATACAAGAAAATTTTACTTAAAATCGAATTGTGTAACTATTGCTGAAGTGCTTACTGAATCATTCAACAAATGCCACTTGGCATTTACTTCTTATGCTACATTTACAGTAATCAAAAGAAAATGTACAGACTTGACAATTATTAAAATATTTTAGTATCAAAATTGGCAGTGTTACAAATAATAACACTAATGAAATGGTTGGTCAAGCATAGTCGAATGGTTAATTGCCAGATATGAGAGGTGAGGATTTGTGGTTCACGTCCATTTACCAGTGTGGTACACATTTGTATCATGCATAGCTCCTCTCCATTAACCAGTGTGGTATACATCTGTATCATGCATAGCTCCTCTCCATTAACCAGTGTGGTACACATCTGTATCATGCATAGCTCCTCTCCATTTACCAGTGTGGTACACATCTGTATCATGCACAACTCTCTCTGTTTACCAGTATGGTACATATCTGTATCATGCATAACTCCTCTCTTTTAGTTGAGACGTTAAATTTTTTAAACTATTGTATTTTTCATAATTCTTAGTTTGGAAGCAGTAAGGTGCCTAACTAATTATTGAACTTTTCCCCTTTCCTTAATATGCAAGCTCATGTATCTGCTATAAGTGATTATTTAGTTTTTGTGTGAAAAAGATGACTTCAACTTAATAAGAGAAAACTGATTTTCTTGTTAGTAAATCAGATAATAAAATGGGGTTGTCACATGATTCCCCCGAGAATGCATGGCCTGTTCATTTGACTTGGTTTCAGGGTAATGTTTTGGATTTATAGCTAAGTATGTCCCAAGTAAGAAGATACATTTTAGCAAACTTCTAAGTTTTTTTTTCCTTAGATTTAACTTTTCTTGTAAATGGTAATTTAGAAACATTCAGACTGTCAGACGTTTTATTTTAATGTTGTCATTTAATACAACTTTTAGTTATTGCAAACTAGGTTTTACAGAGTTTTAGAGAGCTTAAGGAATTTAAAGAGTTCAAAGATCTTTTTTGGAATAACTCTTTAATACCACCAAGATATGGTTTCTGTGTAGAATGCTTAGGGTTTCCTACTGAGACCAGCAAACAACTGAAGAAGGTTTGCAAAAAGCTGAAAGAAAATTAACATTGATAACAAAAATATAAGAAAGACAAGCTGCATTCTATGGTAATGTGAAGAGAACAAAGTAGATGGAACACTTGGAAACAATGGGGGAATTTATGTGGAAAAGAAATACAGATAGACACCAACAGTAACAATGGGGGAATTTGTGTGGAAAAGAACTATAGATAGACAACGACAGTAACAACGGGGGTATTTGTGTAGAAAAGAAATATAGATAGACACCGACAGTAACAATGGGGAATTTGTGTGGTAAAGAAATATAGATAGACACTGACAGAAGATCCTGAACAGTTTACCAATTTGGCTACACAAAGAAAGGGTGACTGGAGCCAGAAAAGATGGAGGGACATGCCTGCCTGTGCTACAAAGTACAGCACTCAATGATGATAAGAGCTTTTGTTTTCTTTCATTTTCAAAGAACTAGCTCCAGAGGGACTTCAAATATAGACCATGACATTTAAGGATGATATTTTTTATCCACAATTATAATATAAGCACTGGTTTTAATTTTAGCTCATTACTATATTTCACTTTATTTTTACAGTGATTATTTTGTTGTATCTTACAGGGAAAGCACATTGAACTGGTAAGAGATACTGTTTCAGATTTTTCACATCTCTCTTTACACTTCTTCATACCCAATAAACATACATACCCACTTGTGTATATTTATGTTAAATAAAAGCCATGAATATGAGCATTTCCATCTGTTTTTTGTATGACAAATTTCATCAGAGTTGAGAGAAAACATACTTCATAATTCTGTACCCAGTCAGTAACAAACAATACCACACAGCAAAAATGACTTCACAACAAACAATAATGAAATAGCAACAAGTAATATTAAGTAGTAACCAACAATATGACACAATAAATAACAACAAACATTAAAAAACAGTGAGAAACAATATGATAAATCAATAATGACATATAAAAACAAATAAACTGAAAGCACAACAGTGGTTCAGTAACAAACAATATAATAGCACAAAAATAAAACACAGCACAAACAACATAAAAACATGAAAGAGCAACAAAAAATGTGATAAAATAATAAACAAAATAGTAAATGGTATAATAGTAACAAGAAAGAACAATAGAATGCAGTAGCACACAATAACTTAGCAACAAAAATTGTGATACAATAATAACAAAGTAGTAAATTATATGATAGCAACAACCAATGAACAATAGGACATAGTACCAAACAATGACTTAGCAACAAAAAATATGAAACAATAACAAACAAAATAGTAAATGATATGATAGTAACAAAGTAGTAAATTATATGATAGTAACAAGCAATGAACAATAGGGCACAGTAACAAACAATGACTTAGCAACAAAAAATGTGATGCAATAACAAACAAAATAGTAAATGATATGATAGTAACAAGAAAGAACAATAGAACACAGTAAATGTATATGATAGTAACAAGCAATGAACAATAACAAACAACAAAGGTAAATTATATGACAGTAACAAGTGAACAATACACATGAACAAACAACAAAGTAGTAAATTATATGATAGTAACAAGCAATGAACAATAGGACACAGTAGCACACAATGACTTAGCAACAAAAAATGTGATGCAATAACAAATAACAAAGTAGTAAATGATATGATAGTAACAAGGAATGAACAATAGGGCACAGTACCAAACAATGACCTAGCAACAAAAATGTGATACAATAACAAATGACAAAGTAGTAAATGATATGATAGTAACAAGCAATGAACACAGTACTAAACAATGACTTAGCAACAAAAAATGTGAAAAATCATTTAATATAAACATTTCAAACACAGTAAATGAAAAACAAAATAAACACAACAAAGAAGCCAAACAACAGAGAAAAATTTTGTTTTTATTTAGCAAAACATTTGTGTATTTTGAAGAAAAAAGAAAAAAAAAAACACTGACAATCTGGGTGCACTTGACAAAAAATCTGATACTAGGCTGTTCTACAGATGAAGTTTGTATGTGTAGATATATATATAAACACATACATATAGTAACAAAGAATGAGAGAAAAATAACTTTGCTTAAATTTATGCTGTTTATTTTACTTTATATATATATATATATATATATATATAATTCATTTCAAACAGAACATCTTGCAATTAATTTTTATTGTAACTAATATTGAGATACAAGAGCAGACAATTTGTAATATAGAGAAAAATAAGCACTTTTTAAACTGTCATTGGACAAACTTAACCTTGAAATGGCATCAAAAGAAACAGACTTGGCAATTACAAAAGTTGTGTGAAGTCCAATGTGGACATAACTTCATAGACAAGTTAGAGAAAAAACACAAAAGAAATGTAGTCATCTATATCTGTGGCTCACACGTTTCTTTCCTGCACTAAATTAATACCTTCACATTTAATGCAACGTTTTACCATCTAGAGGAAAGTATATTATATACAGATACATCTAAAGGGTTTGGCCTTAACAGTATTTCATCCAAGATCATGTCAAGCAGTAAATCTTTACTGTCAAAACAAAAGTTTGAGTGGTACTGATTACATACTTAGTTTTTTATTAACAATGATTTGTTATGCCTATAAATATAATAAAAAACAACCAATAACCTTGATTAGAAAAAAAATACATAACAAAAAGTAAAAATAATGCATTGTATATAATGATAGAGATATTACAAAGACAATCATATTCATGACCTCATATCAGACAAAGGTGCTTAACTAGAAATTATCACTGAACTGAATCTATAAATGAGAACATATCTCACTTCAATGAAAGCTTAACTACTCTGATGTATGAACAGAATTTGGGACTTATGAATAACTTGTATAGGGTTTTTGACAGCAGGACTTTCAACAGAAGCTTATTGACTGATGCTATAACTATAGACAATACAATACTTTTATTCTTTACCAACTCTTTTGTGGGGCAGTAAAAAGCATTTAGTTATTGGTACACAAAAGTCTCCTACTGTCTGACCTGACGGGTTGGGGATGATTATGTGGGGTATATCACGAAAGCTGTCTCCCAGGGAGCAAGTTAAAAGTTTAGGGAACAGCATACAAGCATATTTAGATGAACTTGAAGATAAAAATATTAACTAGATTTCAAATTACAAAGTTTCATATCAAGAGATCTCCACACAGAAAAATTTCTAGACTCAATTTTCACTCTTATATTCTCTTACTAGTGAGCAAACTCATCGAGCAATAACTAATCAAGGTCCTTATTAACTTACCGAGTACAAAAACAGTTAAACAGATAAAGATATTCAATATCAGCTGTGAAAACAATAACTTAATTGTCAAAAGTAAAATAGAAGGAGCAACCAAGAAGATTGGTTTCAGAACACGTTACTCGGAAGTAAAGACCAACAGTTTTAGTCACTAATTATTTCAGATGTTACTTTACTTAATCTAAAATATGACTTAATATGTCAGTAAGAGAAATATGGTAACACAGATAAGAAAAAGTTAACAATCTTTTATTTATAGGTTTGCTAAATAAAAAATTGTGCTTATAACTGTTATGTTTTTCTCATAAGTTTGTTCTAACCTGGGTCCTACAAAATAAAACATGAAGAGATGTGGTGAAAAGAAAGTAAATTACATTCCAAAGTTTTCTGCACATTATACTGATAACAAAAAGTTAGTTCTTCTGCACTAAACTCCTAGAAAATGCAACTATTGATAAAGTTCAACTTGTAAAGTTATATACCAAGCACTGAGTGGAAAAAACAACTAAATTACCTTTTACATATAATTATATATAAAAAAATAATAATTCAATCCATGTATGGAAATTTCAGCACTCAAGCAATAGAGGAATACAACTGGCATAATTTCTATGGTTACCGAGATATGTATGTATAAAGTGAATATTATTGAAAGCTTCTTAACTGTAAAACATAGCATAATGTTTTTGGACTAACTCACAATTCTGTATGTACCTGCTTTATATGTGCCAAATATTGTGGTTAATGGACTAGACTGGCTTTAAGTAAATGTAAAAAAGCCAGTTCTCAGTCCTGGCTAGTACAAGAGAATGCGTTTCTCGACTGCCTTACGACAAATTGGACATTCAGTCATGCGATCACCACACATCTGGCAGGTTCCATGGCCACACAAGAAAATCATATTCTTCAGGCGGTCAAGACACACTGGACACATTGTCTGGACAAAAGAGAAAACACAGAAACTATCAATCGATTGTATTCAAGGTAAAACAAAATCAATAAAACGAACAAAATGATAATAATATCCAGATGTTTGTAGCTGGGGGGAGAGAATCACAGTGGTAGATATACAGTAAGATAGTTTGGTTTATAGCAGAATACCCAGTATTTAAATAAATCAACAGACTGATAAACATGCAATATATTGTTGTACAAGTCATCCAGATAGCAGAGTACCTCATATTTAAATAAAATAATGTATTTGTAGACATACAACCTGTACAGATAATCCAGATAGCTGAGTATGCCATATTTAAATAAAACAACATACATGTATTTGTAACAAAGGTGCTAAGACTATCTACTATCATCCCCAGTTTTGAAGTATTAACAAGTGGGAAAGCAGACAGCAGCACTCTACCATCTACTATTCACTCTAAGGGACTGACTGACACTCTTATAATGCATGCTCACTTTAAATTGCAGAGAATATTTTGTTGTATGAAAGAGATTTTGATCAAGCTCTGACATTTAAAAATCTACCATAAGGACAACCTGTACTCTAAATAATACAATGGAACAATAGATACAAGATATTCCATAAAGACTAGCCCACTTTTATTTCACAAGGACAATGAAAGTACCACAAGAAAAAAAAAAAAAAACAGTATAAACTTGCTTTAGTGATTCAAAAAAACAGCAAACTTAGTATCACAAGTAACCCCACTATTATACATATCAATAAATGAATGAAATTAACTAAAACTTATATTAATATACTTTATTATAAGTGGTGTTCAGAAATTATGAGAGCAAAATTGTTTACTAGGTTTTCAGAGATAGGAGCCCTGCACTGTTACTTCAATGGCCACCAGAATTTTGTTGAAAAAGAGACAAATGGAGGTAAATTCTTGATTACAAGAAACCCATTTGAAATAAGAATGCATCTCAGAATGGCTGGTATGGGTATTAAAACTTTTATTGATAAGGAGAGAACAATGTTTCGACCTTCTAGGTCATCTTCAGATTAAGAAAGAGAGTTTGAATATGACCATTGATGGACACACATCTTACGGTAAAATGGAGGTAAATGTTAAATGCTTTGAATGCCACAGCAGCATTACACACTTCTAAAAAGAAAGAACTTCACTGTAATTTCTGGACATGCCGTATTTTCTATTCAAATGTTTCACATACACACACACCATTTGTTTTTGCACTAAGCAGTTCAAACAACTAACCTGTTCTTTAATATCATTCAACTGTTCTTGGAGCTTTTGTACGTCATTGTGGGAGTTATCACGGACCCCATTATTCATCAAGGTACCAGTGGGAGTGGCTGGAGCCTGAGATCGAGGAGGTGCTGGAGAAGAGAAATACAAAAATTAATATCAGAACCAACAAATACTATACACAAGATTACAAATAAAGGGATAACTTAATTTATATGAAAATTTAACATGAAGTTTTTACATCTTATGTACATTGTCATAAAGAAGAGAACAGATTAACTACAGACATTACCAGGATAAAGGAAATGGGTTAAGTCACCACATTACAAAAAGGAGGGAAAGAAGTTGACGTAATATACAGTCAGAGACATGGAATAGGTTAATTTAGCTTACTGCAATGGTTTTCCAAAAGTCAGGGTCAAAGGACATGTTAACATATTTATAGGCTTGCATTCAAAATTTTACTGAACAACTATTTTATGAATGCATATCAATAATATTGGTATTAAACTGTAAATTATAATTCATATTTTAGTATTATATATTACTTATCTCAAAAATATGAAAATAATTCTAAAATATAAATTTTTGTGTGTCCCGTTATAATGAATGCAGTTTAGGTTCATACTAGATGTTTGTGATGCCCAAATACGAAGCCTACAGTTTATTATGAATTTATAAATTAAACTTACAAAACCTGACAAGCTAGAAACAAAATAAAAACCTCCTATCTTTTCTATTTGGTGAGATATCATAAAATTACAAAACCTGACAAGCTAGAAACGAAATAAAAACCTCCTATCTTTTCTATTTGGTGAGATATCATAAAATTACAAAACCTGACAAGCTAGAAACGAAATAAAAACCTCCTATCTTTTCTATTTGGTGAGATATCACTATATTTAGAAAATAAAATGCAGTGGCCCTGCCCATCACTTCCATTTTTAGAAATACCTCCTTATATACATCCACTTTACTCTTTCATCTATATATAACCAATCATAAGCTCAGAATTTCCCTCAAGTGGTTTTTCTCAGCTTCTTGAAGGGAAAAATTTCCCAAGATTATTTCTTTTGTCTTGAATCTTGGAAGAAAGAGGTAAGTGAAAATATTGTTCAAACTTTTTTTAGATCCAAATAGAGTTTGGTTAGTTAACCTGATAAATTATAGTGAAATTCTGTGATAATGGTAGATTTTTTCAGAATTTTTTATTTCAAAATACATATATAAAACCTATAAAGTTATTTTGTTATACACACTTTACACACACGAAGTTCATCAAAGCATTCGAGGAAGGCAAACAAGTACAAACTTCTTTACAATTGTAAATAGTAGATATAATTTTTTTTATACTTTACTGTTCTATGTGGTTTTGTGTTATAGTCTGTAGTCATTCTAGAACAACAAAAGTATAATTTATATCTATGTCCAGATTTTTTATTGTGGTTATGAGGTTGGTCAAACTGACTGAACCTATACAGAGATACAGTATTGAAAATAACAAAAATAATGTTGTTTTTTTTTAAAAAAAGTTTTGTAATTATCTGACGGTTGCAGAGATTTCATAAGTGATATTTAACAATTTTCTGATGCATAAAAATATTTTTTAATCTTAAAATTAAAATTACTTTGCATGTTGGATAGTCAGTGTTCTGAAAAAAAAAAGCAAATCATTACTTAAGAAACTGTAAAACTTGATACAAAAATCTGATATTTTGCATATGAAAGCTCCGTAATATTTACTGATAATCTCTAAACTTTAATAAAGATATGCTTGCTGTATTAAAATTTATAGTATGAAAACTATATATAACAAGCACAAAATGGTCACAAGGTCAGTCCCTGGGCCCAAGCCCATAGTGAAAGAGTTAATATTTTATCAGTAGAAGGGAGAAAGTTAACTTACCACAAAATGAAAGCAAGTTGATCCAGATATTTTCAGAGAAAGTACAAACTTTATACTTATCCGAGGAAGGGAATGGTTTAACATTTGTTTTCAGAGTGACAACTACATCCTTAAAATGCCCAAAACTTTAGTCCATATAAATGTAATTTTGAATATTTTGCTACCATCTGTATCTTTAGATGCACTTTCTCCATTAATCAAGAGTAAGTCTTTCTTGTCTGATAGGAAAGCCCATAAAGAAGAGTTTATCACAAGATGGATACCAAATAAATGTTCTAGAAAACTCTTGATGTTTTGTCTTCATATCTCATTCAGCAAAGACATAAACTGAATTAGAATGACACATAAAGATACTTTTACCAGTTCCTCCACAACAAACAATAAAGGGGATCATCTTATCCACTTGGCTGCGACACTGGACACATTTCTTCATGAGGGCAGCACACCCTAAACAAACACAAAACCAAAACTCGAGTGAGACTAGAACAAATTTTAATTTAATCAGAGAAATAAACAGATGAAACTAAAGCAAGAATACCATAAAGTCTGATGTGATCAGAATAGCCAAACTGAGGTATTTTCTTTTCAAACAAAGTTGTTCCTTTTGATTATTGATGGAAACCTTCCATGGATGTTACTTTTGCCACAAAAGTGATTGATACACAGCTGACAAATTTATGCAAGATATGATATGGGTTGCTTTGTACAAGCTTCCTCAGTTGGCTTCACCCCTGGCTCACACACTTATATATCCAGATGGCAAGCAGTTACTTTATTTCCTGCCACCAGTTCTTTTTGTGAGTTGGTTGCTAATATTGTTGTTTATACTGTCTATTTAAAACTCTTAGTTAGGAGTTCTTGATTTGTTAAAGCTCAGATTAACATTTCCATTTATTTCATATAAATTTTGTATTGATTTGGGTTTATTTTGAGAATACAACAGGCAACTTAGATTAACTTGTGTGGGTTATATAACTTGTACTAAAATACAATTACTAGAATAGCATAAGCAATAGTTTTACCACTAGTATAGATCTAAGGCTTAGCTTTAATTATGATTAAATCTGAACTAGCAGTAACTCTATGTACATATACAGAACTACCACATTTTAAATTAGAGATCACAAGTATAACTTGAGATATTAAATCTGAAACAGGTACTAATTTATTGGTAAGGTTAGTCCTAGTGTTAAACCACCTGGAGCTTAGTTCTGTTCAACATTAGAGTGAGTGAATCATTAAAACATGGGATCAACAGCCAACAAACACAGATCTGCAAGATTTACTAGATGGAGTCAGAGGTTTTGGATACGTGGATAGATCATCTCACAAAGACGACAGTTTGCTACATTTTACTTCTACATGGTGGAAACGATACACAGATGCCTAGTTACAGTGAACAAGGCTAGAAACTTCTGAATAGAATGTTATCAAAATAATAAACAGATAAAATGCAAGTTAGATTGGAACAAGGTTTGAGCTAATTACACTAGGTTGATATGAAACTAACAATAAAAATATAAAAAAATCCATAAAATTTTCATACTATTAGTATAAAATTTGGTATTAAAAATACTTTTAATACCAAAACTGAGATGTTATTGACTAAAACATCAATGAGCCCAAATCCTGGTTAATCATTAATCACCCCATCCACTCTCAGAAGAACAAAATATAACAGCAATACTCCAAGTCCTGATACATTAATATATACATACAGCTGCAACTACGTGATTCTATATGCAAAGGTAACGAGATAACAGTGACTCATCACCCTTAGCATACAGAAAATTAAACAGGAAAATGTTTTCAACACAAACATTTGCTTAAAAGAGTTATCTCTGTCAGATATATTGCAATCTATCAGTTTACAAACCTCAAAAAATAGATATTTAACTGCTCAACAACAAAGAATTAAGTTGTGAAACTTTGAGAAATGTCACGGCATTATTTAAAAACTGATTACAAAAATCATCTGAAAAACTAAAATGCTTAGTTCCTGTCTGTAGCCTGATTCTTAAGTGTTTAAAAATATAGAGGGAAAGCAGCTGGTCATCACCCTCCACTGCCAACTCTTGGGTTACTCTTTCACCAATAAATAGAGGGACTGACCATAGCATTATAGTAGTGGCCACCACAGCTGAAAGAAGGGGGTTGATGTTATGGGGATTCGAATCCTCAACCCTCGGATCAAGAATCAAGTGTCCTATCCATCTAGCTATGCTGGATGTTTGCTTTAAATAAGATTTAATCTCTGTTGAATTATGTAATTCATTTAATTAGTATGTTACATATATTTGAAGCTTTAGATATTTCTAGTTACAAAAATAAATACGATAGTCTGTTCTATTCCCATACGACATTAGCACTTTAGAAAAAACTTGTGAACAGCATACTTAAAGAGAATTATGATTTCAGGAATATTCCTCAGCAAGATTAGTTTTAACTTGCTCTTAAAAACTACTTTCCATGTCAGAAAATTTCTCATTTCTTGGACATTTAAAAACTGTACATGATATGAAAGTGGTGGGAAAATTTTTAACACATTATACATACATACCATCACAAGCACACATGTGATCACAAGGTTTAAATAAGACAGATGCTCGTTTGTCAGAACACACCACACATTCTTCAACCTGAAAAAAATATAAAAAAATTAAACATTCATCAATTATTATATTCAATAATTTCCTATAGCAAAACAAAAGTACAAATAAGTTAAAGATAATGAAAACAAACATTACATATTACATTGACGTTGTTAACAGGTGCTAGCAAATAGTATTCACTGCCAAAGAAAGCACCTAAAACATTATCTTCATGCTCATCACATTACTCTGACACAAACTATTATTCCAATCACACACATTAAAATCAGGAAAAGCTGTAATAGGGGTGTTGTTAATTTTTTTTTTTTATTAAGCAGATTAAATTTATCATATCATTTAATAATGATTATTATATGTACTCTAATATTTATGTTATGTAATTCCCATCTATAAATGTATTTATTTCATAATCATGTTTAACTTTTATTTTTCTTATTCTCACAGATGAAAACAAAACAAAATGATACATTTCCAAAGTTTAAAATGTTTTCCATAACTGTAATTTAAACATATTTCTCATACAATTCCTGTTAAGTGAAACGTGATATTCTTTACAACAACTTTTAGGTTCATCAGAGACTTATCATGCTTGAACCATCATATATACAAAAAAAAATGTATCTAGCAAGTTCTGGCCAGGTGGTGACATTAGGTAACTGACATAATGAGATTTCAATATTTGGAAAAGTCTACACAATACATTGGAATACCAAGACAGCCCATGTGGTTGTAACAACACTAAAATACTACAAAACCTCTATGTGACAGTGCTTGAAAACATAAAAGTACAAAAGATAGCAGAGAACATCCTAATGTGGAAAAGGATTGGATAATAAATTAATAAATACAAATTAATATTATATACACATGGTATTCAAGATAAAATAACTATAATATTGAAAGTATCAGTAATAATGTTCTTTAGTACAAATTATTTATGAAGTTAAGCTTGTGACTATTTTTTTGGGAAAGTAATTCTGTACTCTGTTTACAACATCCTAAAAAGAAGGAAACTGCTTCATCAGCACATAATGATGCAAAATGTAAGCTAAGCAATTGCTTATGACTTCTGGTTTTGGTTTTGTTTGTTTTTGAATTTCTATGTTAGCCATCCCTAATTTTGCAGTGTAAGACTAGAGGGAAGGCAACTAGTCATTACCACCCACTGGCAACTCTTGGAATACTCTTTTATCAATGAATAGTGGGATTGACTGTAATATTATAATAACCCCATGAATGAAAAGGCAAGCATGTTTGGTGTGATGGGGATTCAAACCTGCAGCCCTCAGATTACAAGTCAAACACCTTAACCATTGGGAATGTTCAGCCACCCCTTGTCTATGATTTAGATAGACGAGATGTCTTGAAACATGTATTTCTAACCACATAGTGCAGTCAGTCATTCCTTTTAACACTTGCCACCAGGTTCAATCTTACATGTATTTCTAACCACATGTAGTCAGTTTCCTTTTAACACTTGCCACCAGGTTCAATCTTACATGTATTTCTAACCATAGTGCAGTCAGTCATTCCTTTTAACACTTGCCACCAGGTTCAATCTTACATGTATTTCTAACCACATAGTGCAGTCAGTCATTCCTTTTAACACTTGCCACCAGGTTCAATCTTATATGTATTTCTAACCACATAGTGCAGTCAGTCATTCCTTTTAACACTTGCCACCAGGTTCAATCTTACATGTATTTCTAACCACATAGTGCAGTCAGTCATTCCTTTTAACACTTGCCACCAGGTTCAATCTTACATGTATTTCTAACCACATAGTGCAGTCAGTCATTCCTTTTAACACTTGCCACCAGGTTCAATCTTACATGTATTTCTAACCACATAGTGCAGTCAGTCATTCCTTTTAACACTTGCCACCAGGTTCAATCTTATATGTATTTCTAACCACATAGTGCAGTCAGTCATTCCTTTTAACACTTGCCACCAGGTTCAATCTTATATGCAATGCATTCAACATTTTTAATATATTTTTATAATTTTGAGAATGTGCAAGAAATGTAAAAAAAACACAAAAACAACAGAAAATTTCTTTGCATTAGAGTGTTCAAAAAACAAAATTTTGTATCACAGTTTCAACTTGTAATTAAAATAAATGTAACCAGAAAACTCAAGATTTTCAGTTTAGATCATAACTAACCACAAATCATGATTACATAAACCGGTCCGTCACAAACAGCATACCTTAGTCCGAGACTGAACTGGTTCCTTACACATCAAACACTTCTTGACCCGTGGAGAACAAAGGGAACAAGTTGCAATGTGACCACATGGCCCAAACAATGTGTCACGTTTCATGTCAGAACAGACCATACACTCTTCTAACGTGTCTCGATCAGGAGGTGGTGTGAGGGTTGGAGGGTTTGGATCTTGTAGTCCACTGTTCGGTGAAAAATGTACATGTTCAGAAATTGGTTTAAGGCGAGCCCAGAGGGTGACAGTTTTATACACATTTCACACAAATTTAATAAAAGAATAATTTATAGCTATCACCAAATAATCACATATTCAAGTCAAATAAAACCAGTGTTCAAAATTAGAAAGTATCATAAATCTTTTTCTTTTCAAGGTAATTATGTTTTTTCACTTTGTTTACAACTCAAACTTGTATAAGAGACAACTTTCTAACAAACAATACAATCAAACAACTAACAACAGTGCACTAAACAACATTCTCCATAACAATTGTATTTCTACTTTTTCATGTGACTTTAGTAAGATGTCATTCCTCTTTTAGATACAAACAAATCAAGAGCAAAAGTTATGTCTCTTTCAGTTTTTTAAATACAACATTAGCAATACAAAAACAATTCTGTTCTCAAAACCTGAAATAACCTGTTATACTAATAAATCTTTTAAAGTCTCAGATTTAAAGCCTTAAGATAAAAACAAAAATAAAAAACCTTTAACTTAATGACTATGATGCACAATCTCTGCAACATTTAACTATAGTTTGTTTCTAACATTTAACTGTAACAGTTTCAAGCTGTTACTACATTTACCATCTCTAACAATTAACTGTAACAGTTTCAAGCTGTTACTACATTCACTATCTCCACCATTTCACTGTAACAGTTTCAAGCTGTTACTACATTCACTATCTCCACCATTTCACTGTAACAGTTTCAAGCTGTTACTACATTTACCATCTCCACCATTTCACTTTCAGTTTCAAGCTGTTACTACATTTACCATCTCTACCAATTAACTGTAAGAGTTTCAAGCTGTTACTACATTCACTATCTCCACCATTTCACTGTGACAGTTTCAAGCTGTTACTACATTCACCATCTCTACCATTTAACTGTAACAGTTTCAAGCTGTTACTACATTCACTATCTCCACCATTTCACTGTAACAGTTTCAAGCTGTTACTACATTTACCATCTCTACCAATTAACTGTAAGAGTTTCAAGCTGTTACTACATTCACTATCTCCACCATTTCACTGTGACAGTTTCAAGCTGTTACTACATTCACCATCTCTACCATTTAACTGTAACAGTTTCAAGCTGTTACTACATTCACCATCTCTACCATTTAACTGTAACAGTTTCAAGCTGTTACTACATTCACCATCTCTACCATTTAACTGTAACAGTTAATTTATTAATTTTCTTAAGCTTAAATTCCTTACAGTTTTCATTCTTGTAAAATTTATCTGTAAGTTTAAAATTTTGTGTAAATTTCTACTGTCAAATGAGATATGGCATTAAATTCTGGTGTAAGTTCTCAATATATCAGACATATTGAGAAGATCCATCTTGCTCAATTAATCTAACCTTGATCGTTCTTTGAAGCATTTAGTTAAAGCTTTACACAAGTTTGGATCAGGACACAGATCCAGTGGAGTTTGTCCTTTTTTATTTTTAATGTTGAGATCTGCTCCATAAGAAACCAGGAAACAAGCAATAGTTGCACTGCTCTTCTTATCAGCTCCTTGAGTTCCCAGTCCCATCAGTAACTGTAAAACAGATCAGCATTTTTATTATAAAGAAATAATATTCAAAAGTCAAAACTGGATCTAAAACACATTATGAACCATGGAAATACATGTACTTTTTCCAAATATTACTCAATATTGATTTTTTACAAAAACTATTAAATATTGCATCACAAAACAATTTTCAAATGATAAAAAATATAAAGTGAAATAAAACCAAACAAACAACAGACACAAAATAATTGTTAATAAAAAACCTGATTTACTGAGAGCTTCATTGCTTTCTATCTTTACAATATTCTGCAACATTGTTAATAATAAAGGTGTAAAAATACATCAGCAACAAAATGTATACTGTGAAAACTAAGAAAGTGTTCAACATGACAAACAATATTAATATTTTTATGCTATAGTTGAAATAACTTCTAGCTCTAAACTTTCATAACTGTAAAAAAATACATCTCTAGTTTTATTTATGTAAATTTTTCTAAATTTTCGTGTAGAAACTGACACATTTGCAAACATAATGTAAGAGGTTGTTAGCATGTGGTAATTATGGAACTTATACATATACTACATACAGCACAATTATTCTGTAAGGCTTAAGTTTGGTCAACTCTGTTTCAAAGTTGCGATGTGGCTTCTGCAATAAAGTTAAACTCATTCCAAAAGGAAGTACAAAGATGTGTACAAGTTAGTATAAGCCCTCCTACATTAAAGTTAAACTCATTCCAAAGGGAAGTACAAAGATGTGTACAAGTTAGTATAAGCCCTCCTACATTAAAGTTAAACTCATTCCAAAGGGAAGTACAAAGATGTGTACAAGTTAGTATAAGCCCTCCTACATTAAAGTTAAACTCATTCCAAAGGGAAGTACAAAGATGTGTACAAGTTAGTATAAGCCCTCCTACATTAAAGTTAAATTAATTTCAAGGGGAAGTGATTGTTCACATAGGTATAAACTGCGGGATATAGACACAGGACAATTATCTGACCCAGAAGTGCAGCATTACCATTACATTTGCTCCCATCTTCACCTCATATAAACATGCTTTTTGTTCAACCCAAGCAGTAAGGAACATTTTGTACAAAAGAATTCTGAAACTGTATACATTTGAAATTATTACCTGTTAAACACTTCATGAATAAGTCATGTACTTAATGGATATCAGTGTTCCTTAATATACATCCTGAATGATAAATACAGTGCAATTAACTGTCTTGACTTTCTGAATATGTGGCTTTTGTATAGATGTGGTCCATAGGAGAAAGTGTGTGTTTCTGATGTTTGTATGCTTTCACATTTTATTTTGTAAAGGGTGTATACAGGACTAGTCATTATACTAGAACAGTAGAGTATACCCATGAAACCAATGTATCAAAGCTTAACAAATGAACAATGAACATAAGATATGGTTTCAGCACTATTTTAATCAAAAGAATATAAATGGTTAATACAGTGCAAATAACTATCTCAACTTCCTGAATATGTGGCTTTTGTACAGATATGGTTCCTATGATAAAGAATAAGTATATAAATGGTTAATACACTTATTTTACCTAACAACAACATGCATGCAAGGTTAAACACATAAATATTCCAAAAAAAGTTGCAAACACCTATTTGTAAATTTATACTATGTCGTTCCTGATGTAACACCTCAACATGAAAAAAGTATTTCAAAAGGCACGATAGCGATGTTTTATCCATTTGAGAAACATACCCAACTTTTGTTCAGAAACCATATATGCCCATGTAAAGCCAAT
Source organism: Tachypleus tridentatus (assembly GCF_004210375.1). Lineage (NCBI taxonomy): Eukaryota > Metazoa > Arthropoda > Merostomata > Xiphosura > Limulidae > Tachypleus > Tachypleus tridentatus. Next base: position 196,589,782 of record NC_134837.1, read on the forward strand.
AACAGACTGTTCAGAAGCTCAAATTATTTTCATGAAGGTAGAAGGTTATTACAAGTAAACACACAAAACACTTATTTACTACACGTGTTCTAAACATTTTTTTTTTTTTACAAAACTTAGATTTTTAGATAAGTTTAAAGTGATCAATCTTAAATAAAGTATTTATAACTTAAATAGTTACTTGTGAGAAAAATATTATTTCTGAAACTCTCACAACAAGAAAAAAAACTTATTTGAAAATTTTCTGTTCCTAAATCTTCAGGATTTACTGGATAAACTCAGGTATTTCCAAACAAACTAAAATTCCGCTTATTCCCCCCAAAATGGCAGTTTGTTTTGTATTTTTTTATCATCTGTATTTTTGAGAAATCTAATAAAACAAAACTTTAAAAAATGAAGGGTCATTAAAGGACAAACCTCAGTATTGGGCCCCACCTTGCCCACATCTTGTCTGTCCTGGAGTTGTCGAAGTTGGGAGAGTGTGTGATGTCTGAGAGCTTCATGAAGTGGGGTATCTCCATCCTTATCAGGTATGTTCAAGTTACAACCTTCACGTACTAGTAGCTGAAGAAAAACAAACCAATAATCAAATTCATACAGAGAAAAACTGGATGAAATTATCTAAATCAGATATTTGTACACTGTATCAAATTTTTTAACATATAACAACCTTGTAAAAATTATCACAATATACTGTTCCATGATCTTTCTGTAACATACTCTGACTGATACATAAACTCATCTAGATCCAATAATATATATATTATACAGATTTCTAGTATATTTTTTGAAAGCAGCATTCCATTCGAAGAAAGACTGAAATTTTCTTTAAAAGTTTCTTAAAATAAGCTATAAGACATTATTAATTTATACAAATGTCATTTGAGAAAATAGCAATAAATCAGTAACTAAAGAAGTTGTCAGATGTGTGATGAATTAGCAGTTATAGCAATCACACATTAAAATAAATTGTGGATAATTAATGTTTACAAAAATCAAGTATGTGATGATAACATGGGTTGATTAGTTGTTATAAAGTCAGTATTACATTAACAATGTGTGGATAAAACAGTGGCTATAAAGTAAGCATTATGATAACAGTGAGTGGATAAAACAGTGGCTATAAAGTAAGCATTATGATAACAGTGAGTGGATAAAACAGTGGCTATAAAGTAAGTATTATAATAACAGTGAGTGGATAAAACAGTGGTTAAAAAGTAAGTATCACGTTAACAGTGTGTGCAGTGATGGTGCCAGGGGGGGCTTGAGCCCCCCCCCCAAAATGAGCTAAGCCCCCCCTAGGCCCCCCAATATTGTTACCTACATATATTCATAAAATATGGAAAACACAATCGTTGTTGTTGCTTAACAATTAACATCAAAGAGACATAGCTCTGTAGAACTCAACATCTTCATTAAGACGGAAGTATGTGTCATGCGTCCCATAGCAACGTACTGAATACACTGAAACTCATGCGCTGTATTGTCGCTCCCTGTAAATGAGTGATTATAATAAATAATTATAATTATTTATAAGTAAGTTTTAAAGTGGTTTTAAAACTTGGCATACAAGATAGTATGCCATTCTATCTTGAGCTTTGATGAAGATTAGACAACCACGTTGATTTCAAGTTACAACAGAACAGGTGCATTGTTTTGAAGTAATATTGACTATAAGCACAACATGATGAAAGATAGTAAGCCTGATAGTGACCTTACTTTTCCTCAGAGTGTATTAACTTCACATGGGATAATTAATTTCTGCTATGTAAACTATGTCTTTATATTTCTTTTGATTTGTAGCTTTACTCTTAATGGTATATTAAATGTTCAATCTAAGCCAGGGGTGTGCAACAGGCGGCCCGCGGGCCACAACCCGGCCCGCCAAGCCATTTAGTGTGGCCCTAGTTGTTGTAATCTAACCATGTGGCCTGATCTGTAATCCAACGCAAATGGAATATTTTTAAAAGCATCGATCCTACGGGATTCCCAGGCTTCGACTCGACAAACTTCTAAAATTATCTTTGCTAGAGAGGAGCAGGCCGAATTCGATTGGTCGGCCTCCTTAGGGCATGAATAGGTGACGTGCACTAGCACTATTGTCTACGACTCAACGTCATGTCCTGAACCTCGCCTTCGCCCGCTGGCGACAATTTTCCCTAACCTCTGCTGTCCGTCATTCATTATTGGTGAAAATTTTATTACCTTTTACAGTTACTACAAGAGATTGAAGGTAAATTGATTATTATTTAGCATATTGTTGTGACTTTACTGAATTTATTAAAATTTTTGCTTTCAGATGCATCTGATTCTATGTACAGTGTGACCTCGTTATTCGCGGGGGTTACGTTCTTTACCCTCCCGCGAATAGCGAAAAACCGCGAATATTGGACGCAGTTTTAAAACGTATATGTATGCGATTATATACTATATGAAATGCTTCCCAAACACTAATGATACTTATACTCATTGATGCAGTAATAATGTAGCAATATTGCATACTGTTATGTATTTCACTAAATTGTACCGTGCGTTACCGGGCTGTGCTTTGCCGTTTGCGTTGTTGGGGAAGCTGAGGCAGTCAGCCAATAGCAGTCCAATCTTGTTTGGTGAAGACGACAATTGATAAAAACGGCTTGATTGAGTAAATACAACAGAAATCTCCTCGAAAAGCCCTTTCAGTCTCTGTGACCTACAAAAACGCAGTTCGCGCATAACCCGCGAATATGCGGGGCCGCGAATGGCGAACCGCGAATAGGCGAGGTCACACTGTATTTTGCTATTCTCAATTAATTTAAGTACCGGAAGGCTATGATCGGGATGCCAAGTTAGAAACATGTGTTTCTGTCCATAAGAGGTTCCATGTGTAAATAAATTCTATGTTTTTTCTACTTTGCTATTTTCGTGAGAATAATTTTGTTTTGATTTCAGGGCTAGTAAAATGTCAGCAGTTAAGAAACGAAAATTGATGATGAGGGAAGGTTATTCAACAGTGAATGGTGCACAAAATATCTTGTTGTCCCACATAATCAAGGTGTTGTCTGCCTCGTCTGTCAAACTACAATTGCAGTCATGAAAGAGTACAATATTAAGCGACATTACGCAACTAAGCACTCCTCCCAGTTTGATGAAATTGTTGGTCAGGCACGAAAGGACAAATTGAACATTTAAAACATCCATTGAAAAGCAACAAGGTGTTTTACCACTTTCAAGAAAAATTCAGAACTGGTGACAAAACTGAGTTTTAAGCTTTGTGAATGTATGGCAGAAAAGGGAAAGCCTTTCAGTGATGGAGAATTTATTAAAAATTGTTTAACAATACTCACAGAATATGCATGTCCAGAAAAAAATATTTGGTGGAGCAAACTAGCCTTTCCGCTTTACTGTCTCCGCATGGACAAATGATCTTTCAGAGGACATCAAAGAAACTTTGAAAGAGAGATTGAATTCGTGTGAAGCTTTCAGTCTGGCTTTGGATGAAAGCACTGATATCAATGACACATCCCAACTTGTCATTTTCATCAGAGCTGTTACTGCAGGCTTTGATGTTTTCAAGAGTTTTTAGATATGGCAAGCCTTTCCTCCACAACCACAGGACAGGATATTTGTGAACAAGTGCTTAAGGTTGTAGAAAAGTTTGAACTGAATCCTTATAAATTATGTGGTGTTACAACAGATGGTGCTCCTTCCATGACAGGTAGGACAAATGGATTCACCAAGAAATTTCTAATTGCAATTGGAGCACAAGACGTGGTTGTAAGCCATTGCATTATTCACCAAGAGAGCTTGTGCACCAAAGTTCTGGATTTTGCAGAAGTCATGAAAATGTCGTCCAATTAAGTAAATTATATTCAACAAGAGGATTAAATCATCGACAATTTAAAACTTTTTTAGATGAGCTGGACAGTGAGTATTCAGATGTTTTGTACTTCTCTGCTGTACGCTGGCTTAGTAGAGCTGCTACTTTGAAGAGATTCTGGAATCTGCGAGAGGAGATTAAGTTCTTCATGGAGAGCAAACGTCAGAATGTGGACTTCTTGAGCAATGAGAACTGGCTGAATGACTTAGCATTCCTCACAGACATTACACAGCATCTGTCTGATTTAAACTTAAAACTACAAGGGAAAAGTCAACTTGTGAATAAGTTGTTTGAGCATATTTGTGCTTTTAAGAAGAAATTGGAACTTTTCCAGGTTCAGTTGAGAAGAGCCATATTGACCCATTTTACATGTCTTGCAACCAGGAAACTGGAATTTCTAATCTGGATTGCACCAAATATGGAACCAGTGTACAAAAGCTGCGTGATGAGTTTGCAAACAGATTTCCAGATTTCAGACAAACTGAAATTAGATTGAAATTGTTCGCTCAACCTTTTGATTTAGCAGTGGAAGACAGTCCTGATGATTGCCAAATGGAACTCATTGAACTGCAGGCTGACATGGACACTAAAAGGAAATTCTCTGAAAACAGTTTGCTAGACTTTTACAAACTCTGTGTACGTGAAAAGTTTCCCAATTTGTCCCGTCATGCACAAAGAATTGCCTCCCTTTTTGGTAGCACCTACTGCTGTGAGCAATTTTTCTCCAAAATGAAGCTCATCAAAACCAAATGTAGAAGTCAGCTGACTGATGAACATTTGACCAGTCAGTTAAGAGTGGCAACCACTTCTGTCAAAGCTGATATTGACAAGCTCTGCAAGGACTCTGAATTTCAAGTGTCGCACTAAAATGATCACTCATGCAAAAATATAAAATATTATTGCTTGCATTTTGAGAATTTTTTTTAATTTATTGTGCATGTACACGAATAAGCTTGTTTTTTAAGTGGCCCCGCTTGATTGATGAAGTTGGTTATATGGCCCACCGACGAAAAATGTTGCACACCCCTGATCTAAGCTAATCTTGATTTTCTTTATTATTATGTATTACCTTGGGTGGAATTTAGGCGAGTTTCCTCTTTTACATATACGCATATTTTCATAAACAGATTATTTCTAATTTGTAATAATGAATTATTAATCATAGTATGAGTTTCCAATGAAAACTGCATTGAAAATGCAGTTCAAAATAGCACACCTTTCTGAAATGTACCTTGGTATTTACATTATTATAATTTACCATCTATACTTCATATTGATGGCATTTTGGGAAACCCCTCCACAGTTTACCTCAGCTGCCCCAACGAAAATATCCTGGTGCCGCCACTGAGTGTGTGGATAAAACAGTGGTTAAAAAGTAAGTATTACATTAACAATGTGTGGATAAAACAGTGGTTAAAAAGTAAGTATTATGATTACAGTGTATGGATAAAACAGTGGCTATAAAGTGAATATGCTCATAGAGTGGATGGAATAGTTCTTATAAGACCAACTATTTAAAATATTATGGTTTATTGTACTGTTCTAAAATTAACACTTTTTAAGATGTACAATTATGACTTATGTAAATCACTCATGAACCCATTCCAGTTTGACATTCCTATTCTACAAACATTTAGTTCACTGATAGAGGTTTCCTGTGTTTATATGTTAGTTTAACAATGACATAATTGGTTTATTGTATTATAAACATTTAAACAAAGAGGACTAAAGAAATGTGTTTAACAGGAAAATAAGTGAAATATAAATAACTGAAATTATCAGATAATCTTTTTCAAATTTCTTGTTGTTCAAAATATTTTTTTACTTCCAGGGATTTAGCATCAACATGTGTTCTTCAGCAGCTATGCAACTTAACCACTAAGAAGTTTAATATTAGTAATTTCTTTGTACAAGTTTAATCCCTTTGAATGAGTAAAAACTAACTGAGCTCCCCATCTGATGCAAAAAGAGGTTTTCAGCAGTTTCTTCATTAAAACTTCAATGAAAAGGGAAAAACTATTCCTGTATAAGGGAGGCAACTAATCAGCAAAAAAGCTACTACATTTAAATATACATATTACATAATCATTTATTAATACTATTTATTATACTTTAAAAATTAAGTTTGTGATATAAATATGAGAAAATTTTGCTTTTAACATAAAGTAGTGGAGACCAACACTGCTAAGCATAACCAAACACAACAACAAGAGGATACTGTTTTTAATATAAGGTAGTGGAGACCAACACTGCTAATCACAACCAAACACTACAAGAAAATCATACTTGTAGTGATTCAATCTTCAACAAACCCATGAGTAAATATACTGCAATGGAACAGTTTCATTACATTCCTTCATTTATCTCCTGAATCTGCAAGAAGTATGGATAAATAAAGCTGCCCTATTATTGATAAAATATTATATCCTTCCCAATAAAAAGTGAACATTGTAAATAAACTTCTATTTGATTGATTTGGACTTTCCTAAAAATGTTCCTGAACAAATAATTAAAGATGATACACTGTTTTATCATATCTTTCAAAAATACTTGATTTAAAATGACAGGTTTAAAGGTGAATTTTCAACAAATTTAATAATTGCCTTAGAAACTGTACTTTGGTTAGGTATAATTCCTGTGTGGTTGCCATATTTTTAAACACTTTAGTTTTCGAGTAAAAAATGAAACAAAATATGCGGGTCCTCGAACTCAAGTTCCTCTCGGTCACTCAGATGTTTCCGTGATGTTTTACAACTATGATGTAATAGTTGCCAAACATGCTTCGTTGCGACAGACCATTGTGTTCCTTTCAGTGTTGGTGTTTTATGTAAATCTGTCGGTGCTTTTTTCAGATTACATACTTTGTGAGACTGTTTTTTGTCTTGATATTGCTACTTTATGTTTGTTATATGATAACATGGTTTACTGCATTGCTCATGGTTGTAAAAACGGTTTGGCATCAAGCAAAAGCTTCCTTTCATTTCCATGCAAGGAGAAGGAACCAGCAAGGTGATGACAGTGGGTGCGGATGGTCAGTAGGAAGAACTGGACTCCTTCACACCATGCAAAGCTTTGTCAAGATCACTTTGAATGCTCATGTTTTGTGATGATCCCACTGTTTTGGATTCTGTGGGTTTCAAGCCAGGCAGGTTGAGATTGAAAAAACCATCGGCAGTAGACAGGATCGTCCCCACCATCTTTCCTCGTGTAGAGCTGAGGACTGATCTCAGCCTACAGCGTACAGGTTCCACCCCTCTGAAGCCATCCCTTGCCATCACGAAAGGAACAAACTTAAAGGTATGTGTGCAGTATAAAGCGATAAACTATAACTAGTAAAATATAATAATTTAAAATGTACAAGTTTTTGAAGAATGTATTTAGACATACACATTTCACATTCATGAGCGTGTTTTGTATTTGTGGCACCTGAAAGTCAGTGAAACCTTGATTTCCTAGTGTAGACAGTGGACAAATCTATCCCAAATAGAGTATATTCCAAGTTTAAAAGCTGGTAGACCATTCTGTAGATGTTTCTGTATCATTTTTATATATGGAAAAGTTTGAAGAATACAATTTGTCAAATTTAACATTTCAAGATAAATTGAAATAAGACTATGTCTTGAACATGTTGAAGTAATCAAGTACATGTTATGTATTTTTTTAAAAAAAACATTGTAGACTTGTAAACAATAAAATATAAACTCCATAACATATTTCCACAACTCATCATAATAAAATTAATCTTAACACAGTACTTTGACATTGTTATATTAAATGTAAATCTTATAAACCTCATAAACCATGTTGTTTTAATATATAATATTATTTCTTCAGTATCACTCACAGTTACGCTACTCTCGCTCGTGGAACTGTCCTCATCACTAGAACTTGTCAGATCTGTGTCAAAAGTAGCTGTTCTAGATTCGTTCAGAGTAGGTTCAAATTGATATGGTGCTACTGGACACTGTTCAGAACACAAAGTCAAAACAGACTCTGCCTCTGTTTCTCTGTATGCACTGGCCATGTTTATTTACATTCAATGAGCTGGTGTTGGCGGTTTGATTGGCAACTATCACGTCACAGTACTTTTCCTAGTGGCAAACGTAAAAACTAAAACGTTCGGATTGCTGCTCGAAAAGGCTCTTCCTGCACCAAGTTTTATGTTTCATTTATTAGCACATATTTTTTATAAAAAATGTGAACCTGCAAAATTAATCAGTATGAGTAGTTCCTTTGACTGCAAAGTTTTCTTTTTTCTGTAAAATTCACCTTTAAAGTTATCCAAAACCTAACTCAAAGCACTTTGGTAATTTTTTCTTTTGCATCATATGGTAATGTTTAAAATAAAAAAGTAAAGAACAAAGACACTAAATAAGGATAAAGAAGTCCTACTTACTCTAACTATCTGGCTATGCTGTCTTTCCACTGCCAGATGAAGAGGTGTCTGAAGGTTAACATTTTGTAAGTCCATGTTAGCTCGTCCCTGATGACAAAATAATGGTCATTAGCAAATATTTGTGAACACACATAAAGGTTCATAAGAATTGTTTAAAAGAATGCAGAAGAATCCTGTGAGATTTTATGATTGATTAAATATAATTTTTACTCAGAGATGTATATTTTAAGACATTACTTCAAACTACCTGAGCTGACCACAGTGAGATTTTGTACCATAACAGGAACTTCTGATGTGTGATATAACACATTTTCTAAACTTGTCCTTATGGCAAATACAACTAACGTACTGTGAGTGAAGTAAAACTACAGTGGTGTTTTTCAAATAGTTGGTTGCAGCCCCAAGGGAATCATGAGCAGGTTTCCAAGGGGGTCCTGTGCTGTCTACATCAAGTAAACAGTTGTGTTTAGTTCTTAATGTGCACATATCAGCTCTGTTATGAACTATGATGAAATTCACAAGAAACATCAAAACCTCTTATCCTCATAGACAGAATGAGAAATTGCAAGAACCAAAGTTCATATGAGATATGAAAAGTCCATCTGACATATCCAACTGAGACACAGTGAACCAGAGTTTTCATTATTCAGAACAGCTGGGTATGCATTATGGATAAAAAAAATTGTATAAAGGGAAATACCTCCTATCTTTCTTTTGTTATCACACCCTAACTTTTGACTAGATATAGCTATGTGTACATCAGGAATCACCATTTCCACAAACAACTGGTGGTTAATTAACAGTGAATTAACCTTACTACAAGTTTACTTGAAGCTGCTTAGCATAAAAAAAATCAATGAATTTACCTAAAAATACTGTAATTAACCATGATATAATGCATTTAAAAGATACCATTAGATATTTGAAATTCAGTATTTTACTTTGAGGGTTCCTCAGTTGTCAACTGGGTGTATTATAATTCCTTCTTACGTTTCTTTGGTGAGTAAATAGGGTTAACTTGAATGATATTGTAATAATTAAAACATTGCAAAATGACCTCATGTTTAGCACTATAAATGTGGAGAACAGATTTACCTGAGTAACCAGCAGTTCAGCCACTTCCACATGGTTATTAAGTGCAGCAAGATGAAGGGCTGTATACCCATCATCCTTTTTCTCGTCCACGAGCCACGGCCGGGGTAGTTTAGTTAAAAGAATCCGCATAGCACTGTAACAAAGTAAGCACTTCATCAGAAAAACAAAAGTATCAAGAGTAAAAGAAATCTACTGTACAAAGTAGCTCAGAAAACAATCAAGAAAACTAAAATCAAACTTTTCCTTTGTTATGTTCAGACTATGATTAAATATAAAAACTATACATTATACTTTGCAATGAAAAGAAACAGCATTAATTACTAAAAGCCAAAGATCAAATACTAAGGTCACAAGGAGACATTTATACACCAATTAATGAAACATATTTTTAGACCTAAATGTTTAAGGACCAGAGATGTACTGTACTGAAATATTTGATTTTAGAATCCTTGCAACTCAATGAAAACACATTTACTATAATTAAGAGGTCAGCAACTGTGATCAGTCAAGTCATGACAGTGTGCTTTTTCAAATACTTCTAAAGGTAATTTTAAAAGTACCAAACTATTCAGAGATATTTTCATCTCACTTTTATATAGGTGTTTAAAACAAGTGGAAAATGGGGGTGGGGCAGGTAAAAACATCAACCCTCCAAACTATTTCCCAAGAGGGTCCTAATGGTACATGTTAGGTTTGGTAATAATCAGTCTAGTGGTTTTTCAGTTACAAGCTTGCATGCATACATACACACACACACTTTGTCAAATAATGGCTTATGTGTATGTAAAAAATAAAGTTAGTGGAATGATCCAACTGTTTTTTTTTCACAGTGCTAAACTACTTCACTAAATTGCAGTAGGATTTTTGTAGAATCAAACTAAATTCCGATTTTCATCCACTTAAGTCTTATGTTAATAGTTAGTTGGATTACAGGTTCAAAATTTTTGCTTTAAAATATTATTAATTTAATAACAAAATTCATAATCAATTTTAATTATAAAGATTTTTATAACCATAACTAGGTGGCGCTATAATCAGGGTACAAGATCAGAGACAATTTGAAGTTTTATGCGAAATTTTAGTGAATAATTAATAAAATGAAAAAACGGAGCCATCTAACGCAATATTATCCCAATTTCACGTCAATGGAATTGGCTGATATTTTGCAATATATTAAATATAGTAAAACAAAAAGGCTCCAAGCCTGTGTTTCATGCATTACCAAGAGTAACAGTCTTAATAGTTAATAACAAAACAAAAACCCACAAAACTTCCATCACACGCTGAAATAAAATACCTGTTAAATATAAAATATTCAATCAACTCAATCCCTTGGATTAGTGCATATATGCAATATGTCTGCTATCCTTCCATGTGTTATTTAAATGATTTTTGTTTTTTATTAATTTCGCACAAAGCTACTCGAGGGCTATCTGTGCTAACCGTCCCTAATTTAGCAGTGTAAGACTAGAGGGAAGGCAGCTAGTCATCACTACAGGCAGTGAAAGGTGATATAGATGTGGGCTTGAGCACATTTTCTAAATTTCTAATCTTATTATGTGAGACCAGCAAATTGGAGGTTAAGACTGGTAGACGGTGTATCCCCACCGCAATGTGGGTCCTACTTCATTAGTCACCTCGAAAACCTAGGATACATTTTACAATCCCACGCTGTAACTTGAACTCTAGATTATTTTTTTTAAATATGCAACGTATTTTTTAAACCTTTAATGTTTTTGTTTATGGCTTAAAAACTTATGGTTATATAATATATATATATATGTTATACCTGTTTCCACATCCGCCCTTCACGATATCGTAACTAAATGTACCGAACATTTTACTGCACGAAAATACTGTAAATATCATGTAATTGAAAATATGTAACCTAAATTTTACTTCAATTGCAAAAACAAAAAACGATTTTTAAAAATATTTAGCACTATTTTACTGAATCTCATGGATACTTGAAAATCTATTGTTGTTTGTAGCCTCCAAAAGCAAAACCAAATTAAGTACAATGAAAAACAAAAGAAACCTAGAGAGGTTTCTATTTAAGAGGTTTCTACTTCTATTTAAGTTTTCAAGGAGGAAATGTTTTAAAGATTCCAAGTGAAATGGGCATATAAAAGAATCTTAATCCAATGTTTTAGGGTAGATGAAGCCCAAGGAGGAGGTCGTCACTTAAAAATAGAACTAATATCGAGAAGAATATCGTCCATTACCACTACTAGCTGGTTAAAACAGCTGACTGGATTCTTCTGCATACCGAATACAGCACGTCACGTGTCTAACAAGCAATCATATGTCGCTATTTGTATAACTCACGTAGGGCACGAAACTACACAACCACATCTCGTGATTTTATCAACCAAGCACTATAATTTTAAGTTTGTAAGATATTTAACAAAAACGTATCCTGACCTTGGAACATTTTATGTCTAAACGTATTACTGTCTTAAGTTACCTTAAAATAATGTAAGTTTTTCAATATTTAATACTGAATATAAATCTTAAGAGGTTCCAACAACTTATCAACTCCAACTCTACCCTGCTATTTTTATTAAGAACATCACACAGTTCAAATGTATTCTCAAGATTGCTGGTATGGATATAAAACTTCAGTTAAAGTACAGAACAATGTTTGGACTTTCTCAGGTTTGAAGATAACCTCAGAAGGTCGAAACGTTGTTCTGTACTTTATATTAATTAAAGTTTTAATACCCACACCAGCCGTCTTGAGAACAGTTATTTACTTCAAGTGGGTGTTTCTGTTTAATATATACGCGTGACGTAACACATAAAACTGATAAGAGATCCATGTTATTAACAAATACATTTTGTTTGCCTTCTGATTTCACAAAAGCACGTGACTGTCTTCTAAGCCTAATTCACGCACTTCGCCTTCATTTACCACACAAGTTAAAAATTAGCGCCCCCAACCAGAGAAAAGATCAAATTTCATATGTTTAAAGCAATAATGTTTTCTAAGTGTATAGAAAGTACGTATTGAGGAAAGAAATTTCGTATTTGTAGATATTAACATTTCCAATAACGTTAATTACTAGAACTAACAATAAACGTTCAATTTACCTATATCTTTCTTAAGTTTTTATTTTACATACCTTCACTATGAACACGATGAAATCTTTACAAAACACAGATCTCCCCACATTTTTAAGATTGAATACAGATGTATTTTCTCGAATTTAAGTTTCACTGTGAAATGAATTCGAAGAAATTAAGGTATAAATACTGTGCGACTCGACTATTTGTCAGTGTGTAAACTACAGTGGAGCGCCGTTAAGCCGCGGTATTTGAGGGGTCAACCTGCTTAACCGCGGCTTAAACCTTTGTGACTGAAAAGCCGAAGTCGCTAACAGCTCCGCTGAGGAGCCTCATCCGGGCCATTGCATGATCATTATATCGAATTATCGAATTAAAAATAATACTTTAATTATTGATCACTTTTTTCACGCATTTACCGCGGATTAACTTTAATGTATGGAGAGGTGTGATTCGGTAACAACGGCGGCCTCCATAAAGCTGACATAGAGAGCGGATAAGGTAGATTAACGGTCGATTTCTATTGTAATATATTTTATTTATTTCCCAAATTAAAGCAAATCCTTTTTAAATATCCCCTTGAAGTTATAAAGCCAGAATTAAATTCGTATGCCGCGTTTTTACACGTTCTTAAATTAGCGATGAGCCGAGATAATCATCGCTCACAAGACTTGCTACAGCGGCTTAAGCGATTTCGCGGTTTACTGGTCCGCAGCTTAATGGCGCTCCACTGTATAATGTTGCGTCATATCTGACCTTCTTACCTGTAATACAAGGCAACTTCCTGTTGACATAGTGTGCTACAAACTGACTAGAATGTGGTGACTGAAATGTTACGAAACTAATGACTTTCAAGTCCCTACAACTAATGTTCAGACTTCTCGCATATCTTTTATGTCGTCAGCAAAAAAATACACCAGTGATATTCATACCGAGTGAATGGTTCACGAATATTTCATTTCTATTTTTTTCTCTTATAAATTATGCAGATTATTTAGAATTTCTGATCATATATAACACATATATATACCGTAGAGTACATATAAAGACGCGTATAAATAATTAATAAATTCAAACATCAAATAATTTTCGGCCATAATCCCAACAATACCTCAATAGTTTTGGCTAGTATTGTTCTTATAATATGAACGTCATCTTCTGTGACACATGAACTAAACGGTAAAGACAAATACCGGCAATCTCAATCTGTGACACCCGCCGTCTAATACATGGTTACTTTTCACCGAACAGTGGGATTAACTGCTGCAATTATAACGCCTATATAGCTAAAAGTGCGGAATGTTTTCAGCAGCAGATCGAACCAGGAACATGTAGGTTAATTCAAGTTAAGATAATACTCTAACGATGCAAAAATCGTCGGCATGAATGTAAATATAATTGATTTATGGAGACGTTTCGTGTAATTCTGAAACCACCCCCTCCCTGGTTCATTCTTTGATAACTTGAAAATGTTATGACTAACCACTGAAGCCTAGATTGCGTCTCTCTTCACGTCAGAAGTTACAAATTTAAGTATTCAATTACGGCTTCATCACAAAAGGGTCCCGCCATGGCCAAGCGTGTTGAGGCGTGCGTCTCGTAATCTGAGGGTCGCGGGTTCACATCCTCGTCGCGCCAAACAATGTTCACCCTTTCAGCCGTGGAGGCGTTATAATGTGACGGTCAATCCCACTATTCGGTGGTAAAAGAGTAGCCCAAAAGTTGGCGGTGGGTGGTGATGACTAGCTGCCTTCCCTCTAGTCTTACAGTGCTAAATTAGGGACGGCTAGCACAGATAGCCCTCGAGTAGCTTTGCGTGAAATTAAAAAAAACAAACAAAACAAACATCATCACAAAAGTTTTTAGCTGTTTTCCAAGTTTATCACTGCACATTTCTCCAGCTCCAGCGACGTTTCCAGATACGTAACGACACTAATCCTGCTTTTTTTCTTGACCAATCTTTTGTTTATTTCGGAAATTCGCAAAAACCCGCACAAGGGCTATCTGCGTAAGTCATTCCTGATATTAACTGATAGAACTCTTAGAACTATTATAATCAATTAACAGAACTTTACTGTCAAATAGGGTGGTTGACCTATGTAATGAGTCACCTGCCTTCGGACGTTGTGGAGGCAGTAATCTGAGTGATTTTAGAAGAAAGTTTGATATAGATATATATAAACGACTGATGAGGGCTGGTTTTAATTTACTTATTAATAGTTTTAGTTTGGCCACCCAACAGGTTCGTTGTTGTCCATAAATATTGTTAAAATTACAATACACCCTCAGCTATGAAGGGCGATTTTGCTACAAGAACACTCGAACAATACATCTTCGGATTAACAAACCACTACGCTAACAACTAGACCGCTCTCGATCCAATAACAATGTTCAACCACTTACAAAAAAAAACAACAACAATCTGTTTCAAATATTAAACGAGACTTTGGTTACTTTAAACGACGTTTCGGTTAACCATCGATACTTATCCTGTTCTCCTAACGTTTTATCCTGTTCTAACGACGTTTCGGTTATCCATTGATACTTGTCCCTCTTTCTCCTAGCAATTTCCTCATGATCTAACAATGTTTCGGTTAACAACCGATACTTATCCTGTTCCTAAACTTCAGAATTTAAAGGCATTTAAACAATTAACCGATGCTACTCTTGCTTTGTTGTTCTAACGACGTTTCGGATAACAAAATAAGGAAACCAAACAACGGTGAATTTGGACTCAAACAAAAAGTTGAAGTCATTGTATATTCATGAGGAAAATGAGAAATGTTTATTTTAATGTTATAAGATTTTTTTATCTACATAATTATTAATTTCTAATAATATAAAATTACCTACTTTGATCAAAACTAAAAGAAATGAGCCCTGTAGCATATAATTAAAATGTTTTTTTTCTTATATTCTTACGTATAAAGATCAGAATAGACTGTTTTACCTGTTGGGTAACTTTCGCCGTTAACGACATTTTCGACCATAAACCCAATAATGTTTCAAGAGGTTCAGCCTGATTACTAAATTTGGGGTAGTCTAAAATTCATATATTAACTAAGCTAAAAAAGTAAATGTCACGGCGTCACTAGTTTAATATACAGTTACTACAAAAACATCAATGATAACGTAATCCCGTGGTAACTATACTAGTTTCACATTCAGTTACTCCAAAACCTGTCTGTTTAGAAAATTTTAAAACTCGTATCAATAACTGTTTTAAGTGAAATCTCGCGTGGCTAGCACACACAACGATGAAATGAATTACAGATATAAGGAAATAACAGACATCCAGTCCAAACCTCATCCCACATTCAAACAGATGCGGTTTTCGTAAAAACTGGCAATTGAACAGAACAGACAGACTGATTATTTTAACAGCTATCAAGGAACCTGATAAACACCCACTTGGATATACCGATTTATCCCACCACAAAATTTTAAGACGACTTTATTTAAATAAATTTGTTCAGTTGCGGGGGAAGGGCTACCGGAGGACCATCACCACAAAAATTCAAATACTTTATTTAAATAAACTTGTTCAGTTACTTTAAAAAAATAAAATTGGATTACAAATACGCGTTCCTCCCTATCCCAAAATATTTCCTGGCTAGGTTTGTTTTGTTTGGTTTACTTGGAATTCAGCACAGAGATACACAATGGGTTTTGTGCTCTGCCATCACAGGTACCGAAACACGGCTTCTGGGGGTGCAAGTCCGTAGACACGCCGTTGTGCCATTGGGAGAGGAGGGAGCTGACTAGGTATTATAAACAAAAACACAAAAAGCATGTAGGGAAATATAGTAAAAATTAGTTTTCAAATGTTTGCTCCAACACGACTAGACCCCGATAACCATTACGTCAAACAAAAGATTAAAATAAAACAATTTTCTCAAGTTTCGTGTGTCACATCCAAATGAGAATTAAAATATAAAAATATTTACTGAGCTACATGAAACCTTAAAAAATAAAACAACTCGTGATTTGGCGGATATACAATTTTATCACTTTCTTACGACTAATGAAACAGAAACCGATAGAGTGTATCCGTAGTAACAGCAGTAAAGATAATATTTATTAAATCACTAACTAAACACACCAAATATATGAAAATGTATAGTAACGCATTATATTTCAGTGTACAGACCAAAAATACTTGCAAAACTATAACTGATTTATGTCCAGTTCAAATGTAACCTAGGGATTAGTTCCGGACCGTTAAACATAAAGATTCCTACGATGGTTAACAAAAAGACAAATACGACAGTATATAACTGCCTCTTCCCAGTTTCTATTCTAATTAATTATCCAAAGCTGTTCCTTACAGATCAACCCCCTCACTTATGTAATGGTTGAATCCAACACTTCAACACAAAGCAATCTCTCCACGACCAAGATAGAAAGAACAGAAAAAAAACAAAAACACTTGTATTATATTACAGTATGTCACACTACTTTAAGTTATATACGACTCTACTAACTATAGTCCGTTTGTTATTTCGTAGTACACTTTTACGTTTATATACTTGGCTAAACGCATGCACGGAAGGCTATATTACGTATCCTTCAGTAATAATTCACTTTCCACATTACTTAACCTACCCTCATATAAATTCTTAAGCCATAAAACATTAAGGTTATATATTATTGCTTATGTATTTCTGAAAAAAATATATACTCGAAATAATAACTAGTTCTTACTTAATAATTAAGTTACAATACTGAACACAATCTTTAGCACATTGTTATAGTTTACATTTCACCGAATGAAGTTCAGTGCATCATCTCGTACATATTACAGTTATATAGTCAAAATAACGTCTAGAGCACATCACGACAATATCACTCAATGTATATTATATCAAAGACACATCTGACTATCTGCTGAGTCCACCGATAGCAAATATACCAAGTGTGTGTGTGTGTGTGTAGGTTAGTAATAACATATCCAAAATAATGTTCATCTCACATTGTAACTTACATATTTCAATAACAACATTCAACGTTCCTATAATATCGTCACGTATATATAGTTCAGAAATAATAATACTCAAAATATCATTATTCTTATTTTATCAGGTACAGGATGTTAGGAAAGTCACTGTGCAGTTTTGTAATCATATTTTATTCAGTCTATTTCAAGCCAGCAACTGATAGCGGTGTTTAAAAACAAAATAAGAAGGGTCCAGGCCTGTATTGATGCCAACGGGGGTCACTTTCAACATTGTTTATAATTGTCATTCATATTTATCTCCTATATTCTATATTGAAACATGTCTGTTAATAAATATATAAGTGCACAGTGACTTTCCGAACACCCTGTATATATTTCAATAATAATACTCAAAATGGTATTCTTATTTCCTCACATATATATTTCAACAATAATAATACTCAAAATAACATTCTTGTTTCCTCACGTATATATTTCATTAATAATAATACTCAAAATAACATTCTTGTTTCCTCACGTATATATTTCATTAATAATAATACTCAAAATAACATTCTTGTTTCCTCACAAATATATTTTAATAATAATAATACTCAAAATAACATTCTTATTTCGTCACGTACATATTTCAGTAATAATAATACTCAAAATAGCATTATTCTTATTTCGTCACGTACATATTTGAATAATAATAATACTCAAAATATTATTTACAATATTGTCCCGTATATTTTGATGATAATATTAAAATACATATTCATAATATTATCACGTAGATGCTTCTGCAATATTACTCCAAGTAATGGAGTAACTCAAGTAATATACAACTGCCAGTTATTTTTATTATTTTTTTCGTCTGTGACGACTATCGTTTTGTAATCATGTTTTCAAGTCTGGCTTAATGCAGTATGAAAGATTTGAGCGTCAGACGTGTTGACCGATGTAGTGTTGCTGTTTGTTTTTTTTTAACTCGGGTCTTGAACGAGGTCTTTTCCTCGATGTAAGACAGCTTGTTAGTTTAAGAAAGTTTCACACGAACAGCCTCAAGTTTTGTGAAAGAAGACTATATGTGAGTGTATCAAATGGGCTCCACATGGCGGGAAACTAAGCGGTCTACCAGTGAGTGGCTGTCGAATGACGCGGCCCGTGAGGTCAGATGTCACAAGACACAACTGCGAACCTTCACTCGTTGATGAAACAGTAGCGGAAGGAGCGGCCAGAGGTCGCGTGTACAGATCACCAACCCTTACTCCCAGGACGTGGAGCCACAGAAAACAGCTACAGTCCAGAGAACGAGAGTATGATCTGATAGCACAGGAGTTTGTATCTAGTCTGGTTAACACAGCGCGGGAGGCACCACAGAATGGCCCCCACCAGACAGTTTGTTAAAAGCGAATTACATTTCTACCATGTCATAACCGCTTGGGTAACAGTACTCAGACCTGTACCACTGCTGTGAATATACCGTTTTTGGCTGTGTTGTAGATCCCCAGGAACATGGGTCTTACACTCTGGTAGATATTTATAGTGTCCCAAAAGTAGCAACACTACTGTCTCCCAGGTTTCCCGTACCCTTATAAGGACAAGACGTACAATACTTGACGTATAATTTTAGAAATCTTTACTTCTTCGCTCTCGCGAACAAGAGCCAGATTCGTAGAGAGGCCCGAAATATTCGGAGATACTCGATAATCTGTAAGACGACCTTTGGCCAGTTCGCCATATCTGATGACCACGAAGAAGTTGATGAAGAAAATTTAGTTCGTGAAGTTAGCTTGATCCGTGAAGTACTCGACACAGGACGATGCCAAGCGTAAGAAATCACGGGTGACGAACCTTTCTCTTTTCAGTTTTTAATTTAACGAAATTTATTTTTAATTACTGATGTCGTAAGCCACTGTTTTACCTCATACTCTTGTTTATTGACGGGGAACATTTTCTAACAAAATATGTGTATTTCTTTATTAACGGCGTTCAAAACATTCTTGCAAGTTGATTTTACTCCAATTGATGCATACAATTTTAACAGCACTCCAATCACGTGTTTTTACTAACTTATTCTCATCAGCTGTTAAAAATAACGATAATTACATCACTCAACACGACGAAAGACAAAGTTGTACAGTTGTCTGTTCGATATTGTTAAACTAACATCCCAGGCAACGCAGATTTGAGAGATAATATAACCGTACAGCAATAAGAGATACATTTCGTTGGTCGTTTTAATGGCAAAAATAGTCTATGCCATGTTAGTCAGAAAAACCACACAACTGGGTATCTATGTTGCAACCAGCGTGAGAATCGAAACCCAGTTTTTAGCGCTGTAAACTTTCAGACTTACCGCTGAGGGGGAGGGAGAAAGAAGCAAGTCGCTGATTTTCACTCAACTAACACTCATAGTAAATATAATCAAAATATAATATACGCAAACATTTTCTTCCGTAGTTGTTAAAACCGGGTGTGGCCCAGTGTTTAACATGCCGAACTGTAAATCTGGAGGACCACGATTCCCGGCCAATTAATGTAGTAAAACTACGCCTCGCACGTGAAGGTTGTGAGTGTATCATAATAATAACGATTCAATCTCGCTATTCGATTAGAGTAGCTCAAGAGTTGGCGGTAAGTGCTATCGGCTAGTTGCATTTTTTCTAGTCTATTAGTTCAAAATTATGAACGGGTAGTGAGTTTTCGCGAATATTCAAAACAAGAATTTGCTTTTTACTACCGCCATATTGAAGGCGTGCGATTTGATGAATTTAGATCTGATATTTTAACCGAATATAAAAATGTGGTCAGTGAAATAAATACAAGTGACAATCATAAATGTTACACAGTATTTATGAGTCTAGTTCTTCCATAAAATATTACACTTTAAAGTGTATTAGACGATTATAGTCAACAAACATTTAGGTTGTAGATACGTGTACTTCCCGTCTCTACTGTACGTTTAGTTTTTTTATCTTTATTTTTCAATAGTTTATAAAAAGTAATAATGGCAGTTTTGCTCTTCACGTGCGCCTTCTTTTTCTCACGATAGTTTTTACATACATACAAAGAGAGAGAGAGAGAAGCGATCCCGTTACATCTTAGGGTTATAGGTTACGCGGATCCGATTCATACAGAAAAGAGAAGGAAACCTTGGGGCCATTTATAAAACAGATGTTTGTTGGCCCTAGGGGATAGTGTTCAGTGACGAGAAAAGAACACGTGCATGGCAGACGCATACCAAAAGACATCCCTGTGTCACGCTACACGGTGAAAAGGTTTTAGCTTGCAATCAGAATGTCTTAACACAGACTCCAGTTCTGGGTCAGCCTCGCGAAAAGTAATCCAAGTTTCGCTAAAGACAGTCCAGGATCACCTCAAACACTAATTACCCGAGATATTCTTAATTCAAGGCTATACAACGGACCATCTTCTTTCAACCCACCGAGGGGAATCGAACTCCGGAATATAGGGCTTCTAAATTCTTAAACTGCTGACCCACCAAGGGGCTACTCAAGATGAGATGGAAGAAATAAAAAAACAAAAAAATGAAGAGAAGTGTAACAATACGTAGTGGTCTGCCCTAAAACAGCGAGGAAATAAAAATAACAAAGAACTGAAGTGTAGTTTCTAAGAGATACAAGATAAAAATCACCATATCAACTACAGCAGATGGGTTAGGAACCAAATTAATTTACTGTAGTGCTTGCATAAGGCTGGTCAAAATGGAGTACAGCTTAGTCAAGATGGAAGTAATTTTTCAACAGTAACTGATTGATTGTTTGGAATTAAGCACAAAGCCACATAATGGGCTATCTGTGCTTTGCCCACCACGGGTATCGAAACCCGGTTTCTATCAGTGTGAACCCACAGACATTCCGCTGTGCCACTGGGAGCTCTATGTAGCCCTCACTACGTACAATCGACAGTTTTCCACAGGACTGTCACGTGCAGTTTTACCTCCTTCAGAGCCCCATGCTTCTTAACTTCCCATACGTGACACTGTGTTGTATGGAATGTAAAGAAGTATGGCGTCCTGTGGGAGTTTATCAACACAGCGACAGTGACTTGTACTAAATATATAAAGATATTTAACCATTAAAAAACCCAACGTCTATGGAATTTCAGGAAGTTACAATTAAAGTACGGAAAAGAAAAAATAAAACTCTACTTTTATTTAGATCGTTAAACAAAGTAACATTTCAAACAGAAGGAAGGAAATTTAAGAAGTCTTTTTACTTTCTTCCAGGTTGATCGATACATCTCAAAATATACTCCTACTTACATGATTGTTTTGTATGTTGCTCAAATACCGAAGTATGAGTTTGTCTAAAATGCTTAACGAAGCTTACTGTGAAAGATTCATATACAATTTCAAACACTGTTCATATTAAGTTGGCTCACGTGGATTTTTAACACGATTTTTATGTTGTTTTTGTTACTTAAGATGTCCAGTCTGAACTGGATTAAACTTGTGTAATGTAGTGTAGATTTGTCAAATCTTTACGAGTAATTTACAAACAAAAATTATATACTTTTATGATTGAAATAATTCAGCTTTTTTGTGATAAAACGAACTTTAAATCAGACGCTGTGGTAATAATAAAATGCATAAGAAATGGTTGTATTGATCAAAATAACCAGTTTAAAATTTTGATAAATCGTGTAATAATGTATTAAAATCGGAACTATATTAAAATAAAGAAGTGATAATAGATTTTGCTGTCAGTTACTTTTTAGTGTATAATACTAGAATAAAACTTTCATCTTATCAACGACAAGTTATCCAAGACAGCATACACACTGGATTCAGCAACATAATAAACAATAACAACGTTACCAAGTAAAATAGTGTTACCACAGTGACGTTAACCAAGATAACACATACTGGATTCAGAAACAAAAGAAACAATAAAAATATTACCAAGTAAAACAATGTTACTACATTAACGTTACCAAGTCACCCAAGAAAGCACGTACTGGTTTTAGGAAACGAATAAACAACAAAAACGTTACTAAAAATGTCAATACAGTAACGCTACCAATCGCCCAAGAAAGAATGTGTTGGTTTCAGGAACACACGAAACAATAAAATCGTTACGATTCCAAGTAAAACAATGTTGTGATTGTAACGTAACCACCATATATTCACGACAGCACATGTTGGCTCCAAACAAGTACACAAGAAACAACAAAAAATATAAAAAAGTTACCACTTGTTATAGTAATCTCACCGAGTAAAACAATGTTGTTACAGTAACCAAGTTGTAAAAAGGTACTAAAATAACTCAAGTTACTAAGTAAAACTGTTTCTACAGTAGCGTGGCCACACCTCTTAGTAATCAGAAAATATATGGGGTTCTTAAATTCAGAAAAACCAAACCAACGATATCGGCAACAGAAATATTAGAAACGGACATAAACACGTTATATACAGAAATTAATACGAGTCATGGTTTGGTTTGAAATTTCCGCAAAGATACACGAAGGTTATCTGCGCTAGCCGTCCCTAATTTTGCAGTGTAAGACTAGAAAGACGCCAGTTAGTCAACACCACCTACCGCCAACTCTTGGGCTAATCTTTTACTAATGACTAGTTGGATTGATCGTAAAATTACAACGACCCCACGGTTGGAAGAGCGAGGATCTTTGGTATGACGGGGATTCGAACTCACGATCCTCAGATTACGAGTCGAGTGCCTTAACCAACTTGTCATGCCGGACCTAATATGGGTCATGATACACAGCAATATTAGTTAAACTATGTCCTATATTATACAGCGACTGCAACAGTCTCGTAACTGCTTTTTATACCTAAGTATATCATGTTATGAAAAACATGGTAATAGTTAAGATTATTAAGTTTTTTAAAACCATTAGCTTGACCAGTGTGTTTATTACGAATATTATAAGATTAAACGAATACTGTGACCAAATGATGTATTTAGTTCACAAAATGTTCGTTAGAAAAATGCTTTAAATGCAGATACTGAACCCCAATATTTAGTGTTATAAGCCTGCAAGCTTACAGTTGACTAACTTAAGGGTGGACACACCTACAAGCAAATTGTACAAGAAATTACTAAAAAGATGGACATTTCAAAATTAAGTACGGCAAGAAGAGGCAATAGAGACAATACAACAGTATTTTTTCCTCGAAATTTTAATAGCTGTCCTCGAATCTTTACAAGAAAGTTCTTTTAGAAATGTGCATTATAAAAATGGCACAAAATTATACGACTTGGCTACTTTCAAGTTTGATGATATAGAATAAGATATGTTTTTTTAATAGCTAAATCTATTTAAGGCTACCCCACTCCAAGAACTCCATGTGGACATTATGCCAAAGCGAAAGAACGCGTGGAGGAACGTGACAACAAAAAGGAAGAAGCAGGAGGGAACTAATTCAAATAACCGGTATATGAAACATAGAACTTATTACACACTTCTTTTACTAATACAGCGCGCCCTCTGGTGAGCCACTACAAAACTATTTCTCAGGGTTTTCTTTTTCCAAATTGTAGTTTTATATGAAAACGTATAGTTAAAAAGATATAACGAAGTTATGTTTTATTTACAATAAATGTGAGTCTCTATACCTATATATAAAAACTTCCATGAAAAAATATCCATTAGTTTGTACGTGAATCACGTTTTACTTTTTACAATAAACATACGACCTTCGTGATGGCGAGAAATCCACTTGAAGTAAAAATGTATCTCAAGATGGCTGGTATGGGTATTAAAACTTTTATTACAATAAAGTAGAGAACAACGTTTCGACCTTCTTAAGTCATCTTCAGTGATTATCTTAACAAACGTAAGATAAGTTTAACAATGTACTCGACACTCATCAATCCTGGCGGAAATACCAAATGGTTGTTATTATTTATACTTAAATTGGATAAATACCAATGTTAAGAAGATTAAATTTCTCGAACCTAATTTTATGGCAGCATACGTATAGTAAATTACTAAGTAAAGAGCTACCACAGCATATCATATATGAAAAATCTCAGCACGTCAGTTACTTTGTCCACAGAGTTAACCTTAAAAATACACAATGGACTATCTATGCTCTGCCCACCGCCGGTATCGAAATCCGGTTTTAGCGATGTGAGTCTGCAGACATTCCGCTGTACCACTGGGGGGCCCACATGTACGGAAACCCGGGTTTTAACGTTATAAGCCTGCAGAAGTCCTGCTGTGCTACTGGTGAGGGAAGGCGTTCACAACAAATAAATATGGTAAAATCTTAACACATCAGTTACCACGTTCACCAGTCACTAACATCTGAAAATATTAAACTAGCCAATAAACAGGTAAAATAAATATTTATCAAACAAATGCATGATCAGATCAATTTAACCAAAAGCTAACCTAAGATTTAATTAAATATGTATTCTACCAAACGACACTAATCGTTGAATTTAATATTTAGGAAAGACAATATATGAGTTTTCAATTAACGAATGCAAACGTACGAAAAAGCAATTCCTCGCAGAGGCAAAACAAGAAAACCTTAACACACCAGTTACCACATTCACAGTGTGTGTGAGTGTGTATATATAGCAAAACCTTAACACACCAGTTACCACATTCACAGTGTGTGTGTGTGTGTATATAGCAAAACCTTAACACTCTGGTTACCACATTCATAGAGTGTGTGTGTGTGTGTGTGTATATATAGCAAAACCTTAACACTTTAGTTACCACATTCACAGTGTGTGTGAGTGTGTATATAGCAAAACCTTAACACTCTAGTTACCACATTCATAGTGTGTGTGTGTGTGTATATAGCAAAACCTTAACACTCTGGTTACCACATTCACAGTGTGTGTGTATATAGCAAAACCTTAACATTTTAGTTACCACATTCACAGTGTGTGAGTGTGTATATAGCAAAACCTTAACACACCAGTCACCACATTCACAGTGTGTGTGTGTGTATATATACCAAAACCTTAACACACCAGTCACCACATTCACAGTGTGTGTGTGTGTGTATACAAATATATAGCAAAACCATAACACCCTAGTTACCACATTCACAGTGTGTGTGAGTGTGTATATAGCAAAACCTTAACACACTGGTCACCACATTCACAGTGTGTGTGTGTGTGTATATATATACACAAAACCTTAACACTCTAGTTACCACATTTACAGTGTGTGTGTGTGTGTATACAAATATATAGCAAAACCATAACACTTTATTTACCACATTCACAGTGTGTGTGTGTGTGTATACAAATATATAGCAAAACCATAACACTTTATTTACCACATTCACAGTGTGTGTGAGTTATTGTGTATATAGCAAAACCTTAACACTCTGGTTGCCACATTCACGGTCTATATATACTAAAACCTTAACACATTTGTTACTTCATTCACAGCACATGTAACACATCTGTTTTACCGCGTCCACAACAGATATAAAATAGAATATTATTACATCCTATCATGATATTTTTATTATTTATGTAACCACTTGACACATGCTGTGAAATTCTCTATTTTTGGTATGCTAAGAAATGTTATTGGTTTGGTTACTAATATCTGAAATCAACTAACAGCTTGTAAAACTATTCTTTTCAACACTTACTGTAATAAGAGTTACAGTTCAAACACTAAAATCCAACGAAAACGTTGTTCGCTCTTCTATTATCGGAAGAACAATACGTCTAAAATTATTATAAAATCAACTGTTGATGTTTTGTTTTGAAGGCTCATGCCCTTTACAATTTCTTTATTGCAACTCGAAATCAGGAAAAAATCAAAAGATAGATCTGAACGGTTGTGAGTTTTAAACTTCTGATTTTCAAACCTCAATGGACAAACAATGAGGAATTTGCTGCAGTTACCTCCCGCCCTTTATTTTATTACAGTTCGATGTTCTGGATCTTTAAACTAACACGTATGTTCTTTTATAAAACTCGCGAGTTGAATTTGGTTTGATTGTTTGTTTGTTTTTAATTTCACATAAAGCTACAAGAGGGATATCTGCGCTAGCTGTCCCTAATTTAGCTGTGTAAGATTAGAGGGAAGGCACCTAGTCATCACCACCCACCGCCAATTCTTGGGCTACTATTTTACTATTAACGAATAGTAGGATTGACTGACACATTATGACGACCCCACGGCTGAAGGGACGAGCATGCTTGGTGTGACGGGAATTCGAACCCGTGACCCTCTGATTATTAGTTGAGCACCCTAATCATCTGGATATGCCGGGCTGGTTGAATTTGGACGAAACAATCAAACAGGTTCACGCAAAATCAACCAACCACTTCTCTGGAAAAATATTAAACCAGCCAATAAAAATTTAAAGTAAATAATTTACCAATAACTAATAAAAGTCAGTCATTGAATAACCAACGAATCACTGATATCAGAAAATATTAAACTAAATATTTAAACTACTCAATGATCAGGTCAAGCTAACCGGAAAGCGATCTAAATTTTTAATGAATTATGTATTCGAATAAAAGACATTATTCGTTGCACTAAACACTTATCAAATAATATTCACATATGAAAAAGTTCCTCGCAGAAGCAAACCAAACACTACAAATATAATTTAAACAATTACATGATTCGCTTCAAAATACGATTCATTCTCTAAAGATTTCTAAGTAGTGTAAAATTTATGGTTGTTGAACATAATTACTTAAAAAATAAATAAATCAGGAAATATATGTCTAATATTCATCAAAAGAGGGAGCCACATGCATTTGTTACCTTTAGTGTGAATGAAGCATTATAAGAAAACCGACTTAACTATGTGTATGTGTGTGTACACAAGCAGGCTTTAACTGATTTAGGCCCCCAAGTGGCACAGCGGTATATCGGCGGACTCATACCGCTAACAACCGGGTTTCGATACCCGTGGTTGGCATAGCTCAGATAGGCCATTTTGTATCTTTGTGCTTAATTCTAAACAAACAAACAAAATTGACTTATTTATTTACACACTAACTATTGACATACTGTGCAGCTTCTTTGTACACAATATTTTTGTCTTGCTGTCAGAAGCAAAGAGAAAGAGTTTATGAACATAAAAACAAAGGGCGGCTTCACGAAGTTTTTATATCGTTTTAACACATAACTGATCATGGATAGAATGACAAGAAGTCCTCATACAGAGAATAAACGTATATAATAACCTTTTCTATTAATACATTGCCCAAAACATCCGGCCTTTTCATCAATGGGTCGTTCGTTATATTTGCTAAAAATTGCTGTACTGGTCACTTTGACCTTAAACTGTGACTTCTGAGGCCACGGCCACAAAGCCCATGTTACTTTTCACACATAAATCCGCAGAAATAATTCTGGTTTTTGATTTTAGTGATGGACGTTAAATACGCGTTCTAAAACTGTACGTGTACTTTTATAACATCCTACTTTCAGGAAAAAGTTAAACGTAAGTTTCAACACACTCCAGATTTATACTTCAATCTCAACGTTTTACAAGACAGCAGCAAGCTTAGGAAAAACAAGTCACATTCATACTAACAGCTGTGGGAGACTCCTTTGGAATAGGTATTAGGAGTTCAGGAACTAACATATTTATTGAAACGCAATATCGAGTAATTCAATACCTTGGTCGTGTTTTATTTAATTTTGTGTAAAATCACTATTAAAAAACAACAACGTACGTTTATGTAAACAGCACTTAGAAGTGACTACAATTTCAGTGTATATTCACGACCGCAGAAAAATAATCCCGAGGACAATGAACGAAGTTCACATTTGTTTACCGATGTCTAAAATGTAATGAAGAAACATTTTAACTTGAGACTTCTGTCACTCGAATGGACTGCAAGATGTGTTACGAAGATGAAAGGCGATAAACGTTCATTGCACTACACAGAATGTCATGTACATTTAACCATTTAATCGCAAATACAAAAATGTTTGTTTTTTGTTTGTTTTGTCTTTTGAATAGCCAGTAACCCGATTCTACAGCACTCAGACGCAACCATAATACAGAATGGACCACAAAGAGCCACACTGGAGGTAAATAATGCGCCTTTAAATTAACGATTATACATGTTACAAAGGTTTCGTTACTTCCAAAATTCAATCAACAAAGACTTTATTTATCATGTAACAGGTTATCTTCTAGTCCTAATAGCTTTTATGAATATCTTGTATCAATCTGTTTGTAGTTTACAAACGTTAAGGTGATTAGTATAACCTGCCAGTTGCCGAGATTCTGGATTCATTGTACAAGATATTAAGATTGTCCAGAGAGTAACCTTAATATTTAACACTACAGTAAAGCCAATTAACCTCAATTTCAATTTTCACGTTTTATACACGTGAAAGCCAGTTCTTACTACACACTACTAAAATATAAGTATCTTGTTTGGGGCATAGTTTCTGATAGGTTTCTCTGCCCTCTTTTATAATTTTGAAATAACGTATGGGCATCCCTGACGAGCCATGAAGCCCAAAACGTCATCTTGAAACTAAAAGAAGTAGAAGCTCCAGACGTTATATTAAAATCAAAAGATACAGGAACCCAAAACGTTGTCTTAAAATCGAAAGATACAGGAACCCAAAACGTTGTCTTAAAATCGAAAGAGGCAGGAGCGCAAAACGTCGTTTTAAAATTGAAAGAGAAAATCCCCAAAACCACCCTGAAATAAAAAGAAACAGGTGCTCAAAATGCCATCTTGAAATCAGAATGCAGGAGAAATCCATAAGAAATTACATATTTATGTCAAATTTCTAATCCAACCTTAGAAATTCTAACTTATAAAGTGAAAACACATCATTCTGTTTCAGTATTATTGATAATAAAACACACACTGCTGGCCAAAAATTTAAGGCCAATAAACATAAAGAAAAAATATGCATTTTGCATTGTTAGACTCAACCACTTATTTGAGTAGAGTTTCGAAAGATGAATATAAGAAAAGGGAAAATAAAAAAAAACTTTTTTAGCATTTAATATGGAAAATGAGAACACTATGAAATTAGCCTAAATACTAGCTGGTCAAAAGTTTAAGACCATACTGAAACGAAGCGTTAATCGGTAAACACGTAATGAAAGTTAGTCATTTGTGTTCAAGCATTAGCATTGTCAACATCTCCCACTGACATCTCCTGTGTTACATTGGGTAAAAACATGGCAAAGGCTAAAAATCTGACAGAGTTTGAACGTGGTAGAGTTGTCCAGCTTCAAAAGCAAGGTCTCTCTCAACGTGCCATCGCTAGTGAGATTGGGCGTAGTAAAACTGCTGTTGCAAATTTCTCAAAAAACCCTGAGGGATACGGAACGAGAATTTCAAGTGGTCGGCCCAAGGAAATTTCGCCGGCGCTGAGCAGGATGATTCGACGGGTTGTCCGGCAAGACACCAGCCGATCGTCGAACCAGATTAAGGCTATTACGGACGCATAATGCAGCTTAAGAACAATAAGACGGCATCTATGAGATAAAGGTTTTAAAAACCGAAAACGTCTTCAAAGGCCATGCCTCCTTCCACACCACGAAACAGCTCGGTTAAACTTTGCTGAGAAGCACCAAACATGAGACGTAGAAAAGTGAACGAAGGTTTTGTTCTCTGATGAGAAATAATTTAACCTGGATGGTCCAGATGGCTTCCAACGTTACTGGCACGATAAGGATATCCCACCGGAGACATTTTCTACACGACACAGTGGAGGAGGTTCCATCATGATCTGGGGTGTTTTCTCCTTCCATGGAACAATGAAGCTTCAAGTTATACAGGGGCGTCAAACAGCAACTGGCTACATTGGCATATTGGAGAGAGCATTCTCATTGACTGAAGGCCCTCGCTTGTATAGAAATGACTAAATTTTTCAGCAGAACAACGCTGCAATCCACAATGCCCGCAGGACAAAGGGCTTTTTCATGGCGAATAACACGATTCTTTTGGACCATCCAGCGTGTTCGCCCAAACTGAACCCCACTGAAAATGTTTGGGGGTGGATGGCAAGGGAAGTCTATAGAAATGGACGTCAATTCCAAACAGTGCATGATCTTTGTGAAGCCGTCTTCACTTAGAATAACATTCCAGCCAGCCTTCTGCAAACGCTTATATCGACCATGCCAAAGCAAATATTTGCAGTTATTCGCAATGACGGCCGTGCAACTCACTACTGAGACCTCTTGTTGGGCATTTCCTACCCTGTTTAGGACTTCTTTTTGGTATGGTCTTAAACTTTTGACCAGCTAGTATTTAGGCTAATTTCATAGTGTTCACATTTTCCTTATTAAATGCTAAAAAGTTTTTAATTTTTATTTTTCCTTTTTTTATTTTCATCTTTCGAAGCTCTACTCAAACAAGTGTTTGAGTCTAACAACGCAAAATGCATATTTTTTCTTCATGTTCATTGGTCTTAAGATTTTGGCCAGCAGTGTATCTTCTAATATACACCAATCTCAAATTTGAATACCAATGAGTTCGATGTAATATTTAGTTTACATAATACACACGAATAAGGAGAAAGAACCGGATTAAAAGTTCCAAAAACAAAAACGCAAAGC
Organism: Tachypleus tridentatus; assembly: GCF_004210375.1. Lineage (NCBI taxonomy): Eukaryota > Metazoa > Arthropoda > Merostomata > Xiphosura > Limulidae > Tachypleus > Tachypleus tridentatus. The sequence goes on from NC_134837.1 coordinate 196,620,665, forward strand.
ATGTTTCCCTCAACATTCCTCTTATGGAGCGATATTCAGGTTTGTGTGTACATATAAAACATGCATTATATGAATGTGGCAAACAACATATTATACACCACTTAATGTGTGATGGTCCCCAGAATACACACTATATTAACCAAAGCGATCTATAAAATATCCAGTGTATGAATTATTATGATTCTAAAAAATATCCAATGTATGGAATGTGAAGCTCCCTCACATACATTACATGGGCTGTGACGACCCTCACATACATACAATATGTGGGCAGTGACGACCCTCACATACATGCAGTACATCAACTTAGATCACTTTCAATGTAAAACTTGATGATATTCAAAATAATGTATGTAAACTCTGACGACATTACACATACATCGGAACTAATCAGAGGTACAGCCGTTTTCACACCTCTCAACTACTCCAACCGATTCTTACACCGAACTTTGTGAAAATTGTGTTAAAAAAAGAGAAAAGCTGTATGAATATCAATCTAATTATCTTGTGCTTGCAGAATATTTGTGTTGCTACTGAAACACGAAATTAAAAGTAAAGACAAATCAACTGTGATACTCTAACAACAATCAACATTAAACTAAATTAGTCCCAAAACTCTAACATAAACCATCCGAAACAGAGAGCATCGGTGTTACTCTTTGAACACGGAATAAAGCAACAGAAGTGAAGGTTACACGATCTTCTGAAAACAACATATAAATAAATAAAAGAATAAAAGACATGCTGCAAAGGCAATAAATTAAATCAGTATCCCAAGGGTCTATCTGCTGAATAAATAGGCTTAACTTATGATCGTACTTTTCTCAGACTTACTGCAACAGTCCAGTAAATACCCGGCGGTATCACTGATGTCTGGCAGAAGTTAGTTGGCATGGAAACACATAGATGTTTGGGACGTATATAGCAACTAAATTGTTAAGAACGAATGGATGTTTATATCCTAACAATGTAGCTCAAATTAAATTTGGCTTTGACACACGGCGAACTCTTAAATTGACGTCATCAGTCTACAGCAGGTATCGGTTTTTTCTCTTTTCACCCAACCGTCAACAAGCACGTGTTTTGTGATTATCTAACAGTTATATCTATTACAGCACAGAAGTACCCAATGTATTTCTTAGTCTTTACATAAGCCTATTTGAGACGAGCGTGATTTTTCCCTGTAATACATCTGTACTAACATTTCCATGTTCCACGTTTGACGATCTTTGATTTGTTCTTTCTACACTTCTGGACAACTCTAAGAAGAGTGAACTGTGGAACACGCAGTAAGAGAAAACCACTATGATCATTTCTTTCATGGCTCACTGACTGACAACTCTTCGTGGAAAGATCTGACTTATGTAACAAAAGCACGAGATAACTGAAAATATCAGTATAAAAATTAGACCTTATAAAGTTGTTCCTTCAGAGATATTATATCAACAAAGAAGTTGGCAGTGACACAACCTGATTTCTGAAGGAAAAAGTATGACCTCACATGAAAGACATCAATAATAAATAGGTTTTAATGTCTTGAAGTTTATACAGTCATGTCTAACTTCACACAGAAAGTATCAACTGTTAAATATCGTAAAGGTTTTAATGTCTTGAAGTTTATACAGTCATGTCTAACTTCACACAGAAAGTATCAACTGTTAAATATCGTAAAGGTTTTAATGTCTTGAAGTTTATACAGTCATGTCTAACTTCACAGAAAGTATCAACTGTTAAATATCGTAAAGGTTTTAATGTCTTGAAGTTTATACAGTTATGTCTAACTTCACACAGAAAGTATCAACTGTTAAATATCGTAAAGGTTTTAATATCTTGAAGCACATAATGACATGTTTGGTTTCATATGCAATATATCAATGATATAATGTTATTGATATTTGAAGTTGACAAATAACCTACTGGTCACTATCACCAAGGTATTACGTTAAAGTTCAGACATTAACATTCTATGTACTAACGGTGAAAAACTTTAAGATATAATGAAAAACTAAGATTTTTCAACTCTGAGAATATTCAACATAACGGCTAAGCTATGCTTAAAAGCATAGAGCTCCAATCAATAACCTCCAGGTTGGGCAAAGGAAAATTGTAGTTACAAACTGGAGAACATAAGCTCCTAAGTTGAGTTCAAAAAGCCAGAAATCACATACAACCCTGACAACCTTCCAAGATTAGTGGTACAGCCAAAAGTTATATATAACCCCGACAACCTTACAACAATCGTGGAACAGCCAGTAGTTATATATAACCTGATAACCTACATATATTAATACAAGGGCACTTTATATAGGTTATCACACAGAAGTAGTGTTCTAATGTATAACTGAATAAAAAAGTTTTTTTTTTTAAAGAACTGATAGAAATATTTATTTCGAATTTTCTGTGGACAAATTTTAACTTCAGCCTTTCTTGGAGCTGTGCTTAAAACTGTACATGTTCAAACATGTTTGTCTGAACTATATTTGTAACACAGCATCATCTACTAACATATGATGCTCCCAAGCGTATTTTAGAAGAGATATACATAAAAGGTATACGTTAACCCATAGCAACTGTTTCAACCTGGAATATATTCGTTGTCACACAATTTTATTCAACTTGCAAAGGTAGCTTCTACCAAAATAAACATTAACTGTTAACACACAAATGGCAGTTGATAATGACAAAAAAAACACCTCAATTAGCGTTAATGGTCATATGCTCGAACGACAGTTGAAAGTTATCTGAAAACGGAACAAAACAAATTAACAATGATCACCACAGTTGATAAAAGACAAAACTATAAACAAATACAACAATTAATAAATATAATTGAAAATTATATAATAACCAAACAATAAACGAAAGTATTAATTTTTTTTTACCTCAAAGTTTCGGAACTTTCTTAAAGGTTGTTAACTGAGAAGAAATTCCACGATAAACAACATGTTATAAGGTGATAAATAACACAAGAAAACAGTGATATGATACGAGATAAATGAATTCCATTATTAAGTGAAATAATCAGTAAATACCCAGAAAAACGAATTATTATTTGTTCAATTTCATCACCTTTTCAATTACGTTTCAAATTATTTTCGTAAGCCTTTATTATGTTTCCACAAAGACCCTTCACTCATCAAGAAGTGGTTAAGGGTTACAAGAAAATCTACTTAAAATTCGAAACGAAACTTACCAAAATCCAGTCAATGTCAGTCTGTATAAACTACGTAAATACGAAAAAGAGCGCAGATAGCCCTCGTGTATCTTTGCGCGAAATTCTAAACAAACTAAACACGAAAAATCGACCTCAATAATCAAGTTTCATTTATACATAAGTTATCTTGTTTCTGATGTTCCAACATGTCGACCTTTTATATTTTATTTTTGTTTGTTTCTTCGGAATTACGAACAAAACTATACAATGGGTATTGAAACCCAGTTTCTAGCGGTGTGAGTCCACAGACATACCACTGTGCCACTGGGGGGGGCTTCTGCTTTTTATTAGGCGAAGAGCGTTAAACAACGGAATACTTGCGCCATGTCCACTGCAGGGATCAAACTCTTGTTTTTAGACGTGAATAGGCACATGTTAACTGGCTGAAATAATCAGTAGTTCTTTTAGTGCAGAGAGTAATGAAATAGCATTATATCATTCGTAATTATTTACTAGTACTAGTTGAGAGTATTTTATAGTCGTAATTTTGAAAATTATTAACGCGACTTTCAACTTTATTTTACACATCACAGAAGTTAAACAAGAAGAACCAAAATATATTATACATATTTAAATGTTTTCATAGTAATATATATATATACAGAGAGAGAGGTTTTAAAGCAACGATAAATGTTTCTTTCGATTAATCATGTCTCTCACACACACACACACACAACTTTAAAAAACGTTGTTACTGCCGTTGTTGGAACGATCTATCCTTGCAACGTGTACAGCCATCAGTGTCGACAAACACATTTACGTGCAACCACAAGTCCGTGTTTACTGAACGAGGAAAGGCAAAGACATGTTGTGTTAGAAACAAAAACAAACAAAAAGGAACATTGTTTACCAGTTAAAGACAATGAATGGCCTCTGGAGATTGGGTCTTGAGTTTGGTTCACCAAAATCAACATCAATGTGTACACACAACTGGCTTGTTAGTAAGCCTCATTTTATGTACTCATGTGATATAAGGCAGATGATTTCCATTAAAATGAACCCTTCTGAAGAAATTGTACATCTGTCTCTATTTAGTTAATTCTTTTGAAAAACGTGTACGAACTTATCTTTAGATTTAACACTTCTAGAAAAAGTTTTATTCTTTACGACAGGCTCTTTTGATTTGGTTTGTTTGGAATTTCGTGCAAAACTAATTTAAAAATGTACGACTAGAGGCAAGGCAACTAGTCATCACCACCAACTCTTGGGCTACATTTTTACCAACAAATAGTGGGATTGACCGTTACACTATAACGCCCCCACGGCTGAAAGAACGAGTGTGTTGGGTGTGACGGGGATTCGAACCCGCGACCCTCAGATTACGAGTCGAGTACCTTAACCACCTGGCCATGCGGGCCAATAATTCGGAACATTTAAAGTCAGCAGTTAGGAAAAGCATGAAATATAAACCCCACAATAATTATACCTTAACAGTTTTGGTTTGTTTTCCTTTGAACTTCGTGCAAATCTACACGAGGGCTACCTGCGTTAGCCGTCCCTAATTTAGCAGTGCAAGACTAGAGGGAAGGCAGCTAGTCATCACCACCCACCGCCAACTCGTGGGCTACTCTTTTACCAGCGAATAGTGGGATTGACCGTTACATTATAACGCCCCCACGGCTAAAAGGGGTGAGCATGTTTGGTGTGACAGGGATTCGAACCCGCGACCCTCGGAGAAATTTCAAGTACACGCAAAATCGTGTGGCGAGTGACTTGTTTTAGCTCAAAGCTACACAAATACGCTCTCTGAGCTCTGTAACCGTGGTGTGTGTGTGTGTGGAAGGGGGGTTACCGGATTTAGCATTGGAAGCCTGTAAATGCACAGCTGACCCACACGAGGCATTCGCCACTGATATTTTCAATTTATTCTTGTAAATTATTCAGCTAAACAGGTTGTTTTAAAAAACAAATTTGAAGCCGATCTATCATCGATACACTGCAGTGGCATATATATAAAATTAACAAAAAAACAGAACGGTTAAAATTAATGGAAATAACAGCATGGAAAATGAATACATATATTTAAATGTCGTGTTCTTTCTCACTCCACAACGTAGTGTTAGCAGCAAAACACAAAACCCTGATCCCAGTAACACATTAATGAAGTAACAATATTTCTCTGAACATTTTGTTCGAGCGCGCTACTACTGTAAAATAACGTCATGAGACTGAACAAGCAAAGATTTGACTTGTTTGGCAAATACATGCATCTGTATTGGACTGGTTTCCATGGTAACGAGGCACACGCCACTCGGTCATTGATCTTCCATCGGATAACGAAGTCAAAAACGTAGAACGTCAAGATATAAACGAAGAAATAGCATCAGTGGCTTTAAAATGGTTCTCAGAAGACGGATATTGTGTCGTCCTTTTTTCTTTCTTCTGAAAACATCAAGTTAACATTCGAAACAAATGTATACAAGTTATGTTTTTGGTTAAGCTCAAAGCTACACAATGGCTTATCTGGACCGTGACACCCGCGGAGTTCGAACCTAGAATTCTAGCGCTATAAGCCCTCGTGCTTAACGCAGAACCACTGAGGAGGAATGTGCAAGTAATGAAAAAATAGGTTAAAACGAAGGATTAAAAATGGCTGTGATGAGTCAAACCAATCCAAGAATAGCTCTCTAACAAAATTATAATGTAAAAAAAATTCTTTAAACTGACTTTTTACCATAGAAAAGTGCCTTCTTGACGACACTACGATTTAAAAACATGCACAAGCAAAGAAATGACTTTTTAAAAAAGTAAGTGAATGTAGGGATGGCTAATATCAATCCTTCAAAAACAATACGAATAAGGCAGTAGGGATGTCATTTCCATCATCTCTACATAGTATCAGACAATTAACATATAGCAATATACATACAACTACTCAATCACTGTTTGGTTTAATTCATCCTATTTTTATCTGTTAACATTATACTATACTGTGTGTTTATGCTATCATCTAGGGCAGTTGTTCTTAACCTGGGGGTCATGATCCCCGGGGGGTCGTTTGAAGTTTCCCGTTGGTCACGGAAGGTTTGGGAATTATTGGGGAAATCACGGAGCAGTTTATAGTTTTTGTGTCAAGTGCCTGTAACTGCCCATCAATGAGAAACACACTGAAGTGCGGCAGTTGAACTGCGTCGAGATGTTTGTTGCTCAAGCATCTGTCTAATTTTGAGTAAAATTTTTCAGAAATTACAACGTTTTGAATTGTCTAACTTTTTTAACTATATAATATTAATACATCAAACTTAAAATTTAACTATCAAAAAAGTTTCCATCGTATTTAGTATATTTTCTCATTTTATTTATTTATATATCAACCCTCACACTGAGTGAACAACAAGGTTTTGTGTGGATTTTACATTTGTTTAGCACTTGTAGCATTTTGCAAGGTCATTTATTTGTAACATTTTCAATAAATTAGGACTTTTATATTGTTTTGTTTTATTCTACCTTTACGCAAAGTTCACCATTACAAAAATTATTGTATGGGTCACAGTAATACCCTGGAGAGTCTCAGGGGATAAGATGATGAAAAAGGTTAAGAACCACTGATCTAGGGATTATACAAATACTATCTCTACTATCTTGTTTACATTGTTTTTGAAGGGCTAGTATTAGCCATCCTTACATTTACTTCATCTTTGAAAAATGTCATCATTAATTGTTTGCTTTTTTTTTTACTACAGAGTTTCAATAGACATAGGAGAGTTGTATTTATAACCAAGTTCTAAATACGATAAAGTTCCAACTGTAATATGCATTATTTATCTATTACTAGCTGGTAATTCCTGTTTCACACTAAATTAAAGCTTTTTAAAGGAACAAACACTACCATAAGAAAGCCAATACTAATGAGGTTATGATCACATCGTTTATACGATTTTTTTTTTTTTTTACATTACTACTAATTATTAATAATACTAACAAAAACAGATACTTCGTTTGAAAACTATGTCTACTTAATAAAATTGGTTGACGCCATTGTTTTCATTTCTGAGTTGTAATAAAAGAAGGGGCAAAAGAATGAGTAAGAATTATTACATTGTTATAAAAGGAAACAGTGTATACCAGTGGTGCACAAACGTTTTGAGTCAGGGCCACAAACAGACTTCTCGTAACCGTTGGGGGCCACAAAAAAGTGAAGATTAAAATCGTCCCACAGTTGTTTCACACAAGATGGACATCACATTTAAGAACACACAAATAACGATTACATCAAAGAGTTTGCACATTATTCTAAGAAATGTTATGATACGTCAACTGTCACAAAGTCAGTGCGATGGATGGTGCTGCATGTCATCTACGAGCTTAGAAATGTCCGGTTTGACATTGAAAGACACAAGACTGCTTCCAGATGATCATCAGTCAGCTGATTGCGAATGTTGTTTTTGTTCAGTTTCGTATGTGAGAAAACCTGTTCGCAGCAGTACGTGCTGCCAAACATGCTGGTGTGGACAAGTGTGTTCTCTTTCAGATTAGCAAAAGTATCAGGCAACGTTTTGTAGAAGTCAAGCAAACTGTTTTCTCGATAAATAGCACGCAGTTCATCAGATGCCTGGAGATCAGTAAGTTCGAGCTGATATTCTGCTGACAAGTCATCCATTGACACACTGATTTTGATCAACAATCTGCATTGGTCAAAGTCATGAAACCATGAGTTGAAGGAATGAATCAAGGTATCTAGCTTCCCAACATAAACTTTTGTGTCAATGTCCTAATTCTTCTGTAGCTGTGACGGGAAAGTGCAAGAAGTTGCCTGATGCTGCTTGCTGCCGGAACAACTGCAACTTTGTCCTGAAAGCTGAGACGTGATTTGCAAGCTGACAGACAAGCTGATTTTTTGCCTTGCAACTTCAAATTCAGATCATTCAAGTGTTGTGTCATATCGACCAGAAAGGTCAAATCAGCTTGCCATGCTGGATCAGTCATGGAACTCACTTCTGTGTCTTTGTTCTTGCTTCTGAGAAATTCTATCACCTAATGCCATCAGTGCCTGAAAACCAAGTTCTTTACTGCACAGGTTCTGTTGGTGAATAACACAACTTCACCAACTGTCTGTTCTGCTTTCCTCGATGCTTCATCAACAGTGCTACCAGCCTGCTACTTTCTCCGGTCATGGCTGGTGCTCCATTAGTTGTCACACTTACCAGTTTCGTGAAATACAATAAAACACTACTACACAGTCGTACTGTCTCCTCGAACAGAGCAGACTCAGTTGTCTGACCCTTCATGGAACCCATACCGATTAGTTCCTCTGTGATATCAAACGATGACGACACACCACGAACAAAAAACTAGTAGCTGTGCTGTTGAACTGATGCCAGTCAACTCGTCTGCTGCCAAAGAGAAGTAGACAAAGTTGGCTGCTTTATTTGTAAGCTGTCTTGTCACGTCTGTTGAGAGGTGTTAAATACTTCGTTGAACTGTCATACGATTCAAAGCTACAGTCTGTAGCTTGCAAATTGCTTCCGGACACAACTTTTCCGATACAGTAATCATACATTGCTTGACAAAATCACCATCAGTGAACGGTTGGTTAGATTTCGCTGTCATCAACGAAATATCGTAACTGGCCTCACATGCTGCACCTAAATCTGCTGAATGATTTGAGAAAACGTTCTACTGGTGATTCAGCGACCGCCGCAGATATTCAATTCGAGCTGCTCGTTCATCACCGACAACATTGTGGAAATCTTTATGCTTCGACTCATAATGACGCTTTATATTGGATACCTTCGCCACTGCTACTGTCTAATAACACAGCAGACAAATCACGTTCTTCTGTTGTTGAACAAAACGGTTTTCGTTGTCAACTTTTCTTTCACGATTAGCTGCCATTTTTGTTACGAAACAACATCAAAATGGGGCTCGTAAGTAAGTCTCGAAGAACAATTGAAACGCGTGAGATTTCGTAATTACGGAAATATTACATCACTGCATCAATGATTAAATACCTATACATTAACGAGATTTGCTTATTAAATTTTCTTTATTGCTCGACACAAATATAGAACCATCCAGTATCTAATCTTATGCATATTCTTCTATAGCGCTTAATCTTCGCGCAAGCGCGAACTCTCTCTGTTTGACTTTCCCGTTGAACATCTCGGGCCGGACTTTGTGCACAACTGCTGTGTAGTATTGTAAACTTCTGATGATCTATTGTGTACATATTTAAAATACCATTTCGATAAACAATTCGAGTCATCCTTCCATAGCCAGTGCTACCGCCCTGCCCGATACATACTTTGAAACCAGGAATTCAAGGACTGACGCAGAACTGAATTCATTTTTGTAATTCAAGAAATACATTCCTTTTGGTGCTTTCAACCCAAACATCACCTTATGCACGACACAGCCATTCTTAACGTTGAACAGCTAACAAATATGGACAGTAACTAGTTGGCAGCGTCCGAAACCTATTGTGTGTCTATTCGTAACAAAACTGAAAATCGACTATCTCATTACAGGTATCGTATTACCCATACATCTCAAAAAGACAAGCACGTTCGGTGATGTATCGCAGCTCGAAAAATTCTAATAATAACTTAACGTGAGCTTAGATGTTTGGTCAACATTCACTAACTAGTCTGATTTCTATGAAGTTTCATGGACGGAGTAACAAACGTTACTTCCTGTAAGGTCAGAAATTCTCTATTGTAACACAGAACTGTTTTGTTTGTTTTTGTTTTTGAATTTCGCACAAAGCTACACGAGAGCTACCTGTACTAACCATACTTAATTTAGCAGTGTAAGACGAGAGGGAAGGCAGCTAGTCATCACCACCCACCATCAACTCTTTGGCTGCTCTTTTACCTACGAATAGTAGAATTGACCGTAACATTATAACGCCTCCACGGCTGAAAGGGCGAGCATGTTTGATGCGACGAGCATTCGAACCCGCGACCCTCAGATTACGAGTCGAACGCCTTAACCCACCTGGCCATGCGGGGTCTATTTATCGTGGTTCATGATAATTGAATAAAGAGACTTTTAACCGAGCCGAAATGAAGAAATATAATTCGACAAAGCAGTTATGAACTGTGGACAAAACAATAATGTGTAACTGGGTAAAGTGGCAGTTTAAATGTAAAAAATAAATTTAAAAAAATCAGACACCGAAACGGGCATTCTAGTTTTCATAAGGAATATTTGCCAGGACTTGGTATTTTTCTCCAGAGAACTAAGGTAACCTTCCTTTCACTTTCTGAACCATATCAGTATACAATTTACCATCTGACGTCTAGTTATCAGAACCTTCCACTTCCACTAAAAGTAAACCCAGTCTACTAAAGTGCTCTTACATGTTTTCTACAAAAATTATGTATATCATTTAGGCGGTGTTTATTACTCACAATCAATAAGGTATGAGAACAAATGTACAGTATCTATTGAAAGAGAAACAACCAATTGTAGGAAAACACGTGCAGACGAACTGGTGAAAGGGACATTTATCACTCTTGAAAAACACAGATTCGAAAATCGATTTTCTAAAGAAGACAAATATTGGAAAAGCGATGTACTTTACTTTTCTGACAGAAAGTCACCAATTAATTCAAAGTCCAAACTCGTAAGATGGTTTAGCTTTAATAAAAACAAAATCGGAAAATAAATTAGTCGATTTAAGCCTTTTTCTTTCTTTTTATCAAATTGACCTTATCTGTCCAAAAACGTAAAATAAAGATCATGTTGTACATGAAATGTCCACTTGAACATTAGTTTCTGAATAAATGTTTTTGCTATCAATATTTGGTAAATCCAGTATCTCTGCAGCCACCACTAATAACTGGTGCGTTTAGAATAAAAAAATGTTTTGAAAACTACTTTGATGAAGCCCCATTTTATTTTAGATTATGAAACAACAAAAACTGAAAAAGTTTGGGTCTCCTCTCTATTCTATGTATCTTGACTACCACTTCTTTCTTTTGTAGAGTATGCAAAAATTGGTGCATAACAGACTTTACCCCGGGCACTTGCGACCAAATAACTGCTTTAGTCTAGCCATTTAAGCATTTTAACACTACAAATTAGAAATCACGACCCGCCTTAATAAATAAAACATTCTATTATTTGTTTATATGTTTTTATAAAGCGTGTTAAAATCATTACTCATTCTTTTGTTTCTTTTGTTTTCTCCTCAACTTTTCGGTGACAATAAATAAAACGTCCAGCACACTTATTTTTGATGCAAGTTATATTTTTTCTGCAACGTTTTTTGGAATTTCAGCTAAAAGGCCTAAAGTACGAAGCATGAAAATTTCCAAAATATACCTATCAAAATTTTTCTCAGTGGTTTTAGCCCTCGTCTTTTCCCAGATCTGCCCTCCCCCAATATAATTATACACCATGAGGCTTTGTCTACGTTTTTATGGGCACGAAGCTTGCAAAACCAAGTGATATTTATACCCAGCAATATATTAATTTTATACAGAATATCAACATCGAAATTTATTCTCCTAGGTGGACTTCACTACTAAAAAAGACTACTCTTAAAGTCATCATCCTAATAGCCTTTAGCACATTTTCTGGTCTAAACAGACGGTTCTGTTCAATGATGTATGTTTGTAAAGGGTTGTGGTATGACCTTCCAACCTTACCACATTAGATGGTTCAAATGGTATTCCATACAGTTTTGGTTTAGGCTCTGAGAAAACTTTAACAAAAACTTTGCACTGTTACTTTGGTACTGAACATGGGTCTTTTACCTATTTGAAAGGGGCTGTTTGCTATCCTACTCAAACAACGTGTCATCACTTAGCATCAATTAAGATTCCGAATGTGTTTGTTTTTACATCAAATAAAAGGCTAGCGAACATCCTAGAAACGACATACAACTTGCAGATATCAACCCTTCCAACGCACCGATTCAATAGGAAGCACTCTAGACAGACCTTACAGATGGCGCTCTTTCAAACATAGCCGTAACAGATTTGGTTAAGTCAATGAGAGTGTATTTTAGAAATATTATTTCTGATGCTTTAAGTTTCTCCAAAAGCAGGAATATGTCGCGCTCTGAGAGAAGAAATTTTAGATCTAGATGTTGTAGAAATTGTGCTATCAAAGTCATAATACTGGTAAATGTAGTCATACCCTTGCACGTGGCCATTTTACGTCTAGATTTCCAGGTATGAGTACTCTTAAATTCATGACGTCAAGTAGCAGATGCCAATGGAGTGAGTGAATTTCACGAGTTCCTTTACAGGTTTTCTGTTTATGAGGATAGAAATTACGCAGTGTGTCATTTATACTTTCAAATGAAAGTTCAAGTCTAAAAGCACCTCGATCACTCCGCAGTCATTCTTAAAAACATCAATACCGCAATGACATCACGATCAATGAGATACGTTTTCAGATATTTTCCCAGAGTTACTGAAGTGTTATCTGCATTAGAAGCTCCTACTTTTTAACTGACAAATTGAAGGATAGGCAATCAGTCAACAATGCCAACTGCTAATTTTTATCTGAACATAGAGTGGGATGTGACTGTCACTCTTATAACGCATTCACAGCTAAAGGTGCAGATCAAACAAGCATTAATACTAACATTATTATCTTGTGCATTACACACGTTTCTTGCAATGAACGACACTGTGTCGAAACTTAAATAGTTTCCACGTTTTTTTTCAAATCGATGTACTTATTTTTATCACTTTTTCGTTAACTAGCAAAACTTCTAAAATTAATTTGAATTTTACAATTTCATTCTAAAAAAAGACTGGAAATAAATTTTTTTTTATATTCCCTAACACATAATATAGGTATTGGGCTCCCTGAAGACACCGTCTATATGATGTACAAAGCAACGAGTATCTACACATTTGTTTGTTTTTGAAATTCGCGCAAAGCTACACGAGAGCTATCTGCTCTAGCCGTCCCTAGTTTAGAAGTGTGAGGCCACAGGGAAAGCAGCTGGTCATCATCACCCACCGCCAACTCTTGGGCTACTCTTTTACCAACGAAGAGTGGGATTGACTGAAACATTATAACGCCCCCACGACTGAAAGGGCAAGAATGTTTGGTGTGAAGGTTGGTGCGATCCTCGGATTACGAGTCAAGTGCCTTAACCACCGGGCCATGCCGGGCCTATCTCTATCTCATATAAACATATGCTGTTTAAAAACAACAACAGATGTTTGTAAGAAAACTAACTTCAAAGAGTAATAATATCGCTTACACTAGCTTTTCAGCTTATATAAAATACAGAAAAACAAATTGACTTTTCACTGTCTACACAACTGTCACAGTACCTTATTTCGTATTCTACAAAAGGGTTAAGTGAAAATACCAAAGAGAATTCCCAATCACAACAAAGTAAGCCACTTGAGAAGATACAGAGAAACAACATATAGATATTAGTGATGAATAAAGTACAACATTTAGTCTACTCTTGCTGTTAATAGAATTACTACTTAATTTTTATCTGAGTTATCACCGTTTGGGGAAATACATTTCGCAATTACTAAAAGCAAAGAAAGTACGTAACGAGTTTTAATTATGAATGTGGAGAAGTCAGGCGTAGCGAATTCTTATTACAAATGTTAGAAGTTCCTAATGACTATAATGGCAAATAAATATTATTTTGTTTAGGGTTAACTCTTCTACAGTGGCATTCTGAGCTTTGGTGGGATTCACATACTACACAGGCTTGAGTAATATTATGTTCTGGTCTCTTACAACACTCGATGAAAATAAAATGGACTAAAAATCGAATGAAAGTACTCACTTTTTGTTGTATGATACCAGGGAACTTGAACAGTAATTAATAATATTAATTGTAATATTATTGGTACTTTAAATTATTTTTTATTCTTTGTTATGTATATGCAATAATGGAACAAATAAGTTTTAAATGCCGATGGGTTACAGGCCCCCCATTAGTAATCCTACAATTACAACTTCATGTGACATAAATATGTAGTTTGTTAAAATTGGTTTATTTTCCACAATGCACCAGCATGGCGAAGTGTTGAGGGGCACTCGACTTCCAACCTGAGGGTTGCGGGTTCGAAGTCGTAGGGGCATTATAAAGTAACGGTCAATTCCATTATTCGTTAGTAAAAAAGAGTAGCCCAAGAGTTGGCAGGACTAAAAAACAACTAGGCTTTCTGCAATAGTGCTGAAAAAATAACATTAGACCAAAAAGGAATCCAAAGTACCATCAGAATACCAATCTGCCTATCAAGAAATCCCGGAACAGTGAGTAATCAACACTATTTCCTTCTACTTTCTCTTTAGTCTTACATTGCTAAATTGGGGACGGCTGCCGCAGATAGCCCTAGAGGAGCTTTGCGTGAAACACAAAAACAAACAAATCTTTTCCCCAACAGTGATGATCAAAACGTTTCTCAGATTATGTATACGTTTCGTTTTACCATAAACATATTATAATTGTGCTTTGCCTTCTTGGAAAGGGTTATTGTTGAAATAAATGGCTTAGATAAAGTGATTCTAAAACACCTACTGTATTTATGTTCCAGTCGGCCTTATGAGCTCTTGATTGAGCGAAACGCGCCGTCGGCAACAGATACGACAGTGTGAATAGAATACTATTATTTATCATATACTTTTCTAATTTTTCAAACCCTCTAAGAGGTTAGATAAAGAACGCAGTTGTGAAAATGTAAGTCCTAATATAACGTGTTACGACAATTATAATTAATTAATGTTTGTTTTTTTTCATATCATATACACCTTTTCACATTTTAAAGATAGCGAAACTGTACAAACGTGTGTACTTAAAAATTTATCGACTTAAATTCTCATAAAAAATATGTAAACACAGCGCCAGCTGCCGAATGTAAAATGAATCTGATATGCCTGTTTAATCTTTCCACAATGCTATCACCAAATCGCAAATGAATGTTCAAACTTATATTCAAACGTATCGAAACCTTGAAAAATAACCATGTGGTACAAGTAGAAACTTGCATACAAATTTCTTAAAACGTTCCCATCCTAATAATGTATAAATATGTACACAATATTAGTTAAAACTAAACATTTGTATTTTTAATAATTTGAAAAAAATATTTTTTGCAGAGCATTCAATATTTCTTAACTTAAATGCTGTTCTTATAAAACAAAATACCAAAGATTTAATTTCGTCTAACTAATACAAAAAAGTCATCCAACACTGGTGAAGACAAACAGCAAAGTTTCAACAAAAACAACTAATGATTCGAAACACTGATCCAAAATGTCGATGTATTCGACAGTGAACGATTCCACAATAATGGAAGACATTGACTTTTATAGTCAATTACCTTGCCTTTCTTTTTACCCCTAAGTTGTTGCTTGGCAACCGTATCCGGTTAGAAATTGGACGAGGCTCTGAGCAAAGAGAGCGACTGCTTACCCTGTGGCGAGTGGATGACGTACGAAATCGTGAAATATGCGATAGTAGTTTTTGTTTGTTTGTTTCAGAATACTAAAATGCTTTTAAAAGTTGTTCTGTTTCATACTTTATACTAAGGCAAAATACCCTATTTTTGGGCCCATCTGCACAGAGGTTTTAAGATAATGGTTAGCAAAAAAATAAGAGCACTCGAAGATATTGAAAACAATATCTTTGAATGAGAAATAAAAATCATCTATGGTTGTATCACGCCAATATTTTTCATCAACAGAACTGTCGTTGTGTTCCTTTTCAAAGGTTAAGTTTAAATATAAAAGAATTTCTATATATATATAAAACACTCCGTGAAATGCGCACACAACTGTTCTTACGATTACTGAAGTCAAATTAACATATTTTACCTTATGAAGCTCTAAACACGGCCGTGCTATGGAAAAACCATTTTGTCTAGGGAAGTTTGAAAGAAAAAATTAATCATTACTTCAGGAAAAAATATATATATTGAAGCTTTACTTTCTCTGCAGAAGGTCGAAAAAATATGGAAACATTCAAAACCATATCTCAAAAACAATGGAAGTTAAAAGTAGATTGAGGCTTTGTAAATCATGAAAGTGGCTGACGTCATAACAAAAAGTTACTGAGGATATATATGTGCACGTCACTGTGTTGATTTTCTCTGCCACCTTTTCACTAATTTTCAAGTCATTCTGTTTATAGTTGCAAAAATCGTTTATATACTTTACTTAGTTACAGCCTTTCTTGCTCTACCAAGGTGGCTTCTGATAACATTCCTTACAAATTTGCGGCCTTTCTTGCTCTACCAAGATGGCTTCTGTTTTACAACCCTTATCAACTTACAGCCTTTTCTGCTTTATCAACTTGATGCCCTTTACATCTGACTGTTTTGCCATTATGAGTAAATCTGAATTCTCTGACTTTAATTGTATCTGAAGAAAGAGACTAAACAGTATATAAAAAAACAAGAACTGGAATGTAGTAGCATGGCTACCTCAACACTAGGGTCACATGGGAGAGAATAAGTTAAACACATTACAGATTCCAGGTCCCATTCGGTACCATTAGCTTCAATATTTTAATACAAAATGATGTTATTATGTACATACACAAAGAGGAAGGAACAAATAAAAAAAAAACATGTATTTCTCATATCCAAGTAAAAGCTTTTGGTATTACTTCTTCTGAATGTTGTATATTACACATTACCCAGTTTCAGAAGATATGATGACTTAGTCAGGGATTCATCAAATATTTACATGATTCTAGTTAACATGCACATATTTCCACTGATGGAATACATTACCATGTACAAGTATGTTTTTCTTACTGAGGTGCACAGAATATGAAATACCCAAGTTGTTCTACCTGAGAAAAAAGCTTTGGACTTAAAATAAAAACTCATGCAAGGAGGCATCCTAGAAAAAATGTTGAGACTTGTTTATTGCAAGTAACTGTGCTGTTATAATAAGTATATTAAGTTAAAAACATTAACAGTTATGGATATTAACCCTCAATCGCATACATGTTATTTCACCATTCGCCAATGATGAAGGTCACATGTTACATAATACTGAGTAATGTTATGTTTAAATGTATTCTCAAGATAGCTAGTATGGGTATTAAAGCTTTAATTAAAATAAAGTACAGATACAATATTTTGACCTTCTTAGATCATCTCCAGGTTGACAAAGAGAGTTTGCAACTGCAAAAAAAAACCAATTAAATGGATATATGTGTTTCATCCACCACAGGCATAAAAACCAAATTTTCAGCACTGTAAGCAATTGGACTTCTGGCACCACTGGGGATATATTTTTGTAACATTAAATTATTCCTTTCCTTCACACTCCTTTTTTAAGAAACATCTTCTCTACAACCACGCATTAATAACAATCATTCTCTCACTGTCCTTTAAAAATTAAAGAGAATTGCTTTTCCTTTATATACATTTTGTTAAAAGATCCTTCCCCTTCTAACTGTTTTTTCTTAAAAAAAGACCTTTTCCCTGATACATTTCTGAAAAGACTCTTTGTCTTATATATATATACTCTTTAAAAAGACCTTTTGCATTCTTTTTAAAAAAAACATTTCTCTTATATATTTTAAAAAACTTTTCTTATATACATTTTTAAAATACCTTCCCCTCTTACCTTTGTCAAAAATGATCCCCTGCACCTAACATTTTATAAAAAAAAGACCCTTCCCTACTACCACTAAGAAAATAACCTTTTCCCCTATATACATTTTCCTAAAAAGCTCCTTTCTCTCCTTCATTAAAAAAAATAACCTTTTCCCTTGCATACATCTTTTTTTTAAAAGACTGTCTCCCTGATATACATTTTTCTAAAAAGGACCCTTCCCCTCCTACCTTTTTAAAGCTGAGAATTAAATCTGCAACTGGTAGAAACAACTAATACAAACACTTTATCATTATGCCTTGCAACAGATATAAAGTAAATTTTAATGTGAACTGTTATCCTGTGAATTTACAATTGATGAGCTAACAGTAAAAAAAACAAAAAGCGTAAATAAACGGGTTATGTTTGTTTCTTTGTATTTAAGCTCAAAGCTATGTGATGGGCTATCTGTGCCCTGCCCAACATGGGTATTGATTCCCAGTTTCTAGCATTGTAAGTCCACTGACATAGCACTATGCCACTGAGGGGTAAACTGGTTATGATAGTATTGTATTGTTGAAAACTGTTTCAGGCAACCAGATGAAGGTGAACATAAGACCATTGGAATGTCTGAAGAAAATTTATTCCTATTATATCTTATGGTGTTACACATGAACACTTTTTGTAGTGATAAATTCTAAGTGCTACTCAAATTGTGTTATAAAGCGTTCTCTGATGGAGAATTTCCTTCTCATCACTCCTGCTGTTATCACCTAGACTCCAAAAGGTTATTTGTCAATCATGAGAAGTGGGAAAATGTTTTTAGTTCCACAATGTGCAACCCCCAACTTTGCAAAATTTATATCCTGTTTGCATGTAGATTTGTGACAGGGTCACAATTTTCCTGTTACATCTCTATCTCCTGTCAGTGAGATCTTTACTTTTCTACATTCTCAAGATACAGATATAATGTTATGAAACATCACATGCAGATCTAATACACTAGCATCATCTATATAAACAGAATAGCACTGTCTGTTGTATGTCTACGTAAGTACTTCTCAGGGTGTAGATGAATCTTCACCAAAATTGGTATGGAAGTTCATTAGGTGCACAGGAAATACATATAAATTTTTAGTTTTGCATTTTGCAGTATTTACAAGTATTTTTTGCAGTTTTTTTTAAACCACTATTTTGCTGCTGCAGATGGATCTTCACCAAATTTGGCATGAAGGTTTGTTGGGTCCATGAAGAGATACATTCAAATTTGCAATCTTACATTTTGTGTTTCAATGTTTTTATGGGTGTTTTCATGTCCTAAGATAGCCTCTATTAATCATGAATGTACATAACTTCTAGTCCAGGATACTAGTCTCCCAGCTAGTTTTTGTTTTGTTTTTAACAAAGAAGTTACCACTGTTCTCTTAAATTAATTGGAGCACCATTTTGAAAGAGTCTCATCTATTAAGCTTGCTTCTTTGTTTGTCTTGAAGTTCGTACAAAGTAACTCAAGTTACTAACTAAAATTGTTGCTACAGTAACATGGCCATGCCTCTTAATGATCAGAAAATACATGGGGTAGTTAAAGTAAAAAAACATAAACCAGCAATATCACCAACAGACATATCCATGTTATGCAACAATAACACTGTACAACAAAGTTTTTGCTTCTTGAACACTGTTAGGTGTTCCTTATAGATATTTGGCTGCTGATCAGGAAAATCACATCCAAATTTGCACATCATATACCGTTTCATCGAAATCTTCAGTTTCACCAAAACATTGCTACAATGAAAAAACGATATCAGGGCAACTGGAATCCATCAATGCTTGCTGACTACTGTTGAACACTGCAACATGATGCAACGGACATTGAATACAAACGAAAATCAGGAGCAAAACACTTTTAATTATGCTGAACTTAATAGCGTATTAGAAACATAAACGTAATTAAATACGTTACTGCCAGTAAACAGTTAACTGTCTATTTCTCAGAGTTCCTACGTGATGAAGCAAAACCAAAACTATATTTGTGCATACCCACCAGTACCTGTCACAATCAGCAAAAACTTTTCAGGAAACAACACTTTTCAAAAAAATTGTTGTGCAGTGTAAATGTAACCAACATAAACACAAGATACAGAGAAATTAATAAGAGTCATGGTTTGGTTTGTTTTGAATTTCACGCAAAACTACATGAGAGCTATTTGCACTAGCCATCCCTCATTTAGTAGTGTAAAAGTAGAAGGAAGGCAGCTAATCGTCACCACTCATTGCCAATTCTTGGATTACTCTTTTACCAATGAATAGTGGGATTGAACATCACATTATAAAGCTCCTTTGACTGAAAGGGAGTATGTTTTGGGTGTGATGGCAACCTGCAACCCTTAAATTGCAAGTGAAGCACCCCAACCGTCTGGCCATGCCTGGCCCTTGTCTATCAAAACCTGTCAGTTTTGAGGATGTTTCTACTCTGTGTTAAATGAATAAATAATTTCCAGTTGGTGTTCACTTTATGACACCAAGTTAAACATGGATTATTCAAAATAAATATGTATTTAAATTATATAAATGTTACATACATGTAGAGTTTAAAACCTAATAAATGCTCTCTTTATCCAAATAACAAAAGCAATCCCCCAATTAAAAAAAAAGTTGTAAAAATGCTTATTTTTATTGGTATTATTGGTATTCTCAAAACCAGAAATATAATAATCAATGAGTATCTGGTCAAAACAAAAATAACATTTTATTAGTAATGGTGGAAGGATGACTACTAATAGGGTGAAGTTGAAAAGTAAAACCCATCAGTTCATCTGCTTAATACTGTAAGAACTGATGAAATTACAAAATACACGCCATGGATTACAAAGGTGATATTATTTAACGTACTCATTTAATACGGTTAAGTTGTATACTAGACAATGACTGTTTGTGAAAACTTGTGGCACAACAATAACACACTATTCACACCTGTTCAACAGACTTAAAAAACAAAAATTATTGACTGTATGTTTTGTGTATTCAGGGTCTGTATGTGTTATCAGTTCTTAGTTTTGAACTGACAGATTAGATGGAAGGCAGCTAGTCAACAGCACCTAAAGCCAACTCTTAAGATAGTATATTAGAATGATAGGATTTGACCATCACTCTTATAATGCACATAGGGTGGAGTATGATTTTTTCAGCAAAGAAAGATTATCAAATCTATAACCTGCCACAGTAATTCATTTAGATCATGAAAAATATGAAAACCCTTTTCAGATCCAGAATGATCAATATTCCAGATTTTTTATTTTGTTGTGTGATGAGAGAAACTCTGAAAAACATGTTCATAAAGTGAAACAATGAACCCACAAAATGAAACAGAGTACAAATTTATGAAGTTCCATAAGATTCTTCAATCTTCCAACAGTAAGTACATAACTGAAACTGATAGAACTTATGGACAAAAACTGATATAATGCAAGTATAAAATGAAACAACTACAACTATCTGCTTTTAATTGAGCATAGCTACCAGACCAACCACATGATAAACTGAGATGAACCACAGACAAATCTCAACCGTTGAAAATCAACAATTTTTTTTTTTCACATCTGAATGCCCGTGAAATTTGATACAAATCCAATCCCACTTAATAAGGATTATTAATCAAAAACTGAAAATACTCTAGCTTTTCTTTATAAAAAACAATGCTTCAAAGGAATCCAAATCAAGATCTGAACCATATCTGGAGAGGACTGTACATACCAACTTCCCAGCCATGTAAACGTTTTGTGTTGGCATCGGGATCTAGATTCTTTCTATGGATCTGGAAAGATCAGGTACTTCCGACACTTTTTCCTTTCTTCTGAACAATTGTTACTTTTTAGGCTTGGAAATGGCAGTTTGTGTGCTGGTAATGGTGTACAGCAGTCTATTAGTTTTTGAAATATGTAATCAAAAACACAGACCCAATTTCAGTAGAGTGTAGGGGTGGAGTTACTTAATGCTATGCCAATAACATATAAATCTAAACATGATTTTACGTAAAATGTTTAATCACTCAACATATTCCATGCACTAAATTACATAACAACTATTTGAGAGTGTTAGGTTTTAAGATGATATTGAGGTTGAAATTAGGGAGAGAAAAGATCAAATAGAAATTTTTAAAAGTACTAATTTTGTTATTGAATCTGAAATCTCTCTTCCACTTCTTTGAATGTTGTCAACTAATACAGCAGTGCAAATATAACTCTTCTCTTCATACATTTCTCAGACAGAGCTTGTAGCATATCACTGGCAGATGAGAATAGTTTTGTATCATCGGATTTCTCACAAATGTCATTTCCAATCACATGCATAAAACCATCTGGATCTCCTGGGAGTAATATGGTGCATAGAATCCTTAATACAGTGTTAAATTCCGTTAGACCACTAAAAGTGATGACCTTAACCTCAACAGATAATAAACACAAATGTTCCTCTAACAGTAACATCCTTAACAGATAATAAACACCAGTGTTCCTCTAACAGTGACTATCTTAGCCTCAACAGATAATAAACACTTATGTTCCTCTAACAGTAACAATGACCTTAACCTCAACAGATAATAAACACTAATGTTCCTCTAACAGTAACATTCTTAACAGATAATAAACACTAGTGTTCCTCTAACAGTAACATACTTAACAGATAATAAACACTAGTGTTCCTCTAATAGTAACATACTTAACAGATAATAAACACTAGTGTTCCTCTAACAGTGACAATCTTAGCCTCAACAGATATTAAACATTTATGTTCATCTAAGAGTGATGACAACCTTAACCTCAACAGATAATAAACATTAATGTTCCTCTAACAGTAACATCCTTAACAGATAATAAACACTAATGTTCCTCTAACAGTAACTACCTCAGCTTCAAGAGATAATGAACACTAATGTTCCTCTAACAGTGACAACATTAACCTCAACAGATGATAAACACTAGTGTTCCTCTTGTTCGTCTAACAGTTACTACCTTAACCTCAGCAGGCAATAAACACACAGGACAATGCTCAGTCTCTTGAAGCCTAGAACACAAGACCGTTCACAGAGTAATAAAGGTATTGTGTTAGGCCTAAGTACCAGACAGACGATTCAGTTCGCTCATCCGTCAGACTAAAGAAACGTGCAGAGAAGTATTAGCTTATTTTCTGCTAAATGACTGTCATTGGTCACTGAGACCGAAACATGTAAATACATTAGGGATCCTAAACTATTCATGCACAGGATATTTGACCAGTTATATTATAAAACGATAACACAGAACATTATCCAGTCTCAACTGTCAATGTAGTGCTTATTAATGTTATAAAGATACAAAACTCGTTACACGTTCAGGTGAGCAACGGCAAAAGATAGAAACAATCGCCTTTAAAACTGGCTAGTTCAAATGGTACAATTATAAGAACCCATGAATGAACTTCAAGAGAAAAACGTGTACCACACAACATCTGTCATATTCAATGCCGATGAGGACTTTCCCTAAATACCAGAGTTCACCAGGCTAGCTGGAATATGATAGTGGTGTAACAGCGATATATACATGTTCCTCATGAAGGGAGTCTGTTATGATATGGGCTAAATTAAACAAGTGAATTGCCATTATTATTAATTTTAAGTAACTTATAAATTGAATTTTTGGACAAGGCATTAATAACATAACATTATTTATTTTAGTATCGCTCATTTATTACTGTTAATGTTTTATTTCAGTTAATCTTAATAACTCTCGAACTCGTATCAGGAGCGAGTCAAGTAGACATTTCGTCAACATTACAATAGTAATTCTAAGAACCCTCGAGTGACAACAAAAATAATACAGTGGAGCGCCGTTAAGCCGCGGTATTTGGGGGGGGGGGGGTCAACCTGCTTAAACCTTTGTGACTGAAAAGCCGAAGTCGCCAACAGCTCCGCCGAGGAGCCTCATCCGGGCCATTGCGTGATAATTATATCGGATTATCGAATTATAAATAATACTTTAATTATTGATCACTTTTTTCACGGATTTACCGCGGATTACTTTAATGTATGGAGAGGTGTGATTCGGTAACAATGGCGGCCTCCATAAAGCTGACATAGAGAGCGGATAAGGTAGATTAACGGTCGATTTCTATTGTAATATATTTTATTTATTTCCCAAATTAAAGCAGATCCTTTTTAAATATCCCCTTGAAGTTATAAAGCCAGGATTAAATTCGTAAGCCGCGTTTTTACACGTTCTTAAATTAGCGGTGAGCCGAGATAATCCTCGCTCACAAGACTTGCTACAGAGGCTTAAGCGATTTCGCGGTTTACTGGTCCGCGGCTTAATGGCGCTCTACTGTATAAAATCTGCTCAAACGTTTCTGTATAATACGAGGGGAACTCTTCTTTGAAGCAAGCCAATTCTAAATGTGTCACACCAGACACGAGCAAATGCATATTGAAAATATGGAAGACGCTTCTTTAAACCGTATAACCTTTTTTTTTTTAATTTCGCGCAAAGTTACATGGGGGCTATCTGCACTAGCCGTCCCTAATTTAACAGTGTAAGACGAAAGAGAAAGCTGCTAGTCATCACCGCCAACTTTTAGGCTACTCTTTAACCAACAACTAGTGGGATTGACTGTAACATTATAAAACCTAACGGCTGAAAGGGCAAGCCTGTTTGGTGTGACGGGAATTCGAATCCGTGGCCCACAGATTGCAAGTCAAGTGCCCTAACCACGCTTTCTATAGAAAAAAAAAACGAAAAGATCCAATCCACTACAAGGATTGAGTAAACGTTAAAGTGGTATAATTTTTGGAGTTTCAATCCGACATTTGTGGTTTCCAGATTCGAATTCTATTTATTTTATTATTTATTCTTCTTCGTTTACGAGCACTATTATTGGTACTTTTGTCAACACAGCTACACATATGATATTCTATCTTCAAGGTGGAAAACTTTGAGCGGAAAAAATACATCTTAACCTTACATGAAACATTAGCGTCATCTTTGTTTAAAGAATACTCTTCAACGTATTACACTTTTTATACAAGTAGTTTCAAAGAAACTTTTGTCTCTCAACGATCAATCCAACTGACGAGTTCTAGTTTGGTCCGAACAGCCTCTTAAGCAGCAAAACGCTGGAGATCTGAAATGTTACGTTTTTTTAACGTTCCTCTGTTGAGAAAATATTCTATCACAAATTATGTCTAAATACACTATTTAAACTTTCACTATTGCTAATTGGAATAAATACGTTGTACTAGACAGTACGAACATGATCACAGGGGTTCCAGAAGAAGAAAGAAAAGCAACATTTGCTCGACGTTTCGCTCTACAACATTTTCAGGGACATAAGTTAAAAGTCGAGTAAATATACTTTTCCCTCTTAACTCACATGGTTACTTACGGTGTTTGTAATGTAAGTACAATGCTATCCATATAACAAAGTCCATTTTCAAAATAACCTAGCTTTATCTACTCACAATGAAACGCCACCAAAACAATGAACTCAATAATAAGGCTTGATTAACGATAGTGCTTTACTATGCAACACGTAACGAACTGTAATGAAGATAAAACGTGAAAAAAAACATGTCAATTACCCTGATATTTACCACTATTATTAAGCCTTTTGATTTCATTGCTTTGATGGTTTTTGGTGTTTTAAACCATAACATTAAATAATTTGTACTACACACAAAATATTTTAAAAAGGCTTTTGTTTGCTAACGTTTTCAGCCGGGCTACCAAGTTCTGAGATACTTCCGTTTTGTTCAAATAAATCAGCCATAATTCTACAGAATAAGAAATATTATGAAGATTGAAATATTAAGCTCCCAGTTCGTTATCTAAAAAAAAAATTACCACCCAGCACAGAAGGAGAACAAGTAAAAACTTGGTGGGTAAATTTGAAAACCAACTACAGTGTCATGATGACAAATAGAAGAGCCCTCTAAGCAAGTCTACAGTCGGCCAAACACCACCGACAACAAAAGTAAAAAAATGAACCTATCAAGGAAAAGTTGGCTGCCACAAAACAGTAGAGACATCTGAAGCTCGAGGCCTGACGTTCTGGCTCCAGCCTATCAGTTTGTTCTCCACTGCCAATGCCCACATGCACTCTCTACACAAATATACGGTCGGAGTTACGTGTCGAACGACATTGGGATGTGAAATTAAGCTGCCGCATGCTGGCTCAATGTTATTCCATCCGAGTTGTGGCTGGGGTGAGTTCCGTCATTCGGAGACGGATGGTGAGAAGATGCGGAAAGCACGAGCGGTGCTCTGGTAACAAGATCGCAGTGGTGCCACTAAATTTAGAGCATCTATACAACCAGGAAGCGAAACTGGATGTGACCGAACAGGGAAACGCCTGCCTTGACTGATTAGGGATAAGCTTAAAATTTCTGTATCCCCGTTTTAGACTGGAGGGGAAAGTTGTAGTCCTGGCCTTTACCAGAAGAGGGGGCGACTGTTCACGGTAAGTTTCAGACAGACTGACTCAATTTGTTATAAAGATTTCAAGAAAAGAACGCCCCACTAGACCTTCCACCCTATGAGATGTTAAAAAAAATAAACTTATGTTAATTACAAGTGATTTGTGCTTTCTCTTTAATTATGGTAGATTAACATGTGTTTAGAACTGTCGTCAATGACGAGTTAATAAAGCTCAGAAACAAATATACGTGCGTGATGTGCTTTTCTGCAACAATCTTGGTGGAAAATGCTCCCGTAATCACAGCTTCAGTTCGTCAAACAAGTTATAACCTGCAAGTCAAAACTGTTTATCATCAGTTTAAAAGAAATATCAAACTTATGAATCAAAACAGGTCAGAATAGATTTACAAAACTAGTTAAATATATTTTATTTTTCCGATTAAAAAGCTACTTTATAATTTATGTTCTACAAATCGCTACGTCTCACATACTAGGGTAGTTTAGAATATCTACAGCAAGCCTAGTGCCGTTCTATTTGTTGACCCTTATGGTCAGTTTTCAATCAAGTGACAATGAAGTGCATTCCCAACTAGAAACTGATACAGAATTATTTTTAAACTGTGTTCGTCGGAGAAAAGCGAAAGAAACTCTTCGTTGTTTAGTGCAAACCCATGTGTCTTGTATCCACCAAGTTTATTGAAACCCGGTTTTTAGCAATTACAAGCCTTTAGACTTATTGCTAACCCACTGGTGATAGGAGTGGGTGAACAAAAGAAATAAGATACCACTTTATGACGTAAGAGCAAAGAAAGCTTGAAATGAAGCCAAAGCGACCTCTCTAGAAATTTTAGAAGTTTGTCCGTAATGATCCAATATACAGTTTCCAAAGATCAATTATTTCATCTGATTCGAGCTCACAAACAACCATAACAAAGCAAACTTTCAACCTTTCACTTGAAATTGAAGGGAAATAACCTCATTAACCTGAAGCCTACATCTTATATCCAGTGGATGTTGTAGAAGATATTAAGACTGGGCGGATTCAATAATGCCCATTCTTGAACTACGTCGACATAAAGGTTGTCTGAGACTAGAGGAGTGCCAGTTATTTTGAATGACACTTCAATCTCTAAACAGGTGAGTATATATATAAAATATCTTCCTGACGTTTAATCCATTTATTCTCAATGCCTGGAAAGTGTCGTATATTCAACTATAATATATTTTTTCTCGCATAAAAAAGCACCTGTTTCGAAGATTTATTTTAAATTTTGGTTTGTTTGTTTGAAATATCTGTACTAGCTGTCTAATTTAGCAGTGTAACACTAGAGGGAAGGGAGTTAGTCATCAACACTCACCGCCAACTCTTGTGCTACTCTTTTACACACAAACAGTGGGACTGCTCGTCATATTGTAACACCTCACGGCTAAACGGGTGAGCATGTTCAATGAGAAGGGGATTTGAACCCACGACCCTTAGATTGCGAGTCGAGTGATCTAATCACCTGACCATGCCGAGGCTTTCTTTTAAAGAACTAGCCTGAAATTATGCTACATCAGCTGCTAAGTAATTCTACCGTCTAATTTTATATTGCTATGGTTCTCTCGTACTTTTAACCACATACGAAGGTTCCTCTGGCTTGCACAGTAGAGGCCGCAAAATATTCGTTTATCAAGTGGTTCCACAATAACTGGAACATAAAATTCAAGGAGTTTGTGCAAGCTCAGCTTAGGTTTCACTTCATAACTAATACATTACGAACTTCAGAGTACAAGTTTGTTTGGCTTAGTGGTTAAGCGCTACATAATAGAATACGTCACGCACTCATCGCTAATATCGAATTACGATTTTTAGGGTTATAAGCCTTCAGACTTACAGATGAGTCATTGGTCTGGGAAGATACGAAGATAGTAAAACGTAAAGTAATAAAAAAAATCGTTAAGAATTGAAATTCCCAGATATAGTTATAAACCTAAGCCTTTAGTAGCCATGGATTTTCTGTTGTTGTTGTTATTGGTTCTGTAATGTTTGTACGATGTCAGCTGTATATTTAGTAGTTGGATCACCCACAAATGATTTGAAATTATATCATATAAACCATTCTATAATATTGAGACTGGCAAACCTACACGTTCTTTTGGCAAGCCTACTGTCCGATACCATATTGTAGTCAACCAAGTCAAGAAATTTCAACAATAATTTTAATTACATCAATGTGAATTTGCAAGTTCACAAAAAAAATCTCTGTAAAACTCATCCATTTACACTATTTTATAAAGAACTAACAATCCCATATAGAATTCGACAAATTTGTCAACCCTAACATTAAACATTCCATCGAACTCAACTACTAACATCAAATCATCATGAATTAATAATCCCATATAAAATATGTCAGGAAGAACTATCTATATAAATTCATTACGAACCAACAATACCAGGCAAGATCATTGTAGGCTTCAATTATTTACCTTAAAATCTGCAGCGGCACGAAGTGACACAAAAATATTTTAGGTTTAGGTTTCCTTTGTATTGGTTTATTTTGGGCTTAAGTTGTTGTATAAGTAGGGCTTCTTTAATTTTGCGTTTGTTTATGTTTGTTTCTTTATTTAGTACTTGAGTGTTTTCTATGGTTATGTTGTGTTTATTTGACTTGCAGTGTTCGAAAACGTGTGAAGGTGACTTTTCATGTTCTTTAAATCTGGTTTCCATTTTTCTACTTGTTTCTCCAATACAGAAGTCGTGGCGGTTATGTTGAACATGAAGCATGACTTCATCGTGGTGAATTCTATTCAACAACCACAACTATATACAAACAAATGGCCTAAGCATGGGCAACCCAGTATCACTAGTTCTAGCCAATATTTTTATGACACAAGTTGAAACACAAGCAATTAACACAGCATTACATCCACCACTATACTGGTACAGATATGTAGACGACACGATTGCGGGATTCACATCTACAGAACACACACTAAATTTTTTCAATCACATTAACGTTATACATCCCAACATCAACTTCACATGTAAACATGAAGAAAGCAATTAAATATCATTTCTTAACCCCAAAATTACAAGAACCGACACACAATTCAAAACAGAAATCCACCGAAAATTCACCCATACTGGACTATACATTCATTGGGACTCAGCACATGAGAGAAAACAAAAACTCAATATACTAAGAAACCAAATAAACACAGCCATAAAACTATGCTCACCAGATAAAATTAACGATGAATTAGACATAATAAAACAATACTTCATCAACGTCAATAAGTTTCCTCCACAAACCGTAGAAAACATTATACGCACACACCTAGACAGAAAGCAAAATCAACCAACAAAAGTAAATATATCTCACGAATCAAAAAATCACGAAACCATATACTGCTGCATACCATATATTCCCGACATCAGCAGACAAATAACCAACATTTGGCAAAAACTGATAACAAAATATGACATTCCAGTTAATACCAAATTTATTCAAAAACCAGGCACAAAACTGAGGTCTATACTATTTAAAAACTACACTGACAAACACTACACCAACATTATTTATAAAATACAATGTGATAACTGCCACGACTTCTATATTCGAGAAACAAGTAGAAAAATGGAAACCAGATTGAAAGAACATAAAAAGTCACCTTCACACGTTTTCGAACACTGCAAGTCAAATAAACACAACATAACCATAGAAAACACTCAAGTACTAAATAAAGAAACAAACATAAACAAACGCAAAATTAAAGAAGCCTTACTTATACAACTTAAGCCCAAAATAAACCAATACAAAGGAACACCTTTATATCTATATTAAAATATAATATAATAAATAATAATAAAATAAAAAAATAATAATAAAATTGTATATTCAACATCTAAGCCCGCCCTCTACATTCCGACACTCATTACACAACCCCTTTCAAACATGTGGTCAGCTTCCGGTCAGTTACCTCTCTCTTTCTTTGTAAACTTGACGATGACCGAAGAAGGTCGAAACGTTGTTCACTCCTCTACGTAAAATATTTTCTCAACCCAAACGAGCCGTTTTTACATATATATTTCTCTACAATTGGGTTTTCTCGACATCACTGATTTTATAGCTTAATTTTAACAATGGTGTTCCACGAGTAAATTTCGGGCGTTTTTTTTGTTTTTTTTTAATCCGAACGCATTATCATTGAATAATAAGGCAACAGAAAAGGACTGATTTTTGCGCATAAAAAACCCTATTTTACACCTGTGTTGACGGATGCTTTCACGACGCTAGCCGTCTTAATTTTTATGTCCGCATTTACCTTCTACGTCACGTGTAAAATGATACACGTGTAAAAGTGATAGAAATAATAAAACACTACAAATAATCATATCTTAAATACGGATGAAGGGTTGGGAAGTTGGAAAGCTTGCATATGGTATGATACTTAAGTTTAGTATTTAAAGTAAATAGTTACGTAAATACTTGCATACATCTATACGGTTTGTACCGATTCTAAATTCATTCACTTAAGCATGACGTTATCAACGTCGAAACACGTCGAGTACTTCTTTTGAGACTGTTCACGGTTTCTGAATATAAACTGTTTCAAGTTCGTTTTCATTTAAGCGCCAAGTTGCACAATAAGCAATCTGTGCTTTGCCCAAAGCAAAGATCGAATACCAAATCACAGCGTTATAAACCCTAAAGCTGAATCACTGGTAACGTAATCACGTACTCTGATGGAACTCAAACTATAAATTTTAATACAAAATTATTTATTTCGGTCAAACTTAAGGCTTAGTAATTGATCCCCAAATGAGCTTTTACTTGTTACACGCGTGACACCTATCAGTGTGACACAGTACTAATATGAATATCCAACAACTAAATACACTACGTCAACATTATTTTATCATATAAATTAAACAGTACAAAAACCGTTGCACTCATAGTCACCACTTTATGCATTAACGATTATTTCATTTACAAAACAAAATTTTGATGAATGCCTTAACATAACTAACTACGTTCTACCTTCTAGTACTGTCTGTGTATTCATGTACGAGTTTTCTCGCAGCTATGTTTTAATACAATTACTTTTTAAATAAATCAGACGTAAACACGCTGAGCTGCCAATGAGGAACGTTAAAATTCTCAATATCTCGCGCGTAACAGTCTCGAGGCTTTCGTAGGCCAAGCACGTGAGGCACATCCGCCATAAATGTGCACAAAACTACCGTTTTATAGTCAGAACAGGTACCATGAAGCATTTACATCCGGGAAAGCTTGATCGACATTAAAATCGTCGTATCGGCCGTTTTTTCTATTCAATATCCAACAAATGTTCAAATGTTGTTGTTTTTTAAATCAAAACGGAAGTTTACACATTTTAGAAGACACCGATTTCTGACAAATTCAACAATCAACAAGAACTCTTTGTTTGAAGTGAAGCTCAAAGCAAAACAATATGTTATCTGTGCTCTCTCCACCACAGGTATCGAAACCAGGATTTTAGTGATGCAAGTCCGCAAACATACCGCTATGCCACTGGGAGGGGGGCTTATATAATAATAATAACAATTGTGACAATTTTATCGTCAAACTACCCGACTATATTTAAACGTCAAACAACAATAAAAAACAAAATAAAAAGTTAGCCCGATGTGAAAAAACTCTGTATCGTCTTTTTTTTTTGTTGTTGTTGATGAAAGTCATATAACACAAAAGGTTGAGAGATTATAACAGTAAGAACGTATTATCCTGGGTACTTTCAACAGCAATATGTGAAATCCTTCGTTAACAAAATATGTGTTAAATATAACCAGTTGCACTCGCTAAGCCAAACATGGTGTGTCTAAAATAATCAGCTGCCTTCGTTAAGCCAAACATGGTGTGTCAAATATAATCACCTACACAGTATACATTCAGTATGGTGATGATATTTATGAACTCTAGAAACATACGAAACATGGGTTAAATAAATAAAAAAATTAAAGACTCTACAGTTCATAAACAAATATTTTATTTCAAACTGTTGTTCATACGAGAAGAGTAACCAGTCAGCGGAGATCGCTGTCTACACGAATATACTTCATTAACTGTTGCTCTTACAGCATGCCAAAAGTGATATGTATGTTCCGCGACTTACCGCGGAATCGAACCTTGGACATTCAGCTAAGCGCAACCAGCACACTAACCATTACACCACGTCCGTTACACTTTACTATTATTGTTTTCTTTTTAGGTAACCCAAATGTGTGGAACATTTACGTTGTCTATAATTATATTGGTACAAATTAGGAGAAATAGTTGTATTACTTGAGTCTGGAAACAGGCAGTTAAAAGATACCGTTGTAATACTGCATTAGGTTAAATGTAAAACTACTCGGATGTTTCACACTGAACTTCAGCGAATAACAGGGAAACTAGTAGGTCTAACACTCTCAATGAAAAAAATTAAAAATCAGCCTTCGGTACGTAGAATGTTAAGTATTAAAATTGTTCTTACTCTATTTATAACCATATTTCAGGCAGTCTTTGAGCTGTTACAGCCCAGCTTTGGTGACGAGTTTTGATACTGATTGAAAGGTCTCTTGGGTAACGACTCGTAAAACAAAAAATGAAATCTACAAACTATAAGTCAACGTGAATCCAGAATAAGAAGAAAAAACATCTGCAAACAAGCACAATTTTATCATCGCTAATATTAAGCCTAGTACTTTGAATTAAAAAGCACCACCACCAGATCCAATCAGTTATCTGATATCTTAAACTTTACTGTCAAAGTTACTGTCATACTACTTCTAATTTTTAATTGCATTTTCTTTGAAAAATGAGTCCCCCCCCCTTTTTCTTTTAACTGTACTCAAAGGTTTGAGGAGCATTTCAAGTTTTTCGCACGATATAACGTAATTAAGTTTCTTCTTGAAACACCAAAACTTTCTGTTAGGCGACAATTCTGCCATCTGCTCTTGTAAGCATCTGTGACACTGTGGATGAATACACTAAATGAACTTATTTTCCAACGTATATATGTACACTTGTATCCCCAATACAAGCCTTCAATTCGACAAATAAACGCCTGGCGGTTTCTGAAACTGTTTTCCACATGATCGAAATGTGCATCATGTGCTACACTGCACACTAGTAACACAAAATAAATGCACACCAATAGCGTCCAGTTAGCTGTTGTAGACAAAATATCTCTCATCATTTTTTTTTTTTTTATTGTGGGTGTTGGTGACTGAAACCTGCTGCTGACAAAATACCGCGCTCTGAATAAAACGATAATTGGGATTTTTGGATAATCTTAAAAAGGTATAGATGAAGATAAATCCTAGTTCGCGAATATCTGCCGAATTTTTATCGATATTTCTATTGTCTGCCTAAATATTAGTCGCAATAAGAATTTTTTCTTCCGAGACGAAAGAAGACTACACCAATAGAACTCACTAAACACTAGATTTGTACTGACAAAGTGAATACTGGGGAGAAGGGGGTGTCACTCCCTTTCGTCACGTCCCTGATTTCGTGATTTACACATTAACATCTGAAAAGTTTCACTGATCTAAAAATTTGTAACAACGTATGTTCCTTCTCCTGAAAGTAGTTCGAAAGCTGCTTTGATTCTTAATCACAAGAGATACAACTGAAAGACCCATAAAAGAAAAAAACTAACAGCTTATTTTGACGCTTAATTTTTTGACAAATTCCATTTAGGAAATAATGCTCTTCTCAAAATATTTTTGTTGGTTTTCCTTCTGATATTCCGGCAAAGTTACTCAAGGGTTCTCTGAGCCATCCATCCATAATTTTACAACGAAAGACTAGAAGGAAGGCAGCTAGTCAACAGCATCAACCACCAATTCTAGGGGTAATTTATTTGTCACTGTTATAACAGCTCAAAAGTGCAGAGCGCAGTTATTGTTGTTTTTTCCTACAAGTCCATATAGCAGCATGCTACTACTAAGCCACGCTCGGCCCTAAACAAATGGAAAACAATCGTAAAAATGATATACGGTTTATAGACGCATTGCTAAGATAGCTACGTTTTCATAAACCAACACACCATAAATGGTGAATACACACTACAACTATATAATGCAGAACCTCTAAGAAAACAGGTTATATTCAAAGATGGAATGAAATACGTTAAAGCATCATCCAAAATTATATCACAAGTAATCACTTAATGCACTCACTTCTCTGTCTGCAAGTCAGAGAAACACGATTTGTAACAGAGAAGACAGAAGTAATCTTGAATGTAAATGGTAGATACTTCATCACAAAGTAATGAATGTTCGTAACACAAAAGTACTTATTAAACACAAAACATAGAATATAATGTTTTGGTCTAAGTGTTTGTCGGAGAACTGGAAATTATTCATTACTCTCACTTAGAGCTTCAGACAACCCACAACGTTACTCTTGTTACAAGTGTGAGACAACCTACAGGCTAATATCCCGTGAGTTTACTTCCTATTTGGAGTTTCGTTGAATATCTTTCAAATGTTGCTAGGCAGAAATAAATTTATAACTGTTTCATCACAAATGGAAATGGGTGTAGGAATATTCTTGTACTTGAAAGTAAAAAAAATGCTGTGCTTTAGCTGGCTGAACCCGGGCCAAATTGTTCCTATTTTCAGATATTTGGTCCCCTTCAACCAGCTGTAGTTAGCATTATACTCAACCCAATATCCACATCAGTTCCAACAAACTGATGAAACCACAGTTGAGAACTGACGTAAAAGGAAAAGGAGCTGTTTCTCTCAACCAACTGACCAGCCATATCTACCAGAAGAAACATGGAAAATAGTTATCAAACCAAACAGCTGTAACTCTCAACCTACCCTACCGACCACAGCAATATTCACAAACCGCCATAACAGACTGCCTGTTGAATCTCGCACAAAGTGACTCCAGCACTAACCGTCCCAAGTATAGGGAAAAAAGTTAGTCAACACCACTCAATGACAATTACTGAGCAACTTTCTCATAAACGAACAGTGGGACTTACAACACAGTTGAAAGAGGAAGCATAGTCAGTGACGGAATTCGAGCACTCTATCATAACAACCATGCTATGCTCTCTTAAATTTAACTAACAGTTTCTGCCAACAAAGTATCAAGTTTGAAAATTAGCAGTATATACTTCTTTATCGGTTTCTGTGGCTACAGTAACGTTAGATAATATCACACAAATACAACAGTTTCTATGAACAAAGTATCAAGTTTGAAAATTAGCAATATATACTTCTTTATCAGTTTCCATGGCTACAGTAACATTAAATAATATCACACAAAAGTAACAGTTTCTATGAACAAAGTATGAAGTGTAAAAATTAGCAGTATACATTTCTTTATCAGTTTCCATGGCTACAGTAACGTTAAATAATATCACACAAATACAACAGTTTCTATGAACAAAGTATCAAGTTTGAAAATTAGCAATATATACTTTTTTATCAGTTTCCATGGCTACAGTAACGTTAAATAATATCACACAAATACAACAGTTTCTATGAACAAAGTATCAAGTTTGAAAATTAGCAATATACACTTCTTTATCAGTTTCCATGGCTACAGTAACGTTAAATAATATCATACATATACAACAAATACTATCAACGAAGTATCAAGTTTGAAAATTAGCGGTATTTACTTTTTATCCGTTTCCATGGTTACAGCAACAAACGAGTTTGTTGAAGACAAAAATTGTGTTATAGGCTTATCGAAGTCAAAGATAATTTCTGTCAACCCACTTAACATGACATATATGACAAAACAAATGAATGCGTAATTTGCGAAATAAAGTTTTGAAACTGATAAAAACGCCGTGTTCAGTGAGCACGTAGAATGAACAAAATAAACTATTCATTTTTCTATTTCTAATGTTGTTCTGTGGTGAGACAACGTAGATAAGTTCCTGTCACCTGTTACAAAAGATACTGCTTACAGTTGTGATATAAATATCTCTTTACTACTATTTGTGATTGTTACAAATTCGGCCGACAGATATCGCTGCTTGATGTATCAGTTGATGTACAAATAGTTTCAATGTTAGGCCTGAAGTCTTTTTATGATTTTATGGCACGATTATAAAGAAACTAAATAGGTCCCCTGTTGGCAACTGTGGCGTTTGGATCTTTATGAAACTCTTAACACCCCTTTGCAATTTCAACTTCTTACGCTACACTGTTTGTGAGATATCATGTGCTGAACAGTAACACTTCCTTTCTAATCATCGTGTAGACATTATGATTATCATAATCACATAAAAAATAACCGACGACTGTAAACTGTGAAATAATATTAATCGCTACTTCCCAGTTTCGTCTCGCAGTTCTTTAGCTTCAGTTGTTACTTTGACTTAATTCAAATATTAAAACTGCCCCAAATCCTTCATGAACCAAGGCTTGGCCTAAAAAAGTTATGTTAACGGTTACTTCACACACAAAGTTTGTTTTGAAACTGAGCTGTGCCCACCATGGGTATCGAAACCCGGTTTCTAGCGGTACGAGTCTACAGACATACCGTTGTGCCGCTGGGGACTTCACTCACATAGACAGCCATCAGATAAACTGAAGTCGACCAATTACAACAATGTTGCGAAACGTGGGATCACTTGGACAACACAAACCATCATTTAAAACACATGCCTACCAGTGCTGTCAGTCAATTTTTGACTCAATACAAATTTGGGATGCCAACTAAAGTTCAATCAGACGATTGTAGCCTTAACTGAACGCAATATCAGTCAATGCACAAAGTCAGAAACGAATTCAAAAGGTCAGCCTTTTAGTTCGAAGCACAGTTTCAGAAGGCAGCCAAAACAGAGTAAAGATCAATGATGACACAATAATAAGGTACGGTTAGCTAGAATTCAAAGTACTAAATGTAAAGAAATTATATGAAACCTCTAACAAAAAATTAAACAGCTTTTCAACCATTTTAGTTAAAACTATTTAGGCCTAGTAATGGTTAGCAGCAGAAAGTAAGCTTAGCTTGAAAAGAAAATATTTTGAGGTAAGTTATTTCTTCAGTACGTCAAAAAGTTTTAGAACTCAAGTTTGCAAATCACTCGTGAATCTGTTAAAATATGTAAATTGAAACTTACAAAAATGTTTAACACCATAACACTAAACACGTCGTTTTGGTTGTTGTGGTATTAGTGAGAGAGAGAAAAATAAGCCACAATACAAGTTATGAATCTTAATAATTATACCCAGTTGTATTAGTTCAAAATATCAATCTAATAACTTGTAACAATTATATTCAGGTACATTAGTACAAATTAATATAATAAATTGTATTAATTATATGCACGTGCGACAATACACATAACTGAGTACATATCTTGGTTTTCTTAAAGAATGAAAGAAAAAGTCTATCCCTATCACTGAAGCACAGGTTCTATTCTTTACGTGTTGAGCTTATGTATAATAAATAATACACCTTTATATTTGTGTGAGAAATAATCAGGCGAAGATTTACGACATTGTCGTCACAAAATCAACATTTAATTGGATATAAT
Organism: Tachypleus tridentatus; assembly: GCF_004210375.1. Classification (NCBI taxonomy): domain Eukaryota; kingdom Metazoa; phylum Arthropoda; class Merostomata; order Xiphosura; family Limulidae; genus Tachypleus; species Tachypleus tridentatus. The sequence continues at coordinate 196,658,333 of NC_134837.1, forward strand.
ATAAGCATTGTGCTGAAACCTCGGTAGAAAGTTGAGGGGTTTCGAGAAATCACAGAAAATAATCACACATTCTTCTTTAATAAGGTAAATTATACCTTATCAATACCACCGGCAACTGCCGAATAATTATGATTAATTTTATTATTAATACTTAGATCAAAACTAAGTGCTAAGCCTACTAAATTGATCATATGGAAGCGCAGCCAGCCATAAAACAAGTTTTTACAAAGGTCTAACTATATGTACACCGAATCATCAGCTTGTTCGTTTTGTTTATGTGCAAAGCAACATTGTATCTGCTGTGTTCACCGTGGAGAATCAAACCTTTAATTTTAAGAACTGTAAATTTATTGCAGAACCACCGACGGACGAATCATCAGCTTCGAGTTTATTATCGAATACGGTGAATACTGCAGTGTTGTAACAAAAAGTTTGGCTTGTTTGGATTTGAATGTCGCGCAAAGTTACAGAGGGCTATCTGCGCTAGCCATCCTTAATTTACCAGTGTAAAACTAGAGGGAAGGCAGCTAGTCATCAACATCCACCGCTAACTCTTGGGCTACTCTTTTACCAATAAATAGTGGGATTGACCATCACATTATAAACGCACCCACGATTAGAAGAGCGAGCATGTTTGGTATGACGGAGATTGGAACCCGTGACCCTCGAATTGCGAGTCAAGTACCCTAATCACCTGGCCGTGCCAAGCCTGTAGCAGAAGGTTTTCTTTTAGCAAAGCCACATCGAGCTATTTGCTGTGTCCACTGATGGGAATCAAACCCCTGATTTTAGCGTTGTACATCCGTAGACTTACGAGAGACAGCATAAAGAGAAAAAGACATGAAAGTACACTTATTGAAATTATAATATACAAGAAAACGGTATTTAAAATACACAAATTATTCCAAAACCAGCAGGAGAACAGTTGAAAAAACTACTTTTTATAACAACGAAGAAAAGCGGTCGGTTCGAGTACGAATACCACCCTCACGCATTACGACATTAAGAAATATATGAGATAAATATAAATCCAAAACCTGGATTTAAATTTATAGGAGTGTTACAAATTCATTGTCATTGAAAAATAACTAAGCCAAACAATTCTAACAAAACTACGGAAATCACTGTAGAAGCATATCTTTACCCCCACAATTATTAAGTCGACAAGATAGAATGCTTTCATGTTTTATTCTTTACTAAATTTAATATATAAAAAAGCCCGTCTTTACAGAATAATAACAACAAAACAACTTCAGTAATAAATCCATTCTCGCTCAAGAAATGTTATGATGAATAACAGAAAGTAACAAAACTTCCTAATAACAAGAAATTCAATCTCATCCATTCAAGTTTGCTTTATAAATGTCGGCGTTATATATAACAATTTCACTACTTTCGAACTGCCGTTTTATTGTTGCACGAGCTTTCCGGCGTGCAAACAATGTAATAATTCACCAGCACTACACAATCAATAAATGTTAACCTCTAATACGCAACAGTTGAGACCCGAATTAATCACGACACCAGACATTTAGGTGACAGGTACGAAGTGCATGCGTGCGTGTGTTGTGTGGACCGTCTGGTAGAAACAATCTATGTTATATTCATTGCTTAAAATGGAGTTTAAAATTAAAGTCATACTATCTGATGGGTTGACTGTGTGCATACAATCAGAAAAAAATCGTACAAAAAACCGTTACAAAATCAACAAATTACAGTAAACGTGGTTAGCCTCCTGTTAATACAGGCCAATCATCAAATTACAGTAAACGTGGTTAGCCTCCTGTTAATACAGGCCAATCAACAAATTACAGTAAACGAGGTTAGCCTCCTGTTAATACAGGCCAATCAACAAATTACAGTTACGTGTTTAGCCTCCTGTTAATACAGGCCATTCAACAAATTACAGTAAACGTTCTGTACAGATGCCACGAATGGCAAAATTAATGAAGGATTAATATTTCAATTTTCCACCTTTCAAAATACAACCTAATCGCCATCTAGTCTATTGGATAGTCGTCAAATGTATTCTAGTCACAATACAGAATACAAGATTAATAATCCTACAGAATTAAGTGAAACACGTATAGATAACACGTTTATTCGCTTTAGTGTATTAGTCAGTATTACTTTCGGCAACTCTTGTTACTAATTTTTTATCCGGATGTAACCAGTTCTTAGTACTGCATTCATCGTCCAAATTATTAGAAACCTATAAAAAAAAAAAAAAGTGTTTGTCCAATATGTGCCAAAGATTACAACCTGGACAGAACGCGATGTCAACTTCACTATAGTTCAGTATTTTACCATTCCTAAATCAATAACTACTCCGATTCTAGTAGAGTTTAACGATAATGGAGTATTTCTCTCGACGGCTTGTTCTAAACCGGTCGTATTTTCTTAATTGGGTTGAGATCAGGCGACTGTAGACGCCAGGATAATTGTGGGAAGTCTGTATCGTACCAAGCAAACCAATGACGAATGAGATCTACGGCTTGGTGGTATTTACATCTTTGAAGTATATCTGTTTGAATAAAATTAGAGCATTGCTGGTCAGATAGGATGGTCAACTATTCTCCGGCAGACACTGCCATTCAGAACCTTGTACGATGGAGACTCAAGAAGAAAGGTTGCTACACTTTTGGCAGAAGTAAATCGCTATATAACAGGGCGCTCTTATTTGTTTCACAGTTTCCTACGCATCATTTTGGTTGAAACAGATGTTGAACGTGCGTTAGCCAAAACAATAGTCGATCCTTGTGTGCTATCCCCGACTGATAGCTATCTCTTCCAATCACAGTTTCAATTATTAAACCATTTGGTTTGGTTTGTTTTGAATTTCACACAAGCCTACACGAAGGTTATCTGCGCTAGCCGTCCCTAATGTAACAGTAAACTGAAGGGAAGGCAGCTAATCATCACCACCCATCGCCAACTCTTGGGCTACTCTTTTACCAACGAATAGTGGGATTGATAGTTACATTATAACGCCCTCTCGGCTGAAAGGCGATCATGTTTGGTGTGACTCGGAACCTCTGATTACGAGTCGAACGCCTTAGCCCACCTAGCCATGCCGGGCCATTCTGCATATGTAAAAAAAGACTTGGAATATGACAAGTTACTGCCTTAGACATGGCATTGGTTTCTTCTGGAAAAACAATAACATGTGTCTGGAACTTTACTCTGAACAATTAAATTTGAAATATTTATTTTAAAAATTGTGAGTTTTGGAATAAGTTTAAAATTTGTGTTTACATTCCAAAAATAACAAAGACAATAATCAGCATCTAGTAACGATAGTAACCGGAATGGAATATGATTGTCACCTGGAATAACTGTTCTTGCCACCAGCTGATGACTGACTGAACTCCCGAAAAGGTAACTTAAGTCTTGTAGAATGCGAGAGAAAACATGTCCGTGTTGTGTTTTGAACTTCGCACAAAACTACACGAGGACTACACCTGCTCTAACCATTCAAATTTAACAGTGACAGACTAGAGAGAAGATAACTAGTCATCACCACCTACCGACAACTCTCTGGCTACTCTTTTACCAACAAATAGTGGTACTGACTGTCGCATTATAATGCCCAAACAGGCGAGCATGTATGGTGACAGCTAGTAATCACCACCCACCACCAACTCTTGGGCTGCTCTTTTAACAACAAATAGTACTAACTGCACATCATAATACCCAAACAGGCGAGCATGTTTGGCGTGACGGAATTAAACCCCAACCCTGAGATTGCGAGTCGAACGCCTTAACCACCAGGCCAATAAAAGATTTGATGACGATTTTGTAGTATTACAAGGTTACCGATGAGGATTAGTATCTGATAGATTACACATTTGTGTAGAGAATTCCAAGAATCACAAAGTATAAATGTCATGTGTGTTGTTTTTTTATTTTATTCCCGTTATTACAAGTATATATCACCAGAGGAAGCGAGTAGCTAAACGATACCATAGTCATGCACTTACAAAAAAACAATAACCTGCAAATATAAGGCAAACCACTGAAGTATGAACAAGTACAACACTATAAAGCACAACGTTATAACAGACAGACAATGTAAATTGTTGTTCGGATACCTCAACTTAGTCTAATATACGAATGGTTGTTTAATGCCATGAAATAAAATCAGAAATATACGTGATTTACTAAAATTAATACACATTAGTATACATCTTTGTTATTGCCTTCTACATCATGCCACGAAATAGTTTATCTTACCTTATTGCCTCCAACATCATGCATGTCACTACACAGTTTATAATAACTCATTGCCTCCTCTACAACGTCACTACACAGTTTATAATAACTTATTGCCTCCTCTACAACGTCACTACACAGTTTATAATAACTTATTGCCTCATCTACAATGTCACTACACAGTTTATAATAACTTATTGCCTCATCTACAATGTCACTACACAGTTTATAATATCTAATTGCCTCCTCCACAATGTCAGGATACAGTTTATCATACCTTATTGGCTACTACTTCATGTCAAGATACAGTTTATCTTATTTTGTTTCTTATATACAATTATCTGTCTCAACGTTGATGTGTATTCATTTTTTTTTTGTTTTTAAACACTCGAAAATTTCCACACACTTGCATAAAATGGTAAAGTGAAATAATCAAACGTTACAGACCTCAACCATAGATCGTCTACTCAACAACAGTCCACAAATATTACATATTCTAACTATACAATCGTCTACTCAACAACAGTCCACAAATATTACATATTCTAACTATACAATCGTCTACTCAACAAGTCCACAAATATTACATATTCTAACTATACAATCGTCTACTGAACAACAGTCCACAAATGTTACATATTCTAACTATACAATCGTCTACTCAACAACAGTCCACAAATGTTACATATTCTAACTATACAATCGTCTACTCAACAACAGTCCACATATATTACATATTCTAACTATACAATCGTCTACTCAACAACAGTCCACATATGTTACATATTCTAACTATACAATCGTCTACTCAACAACAGTCCACATATATTACATATTCTAACTATACAATCGTCTACTCAACAAGTCCACAAATGTTACATATTCTAACTATACAATCGTCTACTCAACAACAGTCCACAAATGTTACATATTCTAACTACATAATCGTCTACTCAACAACAGTCCACATATATTACATATTCTAACTATACAATCGTCTACTCAACAAGTCCACAAATATTACATATCCTAACTACATAATCGTCTACTCAACAACAGTCCACATATATTACATATTCTAACTATACAATCGTCTACTCAACAACAGTCCACATATATTACATATTCTAACTATACAATCGTCTACTCAACAAGTCCACAACTACATAATCGTCTACTCAACAACAGTTCACAAATGTTACATATCTCAACCAAATGATTTTCTACTAAATGGATATGTTACAAGTGACGAGATATAGTTTGATAAAACGTAAGTCATGATAATTGATAAAATATGGTTTGATAAAAACGTGACTCATACGTGACGAAATATGGTTTGCTAAAACATGTAACTCATCACATGACTACAAAGTTATATAAAGTCGATATTTACAAGTTTCAGGAAGCATTACAACTCATCAAGTCGCACTATCACAATGGCTATTACAACAAACGTATTACGAGTACTTTTAGTATGTATGAAACTGGTGAAATTAAAAATGCCGAAGTCACAGTATGTAGAAAAAATTCATTTGTTGAAGGTGACTCGAAAACCTACTTGATAAGATTAGCATTTATATTTCTATTGTGAAAAAAATAAAAATGGCGAAATGCTTTGTCTTCATTCATTGTTGTTTTCCTCAATTCTTGCCACGTGAACCCTTGATTAATTTGGATGTTAGTGTATATATTTACTCATCTGCCTCCATTTGCCTATTTCTATACCTAATGGATTACATTTGTCTATCATGCTGACTGCCTATTTTGCTATTAGTCTATTCGTCTGTACATTTACCAACCTATCGCTCAATATTTACCTATATGCCTAAACCTATCCGTGTCTACCCTTCCTTTTCTCTAGCGACTGTTTGTTTCACGGAACGAAGTACGCAGAAAACCTATTGATTTTTACCAGCTTTGGGTGGACGCTGTTCTCCCCGGCTTTTCCTTGCCGGCGTTGATTTCAAGCGAACTCTTTAAATAATATGACTTGAGGGTTATTGGCAGCTAAGATGGTGACTGAGCATGTTACAAGATACACAAAAAGACATTATTGACCTATAACTTATATTAAATTATTCTGAATTGTGTGTACTGTGCGTATTTGGATAACGTTGGTTCAAGTGAGATGAGGGTTCTATGGTCTCAGTGACAAACAAGTTACCATAAAACATGTGCTTTCTGAAGACTACTGGGTCAACTTTGTTGGACACAAAATTCATTTAAAGCCCATTTATAGCGCAGTTTTTAATTCTTCTAACGGCCTGTATTAGCAGCCGATTAGAAGGGCGTGATTCTCAGGTATCGAACCCTGATCAATCAATAACAGCTGTCCTTGTCATCCCTTTACAAACACATTTCTACTGTCATCGCAAATTCAATAAACGCACGCGCAGCGTGGTACGCCGTGACTGTTGCGCTTTTCGACTCAACGCCCTGCAATACAAAACCGTCTCAATAAATTACATGTATGATATTGACAAGTCACTGTTCTAGTACATATATGGTACTGACAAGTCACTGTTCTAGTACATATATGGTACTGACAAGTCACTGTTCTAATACATATATGGTACTGACAAGTCACTGTTCTAATACATATATGGTACTGACAAGTCACTGTTCTAATACATGTATAATATTGACAAGTCACTGTTCTAGTACATGTATGATATTGACAAGTCACTGTTCTAGTACATATATGGTACTGACAAGTCACTGTTCTAATACATATATGGTACTGACAAGTCACTGTTCTAATACATGTATAATATTGACAAGTCACTGTTCTAATACATATATGGTACTGACAAGTCACTATTCTAGTACATGTATAATATTGACAAGTCACTGTTCTAATACATATATGGTACTGACAAGTCACTATTCTAGTACATGTATAATATTGACAAGTCACTGTTTTAGTACATATATGGTACTGACAAGTCACTGTTCTAATACATATATGGTACTGACAAGTCACTATTCTAGTACATGTATAATATTGACAAGTCACTGTTCTAATACATATATGGTACTGACAAGTCACTATTCTAGTACATGTATAATATTGACAAGTCACTGTTTTAGTACATATATGGTACTGACAAGTCACTGTTTTAGTACATATATGGTACTGACAAGTCACTGTTCTAATACATATATGGTACTGACAAGTCACTATTCTAGTACATGTATAATATTGACAAGTCACTGTTCTAATACATATATGGTACTGACAAGTCACTATTCTAGTACATGTATAATATTGACAAGTCACTGTTCTAATACATATATGGTACTGACAAGTCACTATTCTAGTACATGTATAATATTGACAAGTCACTGTTTTAGTACATATATGGTACTGACAAGTCACTGTTCTAGTACATATATGGTACTGACAAGTCACTGTTCTAATACATATATGGTACTGACAAGTCACTGTTCTAATACATGTATAATATTGACAAGTCACTGTTCTAATACATATATGGTACTGACAAGTCACTATTCTAGTACATGTATAATATTGACAAGTCACTGTTCTAATACATATATGGTACTGACAAGTCACTATTCTAGTACATGTATAATATTGACAAGTCACTGTTTTAGTACATATATGGTACTGACAAGTCACTGTTCTAATACATATATGGTACTGACAAGTCACTGTTCTAGTACATATATGGTACTGACAAGTCACTGTTCTAATACATATATGGTACTGACAAGTCACTGTTCTAATACATGTATAATATTGACAAGTCACTGTTCTAGTACATGTTTAATATTGACAAGTCACTGTTCTAGTGCATGTATAATATTGACAAGTCACTGTTCTAGTGCATGTATGATATTGACAAGTCACTGTTCTAGTGAATATATGATATTGACAAGTCACTGTTCTAGTGCATGTATGATATTGACAAGTCACTGTTCTAGTACATGTATGATATTGACAAGTCACTGTTCTAGTGCATGTATGATATTGACAAGTCACTGTTCTAGTGCATGTATGATATTGACAAGTCACTGTTCTAGTGTATGTATGATATTGACAAGTCACTGTTCTAGTGCATGTATGATATTGACAAGTCACTGTTCTAGTGCATGCATGATATTGACAAGTCATTGTTCTAGTGAATTTTATTGATTGTCTGATATTAAAACAGGTCGTTCGAATGACCTGGGCGACACTTTAGGTGTGTAAGTGAACGTAGTATCATTTCGTAGCTTATGCGTACAGTATCACGGTTGTGGGTTGCAATCCCAGAGCTTTTTCGAAATTCCAGGATTTTAGTGGCTCAAATGAACTATGTAATGAAATGGGATTTTTTAAAAGTCCATATTACGTACATACGTACGATTATTTTCATTGCAATGAATGTCAGGTAACAGAACGGAAAGCATCACTGCACCAATGAACTGCGAACCACAAATCACAGTTTATATATATCTTGACTTCACTTCAGGTACCATCTCACAACGATTCCTGTGCCAACCCAACACGGTAACCTAAAATAATGTATTCAGTCACTTCTACGTGTTCATTACATATGTATTATTTTAATAATATATTCAGAATAATATTCAACTAACAGTAAATAAGTCGATTTGTTTTGGTTGGTTGATTCAGTGTTTTATGGCACAAAGCAGCTGGGCTATTTGTGCCAAACATCCGATAAAAAGTTAAAATTAAAGTAAATTTAGTAAAATTAATTAAAGGAAATTAAGGTAAAACAATACAAGGTTAAAAAAAACATAAATAGAATAAAACCAATGTTTATATCTTGTCTACAATGTTAAGAGAAAAACTACAGTAATACAAGTTGTAAAGAACTTTCTGTAGCATAATGGTAATTATCATAACTCGCCAGGAAGACTAACAAAAACCACCGTTAGTTACCTGAAGTTGGCCTTTCCAATCCTGGTTTCGAATATTTTGACGTTAAAGTCATTTTCCAATTTCAAATCGAACTAGATGAACTGTCATTTTAAAATGGAATCACATTAAAAAAGGTCTAATGTATAAAATAAAAACTTAAAAGGCATTAAAAGGATTAATGGCCTTTAAAAAAACTAAAAACATTTCCAAGGTGGACAGTGTCATCATCACCAATAACACTAACGTTGTGGACAAACCTTGGGACAGAACATGTTTAAAATGGTGCTGTCGTAACGACGACAAAAAAGTAAAATGTGGCTTGTTGTGATCTCAGTGTTACACAAAATACACACTGGTGAATCAGTTCAAGATAAAAGAAAACGGTGAGTTAAAAAACTGTGACCAATGCGTAGTCTAGTTAGAACAACTTCCTCTTTCCTATACTGATAATGCCAGAGCAGATTGATCTAGCTGCGGTGTCGGTGAGTTCATGCCCGCGAATACCAACGTGGCTCTGTATCCAGAAAAACTGGATAGAAGAAGATGTTAGAGAGAAATGGGCCAGTCGGTATCGATATCAGCGAGAACAGGGTGTGAACTGACATGAAGCAATTCCAGAGCCAGTAGAAAACTGAGTGAGTCAGTATACATAGTGCAGTTTGAGTACTGTTAGCTTCTACATGATCCAGGGCAAGAGAAATGGCGTATAGTTCAGCAGTGAACACAGAAATTGTAGAGGGGATTCCGTGTGCAAACATCGAACCACAACAAACCATAGCGGAGCCTGTCAGTCACCTTATTTCGAACTATCTATATAAATAGGAATAAAAGGATGGTTCGAAAGATGTTCAGCAAATAACAGACAGTATTTCCAATCGGGAATGTCTGCTTTTCTCAGGTGAATTAAAGATAGGTCACATTTGGGGATTTGTAAGAAGACATGTTGGGATGGGCTGACCAGTGAATACTGTAATGTTATCCAAGGACAAACCCAATTCATCTAACTGCACCTGGATACGATGGCCAAAAGGAGCAATGGCAGATCGTAAGTTCTGAAAAAGTATGGGTCACCGAGGAAGGAAAATACAACCCCAGGTGAGATGATTTGGAAAGGAACAAAGTTTCGAAGCATATAGTAAATACAGTCGCAAACAGCGGATGTGCAAAGAAGGTTCATGAGACTCAGTGCAGAGCTGAAGTCCTTGATGATGAATAGGTTCCAGCATCTTTAAGGCTGAGGTTCTGGCAGAGTCACAGACCAGTGATCCATAGCCGAGTTTTGATCAAATAAAAGCACGATATATCTTTAGCATTGAACATTGAGAAGACAGAATTATATTGCCCACTGACCTTTCAAATCTTGTGTACATGGCTGTGGAACTGGTGGTAGAAGATATGCTGGTTGTGAACTTAAACCAAGATTACTTCTGGCTTTGACGTCTTACCAACCGAGCACATGCAGGAGCCTGCTAGAAAGCGATGCAGTTTGAAAGTGTGGGATATTTACGGAAAGTATCCCAAGCTCGTTTTTGAGCCTTCCCTGCCATTTGGCAAGCAGGATTCCTCCACGGATAAGGATATTGTGGAAAACGTGTCGAGGTTTTAGGAATACATTGAGCAGCTGCTTGTATAATACAATCAGCTACTACTGCCACACGTCGTCTACTGATGGCTTACAGACGATAGCAGAATCAAGTTCTCTGAGAGCAGTGAAAGAGGGCCAGTTTGCATGATCCAGCTTCCACCTGCCATGCAGGTCTGGTGACATCGACCACAACCAGTCTCTCTCAAAATTATAGGAAAATGATCATTGCCACGTGGATTATTGTCAACCCCCATGAAAAATGGAAGAATAGTGATGGGGACAAATGGAGAGATCAATTGCAGTAAAGGGCTGACTAGATGTGTGAAAATAAGTAGAAGAACCAATATTTAATAGAGAAAGGTTGTGATCAGAGCAACCCCTCCATATCAATATCAGTACTTGGATGATGTCCATTAAAGTCCCACAGGAGTAAAAAGGGAGACAGCAACTGTTCAATGAAAGCCTCAAGGTCTGATTAATCATAGGTCTCTCCTGGCTACAGATAGAGAGAACAAACAGTGATGGTATGACCCAAGGAAACATGGATGGCTACAGCCTCCAAGGGTGTATCGAGTAGTAAAGACAGGGTGGGCACATGCTGATCAACCAATAATGCCAATCACACAGCCTGTCATTTCTGTACAAAGAAAACCGCCGAAAAGTGACTGTATCGGCAGGTTTCAGAAACGTTTCCTGTAAGGAAAGACAAACAGGATCGTAGGAAGCAGTGATTTGATGTCATCCAGATTAGAAAGTAAACCTCGACAGTTCCATTGTATCAAGGTGGCCATTTGTATTTATGCGTAGGCGAATTGGGTGGAGAACTATTCTGTTTACGACCACGTCCTTTCTCTTTAATGTCTTTATTCGAGGGAGGTCTATCCACCTCCATGGATCCTGCCCTGGGTCGATTGAACAGGTCTTTGCTCTTGGAAGAGGATTCAAGTGACTGAGGACGTGAACGAATGATCGTTTTACATCTTGGAGTGGGAGAAGAAGATATATCCGAGGAAGTGCCTGTACTCGGAAACAAAGGAAGTGAATTTTGGAATTTGTTGGAATGTATGCAAGGGACAGAAATGGGTGTTGAAGTTGATTCGTCAACTTTTTTAACCATGGAGGTCAAAATACTTTCCATTTGTTTTAAGAAAAATTCGTTTGGAGGCACAGAGAGATCCATCTGCACTCCCACTGTAGTAATGGAATGAAGTGCAGCAGTATACGTCCGAGATGAAGTGATGGATAGTAACTTTTGAGTCTCAGGACAAGTAATGTTTTGAATCGTTTTCAAATGCTGCACCTCTTTTTCTCCCAACCATTTAGAGCAAGAATGAGAGTCACAGTGAGAGTCACTGCAATTGACAAAGTGAGAGGTCCGTTTCACACTCACAGGCATCGTGGTCCTGATTGACGTGTTTGAGTGACCAAACCGCTGACACTGAAAACATCTGAGTGGGTTTGGAATGTATGGCCGTACCCTACAATTAAGATAACCTGCCTTGATGGTGGCAGGTGGATGTAGTAATGTAAATGTGAGAACAAGGATATTGATCAGTATCATAATTCCATCTTTGTGAGTGGAGATGCACCTCACTGCAGAAATTCCTTAGGTGGAGAAACCAGCGAGAATCTCTGATTCGGAGATATTATTGAAATCCATCTCAACAATAACTCCTCTTGATGAATTCAAAGTAGCATGAAGTGTGAAGTCAATAGGTATATCCCCAATAGCCTTTGAATGCAAGAGGAGTTCACTGTGTTGAGATGTGGGAGTTTCCACCTATATGTCATCAGATCAAAGCTTCTTTACTGACTTTGGAGAGCCAGCAAGTCCCTCTAGTCCCTTCTGAAAGAAAAAGGGAGACATTTGCCGTAAAGGTTTGTCTGAAAGAAAATGCAGGATAAGAAAATGAGATACAACAGGTGGTACACATGTTGAAGATTGCTGCTAAGAATCTTCAAGACGTGGGTCGTTTACCTATGGACTGTTTTTTCACTATTTTATTTAAGTTTTTATTTGGAGGATCCATAATAAAAAAAGGAATATTTCGATGCCCACTGACCCCACCCACCATGGAGCCCTACGAGGGGACGCACTACAATGTCAAGCAAGGACACTGCAGTAACGCCAGGGTTTTCGTGAGCACTATACCCCAACACCAGCATCAGACACAATGTCCACAACACCTGTTGAGAACATTCAACACTGGTACTTGGTTGACCCTAGCCCAAGTTGACCAGCCGATGTAGACAAGGGGGCCACCCCAAGGCCGCCCGTTTACAGGAGTTCAAGGCCAAAGTGGTGTGTTAGGGTTGGACCCCTGAACCATCAGGATCCTCTCCTCCCCTTCACGGGTCGCCACGCACAGCAAACATGTGGGTGGAAGTTTAGATCCCAGAGGAGGTGAACTGAAATAACAGAAACTTCCCTGGGAAGTCTCCTCACCACATACAGGAATCCACATCGAGGGAGTTTGTTTTGAATTTCGCGCAAAGCTACACGAAGACCATCTGGGCTAGCCGTCCCTACTCTTGCAGTGCAAAACTAGATGGAAGGCAGCTAGTCATCACCACCTACCGCCAAGTCTTTGGCTACTCTTTTACGAACGAATAGTGGGATTGACCTCCACTTTACAACGACCTCACGGTTGAAAGAGCGAGCATGTTTGGTGTGATGGGGAGAAATTAGTTGAATATTGTGGATTTACACTAAACTGATTGAAAATGTCGAATGTACAATTACAAAAACGTTTACCTCAATAACAACACTTAGGGTCGAATTAAACACAAAACATCTGATCACAAGATAACACAGCACTGTACCCATGACGGACTGGAGATTGGCCGTTCACCACGACTTAATGACTTGTATTGTAAATAAATGCTATAAAGCCAGAAAAACTTCGTTGGGGCGTCAGGGTGGGAGTTACCGATCTTTACCCCCTCCATCAACTACGTGTATACGTAAAGGTCATTTTAACAGATATACACTCCAAACGCGGATAGACATTGTAATAAGATGCTCTTCAGATGTTTCATTAAGAAATAAAAAAGACAACTCATTATGATGTGTCAAGACGTGTAAAGAAAGTGATTGTCTAGATACTGTGATGAATTACTGTGTGAATGTGTGAAAATGTGTGTGTGTGAACGTGTGTGTATATATATATATATATATTTAATCTTACTACTCACAGATAGTTACTTGCCAAGTTTTATTTTTTATCAACTTTAACATCTTATTCCTGTTTGTTTGCAGTTTCTGCAAGACTGTGTCAATTTGTACAAGAAAAATATCTAATAATTCACTCGATCGTTGATATTTATTATTAAGTTATTCTGTGAAATCGCATTGCAGTATCGGAAAACCGGCATTATAAACTAAATTATGTACCCCAAGATTATATATGTGACTTTAAAACAACTTCATCAAAATCATCCTGCCAAAAGAGTTACAAGAAACATTGCTAGGCCTAACTGATGTTACACAATTTTGCACATAACACTGACATTTTAAAATAACTAGAACTTTTTAAAACCAATACGACAGCACGCTCGAAACATAACTGTAGATCAGAAAGTCTCGTACTTTCTTTTTGTCACTGACGACACCTTAACAGCCCAACTCACTTACCCTGATTTATGTGCCAACCTAACTACCACATGCAATGTTTTTGTAGTTTACTGTTGTTCTTATTTATACCTACAGTTTGATGAAACTCTTGCAACACCTCTACCAATTTGCCGGAACATAATGAAAACCACTGCTTTTGATAATAGATACAAGGCTGTCATGCTTTTCAGGTGAACAGGTTGCTCAACAATTGTTTTTCTTATAGCAAAGCCACAATGGGCTATCTGCCTGTGTCCACCGAGGGGAATCAAACTCCTGATATTAGCATTGTAAATCTGTAGACTTACCGCTATCCCAGTGGGGGACGTTACTCAACAAAGCGTTGGATTTTTTTTTTTCTTTACGTTTACAGCTGGTTGGTGTTATATCCAAACGTTTCACCTTATTGAACGTTTTTCTTGAAAAACAACTGAAAATACTCTCTAGTTGTTTCGTATTAAAAACAGACTAGTCTTATATTACATATTATTGTGATGTGAGTACAAATGAACCAATTGTGTAAAGTGCAGATTGTAACCATTAATTCAAACGAATATTCAGTAAAGACTGATAGCAAAATTATTTCCTAAGCTGGCATTATGCTAAGAAAAAAATACAAAACTGCGATGTGAAATACCAGCTAAATTTGATAAAATTACATTATCATGTCACCCTACCCAAACCTCACTGGTCTCGTGCGAAAATACGATTGGCTTAAGTTACGCAGGGTTTCCTAGAGTGGTCGATATCTACTTCCTGGGTTCGATTAAATTGTAGAAAGGGATGAATAAAGATCTAGTGGTCGATAGGAAGTCGAAAATGGTTCCCAGGTTAGGGTTCGCCAACGAAACTAATTGTCCTAAGCCTAACAGCAACAACAAGCGAATCTTACACGGTATTTAAATTCATACAGTAATAAAAACACGTAATTTTAAAAATAAATTTCAATTTAATTGCTTGTTTTATTTTATGCTTCCTAAAAATATTAACTTCGGTGTTGACGATAACTTTATAAATTCGACAATGTGTTGACAACTCAAAAATGTTTGGGTTTGGTTTGAATTTCGCACAAAGCTACACGAGGGCTATCTGCGCTAGCCATCCCTAATTTAACAGTGTAAGAATAGAGGGAAAGGCAACTAGTCATCACCCCCCTACCGCCAACTCTTGGACTACTCTTACCAACGAATAGTGGGATTGATCATAACTTTATAACGCTCCCACGGCTAAAAGGGGTGAGCATGTTTGATGTGATGGGGATTCGAACTCGCGACCCTCGGATTACAAGTCGAGTGACTTAGCCACCTGGCCATGCCAGGCCAAAACGTTTGGGAAACACTACTTTAGTATGTCTGCAACTACAGTTTCACCTATGTTCACCGCATTTTCACTCCGAACCTTCCCCCCCTTACAAAAATATGTGCAAACCAGAAGTTTTCTAAAACACTTCTGTTAACTTAATAAAACTAAAGTATAAACTGAATCACTGGATTGAATACGTTTCAAAAAAGTGCAAACATATGAGTTCTTCAATTCGTATGCATATTTACACACCTGGTTTAAAGTACGCACTTCCGATGCACACACAGACACACACATTTCTGTATCGGTCTGACAGAAAAATACAGATTTCTCTTTCCGGCAGAAAATTCAACATTTATTTACTTCTTCCCCAAAATAATTCTTCCCTCGAACGTTAACAGATAAAATACATCAAACTAAGTATCCAGGGTATCAACTTAGTAATATCATCTTTGTCAATATAATTTTGTTTTCATGCATAAGAAATTAAAGATTTCGTTTACGAAACGATAAAAGGTAACTTTTGGTTTTACCGTATTTTGATCACGTTTTGTCACATAATTAAATTTGGATAAAACTTGTCAAAAAAACATGCAAGGTGTGTTACAATGTAGTGTTCATACACCTTTCAAATACTGACAATTTTAAAAGTACACTATTTAAGATATTGTGCGACTTCAAGTAATTGATGACCGAAATGAAATTTCTATTGATACACTTATCAGTAAACATCACCATTATGCCTACTGTTTAACAACACGCAAATTTATTAAAATCATGCTTCGCCACCTTGAACTTAAAAACGTTCACACCGAAATTATTAGAATTAAATCAAATTAGGAAAATATACACCTGAAAGGAATGAAACCAACAATAGTTGTTTAAATGCCAGTTTTTTTTTATGTATACATTGTACATTATTAGCACACGTGTCATTCGCTACTTGCCTTTCCCTATTCATAGCAAGTGTGCTCTCTTCCACAAAGTTAATTACACATTGTTATAACCGAGGTAAGTTTATCACAAGGATATGCGGATTTCATGAAAACAAAGGGGCTTCTAATGATATTGCAAAGTCGTGAACTTCACACATAGATATTCAATTAATATTTCTTTTAACTTGGTACTTTTAAAATATTCGTCACTTGTTTTGTCAATCATGTACATCTTCAAAAATAGGCTTTTCCATCAGTAGATCTAGTAAACCGTATCAATTAATTCCTCAGTAAATCACGTAAATGTGTCCAATTTTTGATCAGTAGATCAAGTGAACTGCATCCATTTTTTCACCAATAAATTCAGTAAAATGTGTATTGTATCAATTTTCCATCAGCAGGTCTACTACAACGTGCTTGCATTTTCCTGTCAGTGCAATCAATCTACCATATGTTCACCAATAAAACCAATCAACCAAACAATTTGTCCACATAAATTCTCCATAAGCACAATCCACCAACACTGCCCAAGTTTCAACACTCCAGTCTATTAACCAACAACATATTCATCCTTCCACCAGACAATTAACCAACTATACGTCTTTTTGTTCAATGCAATCAATCAACCATCTATCAGTTTTTTCAACAGTACAACGAACAATTCAAATGTCAAAAAATCAGTACCATCAACCAATCGTATGCGTGACATTCCTTCTGTAAATCGAGTTAATACTTTATCCGTTCCCTTGTTAGTTCGTCTGGCTAATTTTAACTTTCCCCAGTTGTCGAAATGTCAGTTAGTGACCTTAGCTCTTGCATTCACAGTTGTTAAGTTTGTATGTTTATAATGCTAAAACCAGATTTTCAAATCCGTGGTCAGTACAGATAGCGCACTGTTTTAAAGATATCACACATCTTAGTATTCTCAGTTTGTCCACTCATTCACTGACTTGGCTGCTCTTCCCCTTTTATGTACCAATTCTTATCCACCATACTCCTCCCCCCTTTACCCAATCAAACACACCTATCTTTCTACTCATTTACCGATTTGCCGTTTCACTAACTACCCCCGGTTTTTTCCCATTCAAACACATCTATCTTTCCACTCATTTACCGATCTGCCGTTTCACTAACTATCCCCGGTTTTTTTCCCATTCAAACACATCTATCTTTCTACTAATTTAGCGGTCTGCCGTTTCACTAACTACCCCCCGTTTTTTTTCCAATTCCAACACATCTATCTTTCGACAAACTTAGCGGTTTTTTTTCCAATTCCAACACATCTATCTTTCGACAAACTTAGCGGTCTGCCGTTTCACTAACTACCCCCCGTTTTTTTCCCATTCAAACACACCTATCTTTCTACTCATTTACCTATCTGCCGTTTCACTAATCATTTTATACACCTAATACTTTTCACGTCCTATTTCCCATCAATGCCTATATTCACCCGCAACTGTTCTTTCATTTTAACCCACTAATATGAAGTAATTCAATGAACTTTGCCTCATTGCAAGAAAAAGAAAATTAATATATTCAATTAACCTTAGTTTTCAACTACAGAGCCCTTTCGCGAACTAATCACATCACCGTCAGCTGTCACGGACACTATAATTGAGGGTACCTAAAACAGGTTGTGACTGTCTGTAAACTAGACTAATTATCCCCAAAGTAGAATTCAACATGATCTCAATAGAAAAGTTAACCAATGAAACAGCACCCCAAGCAGTAAGACGGTAATTACGCTGGAATCGCTAATTACTTGGGAGAATATGACGCTCAACACTTTTAACCGTATGCTAACAATTTCAATTGTCATTATTCTGTGTATTGTACCACAGTTAAAGTTTAAAAATTAGACTGTTAATCAGTTCTTGGTATCAGAATTACAATGTGGACCGGCCCTTACGATTGAGGTATTATAGTGTAACATCTCTTACTAACAAAGTTAAATCGTGGACCAATCACTACTAACAAAGTATTACAAAGGAACATCTTTTAATAACAAAGTTAAATCGTGGACCAATCCTTACCAGCAGAGTATCACAGAAGAAAATCTCTTACTAATATGGTTACACTATGGACAAATTTTAAAATGTTCATATTCACAGATACTCTAAAGTTGGAAATCTTTTGATTTTCCATCATCATGGTAAAATACACAACCCGCAACGCACTGTTTCATCAAAGTACAAACGACTTGAAACGATTATAAATGTTTGGATGTTCGCACGTTATTCGAGACGTTTTCTTCATGGTTTTCCCCTTTCTTGGAAAACGAGATTTTGTGATTCACTGTGTTTTGATTTTGATTACGTACTTCGTTTGGTTTTTGTTTTGTTTTTTTGCGTTTACGCTCAACGTGCCTATAGAGCTGATTTATCACGTGATATCAGTTACGATATTGAATTCACGCAAATAGAAATGTACGCGCCTTGAGGCTGCTACGCTAATTAAACGCACGTGACGACAAATATCAGACACCGTATCTCGAGCAGCCATTTAACAGTTTCGTGGTCACGTGTTGAAATCTTTTAATTTAATGGCTAGCAGTTAATCAAAAGGAAAGCCCAGGAGCTGGAGAAAATGAGTTGTGTTCCACAAGCTAAAAACGATTGTCTGGAGCAAACAGAGCATAAGATGTGCTGATAAATCTAGGGGATTGGCTAAACGATGAGGGGTTATCTATATATCGCACCATGGTAGCTTTCATCAGCATCACCAATTGTAAAAACCAAACTATTAACTTTAAAATGTGAAAAACAACGTGCTTTAGATCTTTAATCGAGCTACAACGCTCACGAATCTTAAATGTCTCACGAAATGTGCAAATCAGTAAGTGAGTGAAACCTACCGACATATAATCATCTACCTGTCATACACATCAACTCAGTATTGGAGAAGCCATCTGCCTTAATACGTTTCATGGTAGTTGGGAAAACAAATTTTGGTTTTACTTTTGCAGTGTACGACAAATGCAACAGAACATGATGTTTAAGACAAATAATTGAAATATTAAATATGGGTTCATAAATTAAAGGCCTCGTATTTATAATTCATGCAAGGATTTATCATTAAGGATTAGGGAAAAGAAATCTAGACTTAGCTGGCAGTCGTCACGAGGTGTGCACGAAGTGCTGTATATTTAAAATGACGGACCGGCAAAAGTCATGGCGTCTCATACCTTATCGTACGTTAATTCATCTAACTATTCATTGCCTTGACGCAAGACAGATTAATGTAATACCAAGCATAACAGGAAGTGTTACTGACACACCAAGCACGGCATGAAGCGTTTCCGACATATCAAGCATGGCATGAAGCGTTTCCGACATATCAAGCATGGCATAAAGCGTTACTGATATACCAAACATGACATGAAGTGTTTCTGACATACCAAACATGGCATGAAGTGTTTCTGACATACCAAACATGGCATGAAGTGTTTCTGACATACCAAACATGGCATGAAGTGTTTCTGACATACCAAGTATGGCATGAAGTGTTACAGAGAGAATATATTTTATAGTACAATGGATCACCCTTTACTTCAAACAAAATCTTCAATGCATGTGATGGTATATTAAAATCTATGTTGAGAAACCATTAGACACAAAGCATATAATTTTATATAGTGTTATATCTTAAGCTGATAAACATTACTTGTATGTTCATCAATTAAAAAAAATGTAGTTTTATTTCAAACAAAACTTTCTATGTACAGTGTTATAATTAACTACAGATAGACTTTTATTTCACTTCAATTTTTTCTTTCTATAGCCAATTAATGAATCTTCAGTTCTTTGATAGATTGTTTAGGCAGAATATTCATGACACTTTGTAGAATAAATGACAACTGCTTGTTGTGGAGACACAAGTGTGGAGGACAACGTTTCAAATGTCTTCCTCTACACATGTGTCTCCACACAGGCATTTGCCGTCTATTCTACAAAGTTTTGGTCTTCAGTTCTATTTCATAATATTTTTGTTTCTTATTCTACCAGGTATGTTTAGCACAATAAGTACTCTCTACATTAACCAAGTTTATTTTGTTCACCTAATCAACACGTTTCTGGAAATAAAGAGAAAAAAAAAAGGAACATGCAAGTTAATTCATTAACTTATTAGTTAAGTCATGCAAAAAACTCTCTATATCTTCACTTTTCTGCAGGCAACATTTTTAAATGTAATAAGTTTTGGTCCAAGTTTAACCAACCTTTTTTCTCATGCAAATAATGGTCTCTCCTTCAAGATACCTTAAAGGAATATTATCGACTTCTCTTATAGATATATTTTTAGATCCAAACTTTCAAATTCTTTAATATGGGTATAATCGTATTAGGTTACTTTCTGTTAGCACTATATCCAATGTTGTTTTTAAGACTCAGATATACAATGTTAATAAAATCACACAGAAAAAAAAACACAGAAACTTATGAAATATAGAACTTTAAGTGGTGTTTTGGATACTGATTCTTTGTCTCAAATTGTTGTTTTAAACAGCGTATTAGAGGAACTTTTAATTCATCCATATCTGTGCATAAAATTTCCATTTCATTAATTGATATTCTAGAGGAAAGACAGCTAATCAACAGCATCCATTACCTCTTCTAATGTAATGAACTACGGGATTTGACTGTCACTCAAACTATTTATACTTTTCTTTTTTTTGCAACAATGGAACATAAACTATGAATCCTTTGATTTGCAGCAGAGAAATTACAATTAATGGGCCACACTCAACCCTTATTCTTTGATTATAATACATCCACATAATTAAGAAAATATCAATATTTTGTTACATTGGCTAAGTAAGTTTTAATAATCTGTCTTTTCACTATTTATTCAGAATAAATAAATAATTAAATAAAACAGAAGGGCTTTTTTTTCTTTGATTGTTATTGTCAAAAACCATATTCTATTTGTACTTTTTGTAATATATTCATTCATACAATATTCACTAAATGTTTATTTAGTGCACTGAAATTGAGCATCAAGATATTTAAAAAACAAAGCACAACACAAAGTGCCTTTTCTCTATCATCGCTCATATAAAATTGTGGTCTAGGATTTAAAAGAATGGTTCTCATCAGTGATGTAATACTTTTCATCAAATTAATGCTACTGAGATTGTGCAAGTTATTTAATAATGCTGTAATACCTCACTATTATCTACTCGATTTTACAGGAATATTACTATATTTGCTGAAATACCATAAGATGGTTTTATTTTTTCCTGTCTATAATTTTCGTTTGTTTTCCAAGACAATTGTTACAAGATATTAAACATCTTAAAGCCTCAATGGGATAAGCTTAAACTTTAAATAAACCAATGGTACAATAGTTTGTGCAAGATCGCACAAAAAGTGACAACTTCACATTAATATCACTAAACTGTTTGTGTAGTTTTTAATAATCCACTGAGCAATTTCCTTTCTCCCAACAAAGTTTCAGCTTTGACCAAGATGCAGAGATTTTAAACTTAATAGAAAGAACTGCACAGTGACCTCTATTTAATTTTCAGGTTGAGTTGTTTGGAATGAAGGTATCAGAAATCAATCTCTCAAGATATAAAAACAAAAACACACAAAAATCAATCAGAAAGTCAGAGAAAAAAATCTAATGTGACAGAAAATCCTTAATAAGTAAAACAAACATTGATTTCAACTTATATAAGGTAACTAACTAATTAGATTCTGGATTTAAAAAATAAATGTCATAAAATTCACTTACATCATTCCTTATAGCCAACATTACATTAGAAAAGGTTTTTAATTAGCCCATAAACTGTTCACATGACAAAAAATACAGAATGATAAATTACCAACTTGAAATATTCATAAGTTTCTATGTTGTAAACAGGCATTAATTTTAGTTTGGTACCAACACAGATTTATTCATGTGTAATATGATATCAAGATCATTAGCCCAAAATTTTCATTTGAATCTGAAAACTCAAGTGATGTAGCTTGTTTGTTTTTGAATTTTGTTTGTTTGAAGCTGGATGAGATATATCTGCACTAGCCGTCCCTAATTTAGCAGTACAAGACTAGAGGGAAGGCAGCTAGTCATCATCAGCCACCAACAACTCTGGAGCTACTCTTTCACAAATGAATAGTGAGAATGACCATCACAATATAATGCCCCTACAGCTGAAAGGGTAAGCATGTTTGGTGTGATGGGGATTCAAACCTACAACCATCGGATTACGAGCTGAGCGCTTTCACCACCTGGCCATGCCAGGCCATGATGTGGAGCTACAGTACATTTATCAGTACAGGACTATATAAACTCCAATATACTAAAGTATTTGGTACCACCAAATAATATCTAATTCCTTATTTTATAATCTTTCAAAGACTTAGCATATTATATGCTGCAGCTGAAGATAATTCTGTTATAGATCCAAGGGAATTATTTATCAAGTCTTAAAGATGATTTCAAGAGGTATGTAGTGTTACATTTATGGATTTTTCTCAGTAATTATTATGCAAGCCACAACAAGTATGTTAAACTCATCAAAACCTCTAGTTTTGGCATTACTTTAAAGTATACAACAGTAGCCCAAATACTGGAAAAAGTCACTAGATGGTTTTCTGGAAAGTTAAGATTTTAAGAACATCATCAGATCTTTTAAGCTTGAAAACACATGACAATAACATGCTACATGCAATTCATTCATTTTTCACAAAAAAAAAGTGCTGAATACAATACTTCTATTCACACACATACATAATTAATGGCATTTAAAAATAATAAAAAAATCCAACCTTGGATTTCCTCGTAGTGCAGCATGATGAAGAGCATTAAAGCCGTTGTTGTTAGTAAGACTGATGTCAGCATTGTGGTCTAAAAGCAATGTTAGCATATCATCTCGTTTCTTACTGATGGCATCATGAAGTGCCGTGTCTCCTTCCGAATCCTACAAGAAGAACAGAAAATTATTCAAAATATTAAACACTGAAGAAATATAATCATTTCCAAGACAAAATTAAGTTACAACTCCAAGCCCACTGACAGAAATCAGACCCCAATGCTCAAAACAAGCAAACGACAAAAAAAAAGTATTTTGGTGGATACGATACATTACATTATCCCTGTCATTCAAAGGTGTCATCTCTATCACTCAGTTACCTTTCAAACAACACTTCCACTTTCTAGCAAAAACAATACACTGTATTTTTCAATTAAACAAAGTTGTTATACAGGCTTTACTTTCATTAAACTAGTATTAAATTTAAAATAATTTTTATATTCATACTCTCTACTTAAAAATCTTAAGAGTATGTCACTTTACAAGTACTTTACCCAAGTAACAGATTCATAAACACAGCTCTAACATGACCTATGTTATTGCTGTGGACACAAGTAACTACTGAAAATCATAATTTCAAGTTAATGTAAAAGAAAAAGAATTATGAATAAGATTTTAGAATTAAGGACAGAATAAAAATTATATGCAAATGTTTAAAAACAGTGGAGCATTTAAGTAGGGGCTAGAGGAGGCTAAGCCCCAGAGCCCATGGTCTTTATGGCAGTCCATTGATAATTTTGTTCAGTGTAAAATTACAAGATGAAAGTCCCACAAAAATTATTAGCCCCTGGGCCCACACAACCTTAAATCTATCACTGGTTTAAAATCTTATATTCAATAATACAGCACATTCAGTGAGCCATCTTACCTGCAAGCTGGGATGACATCCCAGCTCCAACATTATTCTCACCACACCAATGTGACCTTTGTTAACAGCAATGTGTAGGGTGTTTGTCGAAGCTTGTTTCGTGCATTCAAGTCTGCACCAGCACGAGCCAACACATCAACAACACCAGGTTCGTCACCAAATGCTGCAAGGTGAATAGCTCGATCCCCATCTTTGTCCTAAAAGGCAGACATAAAAATAAACAAAGGTAGCTTCAAGTTCAAGTAGACTATTTTGAAAAAGGAGATAAATATAACACACAATTATTCAGACTGCATTGTTTTAAAATGACGTCATGTACAGATTTTAAACCAACCATTACAGATCACCATTATACCAAACTAAGGCCAAACTTAATTACAATGATTAACCCAAGAACACGCTAAATCAACATTTTTTATGCGTTTCATTTTTAACCAATGAAATAAAATCTTTTACTTTCGTCATCTAAAATAGCTAAATTTAAGATTATTTTAATATAATCATAACCTATATATTCCAACAAAGTTCCCTTGACAGTATTACCAAATATACCTGCTACACAGGTATGCAATTAATCTAAGAAAAGTTATATCTATAACTGATCAAGTTTCATATAATATTAACATAATTATTGTATGTAGCATTTACAAATATGCAGTTTACTATTCAAAAACAGTATGTGTTACAAGTGTACATAATTAAAAAAAGAAACGTTTCTTAAACTGAAATATCAAACTCTTTACTCTTACATCACTGCTCTACACTTATCATTCTGTTTCTTCTACAAATAAGCAGTTTGAACTATCAGTAAACACACAATATAAGACTATCTTCAGAGAATTACAATAAATTAGATCATACATTTAAAAAAGGCAATGCTTGAAAGAAAACTTATCTTCCATAGTTATCTATCCTGCAAATTTGGAAAAAAATGACCCATATTATTAACTTCCAGATTTGGAATAAAAATAATAACTATAACATTCATTCAAACTAAGAACTGCATATGGTCAGTCAAAGTAACAAATACATATGGTAATTTCAACTATGATGGTGTTACAATGTTATGGTTAATCCCATTATTTGTTGGTAAAGGGTAGCCCAAAAGATGGCATTAGGTGGTGTTGACTAATTGCCATCCCTCTAGTCTATCACTTGGAACTGATAGTTCTCAAGTAACTTTTCACAAAAAACAAACAAACAAACACTCAGAAATTCTTATAAGTAGTTACATACAGTCAATCAAAGTAATAATTTTACACAGTCTGTATCACCCAGAGAATTATTTGGGACCAAAGTATATCCTTCGTTCAGATCCCTACTCCAGCAGAAACTTTAAGTTTTTAACTGGGCCTATTTCCCCGAGCTATCTGTAGTAAATGTATCAGTAATAACAGTAATACCATCATGTAACATGCCTTGAAGACTTCCCCTAAAGAAAGAAAACAAAGTTTATATTTTCATGCTAGTGATATGTATTCTAGAGTATATAAATGTTCTGTTAATAGTTGGTAGCACACGTATCCAATACAGTATGTTATGATATTTTATATGCACCAACATGACTTACATTAATATAAATGTTTAGTTCGAAGACAAAGGACATGTGACCAATAATGGTACATTATGACATTATATACACCAACATTACTTAACATATAAATGTTCAGTTGAAAGATGACTAGATGTGTCGAACATCAGTACATTATGACGTTATTTTATATACACCAACATTACTTCAATAATTAGCACTGTAATAAGACATACAGATTTGGAAAACTGGATACAATAGCTTTACTGAAGTGATTAGCTGAATGACTGTTGTACAGTAAATATCATTTATATAAAACACAAAACACAGTGGTAAACATATGGTAATGTTAAAACTATGTAGTTCATTACTAGTTAAACACCAATAAATTATTGTCTTGTACTTTACAGATGGAACAAAACCAACAAAACTTCCCTAACAGACCACCCTAGATGTGTTACTGCCCATCAACCCACTTTGGTGAATTTTTGACAACAATGCCCTCCTTTTTTTCCAAGAAATGTAGCAGTTCAACATGTACACTCTTTCTGAGAGGAAATCAGAAGGCAGATGGATATCCAATGTGGTAAAGGCACTGAAGTGATTGGGATGGTCACTGTAGGATTTTGTGTTCTATACAGGTGATGCATTGTCACAGGACCCCTTAAATACTAATGTCCATATACAACAAGTGCTTTAAAACCTAATATTCCAACTTATGGAGAATAGAGCCAGTATCTGTCAAACATACACCACCAGCATTTGATGTACTTCATTTAAAACCAAATAATACTGACAATAAAATCTAAATATATTTTAGCTGAGTTCTGTGACACAAAATATACAATTTAATACACTTATCTGCACTTTTGTCTGGCATATCTACAAACATGAAAGATTTGCACTTTTGTTACATTTGTGAACTAGAAATATACAAAATATTTACAATCTTAAGGATCACCCTTTGTCTAACTTCCTGCCAATTAAAACAAACAATATTTTGCAGTAGTATCTTGTATAACAGCTGAAGTATAAACTCACTTCTCCAACATACAGTAATTTCTACACTTCTAAAAGAAAAACAGACTAACTTTGGCTTCAGTATCCTTTAGGAACTACAAGTATTGAACTGAAGGGACAAGCTGCACCACCATATAATACTTTTTAATAAGTTTACAATTTCCCCAACTAGATAATAGTTTCCTACCCAAAAACAATAAATGAACATAGACATACAAATAAATGTGGTACCTTTAATTTCAGTCAGAAAGATTGAATAAAAATTATATGGTAAAAATAGAAGAAAAATTTAATAAACTAAACCTGCTTTCAACATTGTGGTCACGGGATTATTTACTGTATGACATTTCAAAGACAGGCCTACATTTTGTACATGGAATTAATTATAGCATTAAGAAAGTTGAAACCAATTTAATTTAATTAATATCATTATTTTTTTCTCTTCTCTCATGAAATCATGGTTACCACTCTTGGAAAACCACTATTTTCTTAAAATAAAGGGTACATGTAAGAGTCATTAATCTGATTTTGGCAGCTGAAGGATTAAAAAAATGGGATAAAAAGAATTTGGTAAAAAGAAAAATAGGAGATTATATAAGTTGAATGTTAAAGTGCAGTTGATTGCCAAAGACAAAAGAGTTAAAAAATGGGAAAAAAGGCTTAAATAAAAAAAGAAGTTCAACAAAAAATTGGGTAAAGAGAGTTATATAAACAATGAAATTTTATTGAAAAAAGACTGGGTAAAGAGAGAGAAACTTAAAATAGAAGTTTATTAAAATAGAGATTAGTTGAAGAGAGTTTCATAAAAAATGGAAGTCCATGAATGCTTATTTTTATATTAATTTTACTTGTGTTTTTTTATGTGCTGACCTTTATCAGCAAAAAACAATAAAACTTATTGTGTAAATGTAATAATTTTCCAGAAATGTTCAATCATCAAGTGAATAAAAATCCATTAGAGCTGTATCATGAGACAAAGCATTTCCCCTTGACCTTGCTAATTTTGTGAAGTGCCCTTCCAAGGAATTTCATTCACTTCAAACTTTGCACTTAATTATTTTGCTTCCAATGCTTGTGGGAAAAAATTAATAAACAAATATACTTTTATCATTATACAGCTTTTTATCTCTTAGATTTAATTTTTAGGTTATGTTTTAATTTCTTCACACTCCACAAAAGTTTGACAATATTTTTTATAACCAACACTTGACAAAAGCAACAGTGTCTTCTTTCTGTTGCATTACAAATATTTGAAATGCATGAGTCTCTCAAGCAATAATGTACTCTAGTTTGATAATGGCTTGACTTGAGAGAATGCTGAAAGCCTAAAAATAAACTAAAGAGAAAGTAGAAATATTTGTTATTATATAATTGATGTAGTAACTTACTCTAAATATTATTTGGAAACTTAAATGTCACTCAAGTCCTCTTTCCAAGTTACAAAGCTGGTAAATTAACTAAGTTAAGGCAAAAGCCACAAATATTTATGACTGAAACTCCATAAACTTTTATAGAGCCATCACCAAAATTTAATGAAATTTAACATGGCTGGCTCCTGAAACAGATTTCAGTTTTGAACTCTCCAGTCTGCTGTAAGTAAAAGGAACCAAATTTTATCTACAAAAAGATCAGTAATACACAGACATTTTGTACAGGACCCCCTTTCTATACATTATGTGTTCAGGATATTTTACTTAACAGCAATAATATTTGTACAGTAGTTTTTGAAACTTCTTTTTGCAGATATAACATATGTTCCTATATTTATCACCAATAGATGTGTGACCTACAGACACAGTATTTATAATGTAGCTTTAATACTACGTTTACAAGAATAAAGTACAGAAACATGTATAGTTTTTAAAAGAATTATTCTTTTCATGTTTCTATAAAACTCTGATTAGTAGGGTTACCGAGAAGAAAATCATAGCATTTGTAATAAACATACATGTTTACATTTCCATAGAATTCCAATTATGGAAACTAAATTCCAACTTGGCAGAAAGCACTTTTAAACATTTTCACTTCAATACTTTGATCTCCATGTAACAGAAAACTGGAGCAAATCTTACTTATACTTTTTACTGAAACTCAGGCATGTTATAGTATTTCCAAAACTGTACATAAAACTTAAATCCCATATGGATGAACATAATTTTTTCTTAGCCATATTTTCTGGCCTAATCTTACTGCCTGTGGTGGCACGTGAATGAGTTAGAATATTAATATATTTACCAATGATTTTGTAGTATCAATGCTTAGTTTCTGTGATACAGACATACTACACAAAACTTGGAGAAGGTTATTGGCACAAGTTTAAAAAAGTGCAGTTTATAACTGCCTTAACAATAGATGCATTAATTATGAAATGTATTGGTTAATCCTTTTATTAATAACATGAGCACATGGGAATGTATTCTTTAATAGATTGTTTAGGCAGAGTATTCATGATGAAACTTTGTAGAATGGATGGCAACTGCCAGTTGTGGAGATACAAGCGTAGAGGACGACATTTCAAAAGTCTTTTGCCTTTTGTCTTCAGGTTACTGTATGTGTAGATGTTGTCGGTCTTTCATAGTGTCCTGGCAGATTGTGGAGAGCATGTTATGATTGGTTGGATTATCACTGCTTCTGATTGGAGGAGAGACTTCCTGTACATTCAACCAATGGCAGCTACAGGTTACTCACCTCTAATCCAGAATCTCTGTTTAGTGAAGGTTTAATAGTGTTAATATAAAATGATTCTTTGATTTGTCTTGTCTTTCATAAATTGTTGTTTGTGTCAATGATTCTAGTTTTCTCCCAGTTTATTCTGTGTCCAGTTGACGTGGTGTGCTCTGTAATGGCTGAATTTTGTGTTTTCATGAGTCTTGTACTATCTTTATGTTCTTTTATTCTTGTCGTGACTTTTCTTCCAGTTTCTCCAATATATGTATCGTTGCAGGAACACAGAATGTCATAGATGACATTTTTTGAGATTCTCTTTGGTAGGTTGCTGTTTGTTTTTTACCACAATGGACTTTAAGATATTGTGGGATTTGCACTGGACTTACATGTTGAATTTCTTGGCTACGCATTTTGAGTAGTTCACTGAAATGTTGTAGGTATGGTAGGTAAATGGTGATAGTGTTGATAACTTTCAAATAATTTCTTTCTGTCTTGGTCTTCTTAAAAAAGTTTTTTTATGAAAATGGAGGTGTAACCACTCTGTTTAAAACTCTTTACGATCTTTTGGCATCCTGCTTCGATGGATGTCTTATCGCAAATGTTTTGTGCTCTATTGTTTAAGCATTGGATTATACCACGTTTTATCGAGGTTGAATGACAGGACTGGAAGTGTAGGTACCTGTCCATGTTGGTGGGTGTTCCACAATGGACCAGGACACTATAAAAGACTGACAACACCTACACACACACTGACCTGAAGATAAAAGGTGGGAAACTTTTGAAACGTTGTCCTCTACACTTGTGTCTCCACAACAAGCAGTTGCCATCTATTCTACAAAGTTTCACATTGAAATGTATTTATGTTTTGTATGTGTTTCCACCATTTTACATTAAGTCACATGTTCATGATGACTTGAGGGCACTTTAAGCCTGAGAACAAAGTGAAGGGAAAGTAAAAATATTTATTGTATGTTCTATATGCAACTATTTGTTGCTATTTAAACTATTTTCAATTTCTGAAGAAACAAATGAGTTACTTACATTGTGATCAATTCTAGTGTGCAAGTATGCTTGATAACTGAGTACGTTAAGAATCTGGGTATTGTGAAGCAGTTTAATTACAGTTGGACAATTGCTGTTTCATTGTACAAATATAAGCACTGTTTAATGGATGCTAATGCAAGTTACTCAAGAGATACCTGAACAAGCTGTCCCTAATTTTGAACTGATATACTAATCAACTCTTAGCATACTAAAGTCTGAAACTGAATAGCATTATGTAACCACCACTATTATTGTAGATCCATGGTCATAAAGTGTACAACTTGATTATTGTGTTGTACCACAACCAGAAGAAAAGTACCTGTCAACCCACAGACTAAAATGTTAATAAGAGAAAACTTTATGTTTAATAAAACAAAGTGGTAGTTTTACTGACTTATTTAAAGTTTTTATTTGTCACATTGCAGTGATTTGTCTTAACAGGCATTATTCATGTAGGTTACTTTAGCATGTTCAAAAATAATACTACAGGTATTATCATAATAAAACTTTTCTGAATACAAACAGACGTTCTTAAATATTAAGTACCAAAACTGCCACACATCATAATGATACATAAAATTCAAAATATGCATAATGCAGTCCATTCTTCTAAAACATATAATACATAAAACAAATATGCAGAGAAATATTTTATATCAATACTTAAAAATTATAGAACAAGTATGCACAGCATTACATGTTAAATGACACTTCTCTCAAAGAACTGGCTTCCATCTACTATATTAACACCTTTCATGAGTCACATGCAATATAAAACCTTTAACTACTACTGTGTATATGCTAATTTATGCAACGAAAGTATTTGTGTCAAAGACAGAAGGAAGAAACATCTAAAAACCGTAATTTACAATTTTATCTACTTGCACAGAATTTGTGCAAGTTCTAAAATCATGGAAGCCAAAAGATTCCAGTATTGTAATAATATTAAAAAGTTTTCCCCACATTATATTGTACTATTTGTAGCTTCCAAGTTCACATATATAGTTTATGGCACTTTCTCCTTAAGTGATATGTTTAATTCATTGTTACAAGGTGACAAAGGGAGATAAAACACAGACTAAAAAAAGGGTGATACAACTTTCACAACACACTTAATAGAAACAATGAGATACAAAACATATTTGATGTTTTTCTGATGGAAAAAAAATGGAATGACAAGTCCAACTTACAAACTTTCCTCAAAAGATACAATACCTCAATCTCAACATCTGCATTGTAACGTAGCAGTAATTTAATGACTTCAATATGACCATTTTGGCTTGCTCCCTGGAGTGCTGTGTGTGTTGCAAAAACACCATTTACCTAGAAAATGTCAAAATGGGAAGTTTGTGAACAAATTACATATCTAAACCTTAAACAGAGTTAATACTTGTCTTATAACAAACTTTAATTTTTATCACATCTAAAAAGAGTTATACCATATTTGTGCTACTTTGTTTTTGAACTGCTTTTACCATTCTTGTCTTATTTTTATTTTTCTTGTTTGTTTGTTTTTGAATTTTGCACAAAGCTACACGAAGGCTATCTGCGCTAACCATCCTTAATTTAGTAATGTAAGACTAGAGGGAAGACAGCTAGTCATCACCACCCACTGCCAACTCTTAGGCTACTCTTTTACCTATGAATAGTGGAATTAATTGTCACTTTATAATTCCCCCACAACTGAAAGGGTGAGCATGTTTGGTGTGACTGAGATTTGAATCCGTGACCCTCAAATTATGAGCTAAGTGCCTTAACCACTTAGCCATGCTGGGCCTATTTTTCTTGTTTTTACACTGTTTAAAATTTCTTGTGCATTTTCCAAGATAAATTGAAATAATTTCTGTGTTAAAATCATTCAAATAATTTCTGTATTTAATACTAAAGATCACAATTCTTGTATTTTTTTACACGAAGCATCTTTAGATTATTTTCTCCGTTAATGTGCGAGATCCAGATTCCAAGTTTTTTTTTTACTAGAGTAACTGAATTCATTTCTGTGTTAATAAATATCCCAATTCCAGAATATTTATACAATATGGTTATTTAAATTAATATATATATTAATATACATAATAAAGATTTTTTTCCTTTTTAAGAGTCTTTGGAATAATTTCTCTTTTAATAATTTACACCGGTACTTTTTAAAAATAGGTCTTTAAATTAATAAGTTCTCTGTTAATATTTAATGAATTTATGTTCATTTGTTTTTTAATTTTGTGCAAAACTACACGGGGGTTATCTGCACTAGCTATTCCTAATTTTGCAGTGTAAGACTAGAGGGAAGGCAGCTAGTCATCACCACTCACCACCAACTCTTGGGCTACACTTTTACCAACGAATAGTGAGATTGACCATCACATTATAATGCTCCCATGGCTAAAAGGGCTGGCATGTTTGGTGTGACGGATTTTCGAACCCACGACCCTCGGATCATGTGTCAAATTTCTTAACCACCTGGCCATGCCGAGCTTAGTGTAAATATACTAACATGTTTTAAACAAGAGGTAACTGGATTATTTTTCTGCATTGACAGTCAGGATCACGTTGAAAAATAGTTGCACACTTATGAACAATGAGTGCTGAAGGACCTGCTCTAGAACTGAAGGTTTCCACCAGAACTCTTAAATATTTTACTTCAAAGATGAGAAAAACCTACTAATGTCAACCATTCCATGACTTAAATTACAACTGTCAGTAAACTCCCAATGTAGTGACTGTGAATTATTCCTGAGTACTGCATCAGTGTAAGGTTAAAAGAAACATCTTCTTACTGCATTAGTTTCATTGATAAATGATAAATGTATGGTGGAGGTATCTGGCTATATATCCAGTGAGAAATAACCTTTGGTCTAATTACACTATCTCCAAGACGTTCCATTTTTTATGCTTAAAAGGAGGATTTTAACTTTATTTTAATAAGGATATTTGGATTAATATTTAAGGTCACACTTAAAATTTTAAGAGAAAATTATATGAATCTGTAACTTATTTTTGACACCAGAGGGTGCAATATTTTTAACAAATGTTTATATGAGATAACTTATTCCCATCTAAAATTTATTCAACAGACCTATGTAATGTTTGTATATTTATAGGAAACATATTTCCAAGGGAAACTTTATCACTCCCTTAAACAAAATGCATCTAGCCACACTTATCTCCTGCACACTGATTCATACATGGTAGTTCTATGTATAAAACTGTATATATAATGAATACCAGATAAACCAATAATTCTTAATAAAGAAATAGTTATAAAATTAAAAGGTGCACTCGAAGCTTTCAGCAATAAGAAGTCAGATGAAATAAAGAAGGGTCAATAAAGTATTTGAAAGATTCCATCTTCTCTCTAATTGAACAAAACTCTCTTGAGGAAGAAGTAAAATGACATTTATTAATGTTACTACAAGTTGTTTTAAAATGAAATTGGTAAATAAAGGATAAGGTAAGCCAAACTGCCTTCTGCAATTCTAGTTCACAACTTTTTTTGTTAAGCAGTTTACATAGTTACTTAATCAGTAATTTAACCTACTGTGTTTTTTAATGTTGGTTCTATAAATGAACAAACTCTTTCTTGACTGACAAATCAGAACAAATATACTTCTAACCAGAGTGCACTACTGGAAATAATAATTAACATGTCAAGGTCAAGACCACTGCTGTAAAACATCTATACAAGTGCCCCTCTCGACTGAACAAACTTAACTACATATGCATGTTTAACAAGGTATAATAGCAATTTGTATTACTAAAAAAGAAAAAAATGTTACTCGACTAGAAGCTTCATATAATCTTTTAGAGGAGATAGAAAAAATCAATGAAGAAAGCAAAAAAGGTTATATTATCTGACTACTTAAAATGACATTTCTGATAACTCTACTCGTTCTACTCTTACCTCTGCATCAGGCCTTTCTAAAATGACATTACTGATAACTGTACTCATTCTACTCTTACCTCTGTATCAGGTCTTTTTAAAACAACATTACTGATAACTGTACTCATTCTACTCTTACCTCTGTATCAGGTCTTTTAAAACAACATTACTGATAACTGTACTCATTCTACTCTTACATCTGTATCAGGCCTTTTAAAACAACATTACTGATAACTGTACTCATTCTACTCTTACATCTGTATCAGGTCTTTTTAAAACAACATTACTGATAACTGTACTCATTCTACTCTTACCTCTGTATCAGGTCTTTTTAAAACAACATTACTGATAACTGTACTCATTCTACTCTTACCTCTGTATCAGGTCTTTTTAAAACAACATTACTGATAACTGTACTCATTCTACTCTTACCTCTGTATCAGGTCTTTTTAAAGTGACATTACTGATAACTGTACTCATTCTACTCTTACCTCTGTATCAGGTCTTTTTAAAACAACATTACTGATAACTGTACTCATTCTACTCTTACCTCTGTATCAGGTCTTTTTAAAACAACATTACTGATAACTGTACTCATTCTACTCTAACCTCTGTATCAGGTCTTTTAAAACAACATTACTGATAACTGTACTCATTCTACTCTTACCTCTGTATCAGGGCTTTTTTAAAACAACATTACTGATAACTGTACTCATTCTACTCTTACCTCTGTATCAGGGCTTTTTAAAACAACATTACTGATAACTGTACTCATTCTACTCTTACCTCTGTATCAGGTCTTTTTAAAACAACATTACTGATAACTGTACTCATTCTACTCTTACCTCTGCATCAGGCCTTTTTAAAAGTTCTTCCAACTTCTGTACATCACCATTAGCTGCAGCTTTTACCAATTCTTCATTGATATCACCAGACACGTGAGTCTCAAACAACTTCTTCAACAAAGCACTCAGTCTCTCTGTTGAGATATTTCACAAGTTAGCATTTAGCATTTTACAAAAAAATTTTGTTTCAACTGCTACCTAATCAAAGACTGATATTGCATACAGCCGTTATTCCACCTTAAAGCTGGACAATAAAAGAAAATCTCTAATAAAACTCTGTGATGTCTAGGAGGTCCATGAGGGGTCTGTGAACCAGGGAAAAAAAATTATTTTTTCTCCATTATTTTGTGAATAAATATGTATAAAACTCTATACGTGATGTACATCCAGTTTACTATATTAAAATATGCCCTCTTTATTGCTTTTGAGTGATTTCTGTTATCTTGCTTGATTAACTTCATTTTCCTCGTGTGAAGATTTCATGCATTTGTAACAATGACATCTAGTAGGTATCCATATAAGCAAATTGTGTCTATTACTATTAAATTAATCACTGTGAAATTATTTGCAGCAAAATGTGTTATGTGTTTATGTGAATTTTATTGGGAAGTGGGTCCATAGTTTTCAAATTACATTCTCAAAGGGGCCCGTGATTTAAAAAAGGTTAAGAAACACTTAGATTGATACCATGATATATAAGAGCATACTAAGAGTGTGTTAAATCCCTAAGTTTGATGCATTAGAATGAAAGCATAAAATTCTGATATGTCAATAACCATGATATGCAAGAACATTCAACCAAATTTTGCAACATCATTAACCATGACATATCAGAACAAACTATGAGTCTGTTATATCACAACCAATGACACATAACAATACCAGATTCTGATATATGAGTAACCACAAACAAGGTACAAAATTTAATAACATCTCAAACCAGTAATCATGATAAAGTACAAACTTCTTTATACCAATAACCTCCAACCATGATACATAAAACTACCAGTTTCTGATATACAATTAACTATGGTTAAATAACAATATCAAACCAATATAACAAAATCTTATCTGCATGACACTTTTTCAAACTTTTGCAAAATCAAATGTAATTGAATGTTGAGTGAACTTTACCAGTTATGACTGCAAGCTCAAACTAAACACATAAACATTTGCCCACATATCCTGTTTGTTTCAGCCAAATGAAACTCTTCCATTAACATGAACTGACATTTATGAATAATAGTTAAAACAAACTACTGATTACAAAACAAAATGTTCACTTGTCTACACTTTAAAACATTACATATGGATGTCACTACTGTTACAAATGTGTTAAATTGTTTTATTTGTTTGTTTTTGAATTTTGCACAAAGCTACATGAGGGCTATCTGTGCTAGCCATCCCTAATTTAGCAATGTGAGACTGAAGGGAAGGCAGCTAGTCATCACCACCCACTGCCAACTCTTGGGTTACTCTTTTACCAACGAATAGTGGGATTGACTGTCACATTATAATGCCTCCACAGCTGAAAGGGCCAGCATGTTTGGTGTGACGGGATTTGAACCCACGACCCTCAAATTACAAGTCAAGTGCATTAACCACCTAGCCATAAGTGAAATCTTCACATGAGAAAGACAAAGTTAAGCAAGCAAAATAAAAGAAATTAATGAAAAGCAATAAAGAGAGAAAAATTCCTACAGTTAACCTATTCCATGACAGTAGAAAAAAAAAGGGGAGAATTGTTAAATGAAACAGGAATTGTAAAAATGGCTTAGGACCAATGATTTTACAGAAGGGTAAAAGAATAGAAAATTATTATTCAAATATTACTGCAGATCTGGTTCATCCCTGTGATGAACAACTTATCCCTAAATGCAGCTGGTCTGGTTCAAGAAGACAATGTACCAATTCACACTTCCAAAATTATTAAAAGATTGGTTCAAAAAACACATGGAATAATTTAGGCATCTGATGGTCAGTATTTTGATTGAACTTTAATATGTCTGTTCAATCAGTTCTTGAAATAAAGTTGAAACAAATTTCTACTTCCAACACTGTTAACAATTAAAAGGACCTTTTGCTCCATGATTGGTAAAATTATTGTCTGTTACACAACACCTGTTTCATCAATTTACATTGTCTGTTGCACACCTGTTTCATCAATTTAC
The DNA here is from genome assembly GCF_004210375.1 of Tachypleus tridentatus. Taxonomy (NCBI): domain Eukaryota; kingdom Metazoa; phylum Arthropoda; class Merostomata; order Xiphosura; family Limulidae; genus Tachypleus; species Tachypleus tridentatus. The sequence continues at coordinate 196,695,708 of NC_134837.1, forward strand.
AATCTTATTAATATAGTGTTATCTGCAAAAGTTAAAACAACTCTTTACTAATAAGCATAATGTATAAATTAACAGGTGTTTATGTTATTTTATATAACAATGTGCATGACCACAGAATGTACAAAACTATATTTCCATGCTTCATCTTTAGCTTAGACAGGAAATTAATCAACATCACATTTGTTTTACTTTAACCCTTAAACAGCAGCAATCATCAAATGATGCTGATACCTGCAATATTCCCACTGTTTAAGGGTTAATTGCTTCTGTCTTGTGTTTGTTTTATATTTTAACACTATCTGCCCAGGAATCATTTGATTGTGCATGTCACAAGGTTTTAGTAATTCAAACTCAAAATTTAAAAAAAATTTTTAGTATATGCTATACCAATTAGTATAGCATAACATCATAGCTAATAATCCATATTTTAATAACATAAGTTTTAAATTCTTAGTTTTATGAGACAGTATTTTAAAAAATCTTGAATTTCCCCTAGTTTGAGAAAGGTGACATTTTCTGTAGGCATCCTATTTTTTCTATTTTATTCATCACTACTCCAATAAGAACTAAATTTAATGTACATCATTCACTATAAATTTGTCATTGCTCAGATAAACCATAATTTTTATAGCTGTCAATTGTTTTGTTAACAAAGCCATCAAATAGAAAATCAGAGCCACATCCAACTGTCACATTCTCTTTTTCAGGATTTATTAATAATTTTCTCTCATGTTTGATATTATCTATAACCATAAGAAAGCCAAGGTTATCATCTATCAAATATTATTATATTACATTGTGTTCTGAACAGAGATTTTTCAATTTCTCTAAGTATAAGCTATGTTCCTGGGAAACTAACTTCCTTTCTGTGCATAAGATCAAAGACACTTAGATTTCACTATTAAGGTTAAATTTCTTTTCTCACGCTTTTTTTGAAAAATATTTGAGTTTTATTTGATGTAAGATATGTTTATGTACAAAGGTAATTGGTGTAATGATATCAGTTATAGTATGTGATGCAGGTGAATACAAGTAAGATAATAGCTAGAAAACCCAACAGATACAACCTGCTTTCATTCATAGTAAACAGATGTTTGTTAATTTACCTAATTTGGACTAAAACATTGGTTACCTTGACTCTTGAGGCTGTATCCAAGTTGGCTGTTATTGAACATGTTCTAACACGAAAAAGCACATGGCTAATGAATATATATAACGATACAAATATTCATGAAAGCTATGTTGTATATGAAGGCTGAACTGTCAATAATGTGTTTTGACAAAATCCAAATGATTCAAGATTAGCAGCCTGTATATAAAGTAACAAAATTCAGTTTCATGTATGTTGAAAGTTTTCACAGTTTCCTTAATTATCTGGATTTCATTATTTTCATACTTAAGGCATTCAAAACAAACAACATATACAATGTTGCTTTTCAGTCAATGAATGTGTGTACACAAAACTTTACTCATAATACAGTCAGTGTTACAATACAGCTGCATGCAAGCTTTCCAGACTAAAAATGTTTAAATGGAGTATGTTAAATTTAATAACTTACCCCCACTACATGTACCAGGTAGGGCACTATCAGATGCCACTTTTGTAACAGCTGCAGGGTTGTATGTCCAAGAAGTTCCACAAACCTCAACCTTCAAGTCATTGTCATGATAGATTTGCTGAATCCTTCCAATCTTCCCAAGGGTCTGGAACATAATAAGAATATAACCTAAATCTTGCAAACACTAAAGCCCCATTACAACATATTGTGCATCTAGGATAGGTTTCCCCCAAGTTGGGTTTGCCCATCATCCTGTAAAATGTTTTCCCATGAATTTTAAATTTTTCCCAAGACTTATGATTTCTTGCAGGAAGCCAATTTTTAAAGGAAAGAAATTATAACACTGATACAAATACTTACATGTAACAATACACTGGGAAGGACCAAAAGGAACTGAAATGGGCTGTAAATTATGATAATGATATTTTACTTCACCAAAGACAAACAGGAAAAACTTTGGCATGATATTGAATCCATAGAAAAGAGTAATATGGCTGCAGGCTTTATAACCTATTTAAAAAAAAAAAGAAAGAAACATAGTCACTACAGCCAACGTGAAGTACTTGAAAGGTATGTACTATAAGCACCTTATAGCTTCCTCTTCTCAGATCAAACTTATTTCTGTTATTAATCTTCAAGATACAGTACTTTTGTATCTTTAAAAGAATTCACATAACATTCTGAAACTGGTTACATTCACTTTAATGTTTTCTACCACGAATTAAATATTTAATATTTTGTTGCTAAGGTATTATAACATAAATATTTAAAAACAACAAGAGACCTATTGATCCATCTAAGCTATACATCCTCGAAGCGAAACTAAATATATTTTAAAAAATTAAATCCAGCCCTTATCATTCATATACAGCAAACTTTCTTTTAAACATATTCAAATTTACTATCTCCACAGCATCTGAAGGCAACCCATTCCATAGGCCAACCACCCTAATAGAAAAATAAAATTGTCTTTGATAAGAAAGCTTCTACTTTCCTTAAAATGTGTATTTGCATCCCCTAGGTCTACAAGTTATGCTGTTAAGTATGATAAATATTGATCCATCACATTATAAATTCCTATTACAATCTTAAACACTTCAATCAAATATTCTCTAACTCATCTTTTTTTCAAGAGGAAACAATTTTAAGGATCTTAATCTCCTTGTATGAAAACCCATCAATCACAGATACCATTCTAGTAACTGCTCTAAACCCTTTCCAACAATTCAATGTCTCTCCTAAGGTAAGGAGTCCAAGACTAAACACAATATTCTAAATGTGATCCAACCAGTGACCTATACAAAGAAATTATAATCTCTTATGTTGGCTTTGATAAAAAAAACTTTTCCAAATGTCAATAGAAACAGCAAAATTAGTCCTTTCCAAGCATTAGAATTTAATGTGAAATTAGTGTCAGTTTTTCTAGGAATGTAAGGTAAGTATGAAAATCTTACAGGCGTCATTGCCTCAGCCCACTCGCCATGTCCTCGTTGAAGAATTTTAATTCTCTCAATATCACTACAAATCTGGACAAGATCCCCAACAGCAAACTGTTGAGTAGAAGATGTTTCTCCATAAGAAGAAGTCTGGGGTACAGAATTGACTTTCGTCAGAACAGCAGGATGAAAGGTCCACCTACATGAAGAAGAAAGTTTTATGTCAAGTTTTGCATAGAGAACAAAATGATCTGGCAATTACTTTTATTTACACAATAAAAAGAGTATTGTGTCAATTCTTTTTCTTATCTTTCATTTATATAGTGCAGGGTGTTCTGTCATTTCTTTTAATGTATACATAGTATGTGTTTAAGTTAGTACTTTTATCTACATAGTTAAGAATGTCCTTATCACAGATTTTATCCATATAGCAAATTGTGTCTTGTTTGTATATTCATCTAAAGAGCAAACTGTTTTCTGTCAATTCTTTTTAACTATTCATTAAACTATTTTGTTGGTTCATTTATAGAGTAAATTGTATTTCGTTAGTTCTGTTACCAATACAGTAAACGATGTTACGATAACATCTTTTCAAAACATATAATAAACCATATTTTATCAGTTCTTTTTCAAAATACATTGTAACTGGTTCAATATAGAATTGAATACATGATATTAAAATAATTTTGAATACATAAATCAACAAGTCACGTGAGAATCACAGCTGATATAAAATTGTGGTGGAATGGTACTTATCAGAACTACATTTTAACATTATTTGACATTTCAGAGGTAATAATGTAATCTCACTAGAAATGAATTGTTTTTGAGAAAGGTATGTAATTTCTTCCTGGTAGGTACAAATAAGCATACACTCAGATGTAAGCAGACTCAGATTTAGAATTTCCAAGGCAAAGATATCCTTTATGATACTGGAAAATAAAGTAATATGGATCAACTTGGGACAACAGGACCATTCAGAGAGAGACCTGCAATAAACTGTACTCTAACAATGATAATCAAAATGTTTCATCATGTAACAATCCCAAATGTAAGTGGTTGAAAAAACATTTCCCAGGAAACAATGTCTAAAATAATCAAAACAGATTTCATCTGGAAAGTGCTAAAAGTCACATGTACACAAGTTACTTTCAGAGAAAAAGGACCAACTGTAATAAACACCATGAACAGTGTTTTGCTGAAGAAGAATAGTATGCAGTGATAGTTAACAAAAAGTACCTCAATAACTATAACGAATCTCATGATGTTTTGTACAGATCAGGGGGTGGGAAAAAAATTCCAAAAGTGGTACACAGCATGCTGCAAAACTTGTTTTTTTGTTTGTTTGTTTTTTGAAAATAGAGTTTCATGATCATCACCAAATATTGTGCCAAAAGTAATTTAAGGTTCAGGAAAATATGTACAAAAGTTAAGGTTAACTTTCCCTACTATCATGCCAATGTTCTGAACTATTTGTTTAATACAAAAATACCAGTTTTGTACAAAATGAGGCCAATAGAGTATTATTTCACCAAGATAAAATTTCTAGTCATACCTCAAACAGATAGAGAATGCAATGGGTAATCATGTTATTCCATACAGAAATATTGGTCAAGTCACCAGAAAGAGCACCCACACATTTCTGTACTATAGGAATGTTCATATAAGTTTTGGGAAACTACTGTCCTCATTCAATGTATAGATTGTGAAAAGCCTGCAGGAAGAAGTGATGTGCTTTGAACATGATAGATTTATGACAAAACCTTTTGCAATGAACACTCCATTGCAGGGCTACTGTCAAGACGCATGGCCCTTAGACACATGCTATGATCAAATATGGCAATGTGAGCTTTGACACAATGAGACTCCAAAATAATTGTAATAAGCCATACTGAAAACTCTGTATGTAGTCAACTTGTGTTTGTCCAATTATTTTCATTTAAGTACTAGATAAGAAGATAAATTACACAGTTTAGGCTTTATACAAATGTTCCATCTAGTAACCACTCATTAAAATAGGTTATTTAAACATTCTTCAGAAGTTGTGAATTGAAACAGGTTCATTTCTAGAACACTAAAATTTCCCTAAATGAAACTTTCATTATAAGTCAAAATAAGCTAATTCAAAAGCAGTACAATACTTACAGTTAAACGTTGTCTTTGCTGCAAGACATTTAAATGAACATGCAACAAAACTGTAAAATCTAAAATGCTCTAAGTTTGCATTTCTCATAAGTCTTTCCCCCCCCCCCAACTTATTGAAATAGACTTACATACTTGACTCTGCTATGTCTGAAGTCATTTAGATGACAACCTAGACAAATAATTTTGGTTGATATTTAGTTTGATTTTAAATGCAGCATTTTGAACAATATAACAACAGTTACAAACCTATTCCCACTTGCATAAGACACCACAATATCATGATCTTCATCCACGGCTGCAACAGTCCCCGTTGTTCCTAAACACTGCAAGACAAACAAAATGTCACTGTATTTCAAAACATGTAACTGCTCATAAAATTAACCAACTCAACTCTCCACAAACTACATAAAATCAACAAGAAAAAGTAAGGCACGCATGGTTAACCTTCCTAACAAATTATTTCATCCTTCACTTTAATAACAGAAAAGAAAAACTAGGTTAAAAAGAGACATAACTTGATTTTTTTTTCATTCTATTTGCGATCTGATTTTATTACCTTTCATAATAAACAAAAACAGATCTTTTTTACATCATTTCCTTCTTATTCCTCATCAAAATTAGTTTAAAAAATATACAAATTGACTCGTTCATTAGACTAATGAATATTATTATGAATTATTAATTGCACTGCTTCATAATGTTACAGAAGTCCCAGAGGAGGTTAAAAACATGAAATATGGCCATGGTCACCACATGTTATTCAATAACAGCTTGATGGACCTTGAAGAGTTTGACCCTTTCCTACACTAGTAGAAATATTAGTGATATCCCATTTTTCAGTTATTACAGTGAAAATAATTAAGTTGCAAGAAATGGTACAAATGTTCTATGTAGTTTCTGTATGAAATTGTAAAATTACACTTAGTGTTTCTATCATATTCCAAATTATGAAATGTTAGAAATTTTGTTAAGAAACTGTTCTTGATATAACAGTGAAAACATCTCAAGAGTTTGTTGTTTTTAGAAAGTTCCATTTTATATACATCCAATCAGTTTTACTTTATTTGATATTCATAAATATATTTCTTTTGATAATTTACTTTTATGACTGAAGCCATCGACTTAACCATGTAAATCAGTAGAAACACAATACAATTAAGAAATATCTACTAATTACACATTACTTCGCCCATAAATATGGTAAAAGGTTACCATCCTCACCTACGGAAATATAACATCTTGTGAAATTTTTGTCAAGATCACCATCTAATATTTATAAATGTTTTCTACAAATAAGAAGCTCTTCTTTTTGCACATGTTATTTGAACACAATAGACTCAACAACACATTCAATATCATATTCTGTCATTCCAACAGCTTGGAATTGCAAACATTCTCATATTTCCTATACCAATATATGCCTCCAATACCTTTACAAGAATATAGCTGTAGACTTCAAATATAACACAAAACATTATCACAAATTAAAACATCATCTGAAACTGCAACAATGACCCCCCAGGCTTCTAATTACTAATGAAATATTTCAAAACTTGATACTAAGGTTGCTTTATCACCCTTCATATCTCACTCAACTTACCATTTTCACACGTGCAATGCATTTGTACGTAGCACTATTGGACTATAAATAACATAGCAGTGTCGATTAGAAATTCCCATTATCATTTGCTTCAAGCTCTAACTCTTTTAAAGATAAGAACCAATCAGAATTCTCAAGAAATGCTACACTGGTAGTTTCAACCATTAAATTTACAGTTGGACAAACAGAAATTATAAAATAAGAAAGATATTTCAAGCTAATTTAAAATGCTGAAACCTGATTGGGTGAAATAAATATAAACTTAAAAACAGGAAAAGAATACAAAAATATTAAATTCTAATGTTTAAATTCCAGACAACTTTATAAAGAATGAAATTAAAAAGTTTGAACTTTTTTTTTAATTTTCATTTGTGAATAAAACTTGGTAAGAATAATATAATGCTAAGATATCAACTCTGTTTTTGTGAAGAAAATTAAAACATATCTTACAGAAAACCTGTAATTCAGCAAATTCACTGAAAGTTGATTGTTTATCTTGTATTAATTGTTACAGTTTCATTAATGAATAGCTAAATTTCAATCCTGAAATAAACAAGTAACAAATATAACAACTAAACTCTTGCATAATAACAACTCAACAATGTAAAATCTTAATTGTCACACATGTTCCAGATAGGATCACAAAATATCTTTTAAAAGTTCTTTAAACTACTGAACTTCTTGCCTCAAACATTCCATCTGTCCAACCACCATGTCCATGCTGGAGAGACTGGACAATACCCAGGTCAAGATCCACATTAACTTGGTCACCTATCTGAAAACCATGGACACCAGCTCGACCTGGACCTTGTTCACCTACAGTGAAGACATGTAGATCAAGATCTTTCAGTCTTGTTGTCATTTTATGGATATTTTAACCTTTACTGATATTACCTATATCAGCTTACAAGATTAGGCAGAGATGAACCAGACAGCATGACAAATGGGATTTTAATACTTTGGAAAACATAATTACTCCAGCAAAAAGGAAATGCATTATAATAGAATAAAACTTCAATTTAAGCCCTCTTTTTTACCCAACATCAGAAATAAAACTAAAATGAAGTTCAACCAGAACTAATTTTCAAACTAACAGATTTTCCTTTAGACCATTAAGCAAAAATCTATTCTTTCAGATAGAAAAAAAAATCTTAAAACTTTGAAACAGTTTCTTCATTAAAAAACTTGTGTAAATGTTTCTTCTATTTTTTGTGTAAAAAATATCCACAACAAATCACCTAATAAATTAATATATTTTTTACCAATTTTTTAACCACTGTAGTTAGTTAATAAAGGAACAATGATTCTCTGTGTGTGAAGTTCAAAATTCAAATAACTGTGAAACAATTAAACTATAATTATATAGCAATTAGTAAACAGTGTATGATTAATCTCTGACTGTAGAGAAATGATTTTAACTCACCCAACAAAGGCAGATGGTCTCTGTATGCTGTTCCACCTTTAACATCATTCACTACTTTCAGGTCAGCCTTTGTGCATGGAAAAACAATAATATTAATTATATCATTTTATATTATTGAAACATTCATACCTACTAAGACAACTTTTCCTGAATCCAAAACCTCTAGAAACATTGAAATAATAGGAATGTTCTACTACTTTCAATTTATGAAATAAAATTTAAAAAAATTAATGTCAATTTAATTACCCCTTTCACAATGTGCTCAGTATAATATACAAAAGTTTGTTTACACATGTCAAGTATTTGCACTATAACTTTTGATACGATATGTGTATCTTCACAAAATGTGGTAGACTTTTGGTAAATATTACATGTATTTTATACATAAAAAAAATTTTAATGAAATATTTTTACTAAAGATCTGTTTGTGAAAATAGTCTTCTTGTACAAGCCATTAGTTGACATAATTTGGAAACCTGTGTGCAGTTTTTAGTTCCCTTATCTTTGGAAGGTCATTGGGCTATTGGAAAGGGTTCAAAGAAGAGTTATTAAGATAGGTCTTGAGATAGACGATTTGCCATGTGACAACAGTTAGAATCTCTTAACTGTTTTTTATCTAATAATTAAAAATTCTTACAGGAATTGATCAGATTCATGTTTCAATTTGAAATATAACAGTAAGATGAACCATCATAAGTTTCAGATTTAGGAAGTGTCCAATGCAACTTTACTGCAGAATTAGGCAATTACATCAGTCAACTAAGTACCAATAAGCAGTGATTAGACCAAAAAATTTCAGCTAATTAAAACTATTATTATATTGATTAATGTCACAAATATATTCAAATAATCAAAATTAGTGTTCAAGATTATTATTATTATTATTTCGGATTATTTCAACTACTTAAGACTCACATGAAAGTAATTTATTAGTTAAATGTAGTCAATTAACAAGTCTGGTGATTAATTGATTATCAGACTCCACTAATTACCCAGCCCTAATCTTCAGTTTCCATTTTTAATGACAAAGGTTGGAACTTTCACAAGAGTTTAAGAAATAAGGTTAAAGAGAAGTTAAGGGCTCAGGACCATATACAGTGACTAAAAATGGCTGATTTGGGTTGAGGAAATTTTTATGCAGAGTGAACAACGTTTCTACCTTCTTCGGTCATTGTCAGGTTCACAAAAAGAAAAAAAAGAAGAAGGTTGAGAAGTCATTCACTCCTCTGCATAAAAAATTTTCTCAACCCAAACCAGCCATTTTTACATATATATTTTACTCTACAAGTTGTTTTTCTCATCATCTCATCACTCATTCATATACAGTGACTAGTTTTCTGTTTGTTAAAATGAAAATTTGTAAGCCAGGACATAAATGACAAGTCAAGAGGCTTCTTGATAATCCATAACTTACAGACATTGTTAAAAATGTATTTTTTTGTATGTTCTCTTGTACAAAATCATTGTAACTTTGTCCTCTACAACAATGGCATTATATAAAAATCAGTTTCTACAATCATAATCATAAACTTTACAATAAGGTTATCAAAAGATGTTACTGAAAATCACACTAATGTAACTGTAAATTAAGTGTAGAAATGCTGATAAAAATAGAAACACCATGTTATTATGAAGTAGTTGTTCAGCAGAATAAAACAATTCCACCACACAAACTTCCTACTCATACAGAATTTGTAAAAATAAAACAACTTAGCCACACAAACTTCCTACTCATACAGAATTTGTAAAAATAAAACAACTTAGCAACACAAACTTCCTACTCATACAGAATTTGTAAAAATAAAACAACTTAGCAACACAAACTTCCTACTCATACAGAATTTGTAAAAATAAAACAACTTAGCCACACAAACTTCCTACTCATAAGGAATTTCTAAAAAAATAAAACAACTTAGCCACACAAACTTCCTACTCATACAGAATTTGTAAAAATAAAACAACTTAGCCACACAAACTTCCTACTCATACAGAATTTGTAAAAAATAAAACAACTTAGCCACACAAACTTCCTACTCATAAGGAATTTATAAAAAAATAAAACAACTTAGCCACACAAACTTCCTACTCATACAGAATTTGTAAAAATAAAACAACTTAGCCACACAAACTTCCTACTCATACAGAATTTGTAAAAATAAAACAACTTAGCCACACAAACTTCCTACTCATACAGAATTTGTAAAAATAAAACAACTTAGCCACACAAACTTCCTACTCATACAGAATTTGTAAAAAATAAAACAACTTAGCCACACAAACTTCCTACTCATACAGAATTTGTAAAAATAAAACAACTTAGCCACACAAACTTCCTACTCATACAGAATTTGTAAAAATAAAACAACTTAGCAACACAAACTTCCTACTCATACAGAATTTGTAAAAATAAAACAACTTAGCCACACAAACTTCCTACTCATACAGAATTTGTAAAAATAAAACAACTTAGCAACACAAACATTCTACTTGTAAGGAACTTATAAAAGTAATATAACACAGGCCTGTGATGGTTTTATTGTCTTGAATTTTTTAAAATTTCTACAGTAAATCATATATGCTAAATCCAAAAATGATATCCATTTGTACCCATCATGTACAGATATTCTCACAAAGACGTGATATATACTTTTACACAAGTGATTCATTTTGCTGAAATTGAGTCACATTTTGTTATGCTTAAAATGTTCACAACCACTGGCTACAGAGTTTTCTAGACCAATCATGATACAAGTCTTATCAAACATTCTAGAAAACAAACATAATAAACAAAAATGTTCATTGTGGTAAACAAAATAAATAATAGTTTGATCTAAATACATTTTTTCTTCCATATTTGCAAAAAAAGCCTTTACGTGACAGAAAAAAAATGCATTTTATTTTCAAAAGCTGCATAGTTGAAATATGGAAAATCCATTATTAAAACCAAAACTATTATGAAGTTTTAGTCCACAAGCCAGTGTAATTAATATAAACTAGGTAACATATGTACCATTCCCTCAAATCCAACACGATACAAGTTCTTAGCTCCATTATCCCAAATAACATAAGCTGCACTTCGAGGACTAGCTGCACTCCAATCCTGGATCTCAGTCACTTTACCTCGACGACCATTTCCTCCATCTTGATCCTCCCATTGCCAGTCAACCCCTCGAACTACACGAGCGCCAGGAAATATTCCCCGAATGGCTATCTTTTTACTTTTCCTTCTGGGTTCCATGACAACTCTGAGTAATACAAATTAAAAACACATGATGAACTGACAAGATCTGAGATAACTAATTATCAAAATGAGTAGTAGAATGTATTTAATGAAAACTTTCCAAAACCAAATACATTATTCTTAAAACCAACTGTGCAAACTTTATAATTCTTAATATCTCTGATCGATCAAGACAACAAAGCAAGATTTTTTAAAATACAAAAATCAGGAATTACTAAGCTACTTTCTTTTGAAGAGTGCATTTAGAACAACTCACCCAGATGTAGGGCTCAACAAGTTTCACTCTACACATCTTAGGAATCGTCCATGAGCATAAATAAATTGTACTGTTTCAAACAAATTCTTGCATGATATTAAATGTTTGAGAGTTGAAATGGAAATCTACAATCCACACAATACTCTGAGATATTGTTTTAGATTTTAAAATAATACACTTTTGGTTGTACAACATTCGTTAACATTAAGCAGCCTGTACTTCAAAATATTTGCAAATGATAAGTTTACAAATGCAAAAAAAAACCTATAAATTATGATACAAAGATACATGAATAATATGTTTCTTGAAATGTTTCACCTTTCACTTCCAGGTGTGGCAATACGATAGAAGCGATGCCTTAGGTGATGTTTATCCCCATGGTAACAGAGGGAGCACAGATCATAATTTGTACATTCTGCACATTTCCACCGCAGTCCAAAGATTGGCTGCTGTCTGCAGGTGTCACACATGGTTCCCTCATGTTTGATTCCTGAAGTAAAATTAATTATTACATATCTAGAAAAAACATATTACATCTAACAGACTTACACAATAAAAATAACATCTAGACAACATCACAAAAAGATAAAAAAGAAAAACATATAATATTTTGTATCATGCAAATTATATTACTCCAATTCTTTGACAGATTGTTTAGGCAGAATATTCATGATGAAACTTTGTGGAATGGATCACAACTGCCTGTTGTGGAGACACAGATGTAGAGGATGATGTTTCAAATGTCTTCCGCCTTTCGTCTTCAGGTTAGTGTGTGTGTAGGTGTTGTCAGTCTTTTATAGTGTCCTGGTGGATTGTGGAGAGCATGTTATGATTGGTTGGATTATCACTGTTTCTGATTGGAGGAGAGATTTCCTGTAGATTCAACCAATGGCAGCCACAGGTTACTTCACTAAACAATCCACAATCCACCAGGACACTACAAAAGAACACCACCAACTTCACACACACTAACCTGAAGACAAAAGACTTTCAAAACATTTATATGTAAGAACATCTCATTTGGGTTGAGAAAATATTTTACGTAGAGGAGCGAACAATGTTTTAACCTTCTTCAGTCATCGTTAGGTTCACAAAGAGAGAAAGAGGTAACTGACCGGAAGCAGACCACATGTTTGAAAGGGATTGTGTAACTGAGTGTCGGAATGTAGAGGGCAATGTTAGAAGTACACTACTGGTCCTTTAATTCTTTCCAAGAAACAAATACTTTGGAAAAAGATACTGTTTTCTACTGTCATGGCATGCCACATAATCAACTGTTTTTCATATACACGGACAAATTCACATATAACTTTTAGTGACCACATTGACTGTTACACCTCCTATACTTTAACGCTTTTGGCACTGAATAAAAAATTGTAATTTTTGGCATGGTGCTGAATATATATTTTGGACACTTCAACCAATTACGGTATCAGTACTAAAAGCATGATATCTTGGCAATAACTCAACAAAAGTCCTTGAAATGTTCAGTGATTGCACCCAATACTATATATGTTAAATTCAATACATAAGAATAACAGGAATAAAGAAAGACACCCTGATACACAATGAAGAAGTGCCATGTAAAGCACAATAATTTATTATAAATTGTATACAACTTGTTCAGCAGCCCATTGATAGTCTTTGTGGTTATAATATATCTCATGGCATGGTAAAAAGCACATGGGGAGATTGCACTATTTCCAGAAATAATTAGTCTGCTTTCTTTTCCATCCAGCTGTGTATCTATCATTGCAAAGAGTACAATCAGGTTTGTGTTTTTTGTCCTCATATTGTCCAATACTATGTCTTTCCACCAAGCGCTGACCTTTATCAGTACTTGGTCTTCCTTTTCGTTTGGCTTTGCTGACAAATTAGTCTGCTTTCTTTCCATCCAGCTGTGTATCTATCATTGCAAAGAGTACAATCAGGTTTGTGTTTTTGTCCTCATATTGTCCAATAGTCAAATTTTGAATAATCTGCTCTCTGAATAGTCTTGGAGATACCAGATTTTCACTGTTGCTCTTGCAGTCTGCACAATATATTATATATACATTAACAAGAACTAGCCTTCCTCAGTCAGTTTATGCAATCAATTATATGACCCTAACTATACCATGTGCTTACCTAAAGCAGGGGCAGATTCCAGGCCACGAACGTCTTCATTATCACTCTCATCCGTTACAAGTAAGCTTTCATTATCATCTGGCTCAAACTCTTTGTCACTCTCCTCATTGTTAAAAATAATATCAATTACTTCTTTGGTGGTATAAGCTTTTCCTTTCAGCATTGTAACAACATCGCAAGTATCAACAGAATATGCAAGGAAGGCATCTTCTAAAACAATAAACAGTATTGATCTACACAGGCTAGAAAACAAAGAACTCACGTGATCTCCAGTTTAAATTTCTGCTGGGAATCCCAAGTAAACAATGAATACATGTGGTTCTAGCCTCAAGTGGGTCTACAGGCCTGTGTGATTATGATAATTAGCCATGAGGGTATGTTGTTTACATCTTATCAATGAAAATCGCCTGCCGGGCTGAGCCTTCAAGTCGACTGAGGGTGCCAACCACACCGAAAGGGTTAATTCTGATTGGCTTAGACTAGCAAAATTATGTGTGCAAAAATACATGTTTAAACTATCTTGTTGTACATAGACATCAAATATTCATAACTGAAAAACTAAGACAAAATTTTGAAGTTTAAATCAGAAAACTGGATATTAATTGTTACCAAATTCACACTGGAAAGAAGATTTGATCAAGAATGAAACCGATCATCACAGTTCAGTGGCACAATGTGAACACAGACCAGCTTAGTCAGGAAACCCTGTTTTGTTCATTAAAAAAAGGTGAAATCCAGTGAATATGAAGTACCTTCTATGTTCAACACTGTAAACAAAGAATCAAAATACAACATCAGCCACCTAACAGCTCACAGTCCTTGTTGCTGTTTTGAAAATATCAGATATTTCACAGCTCTAAAGACTTTATGTTCTTATTGGTTGATAGTCTTCATGATTATTTCAGTATGTTTCACAACTTACAGGTTTTACATTTATATGGCATAGCAATAAGTTATTACAAACATCAACACAAGTGTCAATATTTTATTTTTGTTATGACTAATCTTTTAGCCAAAGCAGTTTTTTAAACAGTCAAGAAATTTTCAAAAATAAACTCCTTATAAAATTATTAAAGCATTTCAGTCAAGAAATGTGTTATAACTTTCATTAAAACTTCATTAAACCTTAAGCTTTGACATACTACATCAACAACATCAAATGGAACTGTCCCATTAATTTGTCTTGTATTTGTACACTGAAGATTTTCATCAGCTGCTTGCTATGTCACCACAAATAAAAGGTTTCTCTGTGTGAATCTCCCAAATTAATAACAAAGATAATATAATTTTAAAAGTATACCAATATAAGAATACACCAGCATGAATATCTTAGAGAATGCTGCTAAGGCCTGTTCATTTATTCAAGACTCATACAAACATAAAATTGTATGAAACATTTCACAACAATTTATGATAAGTTGTACATAGTTCAATCATTAATCAACTGTCAGAACAAATATGGTGGCCAACACATCAGACAGATGATTGGTTGGTTGATTCAGTGTTTTATGGCACAAAGCAGCTAGACTATCTGTGTCAAACAACTGGTAAAAAGTTAAAATTAAAGTAAATTCTGTAAAATTCATAAAAGGAAATTTAGGTAAAACAAAACAAAGTTAAAAAAAAACATAAATAGCATAAAACCGATGTTTATATCTAGTCTACAATGTTTAAGAGAAAAACTACAGTAACACAAAGAACTTTCTGTAGCATAATTGTAATTATCATAACTCACCAGGAATACTAACATGTAAGTTCAAAAACCACCGTCAGTTGGCCTTTCCAGCCCTGGTTCTGAGTTAATTGACATTATGGCCATTTTCACAAAGTAATAAAAGTTTTAAAAGACTTGTAGCAAAATTATAATAATAACTCCCCAGTATGACTAATAAGAAGTTCAAACAGCAGCATTAATCACCTGAAATTGGCCTCTCCAGTAGTGGTGTCAAGTTATTTAATGTTATGGCCATTTTCTAATTTCAAATCAAACAAGAGAGACTGTGATTCTTAAAATGGAACCACATTAAAAAGATTTAATGAATAAATTAAAAACCTTAAATTGCATTAAAAAGATTAATAGCCTTTAAAAACTAAAACCTTTACCAAGGTGGACAGTGTCACCATCACCAATAACACTAACGTTATAAATAAACCTTGGGACAGAACATGTTTAAAATGGTGCCGTCTTAGAGAATCGTAATGATGGCAAGAAAGTAAAATCCAGCATCTTGTCTTCTGAGTGTTACACAGACTACACACTGGTGCATCAGTTCCAGATAAAAGAAAACAATGAGTTAAGAAACTGTGACCAATGCATAGTCTAGTTAGAACAACTTCCTCTTTCCGATCCTTAAAAGCAAGACGGCCAAAGTCCAATACAAGATTTTATTTGGAAAAGCTTGTTTTCATGTTTCTCACTCCAAGTCGACCACCAGCTGGCATGGAGCCAAGTCTTGAATACAGGACCAAAGTCCATGTATGGAATAGGCACAGAGGTGACAGTGCCATAGCAGATAAATTTAGCTGCTGTGTCTGCAAGTTCGTTCCTGCGAATACCAACGTGGCCTGGTATCCAGAAAAACTGGATGGAAGTAGATGTTAATGAGACATGGGCCAATCTGTTTTGAATATCAGCGAAAACAGGGTGTGAACCAACGTGAAGCAATTTCAGAGCCAGAAGAGAACTGAACAAGTCAGTATAAGTAATGCAGTTTGAGTACTACTTAGCTTCTATGTGATCCAAGGCAGGAAAAATGACACACAGTTCAGCAGTGAACACAGAAGCTGTAGAGGGAATTCTGCACACAACCATCAAACTGCAACAAACCATGGCAGAGCCCACACAGTCACCTGATTTTAAACTATCCTTACAAAATGGAATTGAAAGATGTTCAGTAAATAAAAGACGGTACTTCTAATCAGGGGTATCTGCTTTTCTCAGATGACTTAAAGAAAGGTCACATTTGGGGACTGTATTAAGCCATCGTGGGATGGGCTGACCAGTGGATACTGCAATGTTATCCAAGGACAGACCCAATTTATCCAACTGTGCCTGGATACGAAGGCCAAAAGGAGCAATGGCAGATCTTCTGGTCTGAAAAAGTATGGCCCACTGAGGAAGGAAAAGACAACCCCAAGGGAATGCTCTGATAAGAAACAAAGTTTTGAAGCATATAATAAAGACAGTTGCAAACGATGGAGGTGCAAAGAAGGTTCATGAGACTCTATGTATGAGATCTGAACTGGGGAGCTGAAGAAAGCCCCAGTGAAGAGCCAAAGTCACTGATAATGAATGGGGTCCAGCATCTTTAAGGCTGAGGGTCTGGCAGAGAAATAGACCAGTGATCCATAATTGAGTTTCGATTTGATAAGAGCACGATATATCTTTAGCATGGAATGTTGATCAGCTCCCCATATGGTGGTAGAAAGAACATGAAGAATGTTCAGTGTTCTTGTACATTTGACCTGTAGCAACTTAATGTGTGGTATAGAAGTCAGCTTATGGTCAAAGATAAGCCCTAAGAACTTGATTTCAGGGACCACAGGTAGCACAGCTTCACCAATACGGAGCTCAGGATCAAGATGAATTCCCTGTTGGCAGAAAAAGTACATGCAAATGGTTTTAGAAAGAAAGAAATTGTAGCCGCTTGCTGTGATCCACTTCAGTAAACGATTGAGGGCAGTCTGTAGCTACCACTCAACATACCTCACATTCGACGACTGACATGAGATGTGAAAGTCACAGACACACAGCCCGTTTGCAACAATGAGAGGGAGTTGTTCAGCCATGGCATTAATTTTTATACTGAAAAGGGTGACACTCAAAACACAGCACTGAGGGACTCCAAATTCCTGTAGAAAAGAATGGGAAATTGTTGAACCCACACAAATTTGGAATCTCCTATCCATCAACAAATTTTAATAAAAATGGGCAAATGGTCATGTAACCCATACCTCCATGTTGTGTCATAAGCCTTCTTAATGTCAAAGAATATTGACACAAGATTTGAGAAAAGCTTCTATGATTGACGTTTCAAGTCGAATCAGGTGGTCCATGGTGGAGCTCTGTCATCGGAACCCACACTGGGTAGATGAGAGGAGGTTGTTTGATATGAGAAACCAAACAAGACAAGCATTAACCATCCTCTCTAAGGTCTTACAGAGACAGCTCGTCAAAGCAATTGGATGGAAGTTTGAAAGAATCTTGGGATCCTTCCCAGGCTTAGAGAAAAGTAGGACAATAGCCTGGTACCAGGCATCAGGAAAAAAATTCTCCTGCCAGATCAGGATAAAACAATTAGAAGAATAGCAAAAGAAGCTGGAGATAGATGGTGCAGCATTTCATAGTATACATCATCATGTCCAATCAATGTACTGCCAGACCGATGAAGGGCCAGTTTCATGTCCACCAATGTAAAGGAAAGATTCATAGAGACAATCAGCTCAAAAATAAAAAGAGGTGATCATACTACCCGAGTCTTGATGGCTAAGAAGGTGGAGGAAGAAGCAGAAGTGCTAGATACCTGGCATAAGCTTTCACCAAGAGAATCGGCAATGCTCCAAATCTAAGATACTTCCTAGCCATCAGAGAGTAAGATCGAGAGGGGGACAGAATTATATTGCCCACTGAACTTTCAAATCTTATCCCGTGTTGAGGTTTTAGGAATACATTGAGCAGCTGCTTGTATCATACAGTCACTTTCTGCTGCCACACAGTCACCTATTGATGGCTTAGAGATGATGGCAAGATCAAGATCTACGAGAGCAGTGAAAGAGGGCCAGTTTGCGTGATCCAGCTTCCACTGGGGCATGCTGGTCACGTGGCATCAACCACAGCCAGTCTCTCTCTAAATTACAGGAAAATGATCACTGCCTTGTGGATTATTGCCAACCCTCCATGAAAAATGGGAGAATACTGATGGGGACAAGTTGAGAGATCAATAGCAGTAAAGGACTGACTAAGTAAATGAAAACAAGTAGAAGAACCAATATTGAAAAGAGAAAGGATGTGATCAGAGAGCATAAGCTCTACAGAGCGACCCCTCCCATCAATATCAAAATTTCCTCAGAGGGGTTGATGTCCATTAAAGTCTCCCAGGATTAAAAAGGGAGATGGCAACTGTTCAATGAGAGCCTCATGGTCTGACTGATCACAGTTCTCTCCAGGCGACAGGTAGAGAGAACAAACAGTGATGGTACGACCCAAGAAAACAAGAATGGCTACTGCCTCCAAGGGTGTATCAAATGGCAAAGACAGGGTGAGCACATGCTCATCAACCAACAGTGCCACCCCTCCATGCACTCATCCATCACACAGCCTGTCATTTCTGTACAATGAAAACTGCTGAAAGGTGACTGTATCGGCAGGTTTCAGAAATGTTTCCTGTAAGGAAAGACATTCAGGATGGTAGGAAGCAATCAGTGTTTTGGTATCATCCACACTAGAACATAAACCTCAACAATTCCATTGTATCAAGGTGGCCATTTTTAAAGATGTGTAGGCGAATTGGGTGGAGAACATTTCTGTTTACAATCACGCCTTTTTTTTCTCACTGTCCTTATTTGAGGTTGGTCTCTCGAACTCCATGGATCCTGCTCTGGGTCAACTGGGCAGGTCTTTGCTGTTGGAAGGGGGTTTCTGTGACTGAGGACATGAACAAATGATTGTTTTGCATCTTGGGGTGGGAGAAGAAGATGTATCTGAGGAAATGCCTGTACCCAGAACTAAAGGATGAGGATCTTGGGGTTTGTTGGAATGTATGTAAGGGATAGAGATGGGTGTAGAAATTGATTCATCAACTTTTTTCATTTGTTTTGAGAACGATTCTCTTGAAGGCACAGAGAGATCTGTCTGCACTCCCACTGTAGTAGTGGAACGATGTGCAGCAGCCCACTTCCAAGATGAAGTGGTGGACAGTGACTTTCGAGCCTCGGGATAAATAATGTTATGAATCATTTTCAAATGCTGCACCTCTTTTTCTTCCAACCACTAAGGGCAAGAACAAAAGTAGAATGGGTGAGAACTATTGTAATTGATGCAAAGAGTGTCCATTTCACACTCAAAGGCATCATGGTCCTTGCCACCACAATGAGCACATGTCAGGAAACCACAACACGATGTCTTTGAGTGACCAAACCTCTGACACTGGAAAAATTGGAGAGGGTTTGGAATGTACGGCCATACCCTACAATTAAGATAACCTGCCTTGATGGTGGCAGGTGCAGTGTGGTGATGTGAATGTCAGAACAAGGAAAATAGCAACAATATAACTCCATCTTTGCAAGTGGAGATACACATCACTGCAGAAAATCCTTGAGTGTATAAACCAGCGAGAATATCTGACTTGGAGATGTTCTTCAAATCTTTTTCAACAATAACTCCTTGTGATAAACTCAAAATAGCATGAAGCATAACCTTAATAGGTATATTCCCAATTGCCTTTCAATTCAAGAGGAGTTCACTGTGTTGAGATGTGGATGTTTCCACCAATATGTCACCAGAGTGAAGCTTCTTTACTGACTTTGGAGATGCAGCAAGTACTTCTAGTCCTTTCTGAAAGAAAAAGAGACATCTGCCCTAAAGGTTTCTATGAAAGAGAATGTAGGATAAGAAAATGAGGTACAACAGGTGGTACAGATGTAGAAGATTGCTGCTCAGAAATTTCAAGACATGGTTGTTTACCTATGGACTGTTTTTCACTATTTTATTTAAATTTTTATTTGGAGGATCCATAAAAAAAAAAAAATTTCGGTGCCCACTGACCCCACCCACCATGGAGCCCTATGAGGGCATGCACTACAATGTCAAGCAAGGACACTGCAGTAACACCAAGGTTTTTGTGAGCACTATACCAAAACACCAGTATCAGACACAAGGCCCACAACAACTGCTGAGAACTTCCAACACTGGAACATGGTTGACCCTAGCCTGAGTAGACCAGCCGACTGGCCCAAGGGGGCCCACCCCAAGGCCACCCATCTGTAGGAATTCAAGGCCAAAGTGGTGTGTTTGGGTTGGACCCCTCAACCACCAGGATCCTCTCCTTCCCTTCACAGGTCGCCACACATGGCAAACACGTAGGTGGATGTTTCGATTCCAGAGGAGGTAAACTGAAAGAACAGAACCTTCCCTGTGAAGTCCCCTCACCACATACAGGAATCCACACCGAGGAGTCAAACAGCCAAATCTATCTTTGTTGTATCACATTTATGGATTACATCAATAGCATACTTAAGAATTACATGTAAGAACTGATGCCCTTATCTCTTAATGATAAAGTATAAAACTCAAATGAAGTACAAAGTTGATATTTGTCTCTGAATCAACGATATTATTACCACTTTTACCCACTGATTAAATTACCTTTGAACAAAATGCCATTTGTGCATGCAATAAGTGTACAAGTGAACCACAGAACACATCAAGAATAGCTGAAGAGGTACTTAGAATACAAGTTAAAGCAAAAAGAAAAACAGTCTAGGTTTCTGGTTATAATATTTGGATAAAAGCATCAAAGTGCTATGGCTTTTTTTTTTTAATAAAAATCTTTCCAAACAGATACCTCATTATAATATTGATATAAATTTGAAAAAAACTGTGGTATTATCACTGGGAGGGCATTCACCTAGGTCATATTTCTAAGTTTCTTCCTCAATACTAAATCAACAGATAATCAGCAAATAGTCATAAAAACTAAAACACAATACAGTCTAAAACTTTATAAAGAAAGTAAATCAAATTAACATGCATTAAAACAAAGATAATGTTCTCAGCCAACACAGCATTAGACAAAGTCTCAACAAATTATTCTTAAATCTAGGAGCCAGGCCCAGGCTCAATATATTTTGAGTTAGTTGTATGGCTATGGTACGAGACTAGGTTTTAAATTAAAAACCAAAAAGTTCATTATATAATACACATTACATTTCAGTATGTGCAAGTATTAAAATAGTAGACTAAATAACTATAACTGAAGTGGATTCTTGTAATGAGCGAAAGTAGAATAAAAATAATCACTACAATATCGACAGAAGTTTTATTCATGTAATGTGTTTCTTAGTAATCATATATTACTTGTTTTCAGTGTAACAATTTTTTTAAATAATATTTTACATTTATAAAAATACAGAGAAAATTGTAAGATGAATAAAATTAGTTGTAAACTTTCTGAATATTTGGGAAACAGGATTTTTTTAAAGCTAGTTTGAGTTTAGAAGTGTTGTCATTCACTTTAGAGAGTATATTCAGGTTTAAACCATTTATTATAGATTATTGATGTATTCAAAAAGGTTCAAAAATGTGTTACCAAAATGATTAATGATTTTAGTAGAAAACTCCAACTTTAAAATTTGTTTATTCTGAAGTGCAGGAAAATTGGAATGATGTGATTCATATGTTTAAATTCATTACTGGCTTGAATTGTTGAAAGGGTAAGGTTGAGGATAAAATCCTAAATATCAAAAACCACAGTATCCAACATGGTTGTCACTTGTGATGTGTGGAAAACTGGTGTTTAGTTCTAAAACCACAGTGTCCAACATGGCTATCACTTATGATGTGTGGAAAACTGGTGTTTACTTCTAAAAAAAACAGTGTCCAACATGGTTGTCACTTTTGATGTGTGGAAAATTGGTGCTCACTTCTAAAACCACAGTGTCCAACATGGTTGTCACTTGTGATGTGTGGAAAATTAGTGTTTACTTCTAAAAACCACAGTGTTCAACATGGTTGTCACTTGTGATGTGTGGAAAATTGGTGTTTACTTCTGTCACTGATTTTTTTAAATATAATTAATTCTATCAATACATAATTGAAAATATTATTTTGTATTTTTATATACCTCTATCTTTAAAATCACAGTTAAATTTTTGTCATGTGGCAAAAATATTAACACATTCTTGCAATTTTGATGATTATGATAAAACAGTTTGACACTGCTATATTAGAAGAAATAAACATAAGGTTTAGAAGCAATAAGACTGAAGGTAGAGTTTGGCAATTACTTCAATCATCATGTAATATAATTAATTATTCAATATTATTTTTTGATCATTGAACTCTGAAGTCTCATGTAAAAATATCAGATTAACTAAACAAATCAGTTATCAAATTCACTAAAAGCCTAGTTATTAGGAAGTTTGAATATTCAATAGTTAATTTTAGAATATTCTAACAAAATCAAAATACTTTTATTTAATTGTGAATAACTATCTTGAATAAAATATTTCACTTTTCCTTTTTCTTAATTAGATGACACAGAGGATCCAACCAAAGTGGTCAACTATAAACATATGTTCAAGTAGCTTAAATTTGCAAATAGGTAGATAGATAGGGTGCCTTATGTTACTACAGAAAAAAAAAGGAAGTCAAATGGAGCTGATAATGTATAAAACTAACAGCAAGAACTCTAACATGTAAATTAACACATTGTAGATAGGCTCAGTCCATGAACAAAGCCCATACTGGAAAAGCAATGACAACTATAATTTCAAATTTACTATACACATCTTTACAAAATCTAGCAAGTTTTTAGTAATATGTACAATTCTATCGTACACAAAAAGTCAAGGATTTGTACTCAAGCTATGTCTGTAAACTGACAATATCAGTTTGATTCAGATTGGTTATGTTCACGTGAAGAAAAGAAAATACTTCTGTCCATTGTAACATTTTAGATTCTTTAAAACCTTTGAAAAGTGTACATACAGTTTTTTTCAATATCCCTGTGTATTTCATCTGATATTTCCACTTCTCTACCATGAAATGTTGCTAAATCAGCAGTGTGAGATGAAATTAACAGTTGATAATCCTGACATCAAGTACAAAACACCAGGTTGAACAGTTATCTGTAAAGGGTCATAAAAACAGGACTTTGATCCTCACCCATGCTTAGGGTGAAATATAAGCAAAGTGTTAAAATATAGATGTGGTTCTATGAAGGATCTTAGTAGTAAGATTTTCATTGAATATCATGAGACTGTTGAGCATCTATATATTTTATTATCTTCTGCTTTCACAAAAGTTACTAACACTACTCCTGACACTGCACAGGTTACATGAAAACTGGAATTAACATGAATTACATAAATACTAATTTCTAGTGATATGTAGAAAGACAGAATGATTTAAAATATGTAAAACACTAAGAGCCAAACAAGGTTTGTTTTTTCCCAAAAATTCAGCAGAGGTAAAGTATCTGATATGTGAGCTTCTTTCTCTTTTGGTATGTAAAGAACAAATGGCCAGGTACCTACAGATTGAAAGGTTTCTAAGCTTTTTCTCATTTCTAAATGGAATTAAGAAAATTGTCATGGAAATTATTGGCCAGTTTATCCTACCTTTGTAGTGGGGGAACTTGTGAAACATCCAATGAAAATGTTTTAGAAGATTTCATAAATAAAAAAAAACTTTGATCTGTTTGAGAACATTAGTTGTTAGATGAAGAAAATGTGTCAACTCAATGTACTTATGTTTTTAAATTTTTTTGGTATATTACCAAAAGGAAGTTAGGTAAATATTAATTAAATAAATGTAATGTTGTTTAATGTGAGACAGCAAAAGGAGGTTATTTACCAATCAATTCACTTAAATTAGATTACTGTTACCAACTGAGTGCTTCGAGAGCCAATACTTTGCCATTTCCTCTTTCTTATTTACATTAATAAATAACAATTAGTAACGTTTGATGACTACATTAATTTTTTTGTATTTCTTGTTGTAATGAGGGCACCGAGATACTATAGTTGAAATAGCAAGTTGAACAAATTTGGCAAATAAACTTTAATTGTAGCAAGTTTGGGATAATAACTGCAGACAATCATAATTTTATTCACACATATAGATAAGAGGTAGTTTTATTGAAGTTTACAAAGTTATAGTGGAATTGAAAAGGATAAAGGCTTTATTCTTTATGCTATATTCTGAAAACAAGGACAAAGCCTATGACATGGATTGGTAACCTTCAACTCATCAGTGATGTCATCATAACTCACAACACTGTCAATTTTATCCATTGAAATAGAGGTTTCATATATTGCAGTTCTCAATATCTTGTGTATTTAATGAATTTGAAAAAATGACTCTTCTTATCATGGGAATTGCTCATCCATGGCCAAGAACAAAGGTGAGTATACAGGGATAACCTTAAAATTATCCATTGTTGTGTACATATTAAAATAATTATTAATGTAGCTTGACTCATCTACTAAGCAACTAAACAAACTGCAGCACATTCAGTCACTGTAATTTTTGTATTAATATTGCTCTTGTAGTATTAAGCTTCATTTATGTCTGACAAATTTAATATCAAACTCTGAAGTAAAATAATATAAAATTTAGTTGGTAACAGTTACAATGTGATCATACCTGTTGGAGCACTATCTATAATTCTTAAGTCATAAGCTCCAGAACATCTGTAATTCGCAGCTGTTCCATTATCCCAAACAACAACTACCTCTTCTGGGGACTCAAAATTTCGAACAGTTCCAACATGACCCTCCCCCCCATCTTGTTTTCCCCATTTCCAGTCAGGTCCACGCATAACCCTTCCACCAACTCCTTCCATGATATTTACTCTGTTACTTCGATTGCTTCCATTAGTTGTACTACTTTCCATATCTGAAGTGACAGAAATTATTTATCAAAATATTTGTTTATCGTAAAAACTGTCTTCAAAATGTAAACATTATCAACATTACGAGATAACCTAACTCAGAAATCAGACAACTCCACCTCTCGCTTTTATTGCGCGATATTGTACGAGACGACCCTAGCGGCGAATATTAAAATAAAAACTGAATTTCGATTAAGCAGGCTAACATTCCCGTCCAGTCTGATAAGATGTAGTAATAAAGCTAGAGACCTAGTTTAAAGTTTGAAAATATATTGTTGGGAGTTAAAATAGTAGGAGTTTTTGTTTTTTCTAGTATTTAGCCACATAACAAAAACACAGTTATAGTTGTGTCGGCGTTATTGTAAATTTAGAGAAAGGTTGGAAATAAACTTGTATGCAATGTCTGGAAATGTTTAATTTTTTTAATTGACTTTCTTTTTTTTATACATTTTGTGGATCATATCATGTCCAAATGCAATTGAACGGATGTGACATCATTCTGGGGAATATATGCTAAACATAATGGCGACGGTGTTAAAGCGTCAGAGGTCACGTCGCCGGGTAGCTGCATTAACGTTTTTATCTAATATATCACTTGATGGGACACATAGAGATACCAGATTTGGAATATTCAATCTCAGTTTCCAGCCATGCCAGATAAACAATGAATTAAATACGACCACGTCAAAAGAAGAAGTAAAAGAAAATGTAAACAACCCAATTTCACACACTAACAACGATATTAAAGCTAACTGTCAATATGACTATGAAGCTGCTACGGAAAAACAAAAATATCGTCAAGCGAGCTGGAATGCAGCAGCGGAATATCAGAACAACGAGTCTGCGAAACATGAAGGGAAATTTACAATCACCACTACTACTAGTACTATGTCTTTATTGTCGTCTAGCGTCACAAGTCACAACTCAAAGGAAAATGAAAAGTAAGACAATTATTCTTTACTAGTTCTACACTAGTAAAATAAAGTGGAGATTTGTACAGTCTTTGCTAGAACTTTTGAGTTTCATGTCTTTGGTATACCGGGCCTATTTAAATATACGTGAGTTGAGATTTATGTAATTTGTTTTTTTAGCTACTGTGATGGTAAAATAGGAAATATTTTATTTAACAGAAATGAACTCATGCATATGAGAGACAGGATATAAATTATAATGGATTTTAGTAAAATTCAGAGTGTATTTGGTTTCGGGTATATGACATGAAACCAAACCATAAATCATGTTTTCTTAATGAGGTTGTTAAACCATGTAAGGACTTATAGAGACGTGGTGTGCCCAAAAGGATGAGGAATTACTTGAATTTTCAGTTCCCAAATGTTTCAGTTGGTATTCGTAAAAGAGAAGGAAGATTATATCATTAATAAGTGAAAAACACCAAGACTTTTTTGCATTGGTAAAATACAAAATAATAAGATATGTAAAAGTAATCCAAGTTAAGTCATAAAACCTACTTTTAAGGCAGAGAGAGGCAGTAAGTACTTGTAAGATCACACCTCTCCTGCAAAGGAAGTATGGTATGAAACATAAGGCCATCTGCATCATTAAGTTTACTTCTCTAAACATCAGAAATACATATTTTTATATGAT
The DNA here is from genome assembly GCF_004210375.1 of Tachypleus tridentatus. Classification (NCBI taxonomy): domain Eukaryota; kingdom Metazoa; phylum Arthropoda; class Merostomata; order Xiphosura; family Limulidae; genus Tachypleus; species Tachypleus tridentatus. Next base: position 196,722,712 of record NC_134837.1, read on the forward strand.
TTATTTTTTCAATAGAACTTTCTGTAGGTTGCAAAAAAAAAGAAGAGAGGAAAAACAGTAAACTTTAAGTTTTTTATATGAAACATGTTTTCTAGTTGAACCTTAGAATGCTAAGTAGTTTTGATTATTTACTTTTAAAAATATTAATATGATGGAAAGAAGAGAGGAATGGGCTACCAGAATAATAGTCTTGTTAAAATAAATTGTTTTGAAACTTTAGGGAATGAAGACAAGGGTGAATACTTTTAATGTTATAAAGTACAAGAACTGAAAAAAATACTAATTATTCTTATTAAAGGAAATTTCTAGTAATAAAGATCAAAATAATAAATATTTCTTTCAGGTTTCCCAGAAAGAATAGAACAAGTATAATTAATTTTGTGTTTCTTCAATTGTCTTTTGAATGTTGCAACATACCTATGATAAATTGTTTAAAAATGTTTTTCTTTTAAATAAAAAAACTTAATCTGTTAATAAACAATATGCAGAGTAAACATAAAATTAATTTAGTGATGAGGAACCCACTTACAGATTAATAAAAAAGTCATAAATAGCTTGAATTGATAGTGAAGAAAACTATTACATGTTTAATATGGTGACAAATGTACAAAGATTTTGTCGTCATCTCAGAGACTGATTATTAAGTGTATAGCTAAGACTGATATAATGCACTAAGTGGTGATGAGTTACAGATCATAGGATTATGTAAATCAGTATGTAAGAAGTTTAGAGCATAATATCTTAGCAAGATTATTTAGGAACATCCTTCATGTTGCCTGTTAAGAAATTAAAAGGACATTTAACCAGTTTTCAGAAAACTTTCAGACAGGCAATGCATGGAGTGGGTTTTTCACAAATTACTGTGCATTGCCTGTGTGAAATTAAATTTTCTTCTGAAGCAGATAGTAATAACTTGTGTTACTTATTGCTAATGGCAAATGTTTATAAACATAAAGTAATACATTAAGGTTTTTGTAATTTGGATTACATGTGTAATCCAGATGAGAACCCACACAATAGTATTGATGAGAAAATGGATATTGTAATAGTGGTGGTTTAGTCACTCAAGTCATTAAAGTAATTGACTTCTCGGGAAAAGGTTCAGATGATGGTTTCTAGGAGAATAATAGGAATGGAAGAATTATTTTATAGGGATAGGCTAAGATAATTTATCTTCTCTCATTGAATTTTGCCAGATTATTCAATGGGGTCAGGGCCTTTAGTTTCCTTGTGTTGTATTCTGTAGATAATAGGACAGTCTTCAAGGACTAGAATGTCCTTTGATATCTGTATTGTCATGTTAAGATTTTTTTGCACTGATCTTTTTGTTAAATGTGTAAAACTACCAACAGACAAGTTGATTATTCTATTTACCACTTTCCAATACACAAGTCAGGTCTCATTCTTTTATTACTTCTGCAGCTGTTGTATCTTTTATTGTGTTGTAAAATTAGACCATAAGTTTATCATGCGATAAGACTTTGTGCAAGGTATCACAATGTATCTAGCATGTTTTCAAAGTGAAGTTAATGTTACTGATATCTGGATGATTTAGCCTTGCAACTGCTTGTTCTTCTGTGTCCTGAAAAATTCACACGTACCTTACTATCTCCCTCAGTGGACTCAGCGGCAGATAGCCTAATGTGGCTTTGCTATAAGAAAAACACACACACACACTTAATATCTAAATGCGCGCACGCTATTTCAACAGATGTAAACAAAGGGTGGAGGTAAATACACTTTAGTAGACATTTTACACAAAAAAATTAAATTAAATTTATCAATTTTCTTTAAATGTCTAACATTATTTTGTATAATACAGTTTTAAGTTTATTGACTGATAGTATCAACATAAAGTTTAGCCCTAACAAAGGTAAAGCATAAAACATACACAAGTTACAGTGCTTGAACAAGTGGAAAAAAATATTTGAAAAAATTTAAAGTGTAAAACCGGTACAACAAAAAGTGAGGAAACAGGGTAGGAATAGATGTGGTGTAATACATCTTCCTTTGTACAACCTCATGGGGGGATAGAGAAAAAATCTTTGCATTAACATTTGTAAGGTTCCACATGTAACATTCTTTTCTGAAATTACATATACTTACAAAGCCCATACATTATGGGTGTAAGGAAAATTTTCCATAATTGTTGTGAAGGAATATTAAGGTTACCTGTTTTCCTCCCCCCCATAAGCCCTTGTGTAGAAATTGTGAAGATCTGTGCACGAAATTATATCAAAATTCAAACTAACCATGCACATAGTGTTTGTCAAACTTCTCCTCCAGGTTACAAGAGATGCTCCCTCTACAATCTTCACAAGTGGTGAGTGCATAAAAATGTTGTTAAGAAAGTGAAAAATTAATTCATCAAAGTTAACTGTAAAACCCTCAAACAGAGTTTTTGTTTTATCTAATGGCAAACCACTAAATAAGAGTTTTGTTAATGAATTGCTTTCAAAAAAAGTATTTTCACCTGTGGTCATTCTTGCAAGATTAAATCTTTTGTTTTCAACACCTATTTCAGGTCGAACATTTTAAGATTTTCCAAAGTTTTTATATTTTCACCATTTCTTTGTAAATGTGTTTAGTTTACTTTTTGTTATATTTAGTTGTTGTTTTGGAGTTCTGGGAAACTTTCATCTTTCAGCAACACACGATCCAATATGCATATTTTCCTTAAGTAAATAATGATAAGATTATGGTAGGTGCAAAAACCATATACGATACCTTTACCTTTGAACTGGGCGTGTTGAGGAAACTTGGAAAATAAATATTTTTAAGATTCAAGTGTTAAACTTTTTTGAAGAATTAATAACCCCTATAAGAGCAACAGTTGTAGAAACTGCAATTATTTGGATATCAGAGCGGTCAAGTTGTATGCTAAACATAGTGTCTTTTGAAAGATTGGTTGGTAGTGATATTAACTGCAGGATTCTGGTGGCAAACCAACATACTTTATTACTTAATGATGTACCAGCAGTCAAACTCAAGCTTATATTACCATCAAGATAATCTTTTGCAGATTATCATAAAACATATAATGTATTATAATTTATTCTACTGTTATCTAGTATTCAATGTGACAACTAATGTTTTCCAGGCAAATGTAATATGAAAATTGTCTGTTTCATTCTTATCAGAATTCTTTGAATTTGTAAGTGGCAATTTACAATAGACAATATTGTCAATACATAATTAAATAAATGTATTCTTTGAACATGTACATAGGTTTAGATATGTATTTGGTTTTTAAGTTTTTAGGGCAAGGGTACACAATTAGCAATACAGAGGTCCTGGTACATTATGCATCACAAGAGTAAACTGTATGAATTTTTAAAAACCTTCTCATAAATTCTTGCTGCTTTGCCTTTCTTGGTTCATGGTGTGTTTTTATTACAATTTTTGCTCAAAGCTACACAAAAGGAAATGCAGCTACAGTGAACAGTGCCCACGCACTGACAACTCTTTGGTTATTTTTATTTGATCTAAGATATTTAACTGTCACTGTTATAGCACACTCAGGTACCCAACCATATTACCACTCATCTCTGATTTTGTGACAGTAGGGCATAGGTTTGAATCTCCATCACACCAAACATTGCTCGCCTTTTCAACTGTGAAGGCATTATAATATCACAGTAAATCCCATTATTTGTTGACCAAAGAGTATCCCAAAAGTTAAAAGTGGCTGATAATGATTAACAAAACCTGAATTTTATGTTTATATATATTAGGGAGCTCGACTCATTATCTGATGGTTCAGGTTTGAAGACCCATCGGATCAAACACACTCGCCCTTTCAGCTGCAGGAGTGTTATAATGTGATGTTCAATTCCACTATTCATTGGCCCAAAGTTAGTGGTGAGTGGTGATGAGTAGCTGCCTTCCCTCTAATCTTACACTGCTATATTAGGGAAGGCTAGTGCAGATAGCCCTTGTGTAACTTCATGCAAAATTCAGAAACAAAAACAAACAAATAAGCATATACAACTACCAGTGGTGCACACTTTAATATTTACTTCATTACCAGCTTTAATATTAGCATGAGCAATTGATTTTATTTGAACTTTAAAAAAACATTAAGTACTTTTGTAATTGATATGAGAGAATCATGCTTCAAATTACTGAATTACAAAATACAATACACCACAGCAGCAAGTGCAGATAGGTTTAACAGGTGTTGCGATTTTTTGTATTGGTTTAAATTTGTTTGTGTCTGATAGGATGTTCTTCATTTTTTGGATGTATTCATTCATGTTCATTATGACTATAGCATTACCTTTATCTGCTTTTAGAATTTTAATGTTTTTGTCTTGTTTTAGGTTTTTAATGGAATTAATGCCTCTTTTTGTAATTGTTTTTTTAGTTTTCTCTTTTGTGAAATTATGTTGATGATTTTGTGAGAAAATTCTTTGAAAACGTTGTCTAAGATGTTTTTAGGTGTTTCTGGAAAATATAAATTTTAGTTTTATCTGGAAAGTTCAGCTGTTGGATGTCAATAGAATTGTTGAAGTTGTCTTCTTTCTGTTGGTTGTTTTTGGCTGTTTTCTTAAGTTACTCAATATTCAGCTTCTAATTGTCATTGTGAGAATTCTTACATTTATTTGTGGACAACTTAATACTTTATCGTGAGTACATTTCCTGTTAATTTCGTTCTTATACGAGAAGTTAAAATAACCACAGTTATCACTAATGCACACTTTTTTATGATAAAGAGCTGCTGAAAACTGTTGGACTCTAATATCTGTTTCCTTTTTTTATATTTTATTATCTAAGTTTTATGGTTGTAGATATCATTACATTGTATATATATGCCCCATTGTAATTAGTAAGAACTATAATATAGTTTGTCTTTGAAATAGTTTTGATAAGAGTTTGAGGACAAGTATCTTGAGTTTCCTATTCTGTTACTACATCTTGAGTTTCCTGTTCTGTTACCACATCTTCCTTTATGTAAATTTGAGAACAAGTATCTTGAGTTTCCTATTCTGTTACTACATCTTCCTTTATGTAAATTTGAGGACAAGTATCATGAGTTTCCTATTCTGTTACTACATCTTCCTTTATGTAAATTTGAGGACAAGTATCATGAGTTTCCTGTTCTGTTACTACATCTTACTTGATGTAAATTTGAGAACAAGTATCTTGAGTTTCCTATTCTGTTACTACATCTTCCTTTATGTAAATTTGAGGACAAGTATCATGAGTTTCCTGTTCTGTTACTGCATCTTACTTGATGTAAATTTGAGGACAAGTATCTACTGCACAAGATCAAGAATACAAAGGTTTTAAAGTGGGTGTGATAGTTGACATCTCTCTCTCTCTCACACAGGAGTATCATCGCCAAATATTGTTTAGTTTTTACCAGCTTCGCAACGTTGCTTATGGATAGTGGGAGACGAAGGAGAATACATCTGGTCCTAGGAGGAATTATGGCCGTCAACCTGCTGACGACTGACCAGAGGAAATAACGATTGGCCAAGGTTGTAAAGTGCAAACAAGCAACTGATTGAGTTCCAGTTAACATATTATTTTATTACCATATGTCGGGATTCAGTTATCTCAGATAATAACATTTAAAATCATTAAGTGCGGTATTGTGTAATAGTAGCGATCGTGATGAAACAAAATGGCGACCATAAATATCGCCCGTTTAAAATCAACTTTAAAACGTCTGAATATTAAAAATGATTACTTAAGGGAATTGGCTGAGCAAAAGTAAAAGCCGCCTAAGTCAATGTATACGTGTTTATGGATCGAAAAAAAAAATCAGTATTTCAATGGGTTTTCATCTTAGTTAAGGTTCCAGTGATTCCTTTTGTGCACCTAAAAGGATACTTCTGTGTATGCGTGAAACGGACAAGGTACTAGTTAGAGCATAATAATTGCACTTCAGGGAAGGTAGGCAGAACTGATGAGAAATAAAATCGATTCGGGTACACGTTTCGTAATGCTGACGCACAAAAATACAACTAATTAAAAGGAAACAAACAAGATTGATTAAAAATAAATTTTATAAAGACGAGTAGGGAGTGACATACACCTAATCTAACTAGCTGTAGTGATATAGAAAATTTTAATGTTACAGAAAATATTTGAACAAAGGTTTGTTTTGTTTTGAATTTCGCACAAAGCTACACGAGGGTCATCTTCGCTAGCCGTCCCTAATTTAGTAATATAAGACAAGAGGAAAGGCAGCTAGTCGTTACCACCTACCGCCTGTAAATCTGCCAGATGTAATTTGTAGTCATTCATTTGATTTTTTCAAAATGCAAATAATATTCATTGTGTGCCTGAAGTCTGTTTCCACTAATAATAGAAGATCCTAGCAGTAACTATTAGGAGTAATTGCAATATTGACGTCATTTTCTATGCATGCTTTTGTGACTCGTATATAGCCAATAAATTCGTGAACCATAAGCAGTTTTATGTATAGTTTAAAATATGTTATTGTGTTAATAATAACTACATGCATTCTCACGTCAATTTCAATAATGCGATAACGATGTTGCGTTGAAATAAACTAAAACTAAACTAACGTGGCAGGGGTTCAGTTTAGAGAGAGAGAAATCAGAAGAGGTCTCTCCCCAACCGGGGTGTTCAGGAACGTTGTGGTTCCTCTTCGTCCCCTTTCGTGGATTGTTATTAAGATTAAGTGGTGTTTTTTTTTTTGGTTTTTTATTTATTTAATAAATTAATTATTGTTTTTATTCTTGACTTTTTGGGTGGAGGATGTCTCTCTAAATGTTGTCTTGGGTGGAGGCAAAGGCAGCAGCGGAAAGAAAGGCCGGGACCTGTCTCGAAAGGAAGAAGTTGAGCAGATGTGAACATGAATATGATTCAAATCCAGATCAAATCAAACGGCACGATTCAGGGTCTGGCAAAAGAGTTGCCTGGGCTGGGATCTAGAAATCCAATGCCTAAAGATTTTGATGTGGGGGGAAACGGGAGTGCCCCGAGAAAACCCACTTTCACTGGACAGGCGCCGAAAGTTCTGCCTGTCGTGTGCCCTGTATCTAAAAAAAAAAAAAAAAAGGGATTCACGTTAATGACATGGATTTTATTTATTTAGATTCTTTGTTGAGTGGATTGTGATTCTTGAAATATGTTGTAAGGTGATATATATTTTGTTGGTGCACTTGATAATTTGTGTAGTGATGCCGTTAGTTTGTTTCTATTTTCTGCTTTTAGATAATATTTGAGAGAAAGTTCTGTTATTCTATCTCTTATAGTTGGTAAATTGCTAATTTGGTGTAGATAATTTGTTGGCGTAAATGATGGTAGGCTGAATGCAGATTTTAATATTCTGTTTTGTTGCACTTGGATTTTCTGGAGTGTGTTGTTTGACATATTGTATGTTACTTGACATCCGTACTCTATTAGTGGACGGATGTAAGCCTTGTATATTTGTATAATGGTGTTCGGTGCGCATTTCGATTGTTTACCAGTTATAGTCTTTAGATATGAAATCCTTTTTCTGATTGATGAGTGTATATTGTTTATGTTTTTTCCATGTTAGTTTTGTGTCGAAAGTGACGCCAAGGAGTGTGATGTTTTTGCTCATGTTAATGGCTGTATTTCCAAGTGATAGTTTTATTTTTTCTAGATTTTTTCTTTGCTTCTTTAGTTTTCTATTGAAGGTGATTGCTTGTGTTTTTGTTGGATTTAACACGACTCTCCACTTGTTGCTCTATGTTGAGACGTTGTTTAGTGATTCTTGTACGCGAGACATGGCTATTACCATGCGTTGAAATAATTTTCCGTTAGGTCTTTTAAAGGTATTAGGCCTAAAACTGCCTTGTGTTAAGCACTCCAGCGGCTCAATGGCACACCTAAAGACTTACATCGCTAGAAACCAGGTTTCGATACCTGTGGTATCCATAATATAGCTAGTCCAAAGGAAAAATATAACGTTTAATTTGTTCATACTTATAAATACACAAGTTTGTATTTATCTAGTTGTAAAATATATTTTATTATTTTTGCATTTCTATGTTAGGTGAATATTATTATTTCCCAAAAATAATGCAAACGAAGTTTTGAAACTTCCACAGTTTTACGAATTAACTATAATTAAGCGATATACTTAACTTGCAAAAAAAAAATGATTAATACTCACTTGCTAAATTTTCTATCTTGTCTAATACAGTGACAAAAACTGGCTGACGAACACTAACTAAGTCAGTCGAAAATACGTCACAATAATATAATTACTGATCAAGCAACTCAATAACGCGTGTTTTTATATAACAGCATTTGTATTTTCTCCTAATCTAGAGAAAATTCGAGTCGTTACGCTAAATATAGAAACTAACTTACAATTGGATTTGTTCTGAATTTCGCGCAAAAGTACACGAGGGCTGCATGAGCTAGCCGTCCGTAATTTAGCAATGTGAGACTAGAGGGAAGGCAATTAGTCGTTATCACCCACCGCTAACTTTGGGGCTATTTTTCTTTTGCAAACGAATAGTGGGATTGACTCTACTTTATAATGCCCCCATGGCTGAAAGTGTTAGCATGGTTGGTGTGACGGAGATTCGAATCCGCAAGTTTCAGATTACGAGTCGAGGGCCCTAACCACCTGACCATGCCAGGCGTCGTTGTAGAACTATCACACAATTCCAGAAAAGGCCGCAGGCCCAATGACCTTCCGCAGGAAATAAATATTATATGTGCCCATAGGGCGGGTATGTTTGCTATTATTAATAGTGTTATTAATACTATGATCGTTTTTGTAACTAATGATTAACTTCTGGATAATTTCTAATGAGAAAAAAGTCCCCCGCTGGTAAAGCGGTAAATTTACGGATTTACAACGCTAAAATCAGGGGTTCAATTCCCCTCTGTGGACTTGTTGTGGCTTTGCTATAAGGAACACACACACATATGAGAAAAAAGTGGTTATTTTTCAGCAAATTTTTTTTATTATTTTTAGTTATTGAAATTTAAACATAAATAATGAATTTATTTTAAAAACAAAACGGAATGTATTTGGTCTTTACTGAAAAAATCTGGATTTTCATTTTTTATTATGTAGTTTTTATCCATTCTTTAGTTTTCATTAAGCACAATGAGCTTCACGAAACAACACATAAGGCTGTCTGTATTCTGTCTACCACGGGTATCGAAACCCAGTTTCTCGCCTTGTAAGTCTGAACGCACATTGCTGTGCCACTGGGAGATGATAAATTATTACAACTTCTTTAGCTTCAAGTAAGCATTTATTTCCACCACTGTTCGAATCACTTTATTTCAGATTCACCAAGAGCGTGGTTTGTGAACCGAATTTTGCATACTTAAGTATATTAAGCAGTGAAATTTAAACCTCGTGCAATGATTTGTTTGTATTTCTTGATATATTAGTCTTATCAGTTGGTTGTCATAGGAGGTGCGGAGCTGTAGCCATTTCTGAAGAACGTATGCTCAAGTTCACAGGCGCTTGACCGCTTCAAACACTGTTTTTATAACTGAAAGTACTGTTGTGACATACACTGGTCTTCTCTCGAGAGTTTATAACACTTACGGCCACCATGTTTACAACCTAAAGTTAGTGATTGTACATAGTGTATTATAGTTTTTGTTGTTGTCTTTTGACAATGCGCCAGTGCACTTTGAGGCTATTCGGTTATGCTTAATAGTCAAGTGTTGCGATTTCAAAAGTTTAAACGTCTTCAAATCAGCTGATATTACTTTATATCCAATTTTAAACTAGGTATGTTCTTATTTGTACAAAAATTGAGCTTGTGGTTACATGTTATTGCAGTATTGTTGCAAAAAATGTGTCGATAATTTAGTATTGTTGTAAAAGTGAACTCTGTTGTTACGTTTGTTATAATATTGTAAAATTGAGTTGTGTAGGCATATTTCAATATAGTAGTTACATTTTATTATAGTCTTGTTGGAATAAAGAGACTTGTGTGGTCACATTTTATTATAGTGTTATCGGAAAATGCGAGTTGTACGGTTACATTTTATTATTGTATTTTTGGAAAAATTGAATAGTGCGTTTGCATTTTATTACGCTTTTGTTTGCTGAAAAAGTGCACTTGTGTAGTAGTTACATTGTATTAAATATTTGTTAAAATGAGAGAGACAGAGTCGTTAGACGTGTACAGATTGACTCAGATTCCTCATGTGCTCAAGTCTGTCTTGGCAACGAAGGGGTCAATTCATAATTATTCATTGTAATTTGGAAAGTCGCCAGATGGTAGCTGTATGACTGTATCACTAGAGGGTATAGTTCTGATCTTCATAAGCATAGTTCACCTGGCTTGATTTATCGACACTGATATAGTACATATCACTTATCAACAAACTCGACCCAAAAGATAAGTAATGTAATGGCTGTGGTATTGGTTTGTTTTATTTTATATCTAATTTTGTCTTGAAGATATATTGTTCATAAACTGTAGTAAAAACCAAATGTCTAATCTCATGTTACATACGGGAAAGTAGTATGGAATTTTGGCAAGTCACAAGATGCTTGTAAACAAATACAGGAAATCTGTGTATAACAGATACCGTAAGTATAGAATAAAACGGTTGAATTTTAATAAGTTTGGGAAGTAAATCAAATGGGGAGGCAAATCACACACTGGTTATTCTGTTTCTATCTTTTTTTGTTTCCTTTATATAACTTTGTCCTTATGAAAAATGGCCCGGCAAGGCCAGGTAGTTGAGGCACTCGACTCGTAATCCGAGGGTCGCGGGTTCGAATCCCCGTCACACCAAACATGCTCGCCCTTTTAGCCGTGGGGGCGTTATAATGTGACGGTCATTCCCACTATTCGTTGTTAAAAGAGTAGGCCAAGAGTTGGCGGTGAGTGGCAATGACTAGCTGTCTTCCCTCTAGTCTCATACTGCTAAATTAGGGACGGCTAGCGCAAATAACCCTAGTGTAGCTTTGCGCGAAATTCGAAACAAAAAAGCATGCTAAACAGGTGCAATGGATCGATGAAACGTGTGTATTTATTTATTTAATCATAAAATGCTTGTATGGATTTATGTCTATTGAAGTTTTTGACATAATACGATATGCTGATAACCTCACCCTTATAAATTCTGTAATCACAGAGTAGAAAATAGGCGGGTTAAAATTCTGTAGTAGTTTTCGAACGTTAAAGGAATTTTTCTGTTTGTGTTTTGTATTATTCATACATTGTTTTATGAACTTTTCTTGTCTGTAGTCTATTTAGTAACTGGTAAAGTGATACAGTACCAGATTCGTGAGCAGTGATTAAAGTGAATATACCTCTGCTTGTGTATTTCAAGAGTGCCGAACCTACCTGACCACTACTCGGTTATACTTTTAAGTCTCGTGTCCCAAGAAGCCTTGTCACGAATGAGCCTAGATGAAGACTTTCCAGAAAAATACATCATCCTAGACATGAGTGAAAAGAATCACCTGTAAAGATAATTTTTAATGACGCACATTGAGCCATGATCATATTAAAGTCCGAGTCACTTCTGGTCACTCTTTCGTTAGCGGCTCTTCGATGTCGATTCATGTACGTGGTGAGGGAATCTCTCTGGGAAGATTCTGTTCTTTCACTTTACCTTCTCTGGGATCTAAACATCCATCAACGGGTTTGACGTGCGTGGCGACCCATGGAGGAGAGGAGAGGATCCTGATGGTTCAGGGGTCCAATCCTAACACACCACTTTGACCTTGAACTCCTGTAAACGGGCGACCTTGGGGTGGCCCCCTTGTCTAAATCGGCTGGTCAACTTGGGCTAGGGTCAACCAAGTACCAGTGTTGAATGTTCTCAACAGGTGTTGTGGATATTGTATCTGATGTTGGTGTTTGTGTGTAGTGCTCACGAAAACCCTCGCGTTGCTGCAGTGTCCTTGTTTAACATTGTTTTGCGTCCCCTCGTTGGGCTCCATGGTGGGTGGGGTCATTGGGCACCGAAATATTCCTTTTTTATTATGGATCCTCCAAATAAAAACTTAAATAAAATAGTAAAAAAAATAGTCCATAGGTAAACGACCACGTACTGAAGATTCTGAGCAGCAATCTTAAACATCTGTAACACCTGTTGCACCTCATGTTCTTATACTACATTCTCTTTCAGACAAACCTATATGGCAGATGTCTCCCTTTTTCTTTCAGAAAGGACTAGAGGGACTTGCTGCCTCTCCAAAGTCAGTAAAGAAGCTTCGCTCTGGTGATATATTGGTGGAAACATCCACATCTCAACACAGTGAACTCCTCTTGCATTCAAAGGTGCTCCCCGCTAGTACAGTGGTATTAAAATCAGGGGTTCGATTCCCCTCGGGGAGCTCAGTAGATAGCCCAATGTAGCTTTGCAATGAGAAAACACGCACACACGCATTCAAAAGCGATTGGGAATATACCCATTTAGGCTACACATCATGCTACTTTAAATTCATCAAGAGGAGTTATTATAGAAAGTAATTTGAAGAACATCCCTGAGTCAGAGATTCTTGCTGGTTTCTCCACCCAAGGATTTTCTGCAGTGAGGTGTATCTTTACTCGCAAAGATGGAATTACGATGCCGACCAATATCCATATTCTAACATTTACATAATCACGTCCACCTGCCACTATCAAGGCAGATTATCATAATTGGAAGATACGGCCATACATTCCAAACCCTCCTAGATGTTTCCAGTGTCAGCAGCATGGTCACTTGAAGATGTCATGTCGTGGTTCCTTGACGTGTGCTTTTTGTAGTGGCAAGAACCATAATGCCTGTGAGTGTGAAATGGACCCTCATTGTGTCAATTGCATTGGTTCTCACCCGTTCTACTTTCGTTCTAGCCCTAAATGGTTGGAAGAAAAAGAGGTGCAGCATTTGAAAACGATTCAAAACATACTTACCATGAAGCTCGAAAGTTGCCGTCCACCACATTATCTCGGACGTATACTGCTGCACTTCATTCCACTACAACAGTGGGAGTGCAGACGGATCTTTGTGTTTCCAAAAGAATTGTTCTCAAACCAAATGAAAAGTCTTTTGACCTGCATGGTTAAAAAAGTTGATGAATCAACTTCAACACCCATCTTTGTCCCTAATGTACATTCCAGCAAATCCCAAGATCCACTTCCTTTGGTTCTGGGTACAGGCATTTCCTAGGGTACATCTTCTCCCACCCCAAGATGTAAAACGATCATTCGTTCACGGCCTCAGTTGCTGGAATCCTCTTCCAAATGCAAATACCTACCCAGTCAACTAAGGGCAGGATCCATGGAGGTCTATAGACCTTCCTTGAATAAATACAGTATAGGAAAAAGATGTGGTCGTAAAGAGAAGGGCTCTCCACCCAGTTTGCTTACACTTAAATAAAAATGGCCACCTTGATACAATGGAACTGTCGAGGTTTACGTTCTAATCTGGATGACATCAAAGCACTAATTGCTTCCTACCATCCTGTATGTATTTTCTTACAGGGAACATTTCTGAAACCTGCCGATACAGTCACCTTTCGGCGGTTTTCTTTGTACAGAAATGACAGACTGTGTGATTGAGGGGTGGCATTATTGGTTGATCAGCATGTGCCCACCCTGTCTTTGCCACTCGACACACCCTTGGAGGCAATAGTCATCCGTGTTTCCTTTGGTTGTACCATCACTGCCATTACTGTTTGTTCTCTCTACCTGTTGCCTGGAGAAACCTAAGGCTCTCATTGAACAGATGCCGTCTCCCTTTTTAACCCTGTGGGACTTCAATGGACGTCAACCCCTCCGAGGAAATTCTGATAATGATTGGAGGAGTTGCTCTGTAGAGCGTATGCTCTCTGATCACACCCTTTCTCTTTTCAATATTGGTTCTTCTACTTATTTTTATTCACCTAGTTAGTCCTTTACTGCTATTGATATCTCAACTTGTTCCCATCACTATTCTCCCATTTTACGTGGAGGGTTGACAATAATCCACGAGGCAGTGATCATTTTCCTGTAATTTTGAGAGAGACTGGCCGTGGTGGACGCCACCTGACTGGCGTGCCCCAGTGGAAGCTGAATCAAACAAACTGGCCCTCTTTCACTGCTCTCATAGATCTTGATCCTGCTATCATCTGTAAGCCATCAGTGGACGACTGTGTGGCAGCAGTAACTGACTGTATTATACAAGCAGCTGCTCAATATATTCCTATAACCTCGACACGTTTTCCATGATATCCTCTTCCGTTGTGGAATCCTGCCTGCCACATGGCATGGAAGGCTCAAAAACGGGCATGGGATACATTTTGTAAGTATCCTACACTCTCACACAGCATCTCTTTCCAGTAAGCCCATGCACATGCTCAGTGGGTAAGACGTCAAAGCCAGAAGGAATCTTGGATTAAGTTCACAAGCAGCATATCTTCTACCACCAGTTTCAAAATCATATGGGACAAGATTCGAAAGGTCAGTGGGTAATATAATTCTGTTTCCCTTTCGATCTTACCCTCTGACAGCCAGGAAGTAGCTGATACCTGGAGCATTGCAGATACTCTAGGTGAAACCTTTGCCAGGTATCTTGCACTTCTGCTTCTTTCTCCATCTTCGTAGCCATCAAGACTCGGGCAGAGTGATCACCTCTTTCCTTTCGTGCTGACTGTCTCTATGACTATAATCGTTCCTTTACACTGGTGGGACTCAAAGTGGCACTGGCCCTTCATCGGTCTGGCAGTATATCGGTTGGACATGATGATGTACATTATGAAATGCTGCACCATCTATCTCTAGCTTCTTTTAGCTATTCTTCTAATTTAACCTGAACTGGCAGGAGAATGTTGTTCCTGATGCCTGGTACCAGGCTATTGTTCTATCTTTCTTTAAACCTGGGAAGTATCCCAAGATTCCTTCTAACTACCATCTAATTGCTTTGACGAGCTGTACCTGTAAGACCTTAGAGAGGATGGTTAATGCTCGTTTTGTTTTGTTCCTCAAATCAAACAATCTCCTCTAACTACCCAGTGTGGGTTCCAACGACAGCACTCCACTATGGACCACCTGATTGGACTTCAAACATCAATCAGACAAACCTTTCTCAAACGACATCTTGTGTCAATATTCTTTGTCATTGAGAAGGCTTATGATCCAACATGGAAGTATGGCATTTTGTGAGACCCCCATATATATGGGTTGCATGGCTGTTTGCCCATTTTTATTAGAAATTTTTCAGTGCACAGGTGGTTACAAGCGAGTTCGGCATTTTCCCGTTCTTTTCTACAGGAATTTGAAATCCTTCAGGGTTGCGTTTTGAGTGTCACACTTTTCAGTATAAAGATTAATGCCATCATTGAACAATTCCCCCTTACTGTTGCAAACAGGCTATATGTAGACGACTTTCACATCTCATGTCAGTCGTTGAACATGAGGTATATTGAGCAGCAGTGACAGACTGCCCTCAGGTGTTTACTGAAGTGGACTACAGCAAAAGGCTTTAACTTCTTTCTCTATAAAATCGTTTGCATGCACTTTTGCTGCCAGTAGGGTATTCACCCTGATCCTGAACTCTGTATCAGTGAAGCTGTGCTGCCTGTGGTCCCTGAGACAAGTTCTTAGGGCTTATCTTTGACCATAAGCTGATCTTTATACCACACATCAAGCAGTTAGGGGTCTGATATACAAGGGCACTGAACCTCCTTTGTGTCCTCTCTTCCACCACTTCAAAAGTAGATCAATGTTTTATGCTAAAGATATATTGTGCTCTTATTCGATCGAAACAAACTATGGATCACTGGTCTATGGCTCTGCCAGGAAATAGGCCTTAAAGGTACTGGACTCCATTCATCATCAAGGACTTTGGCTCTGCACTGGGGCTTTCTGCACTTCCCCAGTCCAGAGCTTATACATAGTCTCATGAACCTCCTCTACACCTCTGCCATTTGCAACTATCTTTACTGTATGCTTTGAAACTTCATTCCTTACCAAAACATCCCACCTGGGATTATATTTTCCTTCCACTGTGGGCCATGCTTTTTCAAAACAGACAATCTGCCATTGCTCCTTTTGGCTTTTGTATCCAGGTGCAGTTGGATGAATTGGGTCTGTCTTTGGATAACCTTGCTGTATCCACTGATCAGCCCATCCCACCATGGCTTCCTACAGTCCCAAAATGTGACCTATCTTTGAGTCATTTGAGAAAAGCAAACAATCCCGATTGGAAATACTATTTGTTATTTGCTTAACATCTTTCGAATCATCCTTCCATTCCTATTTAAACAAATGGTTCAAAATCAGGTGACTGTATGGGCTCTTCCATGGTTTGTTGTGGTTCGGTGGTTGCGCATAGAAGTTTCTCTACAGCTTCTGTGTTAACTGCTGAAGTGTATGCCATTTCTCTTGTCCTGGATCATATAGAAGCTCAGCAGTACTCAAACTGCGCTGTTTATACTGACTCGCTTAGTTCTCTACTGACCCTGGAATTCCTTCATGTTAGTTCACACCCTGTTCTCGCAGATATTCAAAACCGACTGGCCCATTTCTCTTTAACATTTACTTCTGTCCAGTTTTCCGTGACACACACCAGGCCACGTTGGTACTCGCGAGAACAAGATCGCCAACACCACAGCTAAAAATATCTGCTCTAGCACTATCACCACTGTGCCAATTCCATACATAGACTTTGGTCCTGTATTCCAGGCTCGCCTCCGTGCCATCTGGTAATCGACATGGAGTGAGCAACGTGGAAGCAAGCTTTTCCTAATGAAACTCCATATTGGACTTTGGCCGTCCTACTTCCGTAAGGATCGGAAAGAGGAAGTTGTTCTAACTAGACTATGCATTGGTCACAATTTCGTAACTTATCATTTTCTTTTATCTGGGACTGATGCACAAATGTGTTGTCTGTGTGACACTTTAGTCACAAGAAGCCACACTTTACTATCTTGCCGTCATTATGACTCTCAATGACAGCACCATTTTGAACATGTTTTGTTCCAAGGTTTATCCGTTTCGTTAATCTGTGTTATTGGTGATAGTGACACTGTCCACCTTCGAAATGTTTTTAGTTTTTTAAGGCCATTAATCTTTTTAATCCTATTTAAGTTTTTACTTTATGTATTAGATCTTTTTGAGAATCAAAGTCCATCTAGTTCGATTTGAAATTAGAAAATGGCCTAACGTCAAAATATTCGAAACCAGGATTGGAAAGACCAACTTCAGGTGACTGACGGTGGTTTTTGTACTTACCTGTTAGTCTTCCTGACTAGTTATGATAATTACAATCATACTACAGAAAGTCCTTTACAACTTGTGTTACTGTAGTTTTTCTCTTACCACTATAGACTGAGTGTAAACATTGGCTTTCATCATATTTATGTGTTTTTTTTAACTTTATTTTGTTTTACCTTAATACCCTTTTATTAATTTTACTAAATTTACTTTAATTTTATCATTTTATCGGATGTTTGGCACAGATAGCCCAGCTGCTTTGTGCCATAAAACACCAAACCAATCAACCAACTTTTTTCTAGCGGCGTCAGATAAACTGGTTCTAACTGGTTTACCAATAATCCTGTGTATCTTAAGTATCTCTAGCTTGATACCAGATTTGATAATATAAAACTTGTATATTTACGTTTATTTATGTGATTCTCTCTTTCCTCTTTCATTGAGGCACAACATGATGAGGTGGTTGGGGCACTCGACTTGTAATCTGAGGATCGCGGATACGAATCTCCTTCGCATCAAATATGCTCGCCCTTTCAGCTGTAAGGATGTTAAGTCCCCATCAGTTCCACTATTCGTTCGTAAAAGAGTAGCCCAAGAGTTGGCGGTGGCTGATGATGACTACTTGCCTTCTCTTTAGTCTTACATTTCTAAATTAAGGACGGCTGGTGCAGATAGCTTTCATGTAGCTTTTCGCGAAAATTCGAAACAAACAAAAATAATTCCTCTTTCATTTGTGACTATTTTTTTTTTTTTCTGTTTGTTTGAAAGGATTTTTAAGCTTTCATACATACCAAAATATTTTAGGCGTTTTCTACTTGTCAGAAAGCAATGACGACCAAAAACAAAACAAAAAGCAGTCTTAACATGCTATTTATCACAATTTTTCTTTGTGATTACGTCCATACAATCTTATTTTAGCATGGTCTTGGAAGTCTCTCCCATAACTGTAAATGAGTTTGATTTTCTTTTATAAGTTTTGTTTCCTTCCACGTACTATAAATTAATGTAATTAAATATTTTACTTCATGTCTCAATTGTTACGTCAGTGTTACCAGGTCCACACACACAATTCGTATGATCTTATTGTTAGACCACTGTTACTAGGTCCATACGCACAATTCCTATGACTTTATTGTTTCTTCAGTGTTAGCAATTGTGAGTTTGGACCTACTATGATCTTATTGTTATACTAATGTTACCAGGTCCACACAATTCCTCTGACATTATTGTTACGTCAGTGTCAGTAGGTTCTCACAATTACTATGATATTATTGTTACGCTTGTGTTATTAGGTTCACACATTTCTTATGACTTTAATGCTACTTCAACATTGCCACATTCACACACACACACACACTCACTCACTCACTCAACTCCCTATGACTGTATTGCTACTTCAGCGTTGCTATGCTCACACACACGCAAAGCTCTAAGTCCCTAGTCTTTTTTTCTTTTATTTCTTAAACTGGCTGATCTGATTGTTGAAAATATGTTTAAAAGTAATGGGTTTTTATACCTTTGTTGTGTAACGAACCTGGCTCTTTGTTCATGAGATACCAGGCACCATAAATCTTTTGTATTTTTGTTAAAAGCTATTGTTGTACTGCGAAAACAGTGAATAGTCACATCTTTTGGGGCGCTGCTGTTTTTAAGTGCTCTATATACAACTATGAGAATAGGTGTTACATCAAAGCCTGGAATAATGTATTTGTTTTTATCAAACTGCTTTTAGATGTCGAAATAAGTGAAGTATGCAAGGTTTACTGAGATTGTTGGGAGAAGTTTTAATAGAATTAGTTTTAAGAAGTTTGTCTTCGAAATACACAGCAGTTTTTTATGGTATCGAAGATGTAATATTTTAAAACTTCTGTGTAATGTGTCAATTACATCAACGAGTCACAGAGTTATGAAATATTACACAATGGTGAGTAACAGAAAACAAATGTAATGGAGGTTTTTTATGTGATTGTTAAATAAATGAAAACACGATATAGAACACACAAAGACTTTGTCTCTTCTCCTAAACTTCCTGTCAGGGTACCTCCTCAAAAAAAAACAAAAAAAATCCATCAGCTGGAAAATATTCTTACGTTAGTTTGTCGCCTAGCAACCAGTTTTGTAGCTTATACTTAAGGACGCGTTTGTTTAGTATATTGTTGATTCTGCCAGCAGCGTGTAGAGTTCGGTAATCTAATTCCACTTGGTTGCTAGGCTGCGTTTATTTCGTTTGTAAAAGAAATGGGCTTGTTCAGTCTATATCGCGTGGCTTCGTTTTGTTATTGTAGAAGTTGCAGGCTCAGTAACATAGGCTCTCAACCGTGTATACGAACACAAGAGACCTGCTAAGTGTCAGTCACCAATTACATTGGGTTATGAAGACAAGGAAACCAGCTCAGTGCCTTTAGTTCGTTAACCACTTAAATTAAACTGGAAAAAGAAATCACCCATCAGCTGGAATTGAACATTTTCTGTGGATAACTTCGTTTTGGATTGCGTTAATGAAACAAGAACCGACAAGAATCCAAATTGACTTTAATAGCATCCTCAGGAATAAACTGAATTTTGCATATTATACAGTGTTCAAAACGCAGCGAAGCTTACCTTACAAGTAATAAAAACAAAACTGGACTAGAAATGTTCATTTCACGACGTTCTTGTCAAAAACCTGCGTTTATCAGTGAAAGATTGCATTAAAAGCAGAAAACATAAATTCCCAGTTAATATTACAAGGGTGATCGTTCACGTAGGCCAACGCGGTAAATAGGTTTTTGTCAGTAGAAAATAGTTGTTCTGAATTAAAGTTTAAAACACTTAACAACAAATAAACTGTGTCGTGCACATGTGTACCATGACTCTTATTCAACTTATAAAATAATTGTTTTGTATAATTTCGTACAAAGCTACTCGAGAGCTATATGCACTAGCTGCCCTTAATTTAGCAGTGGGAAGCCAACTTGTCAATACTATCCACTGCCAAGTCTTAGGCTACTCTTTATCAACGAATAGCTGGATTTAATATTATAAAACCCTCATATTTTGAAAGGACGAGTATGTTCGGTTTCGGCACTCAAACCTGCGACCCTCAGACTACGAGTCCAGTGCCCTAATCACCTGGACACGATGGGTATTTTTCAGAATAAATATAATCGTTTATTTTTCACACCAAAACTGAATTCCAGTTATTTCTGGATAGTTATTTTAACTTTCTTTTGTTTATTTCACAACTAATTTATAAATGGAAAAATATGGTTTCTAAATATGCTGTGGTTGTAACATACACGCTATAATATACATGAATAAAGACATTATTTTCAAAAAGGAAGTAAATACAGGGAAGGCTAATATAAATTATTTAAAAACCGTACAAATAAGATAGCATGGATGGTATTTGCAAATGAGATGGTGGGGATGGTACAAATTCCATCATTTCCATTGTCTGCGAAGGATTGATATTAGCCATCCTTACATTTACTTCCTCTTTGAAAAATGTCATCATTAATTGTTTACTTTCTTTTTACTACAGAGTTTCAATAGACATAGGAAGGTTGTATTTATAACTAAGTTCTGAATTCAGTGAAGTTCCAACTGTAATATGCATTATTTATCTATTACAAGCTGGTAATTTTTGTTTCACCCTGGCCTGGCATGGCCAAGCGCGTAAGGCGTGCGACTCGTAATCCGAGGGTCGCGGGTTCGCATCCGCGTCGCGCCAAACATGCTCGCCCTCCCAGCCGTGGGGGCGTTATAATGTGACGGTCAATCCCACTATTCGTTGGTAAAAGAGTAGCCCAAGAATTGGCGGTGGGTGGTGATGACTAGCTGCCTTCCCTCTAGTCTTACACTGTAAAATTAGGGACGGCTAGCACAGATAGCCCTCGAGTAGCTTTGTGCGAAATTCCAAAAACCAAACCAAACCTTGTTTCACCCTGAATTTATGCTTTTTATAGGAACAACAATTTGCTGCAAGAAAGCCGACTTTTTGGGATTATGATAACATTGTTTACATTTTTTATATATATATATAATTACCACTAGTTATTAATAATACTTATAAAAGCGGATACTCTGTTTGAAACTATGTTATCACAGTGAAATTGGTTGACACCATTTGTTTGGTTTTTGAGTTACGATGCAATTAAAAAAAGAACAAGAAATTCAGTTTTTATTGTGATACTTACAGACATTACCAGAATTTGTAACTCAGTTACTACATATATATTGTTATAAAAGGAAACGGTATATAATATTGTGAAGTTCTGATGACCTGTTGAGGAGATATTTAAAATAGATTTTCAATGAACAATCCCAACCATCTTTACATTGGCATTACTGTCGTCTATTGAACATTTTGTAAAGCATGTAACCTAGTTTTCTGTTGTCACGAAAATACTACATAAAATGAAAACACTATTGCAGTTATAAAGTATTGTTAGATTAGAGTTGACTGTGTGTTAGAACGAAGCCACATTGTGCTGTGTCCACCGTGAGGAATCAGTCGCCGGGTTTTAGCATTGTAACCTCGTAAACATAGGTCTGTCTCACTCGCGTACGGTCAGGGATGAAAGTGCGTTAGAAAAACAGCGCGTTAACGAATCCATTTCATTTAATTGTTAATAAGTAACTGTTAATGTTTTTTTTTATTTTATTTATCACCGTCTTTTTATTAGCTCATAATATTACCAAAATTCGTGAGTAGAATATTCTGTCATTTTTTTAAGACGTATGATTTTTGTTTGGAATATTTTCAAGTTACTTTTTCGCTACTGTTATGTCTCCTGACGGCTCAGTGATAGGTTTACGAACTTTGCTAAAATATGCGATTCGATTCCCCGTGGAGGACAGAGTTCGAATATCCCATTGTGTAGCTGTACGCTAAAACAACTGGTACACACAGCGCCCGGCCCAGCTTGGCGGACTTTGGATCCGACATTCCGTGTTTCTCTCCCCATTATTAACAACAAAAAATAATTCTTACCCCACACTCTGGGGCCATGGGTGAATTATAAGGGTGACAGTCAAAATCCGTTATTCGATTAGAATTGATAGTGAGTGATGTTGACAATTTATCTTTTTTGTCGTCTATCAATTCAAGATTTGGAACGGCGAACACAAATAAACCTCGAACTGCTTTGTGTGAAAGTTCACAAACCCAAACATTTACTGTTATAAGTGACCTAGTTCTTGAGGAATATGTTCAGATTAACCTAAAACATATCGCATTTCCAGTGAAAAGTCAAATTTTCGAGATTACAAGTATACCATATTTGTAGTAATTGCTTTAATGATCTAAATTAATTTTAGTTTTTTTCTCGTAGCGATTAAGAAAAAAAGAGAAAGTAAAAAAAATTGGGTTAACTATTTAACCTCGTGATCTGTCTTCTGGACTGGTATTACTTTGTATTTACTAATATTAATGCCCTATAAATTGTTCAGTTACTTACTTTATGCCTTGCCTCATCAAATTTTCAGGGTCAAGAGTCGTGCTACACTTTGTTTATTTTGAATTTCGCGCAAAGCTACGCGAGGGCTATCTACGCAAGCCGTCTCTAATTTAGCAGTATAAGACAAGAGGGAAAGCAGCTAGTCATCACCACCCACTGCCAATTCTTGGGATTGGTTGTATCATTATAACGCCCATACCTGGCCATGCCAGGCTTAATTTTTACTACTATTATCTAGAATATTAGACAGTAAAATTATAATCGGAGAAACAATAATATTCATCAATAACATGTGCATTAGTTGTTAAAATTCATTTAGCGCAAAACTACACAGGGAGCTATCCTATCCAAGCTCTGTCTACCGTGGGGAATCGAACTCCTGGTTTGTCAAAAAAGAAATTCCAGCTTAAATCGGACCATTAGGAACACTGACAACTGAAGCTCTGTTTACACTTTTAGGCTCTTTATGCTGTTTTACCGACGTTTTTTAACGTTATAGTTTATTTTTGGAAAAGGGGCACTGATTTACAAAATGGAGGCAGACAATGTTCTCAATGCCCCCTTCGCTACCTAAAGATATAGTCATGAGTGCGACACAAGACTTTCGACTGTGGATCATGAACGTCATACTGTCGCATCAAAAGCAAAAACTTGGCAATATTTTCTGCTGCCAGTTTCTAAAATGAGAAAGTCGTTTTTGTATTTAGATCCCATATATAACAGTACAGTTACAGTGCATTTATACTCATTCGTTAGGACTCGTAATTTCTGGTTCTTCGTTTTATAGATGTCCGATGTTTACTGTGTATCCCGCCTTTAGGGCTAGTAGATACTGCATGGCTTGGAGTATAAAGTACGAAAACCGAAAAAGCAAAGAACCCCATTAAGTGTTCAGTTTCTTGTTCAACATATAAATAATATTAATAATAATAAATAATATTCCACTTGGACTTTTTGTTCTTCCAAGTCCAGCCTAGACAACTCTGAAATGCTGTTTTAACAACTTTCATTTGAAACCTGTAATGGAGTATTCGGTGGGATTTAGTAAAACTGTAACATTTATTGTCTAGCAGCCTTTGGTCAACCTTGCTTCGGTGACCATACAGGTCATTTTTTGTACTGTGTATCTGATATTATGAAGACCGTACAGTATAAGAATGTGCCAAATGACACACTGTCAGTGTTGTTCGATTATATTGAAATTTTAATTTTTCATTCTCTTATCTCCTATTAGTTAGGGGTTACATCGTACAATAACGAAGCAGAAGAGTTCCAGCACGTGAAATTCACGTATTGAACAATGATATATCATAGATTTGACAACTCAATAAATGACGAGGTATAGGAACGCCAGGGGTGTATGAAGAGGATGTTGTTTCTCATTCAAGAAACAGTTCGGTGTCATTTGAGTATGGTCTGGTATGGCCACGTGGTTAAGGCACTCTACTGGTAATCTGAGGGTGGCGAGTATTAATCCCTGTCACTTTAAACACGCTCGGCCTAATAACCGTGTGGGCGTTATAATGTGGCGGTCAATCCCACTATTCGTTGGTAAAAGATAAGCCCTCGAGTAGCTTTGCACGAAATTCAAACCATTTTAGTATTACTGTTAGTCATCATCAGTTTAATTTGTATTTGTTTTGTTTGTTCTTGGACGTGTCGTCAGGAAGTTAATTGAAATTTTTGGTTTTTGACATTCAGAAGGTAGAAAAAAAGTATTGACTATACAAATGTCAAAAACGTGCAACTGGCTTCTGGACTGTGCAGTAAAATTTGGTTTTATTGCGTGTATTAAATTAATATAGCTTGTTTTTCTACAGTTTGATTAGCAGTGTCGATGTACCAATGTTCAAGGTCGAATTTTAGAGATGTTTGAATTTTGAAAAAGACGTTTTTCTTGCATCCTTTAGTGTGTTTTTATGTGGAGAAACGTTTTTCTTCATATATTAAGATAACCTTTCTCAAATATAATGTATGTGTGTATACATATAATATGAAAGTGATGGAATGTTTACGAGTAGTCTTATGCTCTTACCATATACCTACAATTGTAAAGCTGGCTGTTTATCATTTTGCTACTACTATGGTGAACCATGTATGATAAAGTAGGTTACTTTGGCAGTTGTTATGAAAGTATGTAAATCTATTGTACTCAGTTTTTAATATATGTTTGTTTGTTTGAAGTTAAGAACAAAGGAACACAATGGGATATCTATGCTCTCACTGTTGCAAACGGGCTCTATGTCGAAGACTTTCACATCTCGTGTCAGTCATCGAACATGAGATACGAGGGCTGTTCAAAAAATACGCGGACAGTTTGAATTGCGCGGCTCCAGTTGGTTCCAGGGGAATCCGCTTGGTGTCGCTAGGTTTGCACAGATCAACTGATTACGACGCCATTTCCCGATTGCAGATATCTTCATTTGTGTATTAGCTACGCGGTTTTAAGTGAAGTGCGATTTTTTTTGTTTGGCGGATTTCAGAATGAATGAACTGAAGGAGCAACGACTTGCTGTTAAATTTTGTGTTAAACTTGGAAAATCTGCGACTGAAACTTTTGCTATGCTTAACACGGCTTACAGTGATGTTGCTATGAAGCGTACGGCATGTTTCAAGTGGCATGAACGTTTTAAGGATGGTCGACAGTCCATTGAAGATGATGAGCGTCCTGGACGTCCTTCCACGTCAACTGACGACCCACACGTCGACAAAATCAACACCCTGGTGCGGACAAATCGACGTCTGACTGTCAGGGAGCTTGCTGAAGAGTGTGGGATATCAGTTGGATCTTGTTACGAGATTTTGACCGAAAAATTGAAGATGCACCGCGTTGCTGCGAAATTCAGCCCTCAGAACTCGTGAGTTTTTGGCCAAACACTCGATCACTGTTCTTCCTCACCCCCCTACTCACCTGACCTTGCTCTTTGCGACTTTTCTTGTTCCCCAAACTCAAAAGACCCTTGAAAGGAAGAATATTTGAGACGATTCCCGAGATTAAAACAAATGCGACGAAGGAGCTGGAGGACATTACAAAAGAAGCGTACCAGGACTGTTTCAACAAGTGGAAACACCGTTGGGATAAGTGTGTGCGTTGGGGAGGAGAGTACTTTGAAGAGGTCCCAGACCTGTAACTTCTAAATAAAGTACATTTTGTTTAATGACGTCAGTTCGCGTATTTTTTTAACAGACCTCGTATATTGAGCGGAAACTACAAACTGCCCTCAATAGTGTACTGAAGTGGACTATGGTGAACGGCTTTAATTTATCTCTCTCTAAAACCGTTTGCATGCACTTTTGCTGCCAACGGGGTATTCATCCTGATCCTGAACTCCGTATCGGTGAAGTTTCGCTGCCGGTGATCCCTGAGACCAAGTTCTTGGGGCTTATCTTTGACCGTAAGCTGACCCTTATACCACACTTAAAGCAGCTACTGGTCAAATGCACAAGAGCACTGAACATCCTCCGTGTCCTCTCTACCACCAGTTGGGGAGCAGTTCGATGTTCTCTGTTAGATATATCGTGCTCTTATTTGATCGAAACTCGACTATGGATCAATGGTCTATGGCACTGCCAGATCCTCGGCCTTAAAGATGCTGGACCCCATTCATCATCAAGGACTTTGACTCTGCACTGGGGCTTTCCGCACCTCCCCAGTTCAGAGTTTATACATAGAATCTCGTGAACCTTCTCTGCACCTTGGCCGTTTGCAACTGTCTTTACTATATTCTTCGAAACTTCGTTTTTTACCAAAGCATCCCAGCTGAGGATGTGTCTTCCTTCCTTGGTCGGCCATATTTTTCCAGAACAGACGATTTGCCATTGCTCCTTTTGGCCTTTGCGTCCAGGCCCAATTGGATGAATTGGGTCTGTCCTTGGATAACATTGCAGAATCCACTGGTCAGCCCATCCTACCATGGCTTATTACAGTCCCAAAATGTGACCTTTCTTTAAGTCATCTGAGAAAGGCAGATACTCCCGATTGGAAGTACCGTCTTTTCTTTACTGAACATCTTTCGAACAATCTTTCCATTCCAATTTATACGGATGGCTCCAAATCAGGCAACTCTGTGGGCTCTGCCAAAGTTTGTTGTGGTTCAGTGGTTGCACGCAGAATCCCCTCTACAGCTTCTGTGTTCACTGCTGAACTGTACGCCGTTTCTCTTGCCCTGGATCATATTGAAGCTCAGCAGTACTCAAACTGCACTATTTATACTGACTCGCTTAGTTCTCTACTGGCCCTGAAATCGCTTCACGTTGGCTCACACCCTGTTTTCGCTGATATTCAAAACCGACTGGCCCATTTCTCATTAATATCTACTTCCATCCAGTTTTTCTGGATACCAGGCTACGTTGGTATTCGTGGGAACGAGCTTGCAGACACGGCAGCTAAATCTATCTGCTATGGCACTATCACTACTGTGTCTATTCCATACATGGACTATGGTCCTGTATTCAAGGCTTGGCTCCGTGCCATCTGGCAGTCAACTTGGAGTGAGCAACGCGACAACAAGCTTTTCCAAATAAAACCCTATATTGGACTTTGACCGTCTAGCTTCCATAAGGTTCGGAAGGAGGAACTTGTTCTAACTAGATTATGCATTGGCCACAGTTTTTTTAACTCGGCGTTTTCTTTTATCTGGAACTGATGCACCAGTGTGTAGTTTGTGTAACACTCAAATCACTGTAAGCCACATTTTACTTTCTTGCCATCGTTACGACTCTCAACGACGGCACTATTTTAAACATGTTCTCTCCCAAGGTTTGTCCATAACATTAGACAGTGTTTTTGGTGATGGTGACACTGTCCACCTTGATAAAGTTTTTAGTTTTTTAATGGTCATTAATCTTTTTAATGTCATTTAAGTGTTTGATATTTATTTATTACACCTTTTTAATTGTGGTTCCCTTTTAAAGGTCTCAATCTCTCTAGTTCGATTTGAAATTGGAAAATGGCCATCACATTAAATAACTCGACACCATGACTGGAAAGGCCAACATCAAGTGACTAATGCTGCTGTTTGAACTATCCGTGTGAACTACCCGTTAGTCGTCCTGGCGAGTTATTATTACAATTTTCTCTGCATGTCTTTTAACACTTTTATTACTTTACTTTTTGATACTGGCCATAATGACACATAACCCGGTACTATGACTGGAAAGGCCAACTTCAGGTGACTGACGGTGGTTCTTGTACTTACCTGTTAGTCTTTCTTGCGGGTTATGATCATTACCATTATGCTACAGAAAGTCCTTTACAACTTGTATTACTGTAGTTTCTCTCTTAACATTGTAGACTGGATGTTAACATTGGTTTTATGCCATTTATCTTTTTCTAATTGCTGTTTTGTTTTTACCTTTGTTTCCTTTTATGAATTTTACTACATTTACTTTACTTTTACCTTTTTACCGGACATTTCGCAAATTATTATTACAATTTTGCTACATGTCTTTTCATACTTTTATTACTTTACCTTTTGATAATGGCTCTAATAACACATTCACCCGGAACCAGGACTGGAAAGGCCAACTTCAGGTGACTGACGGTGGTTCTTGCACTTACATGTTAGCCTTCCTGTCGAGTTATGATCATTACTATTATGCTACAGAAAGTTCTTTACAACTTTTCTTACTCTGCTTTCTCTCTTAACATTGTAGACTAGGTGTCAACATTGATTTTATGCATTTTCTGTTTTTCAATGCTTTTTTGTTTTACCTTCATTGCCTTTTATGAATTTTACTACATTTACTTAATTTTTACCTTTTTACCGGATGTTTGGCGCAGATAGCCTGGCTGCTTTGTGCCATAAAACGCCAAATCAACGAACTAACCCTCTTCGATTTTTGTATATACCTCTTTTTTTATATTATTATTGAAAGGATTAAGGGATCTTTATGAGAGGATCCAATGAGCTATTGAAGATACAGTCTTGAGAAGTTTCTAACAAAGTATTAGGAACTTATTCCAGATATAGTATTTTTCCATTTTTGGTGTGAGAGCCATTTTCGACAAACACATTGAGAATTTTTTTCCAAGAATCATGCAGAGGATTCCTTCTAACAGACATATGCAGAGTCAGTAAAGATGTATCTCAGAACGGCTGGTATTAACAGTTTTATTGATATGCAGAGAACAACGTTTCGACTTTTCTAGGTCATCTTCAGGTTGACAAAAAAAAAAGCTGAAGATGACCTAGGAAGGTCGAAACGTTGTTCTCTGCTTAACAATAAAACTATTAATACCATCCGTTCTGAGATACATTTTTATTCCAAGTGGGTTTCTTGTCATCAAGAGTCAATAAAAGGCCCTTTAAGATAGATACGTGGAGTGTCCTGTTTCATGAAACATATAGAGGGTCAGTAAAGAGGCATTTACGACGAACGTGTGGAAGACCTCTTACAACAAAGCTGAGGGGCACTTTACGACAAATAAGTGGAAGGCACTTTTTAGATAAACTCAGAGACCTATTTTCAACATATCTCAAAATTCTTAAAATCCAATTATTTAGAACACTATCTGAAGTCACATTTTACTTTTTCGACTCTGAGTGAGGACCATCTACATTGTGAGATACTCCCAGGTTATCGGATACTAGGGAATGTGATATAGTTTAACAGTATTTCTAAGTACAGTGTACGAAGCTTAACAAATTGACAAAACTTGGTAGTATAATAATATTTTAAATGTATGATGCTTCAAATATTTTTGGTTGTTTGTTGTAAAGCATAAAGTTGTACAATTGTCTATTTGTGCTATATTCGCTGCGAGTATCGAAACCTAATTTTTACGTTATAAACTTTCGGACTTACTGCCGAGCCATCGAAGGGTATGCTTCGAAAAAATAGCGCAGTTTCTCACTTACCAAATAATTTACAAAAAAGTAATATATAAATAATAGTATAGCGATCTATTTATTTATTTCTATATTTAAAAAAACAAACGTGGCCCATCATGGCCAGGTGGTTAGGGCTCTCGACTCGTAACCTGAGGTTCACAGGTTCGAATTCCTGTCACACTAAACGTTGGGGGCGTTATGATGTGGCGGTCATTCCTACCATACGTAAGTAAAAGAGTAGCCCAAGAGTTGGTGGTGGTCATATGTTGCTAAATCGTAGCAAAATTCAAAAAGAAAACAATAAAAAAAACAATATATTCTGTAGTGAGCCAGCGATGCGTTTGTTGACCGAGTAAGTAATAAAATAACAGTGTTGTGTGTAACAGTAAGTGAAAAAACACGGATAGCTGGTTGTGTAGCTTTGAGCTACAAAACAACTACAATACTTGACACACTTTTCATTATTAAATTTGACTTGTTTATTTAATATTAGTTTTTTTACGTGTTTATAAATAAAGTTAATGACGCTGACAACAAGCAAACGTAGATAACCTTGTCTAGTTTTTGTTTCGTGGTTGGACCCAAAATCTTTTAAGAATCAGTTTCCATAATACTTTCAATGAGTTATTTTTAACAGTAATCTCAATTACCTGGAAACTCTTATCATGAAGCTTCTAAGATATCACTGAAGAGCCTAGAAATGTTTATCACGCATTCATATGTTCTATTTGAAATAAAAATAAATTAAGATAACACTGATTACCCCGAATAATTTGCTTTAGTCTAGTTTAAAGTTCACTTTTGGTTTTTACATTTTGTAAGCTGTGCAGTCATTTTTGAATGGTGGCGTCATCTAGTGACCCACTTTAATGTTTAGGAGCAGTATTTAATTTATTCATTCACTTCAGTAATTTATAAAGCATGCACTAGGAATATAAATTGTGAAAATAAATTATAGTGTTTTATTAGACATATTGATTTCTTTTTTGCTGTTGGAGACAGATTTGTTCCATTATTCATCAAATTTCCGTTAGGAGGAGCTGTTATAGTAATAAATTATATAAAGATAATCTCACATACCTGTCCTTTGACCTGATAATCAACTTTAAAAAATGTGGAGGTGGTTGCTATTAAAAATAATGGAAAAATACTAACTTTCACACAATTTGTTTGTAACATGATGTATTAATACACTACTCACTGCTTCCTCACCAAAATTTTTATTTAAGCTCCAAGAACTCACAATGTATATACTTAAAATATAGTATACATTGTGACTGTCAAGAAGACTTTGTATAAACTGGTAGGAGTAATTTTAACACCCACCTTTTAATGTCCTTCCATGCTGTTTCACATGATTGTCTTATGGGATGAAGTTGTAAGGTCACAGGTCAAAGTCGGAAGAGGGCGTAACCAAAGTTACTACTATGTTGTTGTGCTATAGAAGATTTAATGTGTGTGTGTTTTGTCATGGCAAAGCTACACTGAGTTATCTACTCTATCCACTGATGAGAATTGAACCCCTGATTGTAACATTGTAAATCCAAAGACTTGCCACTGTCCCATTTTGGAATGGAAGATAGAATAAAGTTTGTGTGTGTGTGTGTGTGTGTATGGTGCTATGTATAAAAATACAATGAACACTGACATGTCAAAAATAATAAGTGCTCAGTAACAGCAATAATGGGAAGTGAAAGGGTTGTGAACCCCCATTAACATGTTTCTTGTTCCAGACTATCATTCCATAAATTTTGGTTGAGATTGATCCAGCAACTTAGGAGTAGTTAGATAATGGACAAACAGACAGACAAACAGATTTTTTGTGTGCTTTCTATGTACAATCTTCTTATTTCAACTCATTCATTAAAATAACATTTCTAGTATAAATAAAGGATAACATTTATAATAAATGAAATAATCATAAATTTGACTGTTCCATAACTAGTTAAGAATGTATCTTTAGCTATGTATGTTCACATTTTATTTTTAAATGTTTATGCATATATTCTGCATGTAGTTATATTGCTTGTTAACAAAACATCATGACATATACCAGTCCCCTGACTTAGGTGAAGACAGTATGTTCCAATTGCTGGAAACTTGTATCACTTTCACCCTCTATTTGTCCCTTCTCTGGACAAGTTGAGCCCATCTCAGTTACATGGTACAGTTACTTGTACAAATTGGTATGAGTTTGTTTTGTTTTATTTTCTCTTTAACTATTATTTGGAATAGTTGAAGATATATGCTAAGATGGATTTTGATATATTGCATTTTTTGTTTCTTTCTGTCTCTGACTGTCCATGTTAGGAATTATTCTTTGCAGTAAGTTTACAGAATCTGTATTCTTGAAGATACTTTTAAACTTATCTGTTGGATATAAAAAGTTTAAAATATCACTTGTATTAAAGTAATATTTTATATACATGTGTATTGCAATTATTACTTTATTATTTTGTGTTATTTTAACAGTGCATGTTGATACTACTATAATGTGTGCTTTTGTTTTCCTTCTTCATATTCAAGAGGTATTTACTTTCATACCTGTAAGCATAACCACACATTATTGCTATAGGTAACAGTGTTTTACAGTTGATTAATACTTTAGTATATGGGAGTAACATAACATTACATTTCTGGAAAGGAAGTTTGATATCGGAGAATAAAAATTAACATTTTGAAAATTTGTTTACTTTTGAATTGGTATCTTTCAAATCTCTCTAAAACACACACATACACTAATGCATGCACAAGACTTCTTTATCTTTCAGAATTTGTAATTTTGCAATTTTACGTTACAAAAAAACATTCCTTACAATTAAATTTGGAAGTAAATCCACTTCTTTGGTGTAATTGCTCTGGTAATTTGTTTTAATAAAAAAACTGTAAAGATTAAATTTTATTTAGAATGTAAAATCCATAGATGATGTTAGTGTTTCTGATGTCTTCAATTGGAGTATTTTAGTAATAATAATAAATGTTTGTCGAACACTCACACTGACTTTTGTCACACAAACAACTTTTATAATATTTGAAAAAGGGAATGGTTTTCAGTTTTTATGAGAGCTCTGAAAATGTTAATTATTAACAGAAGAAATCATTTTACTTTTTACTGGTAGGTATGTTTGTAGATATTTGCAAACCATTCTGAAACTCAGGTTACACTATTATAACATAAACTCATTTTTATCAGTAGGACAGCTGGTACAATAACTGATATACGAACAAAAATTGCATCGTTTAGTCAACGCAAGAAACAACTCATTCATCAGCTCTCTTCTCAAGAACAGCATAAACTTGTAGCAAGTGAAAGTTTGGAGAGTATAGGTAGGAATGAGGCCAACTACTAAGAGCTATGTGTTTCATTTCATTTTTTTATGAGTGTGTAATTTAGGCTGGCAATTACAAACATGCAGATTAATCCATTGTTTTGTGCATATTTTGGAAGTGTGTACATAATTATAATTATTTGTGGACACTTTAGTTTCTGCAGTTATATGATTTTCATAGATCAAAGTTATGCAACTTTGTTAGATCTGTTCTTTCTGCTTATATTCCACTTTTAGAAGACTGGTTGTTTAAATTAAATTCTAAATTTCTTTAACTGTAAAAAACTTGCTAATGATAAATGTTTAAGCATGTTGAAATTTTGTCTGATTATACCGGTACATTTTAAAGGAGACAATTGCAACTTTCATTATTATATAAGTATGCTGTAGAATAAACACAAAGTTACCTGAGAACTATCAATTTTTTAATTATTACTGCTTGTCAAGTAAAATTTCTATTAGGACATAGATACTGAATAATGGTATATCAAATACTATAATTGTAAAAAACTACAGAATTATATCTGTCAACATCTGGAGAACCTTTAGGTCTTCAAACACTTGTTTCTTTGTTTTTTATCATTATTCAATTTCTAGTATTGTAACTTTAGATGAGAAGTGTTGGGTAATATTATATTTGTTAATTGTTTGAACTGATTTTCTTCTGTTTGAGGTGGAGATATTAACCACAGTAGGAACACTTCTAGTAGTTTGTCAGACTCCTCCGGGTCAGGTTTAGAGATTCGGTACCTGAAGAATTCCAAAGGCCTGCAAAGCAAAGATGAAAGGTATCTAAACAACTCTAGTCAGAATTTATCCTCATCTAAAAAATAAGAAGCCAAGCTTGCAATTGATAATTTATCAATATTTTTTTGATACTCATAAAATAATAACAATATCATTATTTTTTCAGATTTGCTTAGATTCAATACGATTGGGAAGTTGTGGTATAATCCACCTCCCCTCTCAAAAACAGATTATTGTAACTTTGAAATCATGTATAACACTGAAATATTCCTGTTAATCTTTAGAAGAATCTTTCAAAAGTTACTGCTAACAAAATAAGATGTTTTATTCTCTGTTTAATAACCCACATTTCTTTCTCTGATTTTGTTAGAGTTGTTTTGGTTTCTGCACAGAAAGTTCCTATTGTTATTTACTCTTCTCTTACGTTTAATCGAAGAGCTAGTCAGTGGAATACCTGGTAAGTATGGCCCAATCTAATGCATTTATTCATATCCTGTGCTGTTAAACCTCAAACACAGTCATTAAAGAAACATTTTGCACTGCAGACATCTGAAACAGTCTAATACCTACATGTAATTAATCAAAAAATCAAATCTTTTTAAAGAACTTTGAAAACAGAAACTAGAAAAACTACATTTTTCTATATTTAGTACTATTTTTTAACTTGCATAACAGTTTCAAATAACAAACATAAAAGTAGCAATATTACCTTCTAGAAAAATTATTGTAAAATTAATGTTGTAGTAAAACTTTGTAATGTATTGTGTATGTGTGTATCACAGATATTTCATAGTCTCAGAGTTATTTGTTTCCAGAAAAGATGAGGCAAGTAAAAAACCAAGTGCTGGCAAACAGTACATGGCACAATCAATAACAGCTTTGACTTTATTGGCCATCCTAAGGGAAGTATTACCTAACTGAAAAGTTGCAGGTTTATTTCATGCTGTTTTTGTAGTTAATCCATTCTTCTTTCTTATCACAATTAGTTTTTAATTATTTCTCAATAAATGGTGTGGTGGTTTGGGTGATCAACTCTCAATTTGTGAGTGATGGGTTTGAATCCATTCACTGAACATGCTTTTCCTTTCACTCATGAGGATGATGTAAATGATGGTCAATCCCATTATTGATCAAACAGCTGGTGGTGGATGATGCTGACTTGCTTCCATCTCTCTAGTCCATTACTTCTAAATTAGTCTGCTGCTAATACAGGGGTAAGTCTGCAGATTTACAACACTAAAATAAGACATTCAATTCCCCTCAGTGGACTCAGCAGATAGCTTGATGTGGCTTTGCTGTAAGAAAACACACACATACCTCTAAATTAGATATTACTGGCTCAGACAGCCTTTCTTTAGCTTTGTACAACATTTGCTATAATGCTTCTAATAAGCATTATTCTTATAATCCTTGCTCTTGCCCTGGAATATATATGTTAACTCGAAACTCAAAGATGAGCACATCAAAATTAATTTATTTTGTTTCAGCATTTGAATTATTGTTAATTTGAATGAAAAATTAATTCTGAATTTAATTAAATTGAGGTTAAAATGTTTTTAATCTCATATAAACAGTATCATTTTTCCCTAATTAATTTTTTTCTTTGAAATATTAATCACATTTATTTTTAAATCAGTGTTCAGGCAGTGGTGATTAGATGCTGTAGGAAATGGCCACACAATAACTTTGTGGTCATGTAGTTTTTAGGAGAGAGGGTCTTGTCATCTTAACATCTTCATTCCCAACTTCTTATCTGTCTTCATCAGTAACTAACACATGCATGTGATAACTGAAAATTTGAACACTGTATAGCCAAGAATATGTGCTTGTCAGTCACTGAGATGCACATAATAACTGAAACTAGGACACTATGTAACCATTGGAGTGTACTGCCATGAGAAGTTCCCTTTGCTATCTTTATATTTTTGTTTTGTGACCAAACTGAGTTTTTATGCATTTTAAGAAAGATGTGTATCTAATATCTTTTTAGGATAAAGGTGGATCTCAACCAACTTATCAGATTTAAATAATTGTAATGGAACATTCTTAAAATGATCAGTTACATATCCATTCTTTTTTTTTTTTTTTTTTTAAGAAGTCAGCTTGTGTAATTCCTAAGTTTATAAAACATGATCTGAGAAGACCTGTATATAAAAAGATAATTTGGAAAGAGGCCAGGATTCAGGAGAACTATGAAATTAAAACTTATTAATCTTGCAGATTCTTCCATGAACGTATAGTTTTGTAAAATTGTATAATTTGGTTTTGTTCCTTAGCATAAAAATCAAACAACTGCTGTATGTGTTAAAAATGTTCAATAACACTCTCATAAATAAGATAATTTATGCCTGTGTTTTTTAAGTTTATCACACTTGAAATGGGAGTTCTCACTGTTTAAACCAAGAAACAATGCCTTTTATTTTTAATAAGGTTATTATACTTGAAATGGGAGTTCTCACTATTTAAACCAAGAAACATGCCATTCATTTTTAGTAGGGTTATTTATTACACTTGGAATGGGAGTTTTCATTGTTTAAACTAAGAAACAGTGCCCTTCATTTTTAATAAGGTTATTACAAGAATGCCCTTCAGTATTGATTTTTTTTCTTCCAATTTTCAAGTGGAGATTCTAAGCAAGATGGAGGAAGGAGAAGACAAATATCTGGAAATCGTCAGTTGTCAGTTATTAATGACAGCCTTGAAGAACTAGACCTACTTCGTTTGATGGGGTTTGAAAGACCAGAAGATGGACAGGTTTAATTAAACATTATTATATTATTTTTATTGATTAAAGAGCATTTTTATGTATTTTTCAATTGTTAGAAATCAAGGAAAAAGTAATAGCTCATTAAATTCATGTTTATCAAAATGATTGCACATTTAAGAAGTGTAAACAGTTTTTTTCTAATTGGCGTAATTTATTTCAATATTCAGTTTTCAAAAATAACATTTTATTAACATTGCATACATTACATACATAAACGAAAACATATACTTTTACGGGGATATTGTTTCCCACACTATTTGATCGTTAAACAGAATAATGTGTATAGCAATTTATAGCTTTTACAGTAAAAAAGAAAATTTTAAATTCAGGTATGATGTTTTGATCAAAAGTTTTAACAGTAAAAATATTTTAATATTTAACTCAACATTCAACAGTTCTAACAATTTATTTAAATTCTAAAATTAATTGTGGTCACTTATGTAAGTATGGGAATGTCATAGAAAGTATTTTACATAAGATTAGGATGTCTGGGGATATAACGATCAAACAGATATAGATACGTGTCTGGATGCTTTTAACTATGGAATTCCTTGATTTTATTGCTAAGGTTTCTCTGACTCTTTTTCTTCTTTTTTTATGTCAGGTTCATGTTTTAGAACTGTGATATACTGTACTTCATCAATTTGCAGTATACTGTATATACTAAACGTTAGCTAAACATGTATCATAAATTTGGAAAGGACTAGCACATAAATATAACCTTAACGTCATGACAAGATCTATTTTTGCCCCTGAATAAAAATTACACACATATTAAAAAAGTCCTGCGTGATGAGGAGAACTCTCAGGGAAGGTTCTGTTCTTTCAGTTTACCTCCTCTGGGATCTAAACATCCACCCACGTGTTTGCCGTGAGTGGCGACCCGTGAAGGGTAGGAGAGGATACTGGTGGTTGAGGGTTTCAACCCTAACACGCCATTTTGGCCTTGAATTCCTGTAGACAGGCAGCGTTGGAGTAGCCCTTCTTGGGTGAATCAGCTGGTCCACTTGGGCTGGGGTCAACCAAGTACCACTGTTGGATGTTCTCAACAGGTGTTGTATCTGATGCTGGTGTGTGGGTATAGTGCTCATGAAACCCTGGGGTTGCTGCAGTGTCTTTGCTTGACATTGTAGTGCATCCTTTCTTAGGGCCCCATGGTGGGTTTGGTCAGTGAGCACCGAAATTTCCTTTTTTCCTGTGGATTCTCCAAATAAAAATTTAAATAAAATAGTGAAAAAACAGTCAATAGGTGAACGAAGTTTGTGAGCATCAATCTTTAACATTTGTATCACCTGTTGTACCTCATTTTCTTATCCTACATTCTGTTTCAGAGAAACCTTCAGGGCAAATGTCCCCCTTTTTATTCAGAAGGGATTGGAGGGACTTGCTGGCTCTCCAAAGTCAGTAAAGAAGTTTCGATCTGGAGACATACTGGTGGAAACATCCACGTCTCAACACAGTGAACTTCTCTTGCATTCAAAGGCAATTGGGGATATATCTATTGAGGTTACACCTCATGCTACTTTGAATTCATCACAAGAAGTTATTGTTGAGAGGGATTTGAAGAACATCCATGAATCAGGGATTCTTGCTGGTTTCTCAACTCGAGTTTTGGCAGTGAGGCGTGTCTCCGTTGACAAAGATGGAATTACGATGCCGACCAGAATCCTCAATCTAACATTTACGTCACCATGTGCACTTGCCACCATTAAGGCAGGTTATTTTAATTGCAAGATTTGGCCATATATACCAAACCCTCTCTGACGTTTCCAGTGTTAGCGATTCAGTCATTCGAAGACATGTCATGGTTTCTTGACGTGTGCTCATTGTAGTAGCAAGGACCATGATGCCTATGAGTGTGAAACAGACAGTCATTGCATCAATTGCAATGGTTCTCACCCATCCTACTTTCATTCTTGCCCTAAGTGGTTGGAAGAAAAGAGGTGCAATGTTTGAAAACGATTCATAATATTACTTATCCTGAGGCTCAAAATTGCTGCTGCACTTCATTCCTCTACTACAGTGGGAGTGCAGATGGATCTCTCTGTGCCTCCAAAAGAATCGTTCTCAAAACAAATGAAAAGTCTTTTGACCTGCATGGTTAAAAAAGTTGATGAATCAACTTCAACACCCATCTCTGTCCCTTACACACATTCCAATAAATCCCAGGATCCACTTCCTTTGCTTCCTGGTACAGGCTTCTCCTATTCCAAGATGCAAAATGATCATTCGTTCATGTCCTCAATCGCTGGAATCCTCTTCCAACAGCAAATACTTACCCAATTAACCCAGGCAGGATCCATGGATGGTCAACAGACCTCCCTTGAATAAAGACAGTAAAGAAAAAAGATGTGGTCATAAACAGAAGTTCCCCACCCAATTTGTCTACACAAATAAAAATGGCCACCTTGATACAATGGAACTGTCGAGGTTTACGTTCTAATCTGGATGACATCAAAAAACTGCTTCCTTCCATCCTGTATGCCTTTCCTACATGAAACATTTCTCAAACCTGCTATTACAGTCACCTTTTGGCAGTTTTCTTTGTACAGAAATGACAGGCCATGTGATAGAGGGATGGCACTGTTGGTTGATCAGCATGTGCACACCTTGTCTTTGCCACTTGGTACAATTTTGTAGGCAGTAGCCATCTGTGTTTTTTTGGGTCATACCATCACTGTTTGTTCTCTGGAGAGGCATATGATCAGTCAGACCTTGATGCTCTCATTGAACAGTTGCCGTCTCCGGTTTTCATTCTGGGGGACTTTAATGGACATCATCCCTTCTGAGGAAGTGTTGTTACTGATGGGAGGAGTTGCTCTGTAGAGCGTATGCTCTCTGATCACAACCTTTCTCTTTCCAGTATTAGTTCTTCTACTTATTTTCATGCACCTAGTCAGTCCTTTACTGCTATTGATCTCAGTTTGCTCCCCTTCACTATTCTTCCATTTTTCATAGAGGGTTGAAAATAATCCATGAGGCAGTGATCATTTTCCTGTAATTTTGAGAGAGGTTGGCTGTGGTTGATGCCACCTGACCAGCGTGTCCCGGTGGAAGCTGGATCAAGCAAACTGAACCTCTCACTGCTCTCATAGCACTTGATCCTTCCATTGTCTGTAAGCTGCTCAATGTATTCCTAAAACCTGGATACGTTTTCCATGATATCCTCATCCGTGGTGGAATTTTGCCTGCCACATGGAATCTTGGTTTAAGTTCACAACCAGCATATCTTCTACCACCAGTTCCAAAGTCATGTGAGACAAGATTCAAAAGGTCATTGGGCAATATAATTCACTCTTCCTTTCATTCTTGCTCTCTGATGGCCAGGAAGTAACTGATACCTAGAGCATTGCCAATTCTCTAGGTGAAAGCCTTTGCTGGGTATGTAGCACTTCTGCTTCTTCCTCCACCTTCTCAGTCATCAAGACTCAGGCAGAGAGATCACCTCCTTTCCTTTCGAGCTGATTGTCTCTGTGACTATAATCTTCCCTTTAAACTTGTGGAACTCAAACTAGCCCTTCATCGGTCTGGCAGTTGGGCTTGATGATGTACACTATGAAATGCTGTGCCATCTATCTCCTGCTTCTGTTGGTATTCTTCTGAGTGTTTTTAACCAGATCTGGCAGGAGTATATTTTTCCTGATGCCAGGCTATTGTCCTACCTTTCTCTAAGCCTGGGAAGGATCCCAAGATTCCTACAAACTACTGTCCAATTGCTTTAATGAGCTGTCTCTGTAAGACCAGAGATAGGATGGTTAATGTTCATCTTGCTTGGTTCCTTGTATAAAAACAACCTTTCCCTCACCCAGTGTGGGTTCCAAAGACATCACTCCACCATGGACAATCTGATTCGACTTCAAACGTCAATCAGAGTAGCCTTTCTCAAACGACATCTTGTATCAATGTTCTTTGACATTGAGAAGGCTTATGAGACAACATGGAGGTATGGCATTTTGCGAGACCTCCATATATATGGGTTACATGACCATTTGCCCCTTTTTATTGAAAATGTTTTAATGGACAGGAGATTCCAAGTTCATGTGGGTTCAACAATTTCCTGTTCTTTTCTACAGGAATTTGGAGTCTCTCAGGGCTGTGTTTTGAGTGTCACACTTTTCAGTGTAAAGATTAACACCATCACTGAACAACTTTCTCTCACTGTTGCAAATCGATTCTATATTGATGACTTTCACACCTCATGTCAGTCGTCCAACATGAGGTATATTGAGCAGTAGCTACAAACTGCATTCAATCATTTACTGAAGTGGACCACAGCAAACAGCTTTACCTTCTCTCTCTTAAATTTCTTTCCTTCTAAAATCGTTTGCATGCACTTTTGCCACCAACAGGGTATTCACCCTGATCCTGAACACTGTATCAGTGAAGATGTGCTGCCTGTGGTCCCTGAGACAAGTTCTTGGGGCTTATCTTTGACCATAAGCTGACCTTTGTACCACACATCAAACAGCTATGTGTCAAATGTACAAGAGCACTGATCATCCTTCGTGTCCTCTCTTCCATCACTACGGGAGCGTATCCATGTTCTATGCTAAAGATATATCCTGCTCTTATTTGATCAAAACTCGACTATTGATCACTGGTCTACGGCTATGCCAGAACCTTGGCCTTAAAGATGCTGGACTCCATTCATCATCATGGACTTTGGCTCTGCACTGGGGCTTTCCGCACTTCCTCAGTTCAGAGCTCATACATAGAGGTTGATGAACCTTCTTTGCACCTCTGCTGTTTGCAGTTATCTTTACTATATGCTTCCAAACTTTGTTCCTTTCCAAAGCATCCCATCTGCAGTTGTGTTTTCCTTCCTCGGTAGGCCATACTTTTTTTTATAACAGATGATCTGCTATTGCTCCTTTTGGTCTTCATATCCAGGTGCAATTGGATAATTTGCATTTGTCTTTGGATAACATTGCTGTATCCACTGGTCAGCCCATCCCACCATGGCTTCTTACAGTCCCCAAATGTGGCCTGTCATCTGAGAAAAGTAGACACTCCTGATTGGAAATACTGTCTGCTATTTGATGAATATCTTTCAAACCATCTTTCAATTCCTATTTATACAGATGGTTCAAAATCAGGTAACTGTGTAGGCTCTGCCATGGTTTGTTGTGGTTAGGTGGTTGTGCAAAGAATCTCCTCTAAAGCTTCTGTGTTCACTGCTGAACTGTATGCCATTTCTCTTGCCCTGAATCATATTGAAGCTAAGCAGTACTCAAACTGCACTATTTATACTGACTCGCTTAGTTCTCTACTGGCCCTGGAATCACTTCATGTTTGTTCACACCCTGTTTTTCCTAATATTCAAAACCAACTGGCCCATTTCTCTTTAATATCTACTTCTATCCAGTTATTCTGGATCCCAGGCCACATTGGTATTTGCAGGAATGAGCTCGCCGACACTGCAGCTAAGTCTATCTGCTCTGGCACTATCACCACTGTGCCTGTCCCATACATGGACTATGGTCCTGTATTCAAGGCTCTGCTCCCTGCCAGCTGTTAGTCGACTTGAAGTGAGCAACACAAAAACAAGCTTTTTCAAATAAAACCTTGTATTGTATTTCCATAAGTATCTGAAAGAGGAAGTTGTTCTAACTAGATTACACATTGGTCACAGTTTTTTAACTCATTGTTTTCTTTTATCTGGAACTGATGCACCAATGTGTAGTTTGTGTAACACTCAAATCACAATAAGCCACATTTTACTTTCTTGCCATTGTTACAATTCTTAATGACAGCACCATTTTAAATGTGTTCTGTCCCAAGGTTTGTCCATAATGTTAGACAGTATTATTGGTGATGGTGATGCTGTCCATCTTGGAAATGTTTTTAGTTTTTGAAGGCCATTAATCTTTTTAATGCCATTTGAGTTTTTAATTTATAAATTAGACCTTTTTTAATGTGATTCCCTTTGAAGAATCAGTGCATCTAGTACGATTTGAAGTTATAAAATGGCTGTAACATCAAATAACTTGAAACCAGGACTGGAAAGGCCAACTTTAGGTGACTAACACTGCTGTTTGAACTACCCATTAGTCATCCTGGTGATTTATTAAAATTTTTCTACAAGTCGTTTAATACTTATTACTTTGTGAAAATGGCCATAACATCAAATAACTCGGAACTAGGAATGGAAAGGCCAACTTTAGGTGACTGATGATAGTTTTTGTACTCACCTGTTAGTCTTCCTGGCAATTTATTATAACTACAATTATGCTACAGAGAGTTATTTACAACTTGTATTACTGTAGTTTTTCTCTCAACATTGTAGACTAGATGTGTAAACATTGGTTTTATGCTATATATGTTTTTTAAACTTTGTTTTGTTTTACCTTAATTTCTTTTTATGAATTTTACTAAATTTACTTTTAATTTTAACTTTTTATCAGATGTTTGGTGCAGATAGCCTTGCTACGTTTTGCTAATAAGATACCAAATTAGCCAACCAACTTGAACTTGAGAATGATGATAGCGCCAATCAAAATGTCTACTTCTTTTAAAAGTATTCTTGTTTCTGTAAAAGCTGTAACTTATAATAAAATAAATATGTAATCAGTAAGTAAATTCTGAATGAAAATGTTAGTTTTACAGTTATTGTTTTTAAATGAGTATATCAAATAACATATCTACATTCACAAGCTACAGTATGAAATAATCTGGTGTAATGAGATGTATTAGCAATAATAAAACTTTTGGTTTTCAATGATCAAATAAAATATAGAAAAATTGATTTTTAAAAAAATTTTTGACATTAGACTGTTGTATTGTAGTTTATTTTGCACAGTTATTTGTTCTGTACTTTTATGTTAAGTGCAACCTATACATATTCATTTATAATACAAACTTAAATTAATATTTTTGCACCTTTAAAGCTGAGTGACTCGTAACCCTGTAATTTTCTAGGATATCTCATTTAGCCACCTATTGACACCTTCCCACTGCTACTTACAACAACGATCTAAGTCACAAGATACAGAGCAAAGTGGACATTCAAATTTTCAGTTTCATTTTAATCGGTGTTACTCTTTTGACCCCTCCTTGTCTACAAGAGCTTGTCCACAACCATCATCCCCAGGAGTCACATCAGATAGAAGTATGTTAAGTTATGTTTTGGCTTTTAAATTGAAAGTGAATTACTTTAACATAATGTTTGGATCAGAATCACATTTCATAATAATAAAGCAGTTTATTAGTACTTTCTCTCGTTTGTCAAAATATTTTTTCTTTGCTAAAGCTGGTTAGTACATTTAAAAATCTGATTTTAACATTCAGAAAAAGGTGTTCTTCATGTCTAAATAACTGCAGATAATATTTAATGAAAATTTGCAATTCTAACCTGCAGATTCCAGATCAGTTTCTGATTCATAATTTCACTCTAACCCAACCCAGTGTATTGCACACTAAATTAATTAATTACTGCTCCTTATACTGGACTCATATTAAACATTCCAACTCAACTTGTGGTGTTACACACTAAATGATTTAAGCACCATGTCTGGTAGTTGACTCACATAACCTTTAAAATTCCAGGGCGATGCCTAATGGTTAATATGTTGGGTTGTCG
This sequence comes from Tachypleus tridentatus, assembly GCF_004210375.1. Taxonomy (NCBI): domain Eukaryota; kingdom Metazoa; phylum Arthropoda; class Merostomata; order Xiphosura; family Limulidae; genus Tachypleus; species Tachypleus tridentatus. Next base: position 196,766,534 of record NC_134837.1, read on the forward strand.
GTCAAGGGATTCAAGGATGAGAAGCTGAATTTCACAATGTTTAACACCTTTTCTGATGTGTATACCTTAAAGAAACTGACATTCAATCCTGTTACTCATTTCAAAGTGCTAAACAAAACCCTTATAATGTTAGTTGTTCTCTTTCCCTCTGATCATTAGTTCAAATTTAGGATTCATTATAGTTGAACCCTAGGCATTTTGACCTCATGATTTAGCCACACATAACATTCAAAGTTTATATCTCCAGTCTGTAATTCCTAACCCTCATGGTAATTAAAAAAACATTCAATATTTCAAACATACTCTTAAATGTATTACCAAGTTAAATCTCTGGAACTGGTTACATTTAAAAAAATTTGCACATATTGTACAGTTTTATCCATCTTTTTATTAATCACACTTGTTACTTGTAAGAGTGTAGAAAAAAATACTTTTAAACTGAGTGTCAAGAATGAACTACTTTAATATTTTGATGCACATAGAAATGAAAGTAAATGTGAGATGGTTGTCTTTCAGTTTTTAATGTTTATATTCATTTGTAAATTGTAATAGTCTGAAGCAAATAGAAGATGGTTGTCTTTGTGTTCACCATTTTAAAGTTATCTTGGAAATGTAGAGAATTACCTTGAAAAACACTAACATTCTCTCTTTTATCTGATTTCAAGTACTTCTGCCTTTAAAGACAAATAAAATAGCTTGAAAAGATTTATCACTTTCTCTGTAAGGATTTTTTGCTCTACTGTAATTTATAAAAAGTGTTGTTGTTTTTTGTTTTTTTGGTGAATAATGCTCACATTCTTAGGTCATTCAAAGAAACTATATTTTTTCATATGAAAATATTTACTGTGAAACCCGTGTTCTTAAGTATTCTTAATTGGAATCTATCAATCTCAGTTATTAAAATGCAAAACCATACATCTATTGCTTTAACATTTTTCAGCTGGAAATATTCACTAACAGTGCTGATAAATAAATTAACTCATCTAATCTGAACTGATAAAGATCTTAATCCTAGTTTTCTACATCTTTTGTTCAATGCCTTTTTGTTCATCAACAAATTCTGCATCAGTTTTGAAAAGAACTATATTTCTAGTGTTTCTTTAATATTTTACCTACTGTGGTACTGTGTGAAGATGATGTTTAAAGCTACTAACACAGATTAAAACATAACTATCTAGACAGTGCAAGGGAACAAAGATTTTTTCTACCTTGCACAAAATTAATTTTCACTCTCCACTTAAAGACAGTTTAGCAATAGGTATTTGTTTAAATGCATATTTTGATGATATACTGATGTTGTTGTTTTTTTAACTCATGTATAATAGAGATGGAATATATTTATGGCCTCAGCTCTTACTCTGACTTTACAAAAATCCCTTATCATCCTCATCTTCTGGATGATCCTGAACTTGTGACTGGGAAACACAGCACTGTGTTGACATTTCCTTCATACATTGTAAGTTGTGTATGTTTTAAGTGTCCTAGTCTACTGAGAATGTATACAGTATCCATAATAGAGAAAGTTCAGACACTGTGAATAAAATAAGAAATCTGGAGAATGATAAACAAAATTAAATATCTTTAAACTTTAAGGAAGCATTAGACAAATATAAAACGACAACCAGAATTCCACCATTGGAAGTTCATCAGGCTCAGCACTAAGAGTGGATTAACCATGCCAGGTATTTAGATAAATAACTTCATGACCAGACAAAAAAATGACAATACCATTTTAATGAGTTACTCTTTACTAATTGTGCCATTGTATAATGTACTCATTGCATTAAAAAGTTTTATTAAGTAAAAAATAGGTGAGGTGATTCTGAATTGGAAAACCAACATACTGTGTAGACTTCTCAGACCAAGACCTTTCTAAAAATGAGATTAGAAATGTTTGTTCAAGAAATTTGTGAGAAAAATTCTGGACAGACAAATGCAAGCTTATTATTTGTATAGAATAAAAATGTTTGTGATATATTTTGATATGAATTTGGTTTCACTGCTGCTTGTGCTCTGAAAAATGTTAAAGAAAACAATGTTGACAGACATCATTTTCTGTTTTGTTATAAATGATTTTAGCTTTCCTTCCAATTAACCTGAGTGAAACAGTTAATTTGTGACAGCCAGTATTCTGCAACAACAATTAGGGTACTGTTAAGTGTTGATTTAAAACATACCTGACAACATTACAGTTAGTATGTGTGTTGTATAGCAAAGGCTTATTGGACTATCTGCTGTGTCCACTGAGAAGAATCAAACCCATGATTTTAGTATTGTAAATCTATAGACTGTCCCATATTACAATTAGAACAAAACAGTTAATTTATAACTAACCTAACATCCACTAAGGTGTTCCAGATTATTGGTGTAAAATATGTCTGTCAACAGCACAGTCAGAATGAAGCAATTAATTTAAAACACCCAGTTGGTAACTAAATTATTAATTTAAAACACACCTGGCAATATTCCAATTAGTGAATTAGTAACATTCATTTAGTACTGTAAGTTGTTGGTTTAAAATGTCTTGCAACATTAAATATGATACCTGTCTTGTGGAGTATATTTGTGACCATAGATGTATAATATTTTAAAGTAACATGGAATCATTTATTTTGAATGTCTATCAACTCCTTAAATCTGAGCAGATGCCATCAGAATCTGGCCAAAAATCCTAATTTATCCATCTGATGATGATAGTATCTGATAATATTTATCTCTTTGGCTGAAAACAAATACAAACAATATTATTATCCACAAAATAAAGAAAGGTGAAATTTTTATAAGGTATAGTGATAATTATCAGGAAATCGTGAGAATAATCGTAGCAGAATGAGCAAAAAGTATGAGTTTAAAGAGTTTATTACAGTAAATCTACACAAAGTGTATATGATATGATGAAGAAAAGAAAGGACATTTGTTCAAATTCTTCTGCAATGATTAATCAGTTCTACAGGCTACTAATACTATGTTACTTCTCTATTCTTTTGTAGAATATTAGATTGTCAGCAAAAATGTGATTCTAGTACTTTACATTCCAGTTTTGTAATAATTCTAATTGTGCTGTCAGAGTCCAGTGTGAGTTCATATTTTGATTTCATATCACAGAAACAGATTTAAAAAAAAAGATCAACCACATTTCATTACATTAATATTTTTTTTGGTTTTATAAATTATTAATTAAACCAGTATTAGGTTTATTTTTTACTTACTGCTGAGCACAAAAGAATAAAGCTTCTATGAAGGATTTGCTATTTATTCAGGTTCCAGGATGTAGAAATGGACCTTACCTCTTATTTTTAAAACGTGATAACATGAAATGTGTTTAGAATACTTTTTTCAAATTGCTTTCTGTGCTTTAAATTTACTTAATACTTGCAAAAAGATTGACATTTGGAGGCATGCTTGGATGCATTATGATCAAACCCAGTCTTAAAGTGCCTCATACATTAACTTGCATTAACTGTATGCTATGGAGAGAATCTCTATGAATACTTCAAGCAGATAAATGTTTTAGTCTGTAAAAGAAACTAAAATGAAAACATAAGGTGGGAAATAATTCCAAAACTATAAAACCACTTGGAAATTTTGAGGCAGTTCTTTTTTCCTTTTCCTACGTCAGCATACTATACATCAGAAAACAGATTCCTTGCATCATATAACTTTTGACTGGCAAAAAATTTCATCCTTAAACTTTTATTGCTATAACCTTTCCCACTTCATTTTATTTCTTAAAGATCAATACTTAGGTGGAATTTCAAAACACTGATTTCTTCTAAAGGCTAAATCTTTCTAGTAAGGGTTTTAAAATTTTTATTTTTATCCATTTAACTTTCACTGCAGACTTGGCATAGAACTATATGACAGATCGAAACGCATCTAACTGAAAGAATTCTTCACTCGTGGGATTTCTAACCCGAGCATTAATGTAGCTTTAGATGAACCTAAGCAACTTTGATCCTTTGCAGACATCTGTGATTGATTATGTGAAACCATCTGACCTGAAGAAGGAGCTAAATGAAAAATTTCGTGAACGGTTTCCACTGATTCAGTTGACATTAAGCAAACTACGAAGGTGAGTGAAAAACTACAGGGTGGAATTAACATCAGTGTTGCTTTTGTAATGTAATCATGTTTTATAAGTAGCTCAGTTGTCGCAACAACACTTCACCTAGTGTTTCTCCTTTCAGTCTGAAACGGGAAATGTACAAGATTGCTAGACAAGAGGTAGGACACCATTTGCATTCTTCAATTTTCAGCTATTTCTTTATAATATTTGGATATTTATCTTTAAAACAAATGATTATTTATAATTAATTCTGTCTCAAGACATCATTTTAGGTGAAAATTCCATCAAAAATAATTTAACTAATATAGTTCACATTTGTCAAACCTTATATGTATAAACAAAATTATAATCTGTCATTCATTACAAGTGTACTTATACACAGATATTCTTTCTGTAAAATAGGTAAGAAATTACATTTTTTACTCCATGTTAAGTTGGCTTTTTTCACAAGAATATGTTGTTTTAAATGTAAACAATGAATTTCTTATTATTGGACAAGATATTTTACAAAATTCAAATTTTTATACTGTATTTTTTTGTGCTTAAACAAAAAGAAATATATTTGTTAAAAGCATTTTCAATAACCCAAATGTGGTAACTAAATATTTAAATTGTTTTTATTTATTTGTGGGTTTTTGTGGGGATTTTTTTTTCCAAGATCTGTGGGTATCGGGTACGAAATAGGTAAGCATGTACATCAGCTTGTAACATACTGGGCTGATACTACAGGGTGTTCGGAAAGTCACTGTGCACTTATATATTTATTAACAGACAAAACTGCACAGTTATGATATAACGTATCTATATTTAAACTTGTACACTAACAGTGTAGACTGTATACACTATATCAGCTTCCAGTATACAGGACTGATGCTGTGACATAATGTTCCCATATTTAACTTTTTTGGTATAGACTCAGAATAATATACAAAAGTTTATCTACACATTTTCACATGTTAAGTATTTACACTGTAACTTTTGATACAGCATATGTATCTTCACAAAATTTGATAGACTTTTAGTAAAGATCACAAGTATTTTGTATATGAAGAATCAGATCTTTAATGAGATATTTTTTACTAAAGATTTGTTTCTGAAAATAGTCTGTTTTTATTCCTATTCTAAGTGCAAAGTGATTTAATGTCGTGATTGAAAACAACTATTTTTCATCTGTAAAATCTCCGAAATACATTTCAAATGTATGTTTTCCGTAAGACTTTATATTTTGTTATTTTCTATACCCTAACTATGTGGGGTCCGTCACTTGACCAACCTTGTAACTATCATAAAATGTTACAAAATAAATGTAAATTATGCTTTTTCGTGATAAAATGACTACATATTATAACACGAAAATACAATTGTTTAGTCTAAGTAGCTGAAGTCTGATAACACCATATATATTTATATTTACTATTCGTTATCATATTAGCCTTCCAGTCGTGCCTAGCTAATGTTACGTAACTTGCATTGACATGATGTATGTGCACTCATGTTAAGTATTCTATAATATAAAACTGACATTTAATCTTCCATGTCTTGGCTGGGTTTTAGTGGACTAGTATTTTGTAATTTACAATTAAATTTCAATTATTATACATTATATATGTATACAGATTATCAGTATTCATAAATAAATTATTAAAATTATTTTTTTTAATAAAGAACAATAAAACAAGAAGTGAAGCAATTATCTCTTCTCACTATGACCTTTGAACTTGGTTGCTGCTGGACATGGATTGTTAAGCCTTTTAAAATTTTACGCATGGAGGATATCAAACAAATTTTTTTTTGGTTTTATATACCACGTGCACACACACACACACAGTTGAATAAAAAAATCAAATAACTATACTGATACTATAGAATTCTGCTATAATTTATTAAGTTTAATAACAAAGATGTATTTAGATTTTAAAAAATATGGAACTTTGACAAAACAAAACACAACTTACCTTCTTGAAATCTTCCTTCAAAAGAACATGGTAGCCTTTTCACATATTAAAATGGCAGAAAAAACTGCAAGAGGACTATATAAGTTGTCAATTGATTATTCAGATGTCATATATTGAAATAAGTGTACATAAGGGACTGTTTTCAAAAATAGAAAGAGGTGAAGGGGATGTCTGTGTTTGATTCAGTACATAAGTCATATCTCAGCAAAATAAAAAGACATGAGGTTTTTACTTTGTATTCTAGCTTGTCAATATTAGTAATTTGTGTTCCTGATTTGTATGAAACTATAAACTTAGTATTCTCACACCACAATGCTGCATTCAACATACCATATGACACACTTAACTCTATATTTAAGTGTGTTCTTCTAATATTTATTTTTAAATTAATATTTTAACTCATGTATAATATCTGCAATTTGATTCCAAACTTATTGAATAAATTCATAAAATAGTAGTTCAATACAATTTTGAATACAAGTTAACAAGCATGATGAAATTGTTTTTAACCCATGGCCCATTGTGAAAGGGTTAAACCAGCAATGTATACAGTTTACAGTGTTAATGCATATCACCTTTTAATATACATGGTTGACATCTGTGATATAACATACTTATATTAAAGCCTATATTGCATACAGTGGTAGTGTATACCAGCTTGAAATATATAGAGCTGGCACTATGATATATCTATATTTTAAACGTATAATGTATACAGTGCTCATCAAGCACAACTTGGTAGTTAAGGTACTGGTGTGTGAAGTCAGTTCCTGTTATTCACATTCCATTATCACCAAATAAAATTACATTTTGCCCTTCAGTACCATGGGTGCATTATAGGTATGATGGTTAAATCCTATTCTTCAGTTTGACAAGAGTTGGCAGTGAGATGGTGTCAACTACCTGCTTTCTCTCTGGTCTATTGCTTCAAAATTAAGGACAGCTAATGCAGGTAGCATATTATTTTGTTGCACTTTCCTGTAAGCTTTTATTTTGTTGAATGTATTATCTTGCAAAATTCCTTTTTTTCTTAATCTCATAAAGATTATTTTACTATCTTTATTATATATTAATAAGTTTGTTGTCGTTTTTTTATCACCAGTGTGGAATTGATTTGCTCACAGTAGCTCAGTCACATGTCTATTTTGAAAAGTTGATCTTAAAGGTGCGTTTTTATTGTCTTTTTCTCATGTAATTAAGTAAAGCTTATAACAGAATTTTTCATTTTGCAGAACCTTATTAAAAGTTTAATGCAACACTTAAGTACTGTTTGTATGTATCTAAAAGAATAAATTAATATTACCTTGTTTGTAAAGCAGAAATAAAATTACAAGTACAGTATAATACCATTTTCAATCCTATAATATTGTATGAAAGGTTTAATTAATACTGATGATTTTGAGTAAATTAACTTTAGACCTTCATTTAATGCATATTTGCATCAGTAATTCCCAAAATACTAACTTGAATGCATGAAAACTGTATATGTGTACTGTAAGGGCAAAATTTTCTTTGTCATACTCCAAAATAAGAAGATATTTGCTTTTCTTTGTTAAATCTGTATAATTTTCTGTTGCACTATGTACACAGGGTCTATGTACCTATCTAAAACTGAATTTTCAATGAAAACTCTTTCATTATTGACAGCTAGTTCATATAGAATCAGTCTCATTTCCAACCTGTGGTCCATTATTGTGGGCACACCCATGTTTGTTGGTTTTTCCTTAACCCTTTGGACCTGGCATGGCCAGATGGTTTAGGTACTCTACTCATAATCTGAGGGTAACAGGTTTGAATCCTTGTCACACCAAACATGCTCATCCTTTTAGCCATTGGGGGATTATAAGTGATGGTCAATCTCCTTATTCATTGGCAAAAGAGTAGCCCAAGAGTTGGTAATGGATGGTGACAAATAGCTGCCTTCCCTTTAGTCTTACACTACTAAATTAGGGATGGCTAGTGCAGATAGCCCTCATGTAGCTTTGCATGAAAGTCAAAAACAAACAGACAAACCTTCACCTTTTTGTGAATAAAACGTATTGTGTGAGTTTTGAAAAGCTGTCAAATTTCTACCAAAAAATGAAATTAAGAATTTGTTTTTTTCTAGTCTTTTGTGAAGCTGTTGGGTAAATCCACATGTTGCATCAAATGAATATAAATATAAAAGTTGATGTATTTACTTGATGCATTATAAGGATTAAAAACAGCTTCACAGTGGCCTTGAAGAGTGCTTCAAAGATGTATTTATTTATTCATTCATGTCTACTATTACTAGATAATAAATGTACCACTTCTACCATTAACAGAATAAATTATCTTGCTTCTAGAATGCTAACCTCACTCTTTATATGGAAATAAAAATGCTGCATAATTTCAAAGTACTGTATGAGGCTGCAATTATGACATTCAATAAATATTCAACCTCTGCCCCATCACTGAATGCACAACATTCAATTTCGTGTATGAAAACACAAAATTAAATGAATATAAAAATTCATGTTAGTTTGGAAAGAAATGCATCATCATAGGATATCAGACCACAGTGCCCCTTTATGATAGATATCTGCTTAATTCAACACAGAGTGGTGCCACAAGCTTGGCCTTAAAAGCTGTATGTCCAGTGCTTGTAAAAGTGAACTTGAATTTTTCATTTTGACAGAGCCTCAAAATTGTAAAATGAATGATTTGTTGGACCAGAAACACTGAAGCCTGAACGAAACTCTGAATTTTCAAGATGTTTAGAGATATATGTTTGAATGTTAATTCAATTAATAATCAATTATTAAGTATTAGTGGGAAATTACCTGTGACAGTTTGTGACAGTACAGTTTATGAAATTCGTCAAAGTGAAAAATGTAAAGTATCAAAGCCTATGTTACAATCTGTTAAATACCTTAAGTATACAATCAGTCTTAACTTTCGCAATACAACAATTAAAACTTTCCCTGGATTAGTTGTTTAAAGTAATGTGTTATGAATGCATTGTTTTTTTAAGGTTTTTCATGCTAATGTTATTCAAATATATATCAATTACTTTAATACATACATGTTAAGGATACAGTAATGGTAAGAGCTGCTCTAACTTTCTGGTTTAGATGTTGGTGAGCAAACACAACAGAAAACTCTGTGCTGCTGCCTGTTTGCTTCTTTCAGCCAAACTTAACGATGTCAAGGGTGCTGATCTCAAGACTCTATTGGAGGTAAAATGGACCTAGTATTAAGTATATAAACAGTGACAGCAAAGAACTTGTTTCCTTTTTTAAAAGTACTAAATAAAAATATAATATGTGGAACAACTAATTGACAAGAAAGAGTGAAAAAGTTTAATTTCTCATTCACACACAATATGTATGATTAGTTCTTCTGTGAATCTTAAAAAATAGGAATTGCATGCATGATTGTAAAAACATCAGTTCCCAGACTTTTCTAATCCTCATCCTATCTGCTTAACTAGACCGTTTTCTGGAACCATGCTCAAGTGGGTAAAGGGCATTGCTGTTTTTATATATTTCATTCAATTTTAGTAGTAATTTTATATTTCATGCCTTTTGTTTCTTTCATTTTTGTTCAACAATATTTGGAATCATTACTTTATAATGTTGATAAAACAAAAGAAGTATTTAAGTTTTGCATTATTCTGTTTTGCAACTCACCTTAATAACTCTTGCAGCTCACAAGTGGAAACTGGTGTTGAGAGAAACTTAGAGGGGCATGTATTTGTATAGTTACAAACACAAAATAATTCAATAGTATAAGCAGTAATACACATCTTCATCTAAAGTGATGAACTATACCTTTAATTCATCATGATACTAAGTTGTTTTCTAACATATGATGGAGAGATGACCATAACTAAAACCAAAAATGCTGCTATTGCCTAAATAGTTGTCAGAATTTTAAGTTGAGTGTATATAAAAGTACACACATATAATTTATTTTTATCCAGATTGATTATAATTTATGTCCTAAACATTTGTTACAGTTCTTGCATTAAAACTTTGTTGGGACCAATACTTTTTGCATGCTAGTTGCTCCCCAGTGTCTGAAAAGCAGTTGTTATTTTACCCTCTTTTTTTTTAATTGCATGAAGTTGCAAACTAAAATAGTTTTAATAACATATTTTGTCTGACAGGATCACAAGTAATTCTCTTCTGTATCAGAATAAAAGTAAATGCTCTATGTCTTAACAGAGTTAGTATCTAGTAAAGTTACTTGTTCACTTGTTGATACCCAATGCTTTTCTTCCTCCATAGAAAATTGAATGTGGATTCCGTCTTAACCACAAGGATCTCCTAAATGCAGAGTTTGGAGTTCTGGTTGCATTGGAGTTTTCACTGCACTTGCCAACGTGGGAAATTTTTCCTCACTATCAACGCCTCCTTTGCGAATCCTGACAATAACTTTCCAGCAGTTTTTGGGGTTTGGCCAGATACAAACTGCATAGTCATTTAGAATTGAAAACACTTTACTTCAGTAGAAGAGCAGCCACAGAAGTTGAAAGTTGGGGAGTACAGTGCATTGTAAATGAATGTTGTATTTTTTTATTGATAGCATTATTCCCAGAAAATTTGTTCTACATGATATGAGGTCAGGAAGAATGATCTTGAAAAAGCAGAAGTTTTGTGGTGTTTTGCTGTCATAAGAGTCGTTTATAAAGTCAACAATTAAAACAACAATTGAATTTTATCTATTTGCTGTTAATTATCAGTGACTTAAAAGAAACTATAATCTATTCTTCAAACAAAAAGAAACACTCATTTAGTTACCTTGTGAATAAAATTTTATTATGAAGGTTTTCTAGATAAGACTTGAAATACTAATTTTGTGTATGAACCATAAGTGAGTGTGCTAAATGTTTTCTAGATGTTTTATTTGCCTTTATGGGTGGTTCGTCTCAACTCTTGTGAAAAGTTGAAGAAATTATTTAGAATTCCGATGAGTTTTTGTAATGGGTTTTATGTAAATACACAAATGTAAGAAATGTCCAATTCACAAATGTGAAAGATGTAAATCATATTATAGAGAAGTTGACTGGAGATGTGACTAGAATGACTTCAGTTTATCAGAAGGTACAGAATTGTAAATGTGATTTAAAATAATATATAACACTTGAAAGGTAAAGTTTCATGTGAAAACTGTTCTAAGTATTTGATTCTTGGTGGATCACATTGTTGTTTCTTTTTATTACAACTGTTTTAAGTTCAGTGAACTGGATAAATAATGTTTCTTGTATAAATTATTGTGTATGTTGTAAACTCGTTAAGGTATGTTTCTTGAAAATTGTATTTTCCTTTTTTTTAAATAATAAGTGTAATTTCAATGTAAAGATAGTATTTCTGAAAATTTTGAATTGAAAGGTGAAGTCATGGTAATAAGTTTCAAGAACTTTTATAAAACAGTTTTTATCATCATGTGTTAAAAAATAATAATAATTACTTTTTGTAAACATGAGACTGTTTAGATAAATGATGTCTAGTAAATATTGAGATGGCACTTTTTGACAGGTTCTGTGTTATCAAATCATATATTTTTATAGGTTTTGCATCAACATCAACACAAGACTAGATTAGGAAGTAGGGTGATGTCTGATTGTTCAAACCAGTTGAATACAAAATTAGATCACAATCTAAAAGTGCTTAAAGTTGCACGTAAACCGTAATCATAAAAAAGAGCTATTATTGTGTTTTTCAAAAACATATTTCATGGTACTTGAACTAAAACAAGTATCTTCAATGAGATATAGCTTAGGAGATAGGTTAACCAGTACTTTGAAACAGCATTAGACCAACATGGTGTTGTGCAAAGAGAGTGCGAGGTAATATTGGTTTTCTTAGATGATTAAAAAGAATAAATAGACACTCCTTTAAGACAAGAGAGCTTATCTCTTTTACAGATAAAAGACTACCCCAATCATCAATAAAAAAAAAATGAGTGAAAACCAGTGAGACAATGGTTTTAAATTATACTACATTTTATTGCTAAATCATAGTAAAAATGTCTGTATCCCATAATATTAATATGTAGGACATGTACATTATGAATAAAACTATGGAAGAACAAAACATTTTTGAGGGCATATGTCATTGCCAAAGAACTTTGCATACTTTATCTTTTAATATAAAATGTTTGCCAAATTGGCATCTTCTTAATGTTTTCCTTTCCAAAAAGTCTATTGAGAAATATATTTCAACATTTTCATTCATCCAAAATTAGTAAGAAAACAAAACTGGCTATTCTTGTATATAATAATATCTTGAAGAATAAATTGGTAGTGGTAATGCTGTCTGATTTTTTTTTTAAATCACGGCAGAATGTCTAGTATTGCAAAAAAAAACATTGAAATTTAAGCAGTTACCTTTGTGTGTATTTTTTTTACTAAATTATATAACATATAGTCTGTTTAGAAAGTTATTGGTCTGTCCTGAGTTGCATGTTAAGGTTACAATTTTAAATTTACTGTAAATTAAGTCATGTACTAGTATTGTCCTACAGTTCACCTCATCCTAGGATCATACCCGTTGTTGTATGTCAAGTATAGGGAAATTTGCCCTAAATTCTGGGTAAATTATAGAACAAAATTAAGCCATTTTTATATGATTCATAAATAAATAAAAAAATCTGGACTAACTCTTACTCTATTAATTCCCTCAATTCCCTCTTTATTGCACAATAAACATGAGACTTCTTGTAACAATGAAAACAATAAAAGCAACCATGACAGTAGCATTGCACTAGAGAACTGTTGGCACTTTCCACACACATTCCACCCTTCTCCAAGATTACCTTTCGGTTTTTGCACATGTTTGTTTTTAACACATTATTCCTGGAAGTTTCATGTTGAAACATTTTCTAAGTCATATTTTCTCTTTCCTCTTCTTTTGTCTACTGTAGACTTCATGCCAAAATTTAAGTTTTCTCTTATTCATTTCTAACATTGCTTAAGGTTTGTGTCTGTTTTCTTTTCATTGCATCTTAAAGGTTTAGACTGGCTTCTTTAAGTATCTCGTTGTCAATTTAAGTATCAACCTGTTCTCTCTCTATTTGCTAAAACATACTGTTTCTTTTATATTTTTCCTTACATCATTTTTGTCTTGCACTTCCTTTTCTTCCAGACCTTTTACATACTATGAATGAACTGACTGATTTAATTGGGTGTGATTTCCTTCCATTTGACATTTCACCAGCTCTTATGATTTGCAAAGGATTAGCTGAAGTTTTATCAAGCTTCTGATTGCTTTGCCAGACACTGTAGATGGTTTGAAGATTACATAACCCAACATTCCCCTCTCTATAATAATATCATTTATTAGTGAGAATGTTGTATAATTAATGTTTAAACCATTGCTACCTAACATAAATAGATTTTTGTAATGCCAAATCCATTAATTACAGAATTTTGTCTGACCACCTTTCCCTTATGCATGTCCAACTAGAAATGTGTGCAAGTTGTGCACAACTGTCTCTCTCTTTGATATGTCTATGTCCATCAAAGATACTCTGGATGAGATATTTTCATATTTCCTATCACTTCATGAGATGAGCTTGGTTGTGGACAGTTCTTCAAAGATTTACAGTATCAACTTCAGCTCTTGGAACCACACCACCTAATATCAAAGAAGTTTTTAGAAAATCTTACACGTGGATTAGTTTTCAATCAAATGATGCAGTTGAGCATGTTGGCATTTCCATAAAGGGTAAAGTGTGTTTCGTGAGTCATGTTAATCCATCTTCTTCAGTACTTGAACATGATGAAGTATGTAAGGGTACATTTGCATAGTTGATTGAACTACCTTACAAGCAATTGAAATTGGCAACTCCAGAAACAGAGAAACACAATGTGAACTACTACACCCATTTACCTAGTGCTGATGTGTTCTACTACGGTATGGCTAACCTCTTCTATACGATTTGTTACAAGTGCAACACGTCTCCTCATAAGTTTTTACAAACATGGACACAGCAACAATGGAATAAAGCCCACTTGGATGTTATGCACTATGATATTACCTTAGAACTGCCTTGGCTTTGCATCAATTGTTGTAATAACATTTTATTAGTTCACTTCTCTGCATACTTGTAAGTTTCGTATTGGTTTAATGAGCTGCACTGTGATGGAGAGAACCATTTATACCCAAGGTAAGTATATGAAACAAACAATGACAATTGTGAAAATTCAATCTACGTGATACCCTTAACACTTCTGTATAATTTTACCTTCCTATGTCACATACTGTTTCTAAGATACTTTGCACTGAACTGCAGAACTCTTTCTTATAATCATTCTCTTTATGAAAATAGGTCAGTTTCATCTTTAGGGCAAAGGTCAGCAAGCTTTTTAATATTTCCTTCAGCTACAGAAAAATGTCATATATTTTACCTTTAATTTACTAATGTGATTCAAAAAAAAAAGTAAAGATATTCTAAGAATTTCTGTAAAACGTTTCAAAACTTGGATCACAACAACAAGAAAAGATGTTTGTGAGAATGTTTAAATACATTAATTATAGGAAAGATCTTCCAGAATACCTTTTGAAAAAATCTTGTATTTTTACAAGAACTAAGTGATAAACATGATTTATTTTGATACCTTTCTTGTGGGTTATTAAAAAAAAAAAGCTATGATAATCGAACACAATGGTTTGCACAATTAGTCATGTTTTTCAAACAGTTTATTAGGTTTATTGCAACTATAAAGTACAGTTTTGCTATGAATGTTTTTTGGCAGTTTTTTTTCATGATCTTGCACATATTTACCAGTAAAAAAGCAACAGAAAATGCTGTGTAATTTTTTAATTGTTTTTCATGCTAAGCCATATATACATTTTTCACTTAACATTGTGTTGATCAAATGTAGGCTGGTGTTAAAAATATAAGTTCATAATCTGTTGATTGTTTCCATAATAATTTGATAATCGTATACAAGAAAAATGTCACCTGCTACTTTCATTCAACCTGAACCAATCATTCTTACTGGCATCTGGAAAGTTACTACCGTAAATGTACTTATAATGTAAAGAATTGGTAAGTTGAACAGAATATATCAGCATTTACATTAATAGCAAAAAATGAAAGTTATACATGTTGTCATTGTTTGGTGTAAAGTAAGAAAAATTAGTTTTAAAGTACAAGTTGTTATAGCACAAAAGGTTACTGGATAAATTATTATGTACACTTTGTCTAACAGTTTAGAAACTTAACTCATCCTGTCCAAAAGAAACTTGAGATGTGCCAGTGGCCAAGATTATTTTTGTATGTAACATGTATGCCGTTGTAAATATGTACTTTTTTGCCTCATGTAAGTTTAAATTGTTTGTATAATTGCTTATTTTATAAAATTCAGATAATTTATATCCTTAAATGATTTCCTTGTTCATAAAATTTGTTTATTATCAGTAATGTGTAAGTTGTGTTTACTTCGTGTTTTTGTTTTGTGTTTTTTTTTCATTTGTACAAATGTGGAGAATTTTAGTTGTAATTTAAATTTTTCCAATAATAGCAACAGTACATTAACTTACCAAGCTAGTCAGATTTCTAGTTAGTCAAAAATAAAAGTAATATGATTTAAGATTATGTACATTTGCAACAAAAAGTGTCAAATTAAAAAGTAGGTCATTTGCTGGTACAGCAGTAAGTCTTTGGGATTTACAACACTAAAATCAGGGGTTCGATTTCCTTTGGTAAAACACAGCAGGTAACCCAATGTGGCTTTACTATAAGAAAAATACACATTAAAAAGCAGTAAACTATGATTAAAGTCACTAAAAGACATAAGCTGAGCACTGCTTGTTCATGTTGTGAATCTGAGGATTCACTGTTGTCAGTTAATTATGGGTACTGTTGACCAGCTAGTCTATTAATTCAAAATTGTGTTATGCACAGTAACCCACATCTAGCTTTGCTTGAAATTGTAGAGCAATCAAAGAAATTTAGAATTTAATCAATAGTCACTACAGCTCTCAGTATTTATATTTATTGTTTACAGTAAGTGTTTTGTTGAATTTTGCACAAATAACAGAAGCAATGTATAATGAACATCACCCTGTAATAGATCTCAACAAAACAAACATGAAAACCATTTCTGTTTAAGAGGAAAATATCTCGCAAATTATAATCAAGCAATGTAAAACTAACATATGAGACAGTTCTTTCTCAACCAAAGTTCTTTTTTCAGGTGGGAATGAAGTGTATCATTATATGTAAAAAGCTAAGAAAAACGAGAGAATATGAAACTTTTGAATTGATTCATGTGCTACTAATAACTTCATGTTTTCTTCCATATGGGTTAAGTAAAAATGAAAACATGTTTGTTAGTGGAAGAAAGAGACAAAGGAAGAAAACACTAGCTTGCTTTTTCTTTTAACCTTATTTCAAGATCTATGAAAGTTGCAACAAGCAAATTTTACTTAGTAGTTTCAGTAATTCCCAACTATGAATTGTAATAAAATATTAATGTAAAAGTGTAAGATATACATATGTATAGATTTTTTTATGTTTTCCTATAATGTTTTGATTTTATCCTGTAGCTACAATTTCAATGCTAACATCAATGCAATGATAATGTTACTTTAGGAAATTAATTGAACAAATCAAAACGTAGAAATCTGCCTTCATGTATTCTTATGGTAAAAAGAAGAGTTAGTTTAAATTTATCTAACCTAACTGATGTCTTCTGGTATTGAACAAAAAACATGTTGGGCAATAACATACAGGAAACTAAAACAACAGCTAAATTTGTTGAATCTGCAACAAAATTTATAAAGAGAAATGTGGAAAAAAGTACATTTGGAGTGATTTTTTTGACAAATTTGTGATTTTTTATGATTTTACAGTTTTAGGCATTTACACTATCATTTGACAAGAGTTTGTGTGGTAGAAGCTATTTAAAAGGCCCTCTGTTGCACAAGAATAACCATGAGGGTTTATAATGCCATAAATTGTGATTCAGTACCTATAGTGGGTATAAAGCAGACAGTCTATATCTTTGAACTTAAACATAAAACAGCTACTAAAAAAGTTATATATATAATAAATTTTATTTGTCTTGTTACGATGGAACTAGTAGAATTCGGTGAGTTACGGATTGTTTTCTGAATTAAGTCGTTGAGAGACGAATAAGTTATTTTCAGTAGTAGTTCACAAAACTTGATCTGATATCACAGGTAGACCACAAACTTGTATCTCAGAATAGCTGGTATGGGTATTAACACTTTTATTGGTAGTGAGAGAACAACATTTTAACCTTCCTAGGTCATCTTCAGGTTAAGAATACCTAAAGATAACCTGGTAAAGTCAAAACGTTGTTCTCTCCTTATCAATAAAAGTGTTAATACTCATACCAGCTGTTCTGAGACAAATTTTGATTTCAAGTGGGTCCTCTCAATGACGAGAGGGCCAAGAACTTGCCCTCTTGCGAAACATTAATCCCCTGGGGTGCTCGAAGACTAAACTGCCCTCCTTCAACCCCGCACATTGGAAGGAATTGAGAAAATACTAAGTGAATAGATAATAAGGATAGACAGATTGATGGGTGTGATTTTATTCGTGAAAATGCTAGTCTGGAAGGCGTGGCAGACAACAAAGCGAACCCACCAAAAAAGAAGACAAGAAGCAGACTGGATAGAATATGAACAATACACAAACGGGCCAATTCAGGGCCGGGCATGAATCGATGGATCAAAGTTCCCGAGCAGGGATCTACAGATCCAATGCCAAAGATTTGGGTGTTGGGGAAACGGGACTACCCTCGAGAAACCCCACTTTTACGACCTGGGCGCCGAATGATCTACCCAGATCGTGCCCGAGAATAGCTGTGAGGAGAGAAAATCTGGGTTAATAATGCAAAACAAAAACGATGAGAGACGAGGCTTGGTTTAAGGTGGCACTGTCGAATTATCTAGTTTCTTCATGTTCTGGGTGAATTCATATCAAATTCCGTCACCGGATATACCTTTTAAGCTGGGCGACGCTATAATGTAACAGGCAGTCTTACTATTCATTGGTAAACAGCAGTCCAAGAGTTGGTGATGTTAACTAGTTTCTTTCTCTTTAGTCTATTGCTTCTAAAATAGTGACTAAATAGTCTAGGAATGTTCTGTAGTCATTAGTGGCAAGTGTAGATCAGATGGATTCTCCTCCATAGTTAATTGTGTTTGAAGCAGAAATTCTCAAGTAACTCTATCGAGATGTTTGACAAAATATTTTGGTGTTTACAATTAGAATTATTTTATGCTATTCCAGAAATCCTATGTATAAAAAAGTTATTTTACAATAATGATACTAATTTGATAGCAAATGTTTCGAGGGTCTCTGTTAATTAATTTAATTAATAAATAATATCAATTTTTATTCAAATAAAAGGACGAACATAGTGTTCACGCTTGCTTTCGGACACTGAATGGTCATATCTTGCTGGACTTTTAAAATGATCAATAGTTTTTTCCCCACAAGATATCTTCCCATCAACCAATTCATAGATATTAACGTTATCGCGCGATTGCTTATTACATTACGTTATTCTTGGGCAGATGAAGCTTAAAGCACTCGACTCGTAATCCGAGGGTCGCGGGTTCGAATCCTTGTCACACGAAACATGATCGCCCTTTCAGCCGTGGGAGCATTATAATATGTCAGTCAATCCGTTGGTAAAAGAGTCAGCAGTGGGTGGTGATGACTAGTTGCTTTTCCTCTAGTCTTACACTGCAAAATTAGGGACGGCTAGCGCAGATAGCCCTTGTGTAGCTTTGCGCGAAATTCAAACTTAACTCACTGTCTGGTTCGTCGATGGATTAGCGGTACGTTTGCTGACTTACAATGCTAAAATCCGAAATTATATTATTGTGATAGACGAATCGTAGATAGCCCGTTTTGCGCTAAAGAAAACACACACTCATTCTCTGAGGAACTCTCGATCTAACTTTATAGTTTTGTTTTGACTGTACTTATTTAGTATAAGTATTAATTTATTAGAAGGTACAGCTCTTACAGTGAAAATAATGTTTTTAAACAGGTATTGTGTTTCACTCACTGATGCGATTTTGTGTACTTAATATGAGAATGATCGCACCAGTGGTCAAAACGTCGTACCTGTTTTAAACATATTCTCTCTCTAAAAGCTGTAACATGCTATAAAATAATATCTATTGAATTGTTTTACTAACTAATTTACTATCCACCATTGTTCTAGTGTTTATATATTGTTACTCTTTTGGTTCCTGAGTTTTTAGAAAATTTATGACATGGCATGTCATGTGATTTCCAAGACTCAGAAAACTTCTAAACATCACATATTATCAACACATAATGCTTCATCTAGATATAGCAAACAAAATATCTAGATTAAAATATTAAATACATTATTCACAACACCTTTTAATAGGACACTTATGAAAATAGTTCGGCATTGAAAAAGTTCACTTACAGAGTTTGACAACGAGGCTTGTTGTACAAACGTGTTATGCGAAAACCTGGAAGGTTAGAATGCACACTTAAGTTAGGTAACCTGGAATTTAGACCCGCAAAGACATAGCGCTAAGTGTGTGGAATTATTATTAAAAAAAAACAACAACAAACGGATTTCGATAGCTGTGGTGAGCAAAGCAGAAATAGCCCACTATGCAGTTTTTGGCTCAGCTACAAACAAAAGTAGCGAAAGGTTAAACAATAAATATTTTGATGAGTGAAAATTTATGTCTTCGTCCACTGCTATAGCTACTAATCCCATCAGGCAATTATGATGTATTTTAAGGTGTATGAGACTGTATTAAAATTGTCTTTGATTATGGAAGCTATAATAAGTATGTTGATATTACGATGCAAGTGCTTTAGCACTGCAACACCAGCAAGCTATCTCTTTTCTGCGCATGCGTTTAAGGGAGCAAATCAGCATGTTACAGTTGTTGATAACGGTTCTCAGAGCTTCTAGTTACTTAGACGTATTCAAGTATAAACGGGAAGAAAATGGGAGTTGAAATAGAAACAATTAAACCTGGCGATGGTATGGATTTGTTGGATTTTTCTCTCAAATATTGCGTTATTTAAAACTTCCGGTGTTGTATATTCTATTTTATATTAATACTGTTACAATGTTTTAGTTACGTCATCGTTTAGCAATTTTAAAGTAGGTTTTAAGACTAACATTTACCCTGAGGCTTGAGGCAGTGGGCATTCTTCTGCGTGGTGATATCTGTGTTAATCTTAAGCCTAAATTATCAGTACTAGACAATCCCTATACGTACTAAAAGTTAAAAAGATCTACATGGCGCTTCTGATTACTTTTTTCGAAATATTGCTTATTGTAAAGTTTATACAAAATTATGTTTTAGAGCTTTAATTTATAGAAAGGTAAATCACAAAGTTGAAATTTAAAAGTAATTGCACTTATTTTCTTTGAAACTAATATTGTTTAATACTACTTATAAGAGTTTAATTATTAATACCAATAGTAATAACAAATTAAAATCTTAAGCATCTAGAAATGATAATTTTAACATTAACTTAGGAATTAAAATTAATAAGTACATAGGGTAAATGTTAATTTTAAGGTAAAAATTCTATTTTATTGTAGATTCTAGACACAAACTTGAAAGAATTTGGTACACAATATTTTTGTCATGAATTTAAAAGTTCAGTTATAAATAAGAAACTTCATATGGAGAATTAAACTAACTAAACTTGCATTTACTTCCATTGAGTGACTGTGTTACTGGAATTTTATTTTTGTATGATGATGAAGAAAAAAAAGACTAATTTACTCTTTAATAGTAGAGTTAAAATAATTTATTTGATAAATAATGTATTATTATTCATGACTGTAATTCTGATTTTTAAATTACTTAAATTTGTTATGGTATACTTAACTTACTTGATCTGGTTTACACCATAACTTTTACATGTTCATTCAGGTATTTATGATGGTGCTAGATTACTACAGCATTTCACACATCCTAGTCAGCCTATTGGGTGATAAGCCTTGTTGACAGTAAATATAGCAAATATAATGTGGTTAGCTTATATGTGATGATGAGAAAACCTACTTGTAGAGAAAATTGTATGTGTAAAAATGGTTGGAATGGGTAGAGAAAGCACTATGTAGAGGAGCAAACAATGTTTTGACCTTCTTTTAAACACTTTGACTTTCTGATTTAATTTTTAACCAAATCCTTTGAGTTCCCATAGTTCAGAAAGTCTTTAATCCTCTCTGTCACTTTAAACCTTTTATAATATTTATGTTCAGTTTTCTCACTTTGTTCTTAA
This sequence comes from Tachypleus tridentatus, assembly GCF_004210375.1. Lineage (NCBI taxonomy): Eukaryota > Metazoa > Arthropoda > Merostomata > Xiphosura > Limulidae > Tachypleus > Tachypleus tridentatus. The sequence goes on from NC_134837.1 coordinate 196,787,807, forward strand.
TAAGTCAGATGGCTTTGATATTGTGTTCCCCTTTTTGTTTTAGGAGTATGCTTCTCTTGAATTAAAAAGTCTCAGATTTTCCACATAATCTAGTCATTTATTCTCAGTTAACTAATGGTAAATTTTATCTCCAGATTTGATTCGTAAAAAACGAGTAACTTTTAATTTTATTTGTTTTATCAAGAAGCAAAATGTCAGATCCAACTATAGAATGATTATTCATTCCAAGTGAAACTTAAGTTACATATTTTGATTGTTATAGAAAATCTATAATAAATCGCTTCAAAAACCTTTTCTTCCCTGTCCATGTAATCCCATTTAATATGCCAGTTATTAGTCTCCTATGACTATTGTAACAATGTTTGCTGGTAACAACTGATTTTACAATACAGTTTTTTTATTGACATCATCAGTTTATCTTTTATGTCTTTAGTCTAAACAGGCTGCAACTCATCCAATATATATACACCATAGTTAAGTAACTTATAACCTGGAATTTCAAAATAATTCCTGTTAATGAAGTCTTCTAAATGTATAATTGCATTTCTGTACTTACATATCACAGTCTTCTGTTTCATTTTCAGTACTAAACTTTTTCATTTTGTTCTTAATATTCTTAACACTAAAATAATAGCAACTAAACTGATTTTTAAGTCTTGTATGGTTATCTTTAGATTGACATCTTGTTTATTAAAACTAATTTAAATTGTTAGGTTCTAAGTATTTTTCTCAATCTTTGATTTATCCTATCAAGTAATTTCGAACTTTTCTATCATTTTACAAATTCAATTGTCTTTTGATCTTTCAAGTGATCCTCAAACATCCTACTATCTTGTCTGTTTCAGTGGAACTCATCTCTAACATACATTTCACCCCTACCCTGAAAACTTCCCCATAGATATAACTGGTCTACCTGTTGCTTTAACCATGTAACATGTGTTTCCCAATAGTTCGTGCATGGCATGTAATTCAGAAATACTGCATGTTAGGATGTACATCCCATATGTGATTTCTAGAAAGCATTCCTTATGTGTAATATGTCATGTTATACTTGTTTATTTTGATGATAAAAAATATACCTGAAGGTTAAAATAACTAAGAGACTCAAATAAGTAATTTGTTTCATTAGGGACACTGAGGAACTTGATTCAAGTTATTAAAACTAAAAACTTGAATAATCTGTATGAGAGGTTGAATGAAAAGCTTGGAAATTGATTATTTGAAATAAAACCTACATACAGACTTGAGCCTCTTTTTGGTGGAGAATTTTAGAATCTAAGTTTTGGGCAAGTAAAATTTAGTTTTACTGCTTTGGAACTGTTCTAGTAGGTGACAGTGAGCCAAATTATCTTTTGTAACTTAAGTATAATTACCTTATTTTTCCATGAGGTATCAGTAAGTTAGTTTTACATTCATATTAAAAGATTGGCTGTGTTATAGAATAAAAAAATTTAAAATTCTACTGTGAAATTACTTTGAAAGTACAACTATCATTACATCACTTGCATTCTTGCAGCTTGGTTTGAAGAATTGTAAGTTGTTTTACTGACTTTTCAAGTAACTGACATATGAAACAAGTTATTATCCAGTTCTTCAAAATGACCTTGTACATGTAAATAGTGTTTTGTCTGGTTTCAGGCATGTGTACATGTACAATGGTATGAGTGAAGGAAATAACTTAGTGTGAATAGGAATTTTGTAGTTGAGCATGACTAAAAATATGGGAATTTTATCTGCAAGATTTTAATTCAGTGTCATAAAACAAATAGATTGGTTATTGATAGTCATATTGCAATATGCAATTGTGTATACGAATCATAAAATTTGTTACAATGGCCTTCTGGTAATGTACAATTAAATCAGGTAGTGAACGACTCGTAGGTGTAATTCAACATTTTTAATACTTATAATTGTAATGATGTGATCCACAAGCTGTTATTGCTTAAATTTTCACTGCAAAGTATTCTAGTCCATTTGGGAAAGCTTGACTTTAAGGTATTGTAAAGAAACGAACTGAAACTTGAGAATTTTTTCATTGTATCTCACACACACACACACACACACACACACATCAGTGTGTTTGCTGCAAGTTAGTTAACTAGTGACCAGTGATTAAATATATAATTGTTAGATCACTTTTGAAAAGTCTAAACTGAAGTTAAATGTATCATTAAGAGTGTAGAGAAACAAATTGCACTTTTGTATGAAGGGGCACTTTTTAAAATATGGCCAAAAATTACATTTCATCCAGTTTTTTTCTCATAATAAAATGAGAACTTTTATGCCATAGAATAATCTTTCCATCCCAGAAATAATCCTAATATTTTTTTTCCTAACTCTTTCCAGAAAGTCAGTATCATTTCTTAGATAATGGTACAAAATTTGTACACAGTACTCTAAGTCAGGCCTAATTAGTAATTTGTATAGAAAATAATTACCTCTCTTGATTTGTAATGAATGTCTATAAATATACCCTCCACCCCTTATAAATTTCCTGAATATTACTACTAGCAACAGAATGTTACTTCGATGGGTTAAATGACTTCACCACTGATATGTAAAGATTTTTTACTTCAGTGAGTTCCCATGTATGTTAAAAACATGATCCAAAATATGACCCAAATGTATTAACTTGCACTTGCTATGATTAATGATCATTTTCAGATGTTTGTCAAACTTACCAAGTCATCCTTATAATATCTCAGCTTCTCAGTATAGGAAGAAATACCTAACAGTTTACTGTAATCAGCAACCTATAATAATTTACTAATTATACCATATCAGTATCATTCATGCAAATAAGTAAAAGCAAAAATTAAGCACTGACCCCTAAAACATTCACTAGCAAGAAGGATCCAGTTTGGCTGGACTATATCATTTTATTTTTTCTCATCCAATTATCCTGCTGTCATTGCCCATCCTTTACCAGTGTGATTTTCTTGACTAAACTCTGGTGTGGTACCTTATCAAACTTTTTTGAAAGTGTGATTTATATGTAGATAGTTTGCTTTGATTAGAAGTTATTGACAACACTGCTCAACAAAGTTTTTGCTTCTTGAACACTGTTGGGTATTCCTTATAGATTTTTGGCTGCTTATCACGAAAATCACATCCAAATTTGCCCATCACGTACTGTTTCATTGAAATTTTCACTTTTGCTACAATGGAAAAATGATATCAGGGCAACTGGAATCTGTCAATGCTTGCTGAATACTGTTGGACACTGCAACGTGATGCACTGGAAATTGAATACAAACAAAAATCAGAAACAAAACACTTTTTAATTATGTTGAACTTAATACCGTATTAGAAACATAAATGCAATTAAATACATTATTGTTGGTAAACAGTTAACTGTCTTTTTCTCAGATTTCTTACGTGATGAAGCGAAACCAAAACTATATTGTGCATCATCAGGTTCACAATGAAAGTCACAATCAGCAAAAACTTTTCAACTTGATAGCATGAAATGTCAATTCTTAGAAAATTGATAACAGTATATGATATGCAGTCTTGTTTTTTCATTAAATAAATGATGTATACTATATTTAACTCATGAACCATTGCATCTTGAACCTAAAAGCAACAGAAAGCTGACATTTTGACATCCTTAGATATATTTTATGAAGCTGGGCTTATTTGCAGTGACAATGACTTTTCAGTCTACAGAAGTACTGCAACATTCAAATTTGTTTTTGTTTGATTTTAATACTATTTTGTCATATTTTTTTCACATGTGCAGGAAGAAAACAATCTTTACAAAATTTGATAGTTTTCAAACAGAAATCCACCGAAAAATCGCCCAAACTGGACTATACATTACAAGTTTTTATACACAGAAAATCAGATTTTTTAATACTTTTTCACTAAAGATTTATTTGTGAAAATATTGAATGTTTCTCTGCTAGTCCAAGTGCAAAATGATTTCATCTTATGATTTTTCAAAGAATTATTTTGTCCAAATAAAATCCATGTAACATCTAAAACTTCCTAAATACATTTCAAAAGTTTGTTTTCAGTAAGACTATACTTTTATTTTCTTTATCCTAACTCTGCAAGGTCTGTCAATTTGACTTGCCTTGTAACCATCATAAAAAAAAAGGGGGGGGAAACAAATATATATAAATTTTGCTTCTTTGACATGGCCTTTGACCCTTGATTCCTCACAAAAGGGTTAATGCATTTATTAGCTTGGAACAGATGTTTCTTCCAGCTTTTTTTTTTTTTTCTACTTTCGACACACTTCACAACCCCTTTCAAACAGGGAATGCTGCTTATAATTTTCATATACCCATGAAAATACAAATTAGGTCATTTCTTGCTAGGATATTGAAGTTCTACCAAGTGTTTTCAAGCTGAAATAATATGAAAAACTGTAATACACCTTGTTGATGACCAGAAGCCTACTTGAAATAAAGGATCTCAGAATGGCTGCTATGGGTATTAACACTGTTATTGATAAGGAGAGAACATTGTTTCAATCTTCCTAGGTCATCTTCTAGGAATGTCGACATTATTTTCTCCTTATCAATAACAGTGTTAATACCCATAGCAGCCATTCTGAGATCTTTTTGTAATACACCTTGTCATTTGTGGCCTTCTTGAAGATTACATCTCGCAGGTTGAAAATAGAGTAAACTGTGTATACATTTTCTACAGTACTTTTTAAAAAATTGTTAAAATGTACCTCAATTGTTTTTATTTTCACTGTTATTGATTTCCTTACAGGCCAGACTTTTCCCAAAGTAGGCCAGACTGTAGTAGTGCATTATACAGGTAAGTCTGAATGCTCATTATTTTACTGTAGTAAGGAAAAATAATCTCTACCTATGTGCATGTCCAATATTTTGCATACTAATACAACAGCCATAAAATATATTGACGTGTCATCAAGGAAATAATGTTTCCTGTATTTGCTATCAAATTATAAACTTTTTTGTCTATCTCAGTTGTAGTACCAGTTTCAAACTGCTGTTATGTGCTTCCTGTTTAATAGAATGGGTATAACTTTTTGCTATCTTTAAACTAGCGTGTACAATATGTACTTTTATTGTAGTTGTAATTATCATTTTAATGCTTTCTTCAGTCACATCAACTTAAATTTACGTGTTGGTTTTAAAGAATGTTATTTTTACAGGTTTGTTTTTAATCACACTTGAACGTAAACATTTAGACCTCCTTTTAAACATTTAATTTTACACATTTCCTCGTATTGAAGTACAACCCAAACAATTGTCTGTTTATTGTAAAGTAATTGTATATTCTAGGTACCCTTTCTAGTGGTGAAAAGTTTGACTCATCTCGGGATAGAGGTCAACCATTTAAGTTTAAAATAGGCAAAGGAGAAGTTATCAAGGGGTGGGATCATGGAGTGGCTCAGGTAAATAGGGATTTTTGTTACTGTTTTGTGATGTGACTTTCACATTACCTCTGATTGACACTATTAGATTCTCTATTCTTTGCTGACAAAAACTTCATTATACATGCAGTTAAGTATGTTACATTAAAATGGTTTTAAATATCAAAATAAGCCTATTTTTGTTATAATAACACAACCACAAGTAAAAACATGCTCAGACTGTAGTCGTATTTTAGTTTTATATACCAACATTTCATTACTTTACATCAGCAATTTTTAATTAATAAGAATACAATTAATATATTATTCAGGTCTTGCACAATAGCATTTTTTGACATGTATTTTTCACCAAAAAATGAATTTAAATTTTCATGTTTAACTTGAATGGGTTTTTAAAAATGGGAAATATTTTTAGTGCCGTGGTGAAGTAGATAATTTGGTTAAAAACAAGTGAAGATAATGCTGTTTGTGAAAGTAACCAGAGTGTGTATTAGTTGTTGGGTGAAATTAAAATTGAGAGAATTCTTTAAAATTGGTTGCTGTATCAGGAAAAACTTTGAAATATGCAACAAACTTAAACTATGCATAAATTTAATTATTTATAATTAACACAGTGAACTACTAGTGTACATAAAATTGTGAAATAGCTGATCATATTTGGTTTCTAACGTAAAATATAAGAGCAGCATGTGCACCAACTATGTGAAATAAGAGAATAAACCAGAGATCTAAATTTTGATGTCCACTGTTGGACTTAAATTATTTCAGAATTCTTACTTGCAGACTTCTATGTTGTTTATTTTCGGGGCAAATCCTTGGAATACCTAAATTTAATTCAACTGTGTGTGTTATTTCCACATCTGTGTAGTTAATATTTTATTTTAAAGTGTTTAAAGATAGTTACTGGTAAAATAAATTATTAAAAAATAACTTTTAACACTTGTGTAGTTTCTCTGTACAAGTAACTGTTATTGTCTCCTAGATGAGTGTGGGTCAACGTGCAAAGTTGATGTGTTCTCCCGACTATGCTTATGGAGAAATAGGTCACCCAGGAATATATCCTTTTAGTGTGTTTTTAATTAGTTTCCAAGTATAATATTATTCCAAATCCTTGTTAATTATTAACGGCTTTACGGGTTTTGTATCGTTTGTTTTGGTCCCTTTGATAAACGCTAAACAAGGTCAGTGACTGAGATTTAGAAAAAAGTGTGCTAGTATATGTAATGAATTTGTCTGTTGTTGATAATGTGAAATCTATTAGATTGCCCAATATTTGTTTTGAGTAATGTTTAATGAATTTGCACCATTTATTTTTCTATGTTTTAAAGCCCTATGTATTGATACCAAACACTCCCAAAGTTTATTTTTCTTTAGCCAGTGTTACAATTCCACCTAATGCAACTCTGACCTTTGATGTGGAACTATTACGACTTGAGTAGCAGTTCCTTCGCAACATGATGTTGTAATTTAGCCTCGGCTGACCCACAATGCTGTGCTTTACTACCCTGGAAGTTGACGGAAGAGTTGATGACCCAGAAAAAAAATGTAACTAGCTAATCAGGGCTCTGCTGGAGGTGTAATACTGTTTGATGTTACTGGAACTGTCATTGTCTCCCAGATTTTGCTGTAGTTGTAGGACAGATATGCATCTATGATTGACAATCTATGTTCTCAGCTGTCCCTTGCTTTGTGGCTAATGTACAACTAACGTGATCATGTCTGTGTTTTTTGTTCTTTTGAGCCCATAGAGAAAGAAATGTACATGTCCATCATAAAGTTACCTTTGAGTTAATAGACCTCTCACTTAGAAAATCTATGCAGGTTATTAGAAAACTAGTAGGTAAGAAATCAAAAATTTTTAATGGATAAAATAGATCTTCAGTTATACAAAAGTCAGCCGCTTATTAAATGTGGTTTGATACAATTATATTATACAAAGATGGAAATTTGTACTTCAAAAATAATCACATTTATTCATTAGGTCTTGGACATGATTTGTATGTCCTGCATTTTTCAAGAGCCTTTCAAGTATGTTACTCCTGTTATTTGACATTTATGTTCAATTTACTCCACATCTGACATTAAATCTTGGGTAATAAATTCACAGTACATTGGAATCTATTGAACCTGATTTATTTTCAGTTATCCTGGAAACGTTTTATGTTGTGACTAATAATAAACTTGGAATTCATTCAGAGTAATTTAGGTTCTCTCCTTACCATGCTGTGATCTCAAGTTTTTCATTCCGAAATGTATATGGTCAATTTATTTGGTTTCTGGAAAACTCCATATGCATGTTTCATGAGACTTAACCTTCGTATTTAGTTTTGGAGAATGTACTATTACTCCTCCATTGTAGCATGGTCAACTAAAATTTCAAAATTTTGTTATAAATACAGTGTATCATTGAAAAAAACTGGTTTGTTGCTGTATCCTTAAATTTTGCTACATCACAGGCACATTGAATGGCAAGCTGTATGTATTTGATTTGTTTTTAAAAATTGTTTCACTAAGTGTATCTTTTTAAGTAAATAGTATAAATTAATGTTATGATTTGTCTTTTTTTTTTTAAGTGCATCACAATATTTTGAAACTTTGTTTTATAAAGTACTGTTATTCAAATGTAAGTAATTTTACGTTTTGTAGATGGTAAACTCAGTCACATAACTTAAATCAAGAATCATAAGAATTGGAAAAACTAAGGAGAGAAGCAAAAGCAGTTAATCAATCAACCCTTATTACTGTACTGTGGAATTATTCCAGAATGTTAAAATAAAAAGTTGATATCAATAAGATACAGTTTGGGTGTAATATTTGGAACTAAAAAATCCACCAAATCTAAATATTTTTTTATCAATATTGTCTTTTGTTTTTATTCTGAAAATAGCTGTAATGGCTGACCTGAAAAATGGTCAGTATACTCACAAAACATTTTTGACTTGTTTGTAGCATAAGTACAGTTTGCTATATTATAATTATCAGATTAAAATGTTGAAGTTACTTATGCAGGTGTTTGTTACATATGTGGTATTCCCAGGTATAATAATTCCCTTGAGGTACTCGGATATAATCTGCAGCTTTACAGGTGGTTTGAATGAAAAACGCTGTGCAGAACTAAACCTAGTTCTCTTGTTTTTAACTACGTACTGTACTAAACAGATTGAAACGGGCCTCTACAAATACACAGAACACAAAGTTATGGATGAAAATAAGAAGAAATAACCTGTTCGTGAAGTTATATCACCCTTCTAGCTTGTGAAAATTCCAAAAGTCAACGTTTTCACTCTTGAGTTAAGTACACCTTAAATGTTAATGTAAACTCAAAAACAACACATCAGCGAAGCTCTTATTGCCATACTGGAAGCGATTTAATTTTCGTTGTGTATGTGTGAATTTCCCTCAAATTATATCATCTGATGTTGGTCGATTTGGATACCGAGTTCATATTTGGTTATGCAAATTAAGGTGCCTCTTAAGACAAGCTTGATTATATTTAAGTAAATTTTGCATAAAAAATGTTTCTTCAAGTAATCGCAAGTCCTTCCCTTACAACATTCTATATATTATCAACGTCAATGGTATTGGATTGTAACGTCACAACCATTGTTATGACGACACGAAGTGCCACAAGTGTTCCTGTGATCCTGGTAGTGAAAATGTTAACAATGCTGTAGCTAAAATACAACTTTGATATTAAAGAAAAGTTTTATTAAGCGTATCGCACAGTGATGTCTGTTAGAAGAAATATGGCAAGTATTGAGAAAGCCATGAGTCTGAATGCGTACATGTAATTCATGATGGTGCCAGAAGGCTAGATAATGTGGATATTTGCCTAGTTTCATGTATCAAACAAATGTATCTTAGTCCAACGATTCTCCAGGGTTGTTTGGTTCGACAACTGGTTAGCCATGTTTGAACGTTTGCCAACTTTTTGTGATGTTAAATGGTTTCTCTCGAAATCCAGGTTATAGAAACAAAACTGCAAAACATGAAAGGTTGCGGTGGGAATTTGGGAAAGTTATTTTTATGTATTTATTTTTCTTGTTTATTAAACATTATAGGTTATCGCAGTAAAAAGGCACATGTGCAGAGTTTGTTTTATTCAGTCATAACTATGAGAAAAAGGGCATAGGTTGGCTCTGTTAATCATTTTCTGTCACGTGTGCTACTTACATCGGTCTTGGCCATTTCTATAGGAAAAAAATATCATCTGGCCTGCTAGTGGAAAATGTACTGTATTTTGTATAGCGTGTCTCATTCTTGAATATTATGTTCCTCCTTTGGAGTTTGTGGTTCAACTTTTCGAAAGTCATTCTTGCGAGATGATAGGTATGATACCGTAGATGAATGACCAAAAGAATTGGTAACTAAAGGAAATTGATCACTTTCTTTTAAACTGCATGCACTTGTATTCATTAAAACTTTTAAATCCTTCAATGTGAACATTTTGATTAAAGGAAAAGGGGTCGAAAGTAACTAGCATACCAGCATATTGTATGTGGTGGCAGTAAATCTGAGTAAGTTTAAAACAAAGTATCTGAAGAATGGTCGGCTTTAATTTACTATTCTTTGGTAGTTTTAGTTTGGCTTGGAGGATAAGACTGCTAAGATGGACCAACAAGTCTCTTGTTGTCCCATATATTGCTGTACTACTCATCTACCATGTACCTGAGCAAAGGACATAATGACGATTTGATGAGTCAGTCATAAATTACGTGTGAATTTTTTGAAACGTAGAAACTCCCATACCGTAGAAGAAATATAAAGTTATGTTCATTTAATGCCTTCTAATGCTAAGCATCTTTCAGCCTTTTCAAGTTTTCTTCTGTAATCCCGAGATTTTGGAGCAGGTGACTGCAGCTTAAGTAATGCGCTATATTTGGGTCATCCTGTTGAGTTTAATGATGACTTGCTGCTGGCTGCACTTAATGAAGATTATGCTGTAACAGTTGAAGAGCTAGCACAGAAGCTTAATGCAACCCATTCAACAGTTCACTGTTATCTGTAACAGCTTGAAAAGGTGTCAAAATAAGTCCCCCATGATTTGACAGAAGCCAACTTTAGAGCAAGAGGGGACATTTGCACTTCTCTGCATTCTCGTGAACATAACTTGCCTTTTTTGGACAGGTTAGCGACTGGAGATGAAAAATTGATACTATGAACATGTTAAGCGTCGTAAACAATGACTCAATCCACCCTAGGAAAGTCTTGTTAAGCATTTGATGGGATATTGTTGGTGTGATCTACTTTGAGTTTCTTCCACTCAATGTAACGATCAAGTAAGACTTCTCTTGTCAACATTTAGAGCACTTGAATGTTGCACTGAAAGAAAAAAAGGCCTGCTTTGGTCAGTCGTAAAGGTGTTGTGTTACACCAGGATAATACACAGCCCCATTCAGTAAGGATCACATCTGCAAAGGTTGAAGAGCTACACTGGGAAAAACTTCCACATCGTCCTTATTCTCCGGACCTTGCACCATCTGATTATCTATTCTGAAGTTTGCGGAACTATCTTGATGGAAAAGTTTGGTTTGTTTTTAATTTCGCGCAAAGCTACTCGGCGGTTATCTGTAATGGAAGACAAGAGGGAAGCAGCTAGTCATCACCACCAATCGCCAACTCTTCGGCTACTCTTTACACATTATAATGCCCCTACGGCTGAAAGGGTGAGCGTATTTGGTGTGACGAAGATTCGAAACCATGACCCTTGTATTACGAGTCGAGTGCCTTAACACGCTTGGCCATGCCAGGCCCAATAATAATAATAATGGAACATGCATGATTGATTAAAAATATGCCACTGAAAGACCCAAATCATGGATAATCGTCACAGTTCGCTGATGATGTAGTAATTTGGAAAAGTGCCCCTACACCAGAAATTGCAGCCACTAACATACAACCTCAACTACAGAGATTAAGTGAATACTGCCAAAAAATATAATTAAATTAAACACAGCAAAGACACGATTAGTGGTATTTTCAAAATCAATGAAACATTAAAAAGTACAACCACAGATTTACATAAACGGAGAGCTTCTCCAGACTTCCACAACTGCAAAATTTTTAGGACTAACATGTGATTCTAAACCTACCTGGATAAAACATGTAAATAACATAACTAAAATTTGGCGAAGAATAAACTATACTAGGAGTCTAACTGGTAAAAATTATGGAACAACGCCTGAAAACATCATTAAAATATAGAAAACATATATAAAATCAGTAACAGACTATGCATGGATTAATGTAAGTAAAAAAACAACTACAAACATTACAGAATACATTAATTACAACAGTATATAGAGTATCCACAACCCTTCCTCAAAGTTCGTGCACAAATACTCTAATACACAAACAATACCAGATTGACTTCTACATAGTACAATAAAATATTTTGAGAAAAAATGAGCTGTTATGCGAACTAGACAGGTATTTCATATATGGTGAAGAGAGTCCTAAACATCTCTCCCCGATAAACTTATATATTAGATCATTAAGCTAATATTAAGTGTAAAAAAATAATATTAATAATAAATAAAAGAAAAATATAAAATAATTTAAAAATATAACAACAACAATAATAATATTAAAACTAGTGCTAAAATAAAACAGGCCACCTATGTTCTAAACTTAAAAACAAAACAAAAGAACGATATACATGGACATTGCCCTGAGTTATGCTTATCACTCTTGCCCTATGTATTTACTTTAAATATATTAATACGTCCACTCAAACAATGAAAAGGAAGGAGGGAGAGGTGTAGTGTACCTGACACACCTGGGTATACAAATTTATATACCCAAACAGCTGGAGAGAGAGCTTTAAATGTTGGGATGGCTTAAACCGACCTTTTAAAACAATGTAAAGAAGATAGCAGGGATGATATTTGCACCATGCCATCCTTATTGTTTACATTTACTTTCTTTTCGAAAGTGTATTTATAACCAAGTTCTTGTTCGCTTTGTACACAAGTTTTTTAAAGAAACAATAAATTACTGTAAGAAAGCTAACTTCAAGGGGTAATGATAATGTCGTTTATACCAGAATTACTATTACTCATCAATAATACTTACAAAAGCGATACTCTGTTTGACGTTATGTTACCTTTGTGAATTTGGGTTATCTTGTAATAAGAAAGAACAAAAAGAAATTCAAACTTTTTGCTACTTACAGGAGTTTATAGAACTTGTGACCCAGTCATTTTATAGATATTGTTATAAAAGAAACCACTGTATAGTACTGTAAAATTCTGAAAATCTGTCTAGGAGATATTTAAAATACCTTTTCGACGAGCAATCTATATCATCACTGCATAAACAGCGTTATCATCTACCTGATCAGATTTAAAAGGATTATTTAAACATCGATAGATAAGTATTTTCTACTATTATATTGCTGTACTTATTTACCGCAGATTACTATTTTTGTTAGTTAGGAATACTTTTAATCATTTTCCCCCTCGGCGTGGATTCCTGTACGTGGTGAGGGGACCTCCCAGGGAAGGTTCTGTTCTATCTGGTTACCTTCTCTGGGATCTAAACATCCACCCACGTGTTTGCCGTGCGTGGCGACCCGTGAAGGGGAGGAGAGGATCGTGGTGGTTGAGGGGTCCAACCCTAACACACCACTTTGGCCTCGAATTCCTGTAGACGGGTGGCCTTTGGGTGGCCCCCCCTTGGGTCAATCAGCTGGTCCACTTGGGCTAGAGTCAACCAAGTACCAGTGTTGGAAGTTCTCAACGGGTGTTGTGGACATTGTGCCTGATGCTGGTGTTTGGGTATAGTGCTCACGAAATCCTGGCGTTGCTGCATTGTCCTTGCGTGACTTTGTAGTGCGTCCCCTTGTAGGGCTCCATGGTGGGTGGGGTCAGTGGGTACCGAAATTTTTCCTTTTTCCTATGGATCCTCTAAAAATTTAAATAAAATTGTAAAAAACAGTCAATGGGTAAGCGACCACGTCTTGAATACTCAGAACAGCAATCTTCAACATCAGTAACACACGTACCTCATTTTCTTATATTACATTCTCTTTCGGAAAAACCTTTAGGGCAAATGTCCCCTTTTTTTATTCAAAAGGGACTAGAGGGACTTGCTGGCTCTCCAAAGTCAGTAAAGAAACTTCGATCTGGTGACATATTGGTTGAAACATCCACATCCCAACACAGTGAACTCCTCTTGAATTCAAAGGCAATTGGGGATATACCTATTGAGGTTACACCCCATGCTACCTTGAATTCTTCACGAGGAGTTATTGTTGAAAGAGATTTGAAGAACGTTCCCGAGTCAGAGATTCTCGCTGGTCTCTCCACTCAAGGAGTTTCTGCAGTGAGGAGCATCTCCACTCGCAAAGATGGAGTTACACTGCCAACAAATACCCTCGTTTTAACATTTACTTCACCACGTGCACCTGCCACCATCAAGGCAGGTTATCTCATTTGCAGGGTTCGGCCATACATACCAAACCCTCTTCGATGTTTCCAATGTCAGAGATTCGGCCACTCAAAGACATCTTGTCGTGGTTCCCTGACATGTGCTCGTTGTGGAGGCAAGGACCACGATGCCTATGACTGTGACATGAACCCACATTGCGTAAACTGCAATGGTTCTCACCCCTCTTACTTTCATTCTTGCCCAAAATGGTTGGAGGAAAAAGAGGTGCAGCGTTTGAAAACGACACATAACATTAGTTATCCTGAGGCTCGGAAATTGCTGTCCACAACTCCATCTCGGACATATGCTACTGCACTTCATTCCACAACTACAGTGGGAGTGCAGACAGATCTCTCTGTGCCTCCAAGAGAATCGTTTTCAAAACAAATGAAACTCCTTTTAACCTCCGTGTTTAAAAAAGGTTGATGAATCGACTTCCACACCCATCTCTGTTCCTCCCGTACCTTCCAACAAACCTCAAGATCCACGTCCTTCAGATTCAAATACAGGCATTTCTTCTGATACATCTTTTTCTCCCACCACAAGAGACAAAACAATTATTCGTTCGCGTCCTCAGTCACTGGATTCCCCTTCCAATAACAAAAACCTGCCCACCCGACCCAGAGCAGGATCCATGGAGGTTGATAAACCTCCTCCGACTAAAGACAGTAAAGAAAAAAAGACGTGGTCGTAAACCGAAGGGTTCTCCAGCCACTTCACCTACCCGTTCTTAAAAATGGCCACCTTGATACAATGGAACTGTCGAGATTTACGTTCTAATCTGGATGATATCAAAACGCTGATTGCTTCCTACCATCCTGTTTGTCTTTCTTTACAAGAAACATTTCTCAAAACTGCTGATACTGTCTCCATTCGGCAGTTTTCTCTGTACAGAAATGACAGGTTGTGTGATGGTCGAGTACATGGAGGGGTGGCACTGTTGGTTGATCAACACGTGCCCACCCTGTCTTTGTCACTCAACACACCCTTGGAGGCTGTAGCCGTGTTTCCTTGGGTCATACCATCACTGTTTGTTCTCTGTACCTGACCCTGGAGAGACATATGATCAATCAGATCTTGATGCTCTCGTTGAACAGTTGCCATCTCCATTTCTAATCCTAGGGGATTTTAATGGACATCATCCCCTCTGGGGAAGTGCTATTATTTATGGGAGGGGCCGATCTGTAGAGCGGATGCTCTCTGATCACAATCTTTCTCTTTTCAATACTGGTTCTTCCACTTACTTTCATGCACCTAGTCAGTCCTTTACCGCTATTGATCTCTCAGTTTGCTCCCCTTCATTATTCTCCCATTTTTCATGGAGGGTTGACAGTAATCCACTAGGCAGTGATCATTTTCCGATCCTTTTGAGAGAGACTGGCCGTGGTCGATGCCACCCTACCCACGTGCCCCGGTGGAGGCTGAATCAGGCAGACTGGTCCACTTTCACTGCTCTCGCAGAACTTGTTCCTGCCATCGTAAATCAGCCATCAATAGACGACTGTGTAGCAGCGGTAACTGACTGTATTACACATGCAGCTGCTCAGTGTATTCCTAAAACCTCGACACGTTTTTCACGATATCCTCGTCCGTGGTGGAATCCTGCTTGCCACTTAGCACGGAAGGCTCAAAAGCGGGCCTGGGATACTTTTCGTAGATATCCCACACTTTCAAACCGGGTTGCTTTCCAACGGGCCCGTGCACATGCTAGGTGGGTAAGACGTCAAAGCCAGAAGGAATCTTGGATTAAGTTCACAACCAGCATATCTTCTACCACCAGTTCCAAGATCATATGGGACGGGATTCGAAAGGTTAATGGGCACTACAATTCTATCCCCCTCTCGATCTTACTCTCTGATGGTCAGGAGGTGACTGATGTTCGGAACATCCCTAACACTCTAGGTGAAAGCTTTTGCCAGGTATCTAGCACTTCTGCTTGCTCCTCCACCTTCCTGGCCATCAAGACTCGGGCAGAGCGATCACCTCTTTCCTTTCGAACTGACTGTTTCTTTGACTATAATTGTCCCTTTACCCTGGTGGAACTAAAAAATTGCCCTTCATCGGTCTGCCAGTACGTCTGTTGGACCTGATGATATTCATTATGACATGCTGCACCATCTATCTCCTGCTTCTCTTGATGTCCTTCTGATTGTTTTCAACCGGATCTGGCAGGAGAATGTTTTTCTGATGCCTGGCGCCAGGCTATTATTTTACCTTTCTTTAAGCCAGGGAAAGATCCCAAGATTCCTTCAAACTACCGTCCAATTGCTTTGACGAGCTGTCTCTGTAAGACATTAGAAAGGATGGTTAATGCTCATCTTGTTTGGTTCCTTGAATCAAACAACCTCCTCTCGCCCACCCATTGTGGGTTCCGTCGACAGCACTCCACCACAGACCACCTAATTCGTCTTGAAACATCTATCAGAGAAGCCTTTCTCAACCGCCAACATCTTGTATCAATATTCTTTGACATAGAGAAGGCTTACGACACAACATGGAGGTATGGCGTTTTGCGAGACCTCCATACATATGGGTTACGTGGCCATCTACCCATGTTTATTAAAAAATTTTTAATGGACAGGAGATTGCAAGTTCGTGTGGGTTCGACACTTTCCCGTTCTTTTGTACAGGAACTTGGAGTCCCTCAAGGCTGTGTATTGAGTGTTACACTCTTCAGTATAAAGATAAATGCCATCACTGAACAACTCCCTCTCACTGTTGCGAAGGGGCTGTATGTCGACGACTTTCACATCTCATGTCAGTCGTCAAACATGAGATATATTGAGCGGCAACTACAAACCGCCCTCAATTGTGTACGGAAGTGGACTCTGGCGAACGGCTTTAATTTCTCTCTCTCCAAAATTGTATGCATGCACTTTTGCCGTCGACGGGGTATTCACCCTGATCCTGAACTTCACATCGGTGAAGTTTTGCTGCCAGTGGTCCCGGAGACCAAGTTCTTGGGGCTTATATTTGACCGTAAACTGACCTTTATACCACACTTAAAGCAACTTCGGGTCAAATGCATAAGAGCACTGAACATCCTCCGTGTTCTCTCTTCTACCAGTTGGGGGGCAGATCGCTGTTCAATGTTAAAGGTATATCGCGCTCTTATTAGATCGAAACTCGATTATGGATCCATGGTCTATGGCTCTGTCAGACCCTCGGCCTTAAAGATGCTGGACCCCATTCATCACCAAGGACTTCGACTCTGCACTGGGGCTTTCCGTACCTCTCCAGTTCAAAGTATATACATTGAATCTCATGAACCTTCTCTATACCTTCGCGGTTTGCAACTATCTTTACAATATACTTCGAAACTTCATTCCTCACCAAAGCATCCCACCTGGAAATGTGTTTTCCCTCCTCGGTGGGCAGTACTTTTTCAGAACAGACGATCTGTCATTGCTTCGTTTGGCCTTCGCATCCGGGCGCAATTGGATGAATTGGGTCTGTCCTTGGATAACATTGCAGATTCAACAGGTCGGCCCATCCCACCATGGCTTATTACAACCCCCAAATGTGACCTTTCTTTCAGTCACCTAAAAAAGGCAGATACTCCAGATTGGAAGTACCGTCTTTTATTCAATGAATATCTTTCAAACAATCATTCAGTTCCCATTTATACAGATGGTTCCAAATCAGGTAATTCAGTGGGCTCTGCTATGGTTTGCCATGGGTCAGTAGTTGCGCGCAGAATCCTTTCTACAGCTTCTGTGTTCACTGCTGAACTGTATGCCATATCTTTTGCCCTGGATCATATTGCAGTTGAGCAGTACTCCAACTGCACTATTTATACTGATTCGCTTAGTTCTATACTTGCCTTGGAATCGCTACACGTTAGCTCACATCCTATTCTCGCTGATATTCGAAACCGACTGGCCCATTTGTCATTAGCAGCTACTTCAATCCAGTTTTTCTGGATACCAGGCCATGTTGGTATTCGCGGGAACGAGCTTGCAGACATGGCAGCTAAATATGTCTGCTTCAGCACCATCACTCCTATGCCTATTCCGTACATGGACTATGGTGTTGTCTTCAAGGCTCGGCTCCGTGCCAGCTGGCAGTCCACTTGGAGTGAGCAACGCGACAACAAACTTTTTCAAATCAAACCCAAAATTGGACTTTGGCCATCTAGCTTCCGTAAAGTTCGGAAGGAGGAAGTTGTTCTCACTAGGCTACGCATTGGTCACAGTTTTTAACTCATCATTTTCTTTTATCTGGAACTGATGCACCAATGTGTAGTTTGTGTAACACTCAAATCACTATCAGCCACGTTTTACTTTCTTGCCATCGTTACAATTCTCAACGACGGCAATATTTTAAACATATTTTTCCCAGGGTCAGTCTGTAACATTGGACAGAGTTATTGGTGATGGTGACTCTGTCCACCTTGATAATGTTTTTAATTTTTTAATGGTCATTAATCTTTTAATCTCATTTAAGTGTTGCATATTTATTCATTACACCTTTTAATTGTGGTTCCTTTTTACAGTTTTAATCTCTCTCCTTCAATTTGACATTGGACAATGGCCAGAACATTAAATAACTCGACACCAGGACTGGAAAGGCCAACTTCAGGTGACTAACGCTACTGTTTGAACTATCCGTTTGAACTACTCGTTAGTCGTCCTGACGAGTTGTTATTATATTTTTGCTGCATATCATTTCACACTTTTACTACTTTACTTTTTAGTACTGGCCATATTGACTCATAACCCGGAACCAGGACTGGAAAGACCAACTTCAGGTGACTGACGGTGGTTTTTATACTTACCTGTTAGTCTTCCTGGCAGGTTATGATCATTACCATTCTGCTACAGGTAGTTCTTTACAACTTTGTTGACTGGATGTCAACATTGGTTTTTACGCCATTTTCTGTTTTAATTGCCGTTTTGCTTTTATCTTCAATTACTTTTACAAATTTTACTCCATTTACTTGACTTTTATCTTTTTACTGGACATTTGGCTACTCATTATTACGATTTTGCGGAGTGTCTTTTGAAACTTTTATTCTTTTACATTTTGATAATACCTGCTATGACACATAACCCGGAACCAGGACTGGAAAGGCAAACTTCAGGTGATTGACGGTGGTTCTTGAACTTACCTGTTAGTCTTCCTGGCGGGTTATGATCATTACCATTTTGCTAGAGTAAATATTTTACAACTTTGAAGACTGGATGTCACCATTGGTTTTACACCATTTTCTGTTTTAATTGCTGTTTTGTTTTTACCTTCATTTACTTTTACAAATTTTACTCCATTTACTTGATTTTATCTTTTTACTGGGCATTTGGCTACTAATTGTTACAATTTTGCTATGTATCTTTTAAAACTTCTATTCTTTTACATTTTGATACTGGTTGCTATGACACATAACCCGGAACCAGGACTTTCATGACTGAAGACCAACTTCAGGTGACTGACGGTGGTTCTTGAACTTACCTGTTAGTCTTCCTGGCGGGTTATGCTCATTACCTTTTTGCTAGAGTAAATACCTTACAACTTCTTATACTCTGCCTTCTATCTTAACATTGTAGACTAGGTGTCAACATTGGTTTTATACTTTTTGTTTTATTTTCATTTCCATCTATGTCTATTTATTTTGTTATTTTTTTACATTTTTACCGAATGTCTGGCGCAGATAGCCTCGCTGCTTTGTGCCATAAAACACTAAATCAATCAATCAATCAATCAATTTAATCATTTTCGAACTTCTGTGCTTTCACTAAATTGCCTCAGCCTACTTTTACCATAATTATTTTATAAAGATATGCTACTTGATATCTTCCCCCCTTCTCTCAACCTATGGCTCACCAGCAAGTCTGAGGGCTCACACCGATAAAAAGTGGGTGTCAAAATGATGGACTTATTCTTTTTACTATTATATATAATACTAGTATTTAATAAGTAGGTTGAACGATATGGACGTTGGGCTAAAAATTCTTTTACAGTAAGTGACTGTGTTTTGTTTTAGATCAATTCAGAAATAAATGAACAGCACGCATCCCACTTGTTTTCTAAATTATATATATTCGAAATAATTAAACTTATGTTCAACAAATTAATTACATTACAGATAAGCACATCATAAGCACTATATTGTTTTTTTTCTTCTTCTCAAAAGTCTTATTAGGCTTATTCAATTGCTTTATAATTTCAGTTGACAAGCCAAACTACTTTTTTCTATTTTTATCGCACTATTTGTTCATGCATAATTCACTTACAATTGAAGTGTGAATCAACATAATGGTATACTGGTTTATTAGTTATTGTCTGTTCCTTTGGTCAAAGTGTACTCAGACTGGTTCAATTACTTTAGAATTCATTCTGACGAAATAAACTATACTTCTTATCTCTTTTAAAACAGTTACTTTTACTGTAACGTATTAATCATTTGGCCTTTCACTTCTACGGCAGTTAACTTTAGGTTAATATTTTCATTGGGCAAACTTCTCGTGATTTTACTTTCTCGTCTGATGCTGTTGCCGCTCGTTTTACACTATTTGCGACGTTCAATAGCCTCAAAACCAATGAACTATAAACACAACGCACGATTCATATCGACTTACGTAAATAAGCTTTTAATTTAAAATAACTGCTCTTAATTCCCTCGTTATGAAAGTAAACTAAATAATCAAAATATTCACTCACAAAAATAAATAAATTAATAACACCTACACTAAACACTCTTTTACATCATTACATCGAGTTTAGATACTCGTAAATAAACTTAGATATCTATTGATTTTTAATAAAAATGACAATTTTAACAGTACAAAATAGTTAACTTTTATAATGTTATATTTTCATCTAATACTTGTGTGAAAATAATCCATATAAAAGCAACATGAAATAGCACTTTCTGTAATAACTTTTTCTTTGATTTTTTTCTCACTTCTGTAAAATATGAGAGGGCGTTCTTTCATTGTTAACTCTGGATTAGGAGTCTGGTTATGGAGAAGTGGTATTTAATTCATTAGGTACTGATGTAGTATTATTTATTTAAATATATGTATTTAATGTAAAGTGGTGTAGACTTATCGTGTGGTTGTTAAAAGATATGTATATATATATGTGCTGTACATTTGAAGTGCATACAAATATAGCTTCATCAAGTAATTGCAAGTCAGGTACTTCTTCAACTCGTTCAAGTTTCATGAGCAAAATCAGATTAATAATAGAATATTTACATGCATTTACAGTTCTGTTGTGTCTTGCAGTTGTAATACTTGTAGAACTAGAAGTTAAGTATAATATTTATTACTGTGTTCAGTATGCATTTATATAATTATTTCTTTGTTATTAAATAGTGTCCTGAATATGTTAAAAATAAAGTAACTAAAGTAAATAATCTGAGGTGTTAAATTATCACACGACAGGTCAGATGAAATTAGATCATTGAGGGCTAGGATAAGGCTGGTTAATTGGATTGTATGTATTCTGGATTGGAGAGAAAGTAAAAAAAAAAATTATTATTGGACTTCAGTCAAACTGAATAATTATTGCTTAGTACAGCAGCCATTTTTTTGTTATTTACATTAATGATATTGATAGGGGTATAATTAATAAAGTTTGCTATTACATTAACCCTTTCACTGTGGCTTCAACATACATTTTATTGTGCTTATACAGTGACTGGGACAAGTGTTTCTCATTGTCATTCAAAATTGCTGCTAATGATGTATGAGAGTGAAATGGGATAAATATTTATTGGCATCCACTTAATGTTGATATACGGTTTCCCTCAGTGTTTTACATAAACAATTCAGTAACCAACAACATGCTAATGAATGATAACTGCATGTTGACTGTGTCTACATTGCTAGAGTGGTGAGTAGTAATCCTGACTAATATGTAAATATGCTTGATGCACTTGACTCTGATAACTTAAAAGATGGTAAAAGTGAATGAAGTGATGTTCAAATGTGTGATGATGATGAGGCAATAAGACAATTGAATGCTAGTCTTCTATCTAGTGATGATAGTCAACAAGAAGGTCTAACATGTTGAAGAAGATTTGTATTGTGTAAAGTAGTACCTTTCACTTTATCATAGTTTGGATCATATATTTAATATAGACAGGATTCCATTAAATAGTGTAAGTGAAGGAACTAATCTTGGCTGTAGATGAGTTGTTCAAGTCAGTGAATGTTCTGTTGCTAGTAGGGAAATTAGCTGAATTTCATTGTCTGTTTACAGACATTTATTACAAGTCAAAGAAGGTGATTTAAGTCTAAAAAATTACTAGACTTAACATGGGATTCTGTTATAAGTTTAGTTTTCTTGTTAGGAAAACAGCAACTCATTAGATAGGGCTCAGAAGAGAAGTACAAAGATGAATCTGGCAATTGGAGGGTTGTTTCTCATGGAGATAGATTAAGATATATTATTTTCTCACAAGAAAAGAAGACAAGATTATCTTCCAGATTGGTAAAGGCCTCTGGCTCCTTTGTTCTGTATTTTGCAAACAAAAGTAAGTGAAGCCAAACTTTGAGATTTGGAAGAAATAAACTAGGTACCAATTAAGATACTTTTATTTTTCTAAGAGGGTGATAAGCTTCCTAAAGTAATGGAGGTTGGCACTGTATGGGAATTTAAGAGAAGAATTAGGGACATTCCATGTCAAATCATATAGATTTTGGAATATTTTCCAGGTGACCCCCTCAGAATGCCTTGAAAAATTCACGTGCTCATCTAGCCATATAATGAAAAATTGCCAAAGATTAGATCAATATCTCTAATAGTTTCTGATTTACAGCCCTGTAAAATTTAATTAATTTATTGTTAATTTTGGCGAATTCATTTTCGGGGAAATTTGGCTGCTTAAAGCTGCAAGAGTATTGGTGGTAGAAGGTGGAAGTTTGCTACACTGACTGAATTAATCTCACAGAATTCAAAAATAGTCTCAAACCAAGTTTATCTTTCTTAGGATTTTCATAGTGAGGCTGTAAAATCACCTGAAAACCCAAAATCATAAAAAAAACATTGATTTATTTAATGAGCCATAGCTCTAAGACTTAATATGATACAAAGCTGAATTTTGTTTTTAAATTTCCTATAACATATCAGTTGATAAATCAGCAATTGTTGTAATTAAAAGTCTGTTAGATTTGTAAAAAATGTAGTTGCATGTAACTTTTTATTATTTAGCTAAAAATAGACCTACTTCAGGCCACAGTTTGACCATGTCACCAGTTATTCAGCCTTTTCAGATTTTTACCATATATTCTTACATCTCTGAATATGATCTACAAAATAAAATCAAGATGGTGTTCAACCTACTTTTTGAGTTATAATTTTTTAAAGTATCCTCTGATCATACATTTTTTACTTGAAAAATAATTCAGTTCAAGTGTGTTACTGTGTGCAAATATATCCATACAAGAGCAATGGCACTAGTGTTTAGCTCTTTAGAAAGAGTTTCCTTAGGTGTAAATGTCTCTGAGTCAGATTCAGCTGTTTCCATTTCGGAAGGACCTGGTTCATCCTCTGGTGGATATTGTATCAATTTCTTTTGACAGCTGATGCACAGCTTTTGTCCTGGTTTTACTCCTGCCATTCTGGAAGTGTCCTAATCCACTGTGTGAATGGATTTTGCAGCAAGCAAAAATTTAAATTAATTTATTGTGAAAAATAATAAATTAACAGGCAGCCTAAATAAAATTTTGACACACACAATCAGATAATATAACAGAATAAATGTTCAATTCATAAAACTGGTACTCAATCATCTGATGTCTAAAAATTACATTTCCACCCTAGATATATAGAAATATTACAATTTACTTACTTGATATTTGTTTTGCATGTATGAGCTGAGGGTCAGCACAAAATCTTTGCTCATTTTCATAGCAAGTGAGGAACATCTCATGATGAAAACACTGAATCAATATTATTCTGTTGAACATCTGATCTCCAGGTTAAAAGTGTTATTTCTTCAGTGGTAAATTAATCCAGTCTTTTTAGTCCAGTTTTGCTGCACTACCTCTTTAAATGACATGGATAAGCTGAATGAGTTTCTATACTGCACTCAGGTAAATCATGCATAACCTCCATCTCAGTGGTGATAATGGTCTGATGACCCCTGAGATTAAGTCACTGGCTTTTATGCTGATCCATTATTGAGCAATAAATTAGGATTATGTCATCATCAAAATTTCTTCAATTATTAAAAGAATCTAGCTATTCTTGTGCAATGTAACCAAATGTGTTTGGACAGATTTCTGATGTTTCAGGGTGATGTAAGACAAAAAGTCACTGGTCGTACAGTATATGATAATTAATTAAATAAATATTGCAGATGTATTGTTTATCTGAAGTTAAACTAATATCAGCTTGATGAGGAATAGGCAAATACTATTGGTACTTTTCCCCATTGAGCTTTATTGCATTTATATATTCAGTTGAAATGAAAGTTTTTACCAGAAGTAAATGTTTGTGTAAAACATTAACTGAGTAATACTGAAGCAATCAATAGGACCATGGTTTCCTACACTGACTGCAGAAATAAGATCTCAACATTCCCAAACAACCAATTTGTTTTTTACAAATATGTATTTCAAATAAATAAATCAATTTATTATTTTTCACAACCTTGATTTTTTGAAGATCATGTTCAGAGATGTAAAAATATATGGTAAAGGCTGATTAGAATATTTCAGTGGGATTCATAATTTTTTCAAAATTGTATGGATATATTTGCACACAGTAACACACCTGAATTGAAGTTTGTTTTTTTTTGAGTAAAAAATGTACGGTCAGTAGATACTTTAAAAATTATAACTCAAAAAGTAGGTTGAACACCATCTTGATTTTTTTTGTAGATCATATTCAGAGGTGTAAGAATATATGGTAAAAATCTGAAAAGGCTGAATAACTGGTGACATGGTCAAACTGTGGCCTGAAGTAGGTCTATTTTCAGCTAAATCATAAAAAGTTGCATGCAACTTAAGTTTTTTACAAGAGATGTAATAGACTTTTAATTATAACAATTGCTGATTTATCAACTGATATGTTATTAGGAAATTTGAAAACAAAATTCAGCTTTGTATCATATTAAGTCTTAGAGCTATGGCTTATTAAATAAATCAATGTTTTTTACGAGTTTGGGTTTTCAGGTGATTTTACAGCTTCACCATGAAAATCCTAAGAAAGATAAACTTGGTTTGAGACCATTTTTGAATTCTGTGGGATCAATTCAGTCAGTGTAGCAAATTTACCATTACTCTTGCAGCTTTAAGCAACCAAAGTTGTCTGAAAATGAATTTGCCAAAAATAACAAAAAATTAATTAAATTTTACAGGGCTGTAAATCAGAAACTATTAGAGATATTGATCTAATCTTTGGCAATTTTTCATTATATGGGTAGATGAACACATGTGAATTTTTTCAAGGCATTCTGAGGGGGTCACCTTAGAATGATTTGACATGGAATGAACCATTAGTGAATTTCTTACAAGTAAAAGATGTTTTATTTTCTCAGGTTTGTATTCAAGGACAACCTTGAAGAACCAGGTGTCCTCTTGTTGCCCTTTGTAAGTCCAGTTAAATTTATAAAATATTCACAAGAACATAGGTTTCAGAAAATGTGCTGCAAAGAATAATTTCAAAGTTGGATAGTGATGAAAAGAAAACAAGAAAAAAAATCAGAATAATTGCATTTGATCATTTGCTAGATGGCTAGCTTCCTAATTCTTTGAGTTCAAACTTGTTGTTGGTGATGGAAAGGTTCTTGACATGGCAATACAGGACAGAGACAAATAATTATATACCACACCTTTAAATCAGACGGTGAGCCCAAGTACATTATACCTTAATTTCAAGGTGCATATGTCACTAGTTTTTCTAAATACATAGGGTTCAAAGAAACTATTTCATACTAATTTGTTAAGTGTCTGTGTCACCCTCTGAGATAAACTTGCTCTCCAAGGAAGCAAAGACAGACACAGAATCAAAGTGATACAAACTTATAGAAGTTTTTTTATGGAATCATTATCACAGTAAAATATTAGTACATGTTAATGACTTTTTCATGTATGGTTAATGAGAATGCTATAACCCATGCATAATACCTGAAAAACTAGTTAAAAATACATAAATAAAGATATATTCTTTTCTAATGGATGAAGTTAGTAGCTATTCCAATTGTGACGATTTTATAGAGAAATTAGTGTAGAAAGTACATGAATAAAATGTGTTTAACATAGAACTATTTTATTTTACCCAAATTTTTAGTTTTGTGTCTGAAATATATATAAAGCTTTTCAGGAGAACGTAAGGTAAAATATTAAGCAATGAATTTTTACAGAAGGTGGAGTTGCAAGAGTTGTTACAGACAAGATAGGTTCTAGGTTAGACAGGTATATTTTTCTAACAAGGTAATTAACTTATGAGCTGCAACTGTCAGAAGTGGAGGGTAGAATCTTATAGAAGTATAAGACAAGGAACCAGTAAGTAAAGAACTAAACCAGATGTTTAAGTTAACTTTCTCACCACTGTTTAGTTCCTCGTAAAGAATATTTCACTTGCAGATAGATGTCAAATAGTCTTACTCACCTAGATATGTTATGTGGTGAGATAAGGATTAGTATTTACATTACA
The DNA here is from genome assembly GCF_004210375.1 of Tachypleus tridentatus. Lineage (NCBI taxonomy): Eukaryota > Metazoa > Arthropoda > Merostomata > Xiphosura > Limulidae > Tachypleus > Tachypleus tridentatus. The sequence continues at coordinate 196,814,202 of NC_134837.1, forward strand.
ATTAGAACCAAAGATAATATTACAATTTTGTATTACCATTTGAAAATTGGTATTTTTTAATTTCTTTAACAAGTGATCATGGTGTAGAAACATTAACCTTTTTTTTTCATTTTTCCAGGGTCTAACATGAATTTTTTTTAGGCTAAGTTATAATAGAAAACGTTAATTTTAAGTACAAGAAATGTGTAACATGTTTCAAACTTATGAAATCTTTAAAGTTTCATGTGCATCATGGATAATACTTTCTTTTAGAGATCACTGTAGAATATGGTTGAATCCTGCAATGCAGACATTGACGATATTGAAGATTTAGGTCAGATCTCCTGTGGAAGTGTTGAAGTGATTACATCAAGACGTGATCATCTTGTTCCAAGAGTTAGAAAGAAGAAGAGAGAAAACCTTTCATTCCAAGAACAGAAAGTTGTTGCTGAAAGTTTCATACCTGGTACATTACAAAATATAAATTGTGATATTTATGGTTTACTCTGTACAATGCTTTTCACCCTGTGCCTGCTTCTAATAAATACCTAGGATAAAATTTTGAATATTTTGGTAAATTAATAAACATTTCAATGTTATATGCATTTATGGTTTATAAATGTTGTGAGCAGAGGATTTAATTACAAATCTTGTTGCTAATATGTTCATCAGCTTTGATTGTTCAACTTAATTTTTAAAAACGTACAAAATAACAGGCTACATCTTCAGTTCAAAAACAACCAACCTGGTATTCATCAGAAACTTGATGTAACTTCATGACCAGTCAAGTTAAGATTTCAGTAGAGAATATCTTGTCAGGTAAATCATGGCAAGTATAAATATTTATAGCAGTTGTATACAAGCATTTGGATTTAGGTAAAGTGTTGGACAGTTGAGTAGTGCTGAGGGGAATATTAAGTCTGTCCAGTAGAAAGAGAAGTTAGAGGGAACATTGTTACTGATGCTTTAGCACATCTTTTCCTGCATGCTCCTCATAAATCTAGTAATCATTTTACATTTTAGGAACACAGAGCATCTATGTGAAAACATGGGGATGTGCCCACAACAATTCTGACAGTGAGTACATGGCAGGTATTCTTGCTTTCAGTGGATACAAAGTGATTGGTAAGTGTTACATATATGGCAATTGGAACTTGTTAAGAAGTTTACTTGTTTAATGTTATGTAGTTAATCTATGAACAAGTGCAAATAAGAGTGTGTTTGCAGAAGAACAAGAAGGAGCAATTTGGTCCTTCAAGGATAACAAGAGTTAAAAAAGAGAATTAAATTACTTCATGAAAACAAGAGTGGGTTTGATACACCTCTTTCTTCTAAGGTGTTAGTTTTTACTACTGCTGATGGCAACTAATTCCATAAGCTTCTTAACTCTCTTGACATGGGCTTTGTCAGTGTGATCTACTGTTGATATAGTGTGTTTGTCTTCATAAAATAGGCAGGCTTTCAGTAAACATTACAAGTCTTTTACATAAAACCCCTCAGTGTGGATTCCTGTACGTGGTGAAGGGACCTCCCAGGGAAGGTTCTGTTCTTTCAGTTTACATCCTCTGGGATCTAAATATTCACTTACATGTTTGCCATGTGTGGCAACCTGTGAAGGGGAAGAGAGGATCCTGGTGGTTGAGGGGTCCAACCCTAATGCATCAATTTGGCCTTGAATTACTGTAGATGCCAGCCTTGAGGTGGCCCCCCTTGGGTCAATCAGCTGGTTCACTCGGGCAATGGGTCAACCAAGTATCAGTGTTGGATGTTCTCAACAGGTGTTGTGGATATAGTATCTGATGCTGGTGTTTGGGTATAGTACTCACGAAACCCTAGTGTTACTGCAGTCCTTGTTTGACATTGTAGTGTGTCCTCTCATATGGCTTCATGGTGAGTGGGGTCAGTGGGCATCGAAATTTCCCTTTATTATGGATACTCCAATTATAAATCTTAATAAAATAGTGAAAAAACAGTCTATAAGTAAACGACCACATCTTGAAGATTCTGAGCAGCAATCCTTGCCATTTCTACCACCTGTTCTACCTCATTTTCTTATATTGCCTTCACTTTCAGACAAGCCTTTAGGGCAGTTGTGTCCCTTTTTCATTCAGAAGGGACTAGAGAGACTTGCTGGCTCTCCAAAGTCAGTAAAGAAACTTTGATCTGATGACATATTGGTGGAAATATCCACATCTCAACACAATAGACTCCTCTTGTGTTCAAAGGCAATTGGGGATATACCTATTGAGGTTACACCTCATGCTACTTTGAATTCATCACGAGGAGTTATTATTGAGAGGAATTTGAAGAACACCCCAGAGTCCCAGATTCTCACTGGTTTCTTCACTCAAGAAGTTTCTGCAGTGAGGCGAATATCCATTCGCAAAGATGGAATTATGATGCTGACCAATGTCCTCATTCTCACATTTATGTCATCATGTCCACCTGCCACCACCAAGGCAGGTTATCTTAATTGCAGAGTATGGCCATATATTCCAAAACCTCTGATGTTTCCAATGTCAGCGTTATGGTCACTCGAAGACATGTCGTGATTCCTTGATGTGTGCTCGTTGCGGTGGCAAGGACCATGATGCCTACAAGTGTGAAACAGACCCTCAAAAAGTTGATGAATCAACTTCACCACCTATCTCTGTCCCTTACATACATTCCAACAAACCCCAAGATCCACATCCTTTGGTTCCAGGTATAGGCATTTCCTCGGATACATCTTCTTCTCCCACCCCAAGATGCAAAACAATCATTTATTCACATTCTCAGTCACTGAACCCCCTTCCAACAGCAAAGACCTACCCATTTGACCCAGAGCAGGATTCATGGAGGTCGATACACTTCCCTCAAATAAAGACAGTAAGGAAAAAAGATGTGGTCGTAAACAGAATGGTTCTCCACCCAATTCGCCTACACGTCTTTAAAAATGGCCACTTTGATACAATGGAACTGTCAAGATTTATGTTCTAATCTGGATGAAATCAAAACACTGATTGCTTCTTACCATCCTGTATGTCTTTCCTTACAGGAAACATTTCTGAAACCTGTCGATACAGTCACCTTTTGGCAGTTTTCTTTGTGCAGAAATGACATGCTGTGTGATGGACGAGTGCATGGAGGGGTGCACTGTTGGTTGATCAGCATGTGCCCACCCTGTCTTTGCCACTTGATACAACCTTGGAGGTCGTAGCCATTCGTGTTTCCGTGGGTCATACCATCAGTGTTTGTTCTCTCTACCTGTTGCCTGGAGAGACATATGATCAATCAGAACTTGATGCTATCGTTAAACAGTTGCCGTCTCCCTTTTTCATCCTGGGGGACTTTAATGGACATCATCCCATCTGGGGAAGTGCTGATATTGATGGGAGGGGTTGCTTTGTAGATCGTATGCTCTCTGATCACAACCTTTCTCTTTTAAATACTGGTTATTCTACTTATTTCAATGTACCTAGTCAGTCCTTTACTGCTATTGATTTCTCAGTTTGCTCCCCTTCATTATTCTTCCATTTTTCATGGAAGATTGACAATAATCAGTGATCATTTTCCTATGATTTTGAGAGACTGGCCATAGTCAATGCCAACCGACCCGCATGCCCCAGTGAAAGCTGGATCAGTGAAACTGGCCCTCTTTCACTGCTCTCATAGCACTTGATCCTGTCATTATCTGTAAGCCATCAATAGATGACTGTGTGGCAGCAGTAACTGACTATATTATACAAGCGGCTGCTCAATGTATTCTTAAATCCTCGACACATTTCCCACTATATCCTCGTGTGTGGTGGAATCCTGCCTGCCACATGGCACGGAAGGCTCAAAAACGGGCCTGGGATACTTTTCGTAGATATCCCACACTCTCGAACCGCATCGCTTTCCAGCAGGCCTGTGCACATGCTCGGTGAGTAAGATGTCAAAGCCAAAAGAATTTTGGATTAAGTTCACAACTGGCATGTCTTCTACCACCAGTTCCAAAGTCATATGGGACAAGATTTGAATTGTCAGTGGGCAATATAATTCTGTTCTCTGTTGATCTTGCTCTTTGGTGGCCAGGAAGTAGCTGATACCCAGGGCATTGCTGATACTCTAGGTGAAAGCTTTTGCTGGGTATCTAGCACTTCTGCTTCTTCCACCTTCTTAGCCATCAAGACTCGGGCAAAGTGATCACCTCTTTCCTTTCGAGCTGATTATCTCTATGACTATAATCATCCCTTTACACTGGTGGGACTCAAACTTGCCCTTCATCGGTCTGGTAGTACATTGGTTGGACCTGATGATGTACACTATGAGATGATGCACCATCTATCTCCTACTTCGTTTGTTATTCTTATTGTTTTTGACCATATCTGGCAGGAGAATGTTTTCCTGATGCTTGGCACCAGACTATTGTCCTCCCTTTCTCTAAGCCTAGGAAGGATCCCAAGATTCCTTCAATCTACCGTCCAATTGCTTTGATGAGCTGTCTTTGTAAGACCTCAGAGAGTACGGTTAATGCTTGTCTTGTCTGGTTCCTCGAATCAAACAACCTCCTCTCGCCCACCCAGTGTGGGTTCCGATGACAGCACTCCACCATGACCACCTGATTTTACTTGAAATGTCAATCAGAGAAGCCTTTCTCAAACAATAACATCTTGTATCAATATTCTTTGACGTTGAGAAGGCTTATATATGGTTATCATTTGCCCATTTTTATTAACAATTTTTTAATTGACAGGAGATTCCAAGTTGATGTGGGTTTGACACTTTTCCGTTTTTTTCTACAGGAACTTGGAGTCCCTCAGGGCTGTGTTCTGAGTGTCACACTTTTCAATCGTCTACTGCAGTGGACCACAGCAAGTGGCTTTACCTTCTCTCTCACTAAAATCGTTTGCATGCACTTTTGCCACCAACGGGGTATTCACCCTGATCCTGAACTCCATATCGGTGCAGTTGTACCTACTGCCTTTGGTCCCTGAGACAAGTTCTTGGGGCTTATCTTTAACCATAATCTGACCTTTATACCACACATCAAGCAGCTACTGGTCAAATGTACAAGAGCATTGAACATCTTCCGTGTTCTCTCTTCCATCACTACGGGAGCATGTCCATGTTCTATGCTAAAGATATATCATGCTCTTATTCGATCAAAACTCGACTATGGAACACTGGCCTATTGCTCTGCCAGAACCTTGGCCTTAAAGATGCTGGACCCTATTCATCACCAAGGACTGGGGCTTTCTGCACTTCCCCAGTTCAAAGCTTATACATTGTCTCATGAACCTATTTTCATCTCTGCTGTTTGCAACTATCTTTACTTTCTGCTTCGAAACTTCGTTACTTATCAAAGCATCCCACCTGGGGTTGTGTTTGCCTTCCTCGGTGAACTGTACTTTTTTAGAACAGACGATCTGTCATTGCTCTTTTTGGCCTTCATATCCAGATGCAGTTGGATGAATTAGGTTTGTCCTTGGATAACATTGCTGTATCCACTGGTTAGCCCATCCCACAATGGCTTCTTACAGTCCCCAATTGTGACCTATCCTTAAGTCATCTGAGAAAAGTAGACACTCCCAATTTGAAACACTGTCTGCTATTTGCTGAATATTTTTTGAACCATCCTTCCATTTCTATTTATACAGATGGTTCAAAATCAGGTGACTGTGTGGGCTTTGCCATGGTTTGTTGTGGTTCGGTAGTTGTTTCCAGATTCTCTTCTACAACTTCTGTGTTCACTGCCTAACTGTATGCCATTTCTCTTCTCCTGGATCACATAGAAGCTAAGCACTACTCAAACCGCACTACTCTGGAATTGCTTCACGTTGGTTCACACCCTGTTCTCTCCGATATTCAAAACCGACTGGCCCATTTCTCTTTAACATCTACATCTATCCAGTTTTTCTGGATACCAGACCATGTTGGTATTTGGGGGAACGAGCTTGTAGACATGGTGGCTAAATCTATCTGTTCTAGCACTATCACCATGTGCCTATTCCATACATGGACTTTGGTCCTGTATTCAAGGCTCAGCTCCGTGCCAGCTGGTGGTCGACTTGGAGTGGGCAACGTGAAAACATGCTTTTCCAAATGAAACCATATATTGGACTTTGGTCATCCTGCTTCCATAAGGATTGGAAAGAGGAAGTTGTTTTAACTAGACTCTGCATTGGTCACAGTTTTTTAACTCAAGGTTTTCTTTTATCTGGAACTGATGCATCAGTGCGTAGTTTAACACTCAGATCACAATAAGCCAAATTTTACTTTCTTACCGTCATTAAAAATCGTAATGATGGCACCATTTTAAACATGTTCTGTCTCAAGGTTTATCCATAATGTTAGGCAGTGTTATTGGTGATGGTGACATCGTCCACCTTGGTAATGTTTTTAGTTTTATAATCTTTTTCATGTCATTTAAGTTTTTTACTTTATACATTAGATCTTTTTTAATGTAGCTCCCTTTTGAAAATCACAGTTCATCTAGTTCAATTTGAAATTAGAAACTGGCCATAATGTGAAATAAGTTGAAACCAGGACTAGAAAGGCCAACTTTAGGTGACTGACGCTGCTGTTTGAACTATCCGTTAGTCATTTTGGCAAGTTATTATTACAATTTTGCTACACATCTTTTAAAACTTTTTTATTACTTTCCTTTTTGAAAATGGCTATAATGTTAAATAACTTGGAACCAGGACTAGAAAGGCCAACTTAGGTGACTGACGGTGGTTTTTGTACTTACCTGTTAGTCTTCCTGGCGAGTTATGATAATTACAGTTATGCTACAGAAAATCCTTTACAACTTGAATTACTGTAGTTTTTCTCTTAATGTTGTAGACTAGATGTTAACATTAGTTTTATGCTATTTATGTGTTTTTTTTAAACTTTGTTTTGTTTTATCTTAATTTCCTTTTATGAATTTTACTAGATTTACTTTTAACTTTTTACTGGATGTTTGGCACAGATAGCCAAGCTGCTTTGTGCCATAAAACACTATATTAACCAACCAACCAACCAGAAAGCAGAATTTTAGTGAGGCATTTTTAATGAACTAAAAAAGATTTGTCTGGGAATATATCAAGTTTTTTTTACTTGTCTGAGAGTGCAAAGTGAATTTCATGTCGAGATAAAAATACTTTTCATTTTAAAAATTTCAAATTTCCTTTGAGTTATCTATAAAACTTCTTAAATACATTTCAAATGTTTGTTTTGAGTAAATCTTCATATTGTATCTGCTAATTTTCTCTACCCTGACTCTATAAGGTTGGTCAATGTGACTGACCTTGTAACCACCAAAGAGAGAAGTTGAAATACATCGATGTTACCTTTTTTCTAGAATGGCTTTAAATTGTAACATAAAACTACATTTATCTTAAGTAGCTTTAAACTTGTAACAGTATACAGCTATTTATATTTAAATTTTATTGTTTTATTACCCTCTGAACCATGTCCAACTACTCTTTGCACCATTATAGGGTGTAAATCACTCGGGGAACATGGAGCTGACATTACATGTTGCTTGCTTATGTGTCTCGTGAATCATTATTATATGATTATTATTCATTTTACCTAATCTAACTATTTAACCTTAAGAGGTTTCTATTTTTACATTTTAGTTTCTTTTATTATAATAAATAAGGAATCCAGATGTAAAATAAGAAAAATTATTTACCTGGATTTCTTTCTTTCTTTTTTTTTTTCTGCCATATGTTGATGAGATGTCACTGTGCTTTTTTTTATACTAATTGTAGTAGTACTATGCACTAAATAATTTTTATTTTAGTAAATAAAGAACATAGAATAATAACATTCAAAAAGCAGAGAATGTTTTATAACAATCACAATTTTTGTGGCTTTCTGACTACGTATCAAATGCTGTTACAAGTTCGTTCCATCTATTCTATGTATTTCCCATGGAAATAAAGCTTGAAATAAAAGAAAAATTGACAATTCTTTGTTCAGAAAATAGCATAATATCTAACTTGCTATATGAAAACCTTGGCTTTCTATTGATTGTAAATAATGTAGAATTAAATGTAAGAGAGACCTGTTAACAAATTTTGAAAGACAAAATGTGACAGATGGGTGTGGCAAGAAGGGTTTGATTTTCTGTTTGATGGCTCTGAAACGAAACAAAATTGAAAATTATGCTTAGTCTAAGTGATGATGAGTTTGTAGTTTACATTAAATTTTGTACTTATTGGAGAGGTTGTGAATATATTAAATTTTGTACTTATTGGAGAGGTTGTGAATATATTAAATTTTGTACTTATTGGAGAGGTTGTGAATATATTAAATTTTGTACTTATTGGAGAGATTGTGAATATATTAAATTTTGTACTTATTGGAGAGGTTGTGAATACATTAAATTTTGTACTTATTGGAGAGGTTGTGAATATATTAAATTTTGTACTTATTGGTTGTGAATATATTAAATTTTGTACTTATTGGAGAGGTTGTGAATATATTAAATTTTGTACTTATTGGAGAGGTTGTGAATATATTATAGAAGAGGGGGTGCCTAGAGAAATGATTTCACATTTATCATACTAGGGGAAATTCAGGATTTTTGTTTAATATTGCCTTATAAAAATAACAATTTAAAACTTGTATACTACATTTTGTTTATGTTATACCAATTACTGTCACATACATTTATAACTACTAATTGGTATAACATGAACAAAATGTAGTTTAAATAAGTTTTGAATCTGCATCACTAAATTTCACATGATGTGCAGTAAAAAATGCTCAAGCAGATAGGGTTAAAAGGTGTTTTTTTCTGTTATTTTCCAGATATTAAATGTATGTCATCTCGTCATATTGTCTTGAGAATATAGTACTGAGAAAGCAGATCTTTATCCTATCAATGCTTCATACAATTGTAAATTTCAGTAAGATTACTTCTTACCCATCCCCACATTCCTCCTAATTATCCTTCTCTGAACCCTTTCCTGTAAGTTAATATCTTTTTTTTAACCAAGAAAATCAAAGCTATACACAGTATTCCCAGTGAGTCTCTTACTGACCTTGTAACCAACTTGTTTCTAACTATTAGACTTAAAATAATTCCCTAAGCTTACAGAAGAATTGATTTTTAAATTAAGTATTTTTATTAAATATTTGTCTATGAATATGTGGAATCAGTGTTGACTGCTCCAAGTGCAAAATGATTTTCATGTTAGCATTAAACATACTTTTCTCCATCTGAAATTTCTTTAATTTTCATTGGTGTTACCTCTAAAACCTCTTAAACAAATATAAAATATTTTGTTTTTTTATGTTAAGCATTGTATTTTATCTGTTATTTCTTCCACTGTAACTTTCTATGAACTCAATCAATTTGATCAACCTTGTAATCACTATAAGAAATTCAAAATAAATTTTAAATTACTCTTTTCTTTCTAGATTGATTTCAAATTGTAATGGGACAATATTTCTTAAGTTCTTTAAGGCTAATAACAGTTTACATTGGTCTCTCATTAATTGTATTGTTTTAATGTCCTTTGAACTGTGACTAATTAATAATCCTGCTACACAAATAGTAAATCACTTGGCAAATGCATTGCTCAAGTTACAGTACTAAAAGGTGTAACATGACCTATACACAAGCACACCTCATGGAGAATTATTATTTTTCATCATCATTCCTAATCACACCTAATAAGTCTCTAATTTTATGTTTTAATTATTTTTATAACAATAAATAATGAATACAAAAAACAAATATTTCACTGATCTTTGACCACTTGTTCTTTTGCTGGTAATTGCTGATGAAATTCAAGTCTACCTTTTATATATTAATGGTACTAGTACACTAAATTTTTTAGTTTATAAACAATGCACCTTAGAACACAGAATAATAATGTGCACAAAGCAAACAGTACCCTGTAACTACTGTAATTGAATTGGCTTTCTAACTATTACAGTCTTAAAATAATTCCCTAAGCTTCTTAATCTAAACACCATGAGAGAAACTTTGAAACTGAAATAGACAATGTGATATAATACATTATATGACAGATTAAAACTTTGCCTTTCTATTGGTTATAAATGATATACTATAAAATGTAACAGAGAATGAATGGCAAATTTTTAAAAAGAGGATGTGGCAAGTGGTTTTGACTTGTTCATTTATATCTCCATAAACAAAGAAGATTGAAAGTTATGAAGATTAGACTGTGTGAGTAAAGTGTATATTATAGGAATAATTTATGCTAAATTTTGTAATTTTTGGAGGGGTGGTAAATAAATTATAAAATAGGCAAGATGTGAGGAATAAATATTGTGATTCTCATAGAATAGAAGATTAAGTATCTATTTAAACACATTTTCAAGTTAAGAAATTAAATCTCGTATTAAGATCTATTTTAGTAATTACAATATGTAACACAAATTTTGTTCCTAGATAGTATGTGTTATTTCTTAATTGCTTATGTTGTAAAAGTACAGAAAATGACCATTATTCCTTTCAAACTTTGCTTTTGTGACCTGGATAATAAAATTTAGAAATTAACCTATTTTCCATGTAAAAATGGGCAAATTTGCACATTTTCATTTACATAAGGTCTGAATAAAACAAAATACGAGTCAAGATTTACATGTATTTATACTGAAGTTATACAAAAATGAACAAAACGTTTAGAATTGAGTAGTTTTTCTAGATGGCTGCTTTCTCTCTGGCAGAGTGGGCCCAGGAATCTCAAGGCAGTGTGACACTGGGGTAATGGATGATGGAAGGTCCAGATAATAATAACATGCATTCTTGCCAGCCCGATGTTTGGAAGGGTCCACCATGCAAAAAGTAGGAATTGCTTGAGTGGTCAGTGAGTTTATGCCAAATTCTTGGAATAGCAAACTTCATGGCTCTCTTTTCCCTCTGTACCATCCTGCAAAAGAACAAAATAAAATTATTATAAAGAATAAATTTATTTCATCCACAATGTATAAGAGGCTTATGCAAAATATTTTGTGATATTTTTTCTATACTATTGGAAATTAAAAAAAAGATATTTAAATTTAAAAGGTTTAAAATTTGTATAATATAAAATTTTACTGTTCAAGCAAGCAAAAATTGACCGTCTTACCTTCTAGAGTTTCTTTGCAGTGCTTACAGGTAAAATGAGGTGCCCAGGGTTTGTCTTGATCCTTGACAGGCATGATGAAATATACCTTGTAGGCTTCACACATCTTAGCAGATGCTGTCACAGAGTACTTTTTCGCTCTTATCTTGATAAATTGGCCACATACATAGCAAAATGCATCTGGAGAATGCTTGCAGCTTCATGATGCCATTTCTGATAAAATCAGATTGGTCTTAGGCTGCTAGAACTAAACTGAAGTGGTGAGTGGTGAGCCCCTGTATATATATATATTACTATGGAAAGTTCTAGAAAATTATTAAAGATTCTTGAAATACTCGTAACTTCTACAATGTTCTTGAAAATTCTTGTGAGTTCGAGAAAATTCTCTACCAGCGACTCAGCACTGAATCTACCTGGAATATTCTGGAAAATGGGTAAATTTGAAAATTTCATTACCCAGGTCACAAAAGAAACGTTTGAAGAGAAAAATAGGTCTTTTCCATTTACTTTAGGCATAAGCAATTGGAAAATAACACAATTTACCCAGGAACAAGAAAAAAATAAATTTGTTACATAGTGTTGTGTTGTGATGCAAGGTTACTTGTATACATTGATGATGAAGTAACAATTCAATTTTGAATGTAATTTTGTAAATGGTTGTGACATGCACACTTTAATCTACCAGTAACAAGAAGGTTAAATATTCTTTCCATAACTGTCGTTGATGTTCTTTCTTCAGCTAACCATCTGTATGATACCTTTAGAAAAAGTATTTTGAAAATATGGGTACACCAAGTCTATACACTTTTTATTGTCCACATAATAAGTAACATCATCATATTGTATTTCTATAAATGTTTTTACAAAAATTTTAATCAAACTTTAGAAGTAATAATAACTCCCCTATAATTTTTAGAGTAATACTTGCCACCATCCATTAAAAATAGGAGTCATATTCTCAACCATCTAATCCTCAGGCACTGTCTAATGACCTCTTAAATATGAAGAAGGCTCTCATTCCTTACCTTTGACCTGCTTTAAAGCCCTGGGTTTGACATTTTACACACCATTAATTTTGCGATTTTTGAGTACTTCATGTAATTACTTCTAAAGACTTTACATATTAAAGTTAATTCTATTTTATATCAACTCTATTAGCAGTTGACTAATTTGCAGTTGTTTTGATAATGTTTCATTAAAATTTGAATTAGTATTAATTATCTCAACAAACGTGACTTGAAAATGTAACTTTTAATTCAAATTTTTATACTACCCAACTTTTAATGTCGTAAAGAAATAATTGAGAATTTTTTAGTCTTCATTTACACGTGTCACACTTACCATACATTTATTATTTAACAATAGGTCATGGTACAGGAGAGTAAATACCAGATACAATATACAGGGATAATGTAAAAAATAAAGCTTGCATCTGTTTCAGAGGTACTGAGGTTACGCAAGTGCAGACTGTATGACGAACATAAATATTCTTATATTTTCATCTGACTTTTCTGACTCGGACAGATGTCATCAGTCTACTGACATACCTTGAGTAGAAATACAGATCTGAATTTTTCTATACAACAGGCTTATGCATTTTATTTAAGGATTTCCATATCTTATGTAGATAAACTAGGAAATGTAGAATTACATACAATATACCTTCCCAATATTGCTCATTTCTGATGGACCAACACTGTACTCATTCAGTTAAACCAATACCACACATTATTTGTTAAATTATTCCACAAATTTAAAATTTATTGTCAGTGAAATAATATTACATATAATCAGCTTTCTCAGCTTTAACATACTTCCTCTAATATTTAGGATTCCCTCCCCAAATTTTATCCTTCCATGAGTTCAAAAAATATTTACTAAGCAATATAAGCAGTTTATTCAAGCCCCTAAAGGAAAAGAAACACTTAACAAGAGATCCGAAATACTTAAATCAGGTAATGTCTAATCCTTCAATGTTCCATTGACAATATGTGTGGCTTGCAAAATGGATTTATAAGAATGATTTTATTTATTTAAATTTTGCAACACTTAAGGTTATGAAGTTTCCAAATTAAGATATATTTCACTGTTCTACTGTTTATTAAAGGTGATGTAGCTTTTACCATAGACTTTAGAATGACTTTATCCTTTCTTTGTCTTTCCATGTGCATATGTAATAAAGTAACGTATCTAGTAAAGAAATATTGCACTGTATATTGTGAACCCAAGTGTATGATTGTTGATTTTACTATTAGGATTAGTACATGTACACAAACTTTATATCAACCTGTATTCTTTGATACTAGATTTGTACAGTTTTAAAAATCACATTATATCCTATGAGATGTTGCTTTGTGTTTTTATTATAGAAAAAACCTACTATTGTTAGTACATGATAATAAAGGAGGAAGAGTTAACTGTCAAAAAAGGTTGTCAAAAGGTCAGTGGTTATTGTTTTGTGTGCAGTAATGTACTTATGTTTTTGTGTTCTGACTTGCTTAATGGCTCTGGTTGTGTAACAGCATGATCTTTGGCATTTCCATGTCTAAATTGTGTTTGGTTTTGGTATTAATTTATCAGATGATCCTGCCGTGGCTGACCTCTGGCTACTCAACAGCTGCACAGTAAAAGGCCCAGCAGAGGATCACTTTCGTAATGCTGTTATGTCAGGCTTAGAGAGAGGAAAACATGTGGTAGTAGCTGGCTGTGTACCCCAGGCAGCTCCTCGTGCCAGCTACCTTAAAGGATTAAGTGTGGTGGGTGTTCAACAGATTGATAGAGTAGTGGAAGTTGTGGAGGAAACACTTAAAGGTAAGCATGTATATGGTACATTAGCAAGAGGAAGTACTTAATGGTAAGTAGGTATATGATACATTAGTAGGTGTCAAGGTAAGCATATGACTGTACTCAAATAGGAGGAAAAGTCTAAAGGTAAATGTGCATTTATTACTTGAGCAGTCTGATGCCAAAATAAGAAAGTATTTCAGTCATAAGATTTTTAATGTGGTTTTTAATATATTTAAATATACAATTTACAAAACTTTATTATATGAGAATATATCAGGTTTTATAAGTGTAATGTCTATTCTTGAATATCGTTCTTTAAAATTTTAAAATGCAGGAGAAAAGCACTTGCCCTTTAAGCTTGCATTAATGTGAGATGTAGAATTTGATAGGTAGATGCCATCTTGTGTTGCTTGTATCACATCATTTTTGTTTTATGATCTAACTCTTTCATTAAGACAGTTTTGATGAAAACAATTGTTTTTACATAGGTCATACTGTACGGCTTTTTGGTTCAAAGAAAGAAGGGGGACATAAATATGGTGGGGCATCTCTAGCTTTGCCTAAAATCAGAAAAAATCCATTGATAGAGATTATCCCCATTAATACTGGGTAAGCTTATTACAACATATATAGTCAAGTTAGTGTAGTCCTAACAGTATATACCATGTTAACATAAAAGTTAAGTTACCAGTCTATGAAAATGTTTATAAAATTATTAAAATGATAAAATTACAAGATACACATAACTTACTGAATCCAAGGATTTATCAAAAACACTATCTGCTGAATGTCAGTTCTTGGTACATTTGGTGGTGTTTGTAGCTGGATGCTGTGCCTGTTTTCTTGTTTGTGTATGGCTGGATATCCTTCTCTTACAGTGGACTGGAGGTACTATACCTGTTGTTGTCAGGTTTTGGATAAGAGAGGTCATCCTATTGGTACTTTCTACTCTACTTCCATCTGTTGGATGTCAGTTCCCAGTGGATCTGGTGTATGTTGTGTTGGAAATGCATGCAAGTGGAGACAGATTTCAATATGAAAGCTTGTCTTCCCTATCAGTTCTCATTTCCGGGTAAAAAGGTAGGTGTTCCTTTACCTACTGCAAGTCTGATGTACCATTCCAGATACAAATACTGCCTGATGTTGGATGACATGGAACTACCACTATGGTTTGTTGCACCCTAGCCATTCAACACCCAGGAGTTCCATTCAGTGGTCATATGTATTCTAGGGTTGTTTTATGTTTTTTTGCCTTTTTTCACAACACTATTATAAGAAAAAGCAGAGTATATCTGTATCAGATGTAGTACAGTCTCCTGCTGAGGTGTGATGTTTTCTTTTTTGGTTTCACACCTGCTGGTCTCTCTCTAGGTGTTTTCTAAAAGGATATTTTTTTTTTATTGGCCATCCACTAGTTCAAAATGGAATCTTAACTATTTTGTGAGAGGAGGTAAGATATTCTTTTGGAAGTTAACATCTTCCTGCATGGAAAATGTATTTCTGATAGATACTTTTCTCCTTTCACATTTCCCACCCAGCCTCTCCACTTCCAGTGAAATGTGGTGTAGGTGATTAATGAATGCAGATGTCAAGAGGGCATGGGTTGCTGTATATAGTAGTAGGGCTAATGTCATGTTCCTATTGGTGGAGAGCTACTGCATGATCATTTGCATGCTGTACAAAAGCCAGAGGTGAAAGGCTAGTGGTGTGTGTTGAAACTTTCTACCAGTAGAGGGCAATGCTAGTCAATACAAGCTATTTTGTGAAAGGAGGTAAGTATCTATCAGAAATACATTTTCAGTGTAGAGAAATGCATATTTTTTGAAAAAGAATAAAATATTGACTCTGAATGAACAGGCAGTAGAACTTTGGAACAAAAATGAAGTCTCAAATGTAAATTAACAGATTATATGTTAAACCTTAGAATACTGATGAAATATTGACCCTGAAAAACAACTGATGGAACTTGTTTACTTGAAATTCTTACAGTTAAACGATTAAAACAAAATAATACTCTGTATCAGAATTCTCTGTTTTCATGTGTTATGTTTGGTACATAAACTACTGAATGTGTTTTCTGCAGGTGTCTTAACCAGTGTACTTACTGTAAGACCAAGCATGCTAGAGGTGAATTAGGGAGTTATTCTATTGAGGAGATTGTGACTAGAGCTAAGCAAGCTTTTCATGGTAAGGTGGTCCTACAAGTTTCTGAAGTGTTTAATTCGATGAACTGTTAACTGTTTTTCTTTGGTGTCATAAAGTACTTTTTTTTTAAATATTTGTGGCTAGGAATTTGCATAGTATTTCATTGAATGCACTTATTGTGTCAAAATGTGTCTTCTTGTGATTAGTGGGCATTTTTAATATAAAGCATAGAATTACTTTTGTAAAGTTGTGTGATTACATAAAACCAATGATATAACAGATGAAACATTTTGTAATAACTACAGTTAATTTCCAGGTGCAGAACATTAGAGTGGAGGAAGTAACATTAAACCATTTATGCTACAAAGTGTATTGAATCATGACAGTAAGGCTTAATGAACTTAAGGGTTCATGTTTGGTATCCGGTTGTTAGAAAAAAATTAATTCCACACATTGGAATAAAACAGTGACTATTTTGTCTGACAAGAATTGTACAGTAGTTGGTGATTGGCTTATGTTGACTAATTGGTTTCCCAATGGTCGTGTCAATTCAAAATTAGGGACAACTTGTTTGTTTAGCTTTGTGTAAAAATTCTAAAACTTAGCTTAATCATATGATGTGATAAGTTATTAATGGTATTAATTATGAAATTACTTTTCTCTAAATGTGCCTTTTTTGAATACAGTGTTACAGATGTGATTAAGACATGAGTTGTTTGTAATTAGATTCATTTTTAATTGGCTAGAGGGTGTAAGAGAGATATGGCTGACTTCAGAAGACACTGGTGCTTATGGTCGGGACATTGGTGTGACCCTTCCTCAGCTACTCTACCGACTGGAGGAAGTAATTCCTGAAGGTTGTATGCTTCGACTCGGAATGACAAACCCGCCATATATCTTGGAATATCTTGAGGTTAGCTTAATATTTTATAATATGTTGTGTTTAAGTTCCAACCAATAATATTGTTAAGTTGGCAGTTTTATTTTATGTAATGTTGAGTAAAACTATGCCCCATTCAACCATGCTTTTCTCTATATAACCAAACCTTCTCTGAATTGTTTTTCTTTGGAAAGTATTAAAGTTTATTTTATTTTATGATTTTGGTCTAAGCAGGTTAGCTTTAATTTTTGTATCTATACCATGTTTGTTTGTATATTTACATAAATAATGTTAAAACTACAATACTTAATAATGTATAGGAATTGACTAGACTCTCAAATGGAGGAAGGCACTTTGACTTATTGCTTTAGATGTGAAGGGTCAGTATGTAAATTTTGGGAGTCAGTATGTATCAACAAGTACCAGTAACACAAGCACAATTTAATCTTAATTGTCAGGCTAAATGCTCTGCATCTTTCACTGCCACTTGGAGGTTTTTTTTAGCAAGTTTGTTCTATTATGTTTCTAATTCCAAGGCTTTTCCTGCTGTTTGATAGCTAAATGAATGACACAGCAGTGATCTGCTGACTCCTGATGTTAGTCAGTCAGGGGACAAGTTCTTGCTTAGTTTAAATAACAGCAATAATCAACTATACAACAATACAGATATGTAAAATAAATCAGCAGTGGTAATTAATATTATTATTGAGTTGCTGAATTCACTAATTCCTGACATTTTACAAAACTTGTGCAGAACTTCTGTATCAGTATTAATGGAGTTTTCAAAATATAGCATTAACTTGCATAATTTTTTTAACACCTTTCAAGCATCTTTTAGCACTGAGCCTAGGATGGTAAACAGGGAGATCACTTTGGAAATCACTTAGGTTTTATTTAGGATTATTTTGATGGATCTTGATGAATAATGCTCGGCACAATGTGTAAAATAATGTAAGAATAACAACTGGATACCAAAGAAACTGTGACATTATGAAATCTGTATATGTGTTATACTGTTTGGTTCTACACTGAATTATACCATCATTCTTATATTTATTCTTCCTTACAGAAATGGTATTTTTAATTTGAGAATCACTAGGGAAATCATCTTGTGGTGCATCTGCTTTAATTTTGACACTACATCTTTGGGTCTTACTGTTCTGTAGGTTTCACAAAATATTGAAACTAATGGTTTCATATAATGGATTTCAATCGTCATGTTTGAAGATTACTATTTTGTCCATTTTTTATCTTTTGCTGTCAATGCACCTGTAAACTAACAAATTTTCAGTTCAGCTGGTTTATCAAATTGATTGGGATATCTTCAAATAACTTCTTCCCTCATCCGATCTGGACCCACAGTTTAAAATAATCACTACACTTAAACCATCACATTCACAACCACATTTGCTACGTCTCAAGCATGTTTATTGATAAATTGTTTTATTTGACAAGTTAACTTCTCCATGTTGGCTTTCATGTTTTTGAGTCAAACCATGAGTCTGGTCTAGCAATCTAGACCTCGAAAACATTGCCAAACATCTTCTTTTTGTCTAATTAAAACAATCCAAACCTTTTTGGTGTGACTTATTTTTGTGGATCCAGCATTAAGGTTATGAGCTGACTTGTGTGATAGGTGTAAATAGCGTGTTTATGCAAGCTCTGTAATAGAAAATTGTTAAAATATTTCATTTGAAAGAAGTTGTAAAATCATACAGAAGGATAAGTATTATATACATACAAGTGGTTTCAAAATTTGGACATCATGAACCAAATCTGTAATTTCTAGTAAACATAAAGATGTCAGAAGTTTTTATGTTTGTTAAAATTATGGCTAGTCCTTCATTAGATGATTTTTTTATGTCCCTGTTCAATTAGAATGTGTTTGTACATCTTAGTTTTAAACATTGAATAGTAGGAACCAAACCTGTAATTTCTGGCAAAGATTTATCAAAGTGTTGGACATTTCTTTTGTGATCTTTGATGTTGTGTACTTACAGGACATCGCCAAAATTATGGCTAGCCCTCGAGTGTATGCTTTTTTGCACGTCCCAGTCCAGTCAGGAAGTGACGCAGTGTTGGCTGACATGAAACGAGAATACTGTGGTGCTGACTTCAGACATGTTGTTGATTTCCTGAGGGACAGGTGAAGAGTCTTTAGTGTTTGTACAATATTTTGTAATAATTTTTGAGGTCTTATCCAGGTTTCTTTCTTCAAATTTGTCTTTGGAGAGAGTTTTGTTATATGTATGGGTAAACGAATTTAAATGATAATGAAAATTAGAAGTAACTTCAAGGAAAACTTGCCTACTAAATACAATGAATGAGCTACTACAAAAAATAATTACAAAATGCCAGTGTTAAAATGGTCAACACTTACCCAGTCCACTCTTCAATAAATATGTATTTAACACACCTTTCTTATGTACGTGATTTTTCAAAAATGCCATTGGTAATATTCTTCAGTTTTACATTGTTCAAATATGAGTTCAGATTGAAGCTATAGCCCGAATCTCAGGTGTTCTGTTTCTTGACAAAGGAATGCACCAGTTAGTGCAAATAACCCTATAACCTCAGACTACTGAACATTTTTTTTATCAATTTGTTTGAAATTAGTTAATTTCACTGATCAGAAAAAACACACAGTTAGTGTGAATGATCCTATAACCTATGACCACTGAACATTTTTTTATCAATTTGTTTGAAATTAACTAATCTTGCTGATCAGAAAAAACACACCTAGTTAGTACAAATGACCCTATAACCTTGGACTAGCAAACATTTTTATCAATTTGTTTGAAATTAGCTGATTGTATTGATCAGAAATTTCGATATTTTGTTTTAATTTGCATGTAACTGAGTAGAATAAATATTTTTTACAGTATGACTAGTACTTATTTCACTTTAGAAGATTATGACTACATTTCATCTGTGACATACTGAAATAAGTTGACATCTTTCTGTTTGGGTTATGCATGTTTATTTGTTGAAAACTTCTTGTTTTTGTTGTCTCTGAAGTAATATAAATTTAATGGTCTTTGGTGGTTTGCAGTTTGCTTTTTATGGTACACTTGAATGTTCTTATTTTAAGAACATTGTGTGAAGTATGTGATGAAATTTGATATCTTAAAAAAGACCACAAGTGAATGTTGAATGTTTGAAAGACGAATTATTACTACTCTTGAAAACTGATGTAAATGGAAGAATATGAT
Source organism: Tachypleus tridentatus (assembly GCF_004210375.1). NCBI lineage: Eukaryota > Metazoa > Arthropoda > Merostomata > Xiphosura > Limulidae > Tachypleus > Tachypleus tridentatus. The sequence goes on from NC_134837.1 coordinate 196,834,262, forward strand.
TATGTGTGGAAAGTAACATTACATCAACAGTTGTAATGCATGTTTTTTCTCGACCTTTGTGAAAACTAATACCCAGTAACATCATCAGATAGAACAAACAGGTGTTGCTAATACATTTGAAAAGTTATTTCAGAAACTTGACTGATGTTATTTCTTAAATATAACAAAATTATATTACATGGGTTACTTTGGCATTTGCATAAGATGTAATAACAACTATAAAATGCAATTGTGTCAGAGAGAGTGTTGTGTTAGACATTTGTAAATAACATTTCTGCCTATTATATTGATTTTTAGGTGATAATTTTGCTTGTTCCTGAGTCCTCCTTTAATGTTATCCATTTGACCTTTCATAAAGGTAATTAATTTCTTGTTAAAATACATAAGAACACTCATCCAACAGCTTGTTTTAGCCAAATGCAGTGGACCAAGTATATTATAATATTGCTTTCAATTAAAAGCAAAGCTTATATCTTTTATAGAGCACAGTTAACTAACAGAATTGTCTCAAAGACTTGGTAGCTAAGTTTAAATTCCTTTTATCTTCATAATGTTCAAGTTTAGTACAGAAGAGTACAAGTTATGGATGCAATAAAATTACTAACAAAATAAATAGTGGCTTTAACAAAGTGATGTGATGAAAGCTGAACTGTGTTGAGGCAGTGTAAAGTATTGAGAAATGTATATGAAAATATTCAGAATTCTGAGATTTTGTTCCTAATCATTCAGAGAAATCGTAATGTGTAATATGCTCAAGAATTCTCTGGGAGCTGGTTTTAAATAGGGGTCTGTTTGGTTTTTTATAATTGTATGTCAGTAAAATCCAGTTTCTTTATTTCTATAAAACTTGCTTCAGTAGTTCTCTACATGTTAAAAAAAGGATCATTTTTAAGACAGATATTTATTTTTGCTTTTAAGAGTTCCAGAAATCACCATAGCAACTGATGTGATATGTGGATTTCCTACAGAAACAGAAAAGGTAAATACCTAACTTTTCTATTATGAGACAATAATATATAGTTTGTTATGTTACTGAACATACACTTATTTAGTACTGGCAATCAAACATGGTTTCCTTAAGACATTTATTCTCCCATCTCCAACAGTATTCAAGGAGCTTTCCTCAAGTTACATCACATAGCAAAAAAAAAAGTTTGTTTTTTTTATTTTCATTTTACTTTACCAAATATCATTCCCAAAATAAAGTCAGTTTTTTTTTAATTAAAGTCCTGTAGTATGGAGAGGAATGTATTAAGAAATAACTTAGCCAGTAAAATATTATAGAAAATAGTCTATGTGCATTCATGTGATAGTTATATATTTCAAGGCAACCCTCAAATGATTTAAGTTTATACCTTTAACAAGACAGGTGTTACAGAACACTGAAAGGATGCAGTACAGGGTTAAAAAAAATAGAAACATTCTAATTATTTCCAGGTTTATGTCATAGGTTTTTGTTAACTAACAAATACTATATCTCAAAAATTTGATCCAGTTGACAAATATCAAAATACCCTTAAAGTCAAACAATGAACAAAGCTCAGGTTTTATGAAGAGAATTTGTGTCTGAGGTAACCAAAAGAATGAGAAACTGGTAGCAGCGTGAAATATGCTTCACATGAACACCTGAACTTCACTGTTTTGTCTAAATACAGACTGTAATAAAAGTGGTGCCCAGTATAGGAAAGAACTAGAAATGGATTCTTAGGTTGTATCATAATTAAAATGACACATCAGGAATATTTGTAACTTCAAAGTGACTGATTGTGGTCTCCCCAACATGAAACGTCCGTGTGTTGAAAGGTAGTTAAAATGACACATGTAAAGATGCTTGCTGTTATGTTTATACATGTGGGATACTATTTTTGGTACATATTTTATTTCATCTAGAATTATACTTGTATTTCATTGAATGACTTGTCATCACTTAGGATTTTGAAGAGACAATCAAGTTAGTTCAAGATTACAAGTTCCCATCTCTCTTCATCAACCAGTTTTATCCTCGACCAGGAACACCAGCAGCAAGGTTACCAAGAGTTCCAGCTCAAGAAGTAAAGAATGCTTTCCTTTAACTCATTTTCTGTTTTTATCAGTAAAGTTTTAAGAAAGCTTTTAATGTGTTTTTTTAAACCAACAGCCACTGTATGGCTGTGATCTGTAACATTTTTACAACAAACATGATGTTTCTCACACAGTATAGAAACCTCAAAACGTATTCAGATTACATTCGCGCTTTGTACTGTGGGCTTTTCTTATATCATGTTTGTTATTAATTCAGTCATCAAGAATTTCATAATGAATCATAAAGTCAGTTTTAAAATGAAAAACAAATAATAATAATTCGACCAGACTTTGGTTCTTGTGATCTGATAAAGTTATAGCCTACACTCAATATCCACTCTCATTACAACTAGGAATATGAAACTAATTCACTCTTCATTAATGTATTATAACGATGTTAGGAAATGTGTTTGGATTTTTAGAGTTCCAATCATGAAGTGTATAGTAAATGTAAGCTAGACTTAGAAAATTCGAACACTCAATTAGCTCTTGAGTGATGTTGTTTGTGCATATGCATTACTGGAAAGCTTTTTGTTCTTAAAGAGATAAAGATATAAAATCTGTTAGTTGTGATAACTACCTTGGGTTGCAAACATTAATACTTCTTAATGATCTGTGTATGCACTTGATCATTTTGACTAATCTGGCAACTATGAAACTGTACATACCATAATTTTTTATGTAGTACGTTAATCTTCATGAAATTTGGCATGCTTTTTTAGTAAACACCACAAGCGTTTTGTTACCAAAATTCTGATTTTCTAATTAAGTATCTTTGATATAGATTTTTCTGTGAATTTATGGTCAAAGTTTGACTTGCTAGCCTGTATGAAAGATCATTTTCACATTAACATAAAATGTTTTTTCTTTAATCTAACAATTTACTAGTTTCTCCTACATAATCTTAATAGCTTACAAAATGAGTAACAAAAGGTTTTTCCATAAAACTCTATATCCTATATGTTTTTATATCCTGACACTTCTTACAAGCATTGTTCATTTGACAGAACTTGAAACTACCACCAAAATAATAAAAAATAACATATATTTCCCTTTTTCCTTTACACTGTGTTACAGACAGTTGCATCCATTTATTCTTACAGTCAATGTTAATATAATTAACATTTTTCAGTCATTTATACTTGTTGCTTTACTGTTACTTCGGTAGTGCTAAATCAAATTATTACAGCAGGAAAACTTTGAGTGAACATACCACTGAGTTACCAACATGCTATCCTTGAAATAGAATATTTAATTTCTTATCTTTCATTTTCCTTATCATAATTACTAATTTTCTCATTTTTACACTTTAATTCATTTTATAGTAATAAATAAAAAGCTAGAAATGTAGTAGGTCATGTACTTTTTGTCTTTTCAAAGTATTGAAAGCCCTGATTAAAATTAACTCAATTTTTTGGTAAATGTAATGTTAATACTTACTTATTTAAACTACAACTGTTAAAATAGTTTTCTTTACCAGGTCAAGGTGAGTTGGACTAACAAACTGTGAAGTTTACACATAATAATACAAAGTTAATTGTGAGAATGAATGAACTTCATAAAGAAAACAATAAATTAAAGCCTCCCTTTGTTCCTTATAAATATGTGAAGTCCATTCTTATTTTGATAAATTATATGATATCAACTGCAATGTTTATCTTAACATATCTTTAAATAATGAATAACTTTCTGACATTTGGCTGTTACTCATTTATAATGAACAAAGAGAGGCTTTAATTTATTGTTGTTGTTTTTTCTAAGTTTTTGAAGACTTACAAAATAATATAGGGGTGAAAATTTTAAAATGGGCAGTTTTAGAGCAAAGAAATGTTGTGATACATCAAGGTGAAGATTGAGAATGTATGTAAATATTTAGTTTGAAATTAAAACTTGTAAAGTATATTAAAATTTTGAATTGTAAACTATGTTTGATTCCAAGTTTATTGATAATAAAGTTGTTTAACTGTATCTTAAATGTAACTTTTTAAGAAGGTTGTAATGTGCTCTTTAACCTACTCATGTCAAATAGGTTATGATTTTGCAGAATTATTTTTTATTTCACACTAAATTATTTTCTGGACATTATAAACTGAGGAAAGTTTTTTTAAATCTTCTGTTATATGATAGGGTAAAACTGTTTTTGTTTGTTTGTTTTTGAATTCACAGCTGTATGAGGGCTATCTGCACTAGCTGTCCATAATTTAGCAGTGTAAAACGGAGAGAAGGCAGCTAGTCATCACCACCCCCTGCCAATTGTTGGGATACTCTTTTATCAACAAAAAAGTGGGATTGACCATCACATTATAATGCCCCCACAGTGAAAAAGCAAGCATGTTTGTTGTGACAGGGATTCAAACCCATGACTTTTAAGATTGTTTGCTAATCCACTTTGGTAAACAGCTTATGGGCTCCTGCTGTGATTTATTGTTTTGACAAAAGACCAAAACTCCTTGTCCATAAACTTAATATAAAACTGGTGTTGAAAGGTTAACAATTGGATTTTTTTTTTTAAATTTTGCATAAAGCTATATGAGGGCTATCTGCGCTAGCCATCCCTAATTTTGCAGTGTATGACTAGAGGGAAGGCAGCTAGTCATCACCACCCACCACCAACTCTTGGGCTACTCTTTTACCAACAAATAGTGGGATTGACCATCACATTATAAAGCCCCCACGGCTGAAAGGGTGAGCATGTTTGGTGCAACAGGGATTCCAACCCGCGACCTTTGGATTACGAGTTGAACGCCTTAACCCACCTGACCATGCCAGGCCTATTTGAAATTATGAAGATAAGTAATTGAAAATCTCAACACAAAAAGTTATTAATAATTTTATTTCATATTTACTTTTTGTTTCACTATTACAAAGAAGCTTTTACTTCAATTAATGTAGATAATTTTTTGGGTAATACTTTATATTTGTTCAAGAGGTAATGCATATGAAGATATACTTAATACATTTGTAATTAAAATATGTAATAGTGTCTTGGTTACATGATAGTTACATCATTAGTCAAATTGATCAACTTTGAACTGTTAAGAGTTAATGACTTTAGAAAAACTTATATTCTTCCAGAGTAATCATTTTTTGGATGCATAATTAATTTCTTTAGAAATCTCCATGAGTTAACAACTGGCACCTGTGTATTCAAGTCAGTACAAGTACTCTTGCATACTTTTAGGTAAAACAACGTACAAAGAGAATCACTGAAGAGTTCAAGTCCCATCAACCATATAAGCAGAGGGTAGGGAAATGTTACACAGTGCTGGTGACAGAGTTGTCTCATGACAAACAACACTATGTTGGACATAACAAGTCTTATGAACAAGTAAGAATTTTTTGTGATCATAAATATAAAAACATAGTTTATAATGTTCAGGCTTCTCAGTCAGTGAAACTTGAAACTTACTGACATATTATTTAGCAAAATCTCTCTTTCAGAGATGTTGTATTATAACGAAATAAATCTAAAGGAAATATGGGTGTACGTCTCATAAGAGGTTTTTCACACCTTTTATCTAACAAATGATGGTAATAATCACCACGTGAACTTGAAATGTTCATATGCCACTGACTACGTGTATAACTACTACAGCTAAGAACTGAACTTTATCCTATTTCTGTAAATATACATTTTTCACAGGATGTTATGATATATTGCAGACTCTTTTAGCAAATATACAGTCCACTGATAGAAAAGTAATATTTTATGGTATTAAATGAGGTATTGTGAGCCTACTTTGTCATAATATTATTGTGTTCATTAAGGTCATGTGATTTGGAAATCCTATATTAATATAATTGTCTGCAACCTCCTTTAATATTTTGAGATAGAAGAACCAAACTTGGCAGACAGCCTCAAAGTAAATGAGGGGGTGTATATATCTAGTTATTTTACTCTCCTACAAAGAGGAGGATGGCTAAAATGTACCTGGAAAATCCTCCAGCTCTGATGGGGAGGTCTAGAAGTAGGTATTCAGAGTTACTGAAACCAAATGTAGTATTGAATATTGTGTTTCTGCCTCCCTCTCCTCAGAGATCCTGGATGTGCTATATTTGAAACTTAGTTTTTATCCCCTTCCCCCAGTCACAAGGTAGCACAATAAAACATTGTTCCATGGGTGAGTGTCTTAACACAAACACTATGAGGAAAATAAATACATAGCTGAAGATAACGGATGAACTTAAGGGCCTTTGAACCCCATAGCATTTTGGGTGTATGACGTATCGGTGTACATTGAACACCCAAAATATCACTGGCAAAGGCATTATTAATAACATATGAAACATTTTAAATCAAAACTTGCAAAAAATGTATCCTTGAGAAAAACAGTTACGAACATAAATCCATCCCTCTCTTGCAGTTGGAGTTGTAAGATTGAAATTCGACCATGGTTTGAGGTATAAGATCAGTATTTTGTATCATAAGCAAGTTGCTGCACTTCTGGTAGGTTAAGATGTTGAGAGAATTACAAATACAAATTCATTTATATAAGATAGCACACAAACACCAGGATGAGACTGCATCCAACTAATGTTGCAGTATTCAGGTGAAGACATGGTTCTACTGTATGTCATCCTTTACACAAATGATGTATCAGTGGTTAAGTACCACAGTTTCATTTATGCATAGATGCTGTGAAGGTTAGTGATCTAAGGATAAACGTAGCTCACGGTCCCTCGATCTACTCAAGCAGAAGAGTGTAGCAATTTGTTGTAGATCAAATTAACAGTGTTGAAGTTAAACTGTTTTGTTAAAACGGAGAAAGAAACATACAGGTTATTACCGAAGTAGAATTATTACTGAATATAAGAGAAGAGTCGAACTGTTTACAACAAGATACGAGCACATCTTTGTACTGCAGTATTTGGAACAAATCTAGTATTTAAAAAGCACTCTTCATCATTTAATATCTGATATATTTAGGCAAATTAAGTCCAATACCTACACATACTGGTATTTGTTTCCTGAACCAGTAGTGTTAGCTCTTGGCCCAGACTTCTGTTTTGGTAGGCCTAAAGTCTCCAATATGCATTATGCAGAACAGGCATTATTCATTATTTACTGTGGCTTTAACTGAACAATGTAAATAACTTTGGAGGTAAACAGTTTGTTAAAAGATAACTAAATCTGTTGTAAGAATGACATAGAACAATGTAAGTTCAAAGAATTCCTGACATACTTACCCAACCCACTTTGAGAAAGAGAGCATTAGCTTTGATTTGACTGATACTGAAAGTTAATTAAAATAAATGTATTTTTATTGCATATCCTGAAACTGACTTGTATAAAATTGGTAATAACTGTTGTTCATAAAAACTGAGTTCATAAATAGCATCTGTACTAATGTAATGTTTCTTGTATCTGGACTGGCCTGATGAGTTCCCTGGTATTGGATGTAATGTGGTTGACATGCTGCAATATCATCCTTGCTTTTACTTATCAGTTTGTAGAAATATAATAGGTTGGTGTATCCATATGAAACATGTTACAACAGAGATAAGCACAAAATGTGCTCCTTCTTCACTTCGTGCTATAAAGAACACAACTGATTGGTGTATGCTAAGACAACACTGTTTAAGGCATAAAGGTTAGTAAGTCATCAGTCCATATTGTGTATTTGCAGTGTTCTGTAGCAAATAATTTACCAATGAAATTACAAAGTTTTTTGTTTTTGTTTACAAAAACAAATGGGGAATGAATCTAGTGTAAAAATGCCAAAACATATTGGCCTGTAGCTGACCAGACAGAAAAGGAATACAGTGATGGGATAGTTGTAAGGTGTTTAAAGTACAAATACCTCAGCTGAATGTTAAACATTTTAAATCTAATTATAGAAAACATGAACTGTATGATGTAGTATTTGCCCTCAACACCTGGCAATTTATTTTTGGCAATTTTGGTTTAAAGTACTTATTATTGCCTACATTTTCAAAACTTTTTCCATGTATGATGCTTGATGGTAAAAACTTTGACTTTTATCTTACCAGATAGGCTCACCTTTTATTCTGCACCATTAACAGTTATTTTACTGTAACCCTCCATTTCTGAACTGTTTGTCCATCAGTAAACTGAAGTTATCTGGTATATAGTAAATTATTAGCCTTATGACATGGCATAGAGGTACGTTTGTCAGTTATAAATACTTATCCATTTGCAATTTCTTTTTGGTAAATTTTATTGCATTTACTGTTCAATGTCCCACAGAGTCAGCTGCAAGTCTGTAGTTTGATTTCTTGCAGTAGACATGGTCCAGATGACTCCATTGTGTAACTCTTCACAAAGGAAAGAATACCACAACTCAAACTTACATTTCTAATCAGTTGTACATTATACAAATTACTGAGTAATCCTTGGACAAAACTGTCTGACTTGCATGGTCCAGTATTTTAGAATTGTACATGTAATTTCTGGCTTGGGGTTAGTTTTAGCTTCAGGGTAAGAAAAACTGTAGGATCAGCTGAACTTGTATATACATTGGAGAGTTTAATACAGACAAAGCTAAATTAGTTAAAGCTGTTTTGAAATTTCCTTTATTAGGTCCTTGTTCCTAAAGAAGATTGGTACCTGGGGCAAATGGTAGATGTCCAGATCAAAGAAGTAGGAAAACATTTCATGGTAGGAGTACCATTAAATGTCACCAGCTGGATGAAGCAACATTTGCCTTCCCCCTTACCTGTTCCACATGTATCTGGTAACCTGATCGTTAATGATCATCAGGTAAAAACAGCACCAGATATGGACACTGACTATAGGTGTGGAGAGTACATGCAATTGTTGGCTGCAAGATACAGCTACCTTCCAACCATTTGGCTCACGGTTTGTGTTACAGTCTTGGTGCTTAGTGTTGTAGTTAGACTTCATGGTATTTTCTGGTAGGCCTAAAATCCAATTCTAGAAAATGGTTGCATTGGTGATGAGTTCAATAACACCATAGGTGGCTTTAGGCCTTTTAATCAAACATGTTTAATTGAGCTGGTACGAGAATAGTTACATTGACATCTTGGTGAAATGTACCTAGTTTGTAGTAAAAGTTCAAATCTGTTATATAAAAAGAAATATTTATGTAGCTACGACATTGATTAGGCTCCTATTCTGTACTGACATAACCTCTAGCATATCTTCAGGGTTTTTTTTTCAGAATTTCTGTAACTGAAGTCAAGTTCTGATATCTCAGTTATTACATGTTAAATGTATTGATATGCAAGTCACTGGAATTAGTTTAAGTGAGTGTATTAAAATCACCACGTTCATGTTATGATCTTTACATTGGTGTATACAACAGACAAAACACTATTGAAATGTGAAATTTATTGATAATGTAAAGTGAAAAAATGACACAGTGAATCAAAAATCACAGCATATGAGACTGCATAAGTTTAGAAACATCAATAATTTCAGTCAAATTTCCTATTTAGACGTACAATTTGTTATTGCCTTAAGATAAAGGCAACAGAGTCACCTAACATGGTAATTTAGTTTTCTATAAACACTGCTTATTTGGAACATTAAACTTTGATAAACTTTAACAGCAATAGCTATCTGTAAGAAATACAAGATTGTAATAAAGTTCCAATAAAATTAGCATAGTTATATATCTTATGAAAAAGGTCATGTTAATAGAATACAATATTTAATGACCGTGCTCAAGGAAATTCAAATTGTGTACCAGAACATATTTAACTTGAATGTGTATTTACAGAATGAGCAAGGGTTGAGTTTGCTATTGAAATCCCTGTCCTATACATTTGTTTGATACACCAGTCACTGAAACAAACCTGCTATATATATAAAAGCTTCAAAACACTGAATATTTCAAGTTATTTAACTATATAGATACCTCCTAATAATACTCAGAAAATAAGGTTAAAAAGGTCACAATTAAAGATGAAATCTTAGGCTTCTTACGTACATACTGAAAGAAGTGTAAATTTTATACAAAACTCTATGATTGCATGAACCTTAGCTTTGTATGACAACTGTGTTATCAACTTTTGAATAAGGCTGATCAGAATAAGTTGACATATGCTACATTATTAAGTAAATAAACATTCCAGTTTTTCTTGAATCACATGATATAGGCACTGACACTCATCATTGTTACTTGCCTTAAACTGTGTCACTGTTTAAGTGATTAAAAGACAACAAACACACAAAATGCCAACATGTGCCATACAAGATAAATGTAAGTTTAAGTAAACAGATGCAAGAAATGTGTAAGCAGTGGATTTGAGAATTTCTCATACTGTATCTAGATGTCACCACTGACATTAATAATCAGTAACTCTGGATAACAATTACAATTCTATACAGAATAATGTTCCACTAGCAAAAAGTAACATTTTACTTTAAGTAGCATACTGACATTCTTAAAAACAAACAAAATTACACATATGAATATGCAGTTTATTTTAATAACTTTTTTAAAGTGAAATGTTTGACACAGTAGCTTTTAACAATTGTAGCAAATGAATTTAATGTGCAGTTAGCTAACAGAATGTAGAGGTAGTTATATTGTTTAAATCATCTTTTATACAAATCTATACTATCCTTATTTTCCTTGCACTGAAAGTGACATTCTTCATTTAACAGGCACAATTGAAAGTAACTGTTACTATGGTAACATCTTTTAAGTCTATAAGGCTCAACAGTTGTGACTGATATGAGGGAAATGCATCACAAACAGTTTCAGAATTTTTAAGGGAAATTTTGCTAGGAAACTTTGACATTGTTAATAGCATGGATTTCCTATTTCATAAAGTACACTTCTATTCAATTATATATGTAATTACCAGTTTTGCTTTCTTAATTCTGTCCAGCCTGGTTCTTGTGTCTAAAAACATCATGTTCAAAATTTTGTCCATATACACAATAAAACCAACCAAACTGTTCAGAACTGAAATGCTTGTTTTGTGTATATTTTATTAAAATTTGTTAGTTGACAAGTAATTAAGAAAAGTCAAAACTGCTAACAGTAATGAAGTATGCCCCCATAACTAATATTTAAAACTTGTGAACTTATCTTGAAACATGTGTTATTTCTAAAATAATTTCAAAAATTGGTGTCAAAAAATTTAAGTGACTGTACATACGTTATTACAACTTCCAAATTTTGGGCTGACAAAATTGGATCACCTTACACCTGGGATGTTTTTTCTTGCAATACATGTGATATAAACCTTTTTGTTCAATGTATATGGACTGTGAATTTCTAAAACTTTAGCTACCATATGATTACACGCTTTCAAATTATCTAAGAATATTGTAAAAGGTTTTTCTATTTTGTTAATGCCATGTGAAAGGATTATTTTCTAGGGTTCCTCCTTTATTTTGTTAAAGTTTGGCACTTCCTTTCCTTCTTAAAAAATAAATCCTGCAAAATTCCTTTCAGAAAAAGTGGCCTACTGAATTATATTTTTAGGCCTGTTATTCTGTATTGCTCTTAAGCATGGGTAAGGCCTAGTTTCACTGTTTGCATAACAGCTTAGTAAACAACTATATCACACAAATTGGTTTTTATTTTATAAATCCTAAGTTCAACAAACAAGAACACATTCAATGATTATCATGTTTTATGTTTAGTGTTTCAAATATATTCAACTTTCTGAATTATGAACACAAATGTAGAAGTACTTGAAATTATGCCATACCACCATGCCAAAAAGGGTCAAATACTGGCAGCATACTATGCCATATTGTATGATTTAAAATATACATAGAAGTACAAAGTACCAACAAATACACCTTTTATTTGATTGTTGAATAGTTGGACCAAAACATTTAACAGAACAAAGAGAGCAGCTACTACTTGACTAATCTCATTTCTTCTATTCACTTAAACAATGCTCTTTCAGCCATTGTAGTTGTGGTATTACCAACCCTTAAATACAAAAATTATCATATTACAGCCCTGAACTTAGTTATTTTAACAAAATTAACTAAGTTTTCTAGGACCAGAAACACTGCTTACAGAGACTGGGACCTTGGAAAATATTTTCACATTGATGATGATTTAACCAAATTTCCTAAATTCTTCTCTAGAGAAAACTTACCAAATAGATGAATATATAGTAACAGATCTTCTAACATGAATCTAATTTAAAATCATGTAACCTCTATTTTGATTTTCAAATGTAAGTTTTATATTAATCATCTTAATGTTTTGCAACATTTAAGTAGTAGTAAAAACAACTTCTCTACCTACAATCTTCTTAGAGATATTTTATACAGGCATCCAGCTATGAGAAATGAGCAAAACACACACCTCAAAATATGTTATCTAACAGGCCACTACTTTTTTTAAATTGTTACCTTATTTATTCAAATTCACTATTTGTAGTGATTCTTTCTAACATTTAAAATCACCATTTTTGGGACACTAAAATTTCTTAACAAAAAGTCTAACTTAAATATTTTGTGAAATGGTCGTTATTTTCTTTATTATCACATTAATAGAATGATAACACTCAACCTACTTAACACATTACTTACATTTTCATCATTCTGACACTTCTGGAAGAAACATTTAACCGACACTGCTTTCCATGAAAAGGTTATTACAATTAACTTGTGCACTTTCACTCGCATGTAAATAAGGAAGCAATCTGAACCTTCCTAATTACAAACAAAGCTAATCTAATAATGGCTCAGAAGTATGATGCTACAACATATATCAACTAGGAACTCCAGTGCACTGAACAGTTTTGTCTGTTCATTGCAACGTTCTTTAAATTCTTTGTGATTAAAATAATAACAATAAAACATTAACTGTAGCATTTTAAATCAAATTTCATGACACAATTCCAACCAAAACATAAAATACTAGTTGAGTTTCAAAATGTGTTTGTTATTAAAATGATACAAAACAATATTTATGACACTTACACGCTAAATGTAAGTCGTTTCAGAAAGATTCACACATAAAACAAATGCTATCAACAAAGAAAATATGTAATACAGTTAAAATAACACTTTTGTAATCTTGTGTATTCATTTATCATGTTAGATTAGGTAATAAAGTATATGATGTGACCTCTTATTTTTTCAGACCTTAACATGGATTAAACTATGTAAAAAGATGTACATAATCCAGTAGAAACTGAAAGCCTACCTTATGAAGTAACGTCTTGTGTGGTACTTACTAAATATCCACATAACTTAAGACTGATATTAGAAGTATTAACTTACTAAATACCACATAACCTGGGATTGATATTAGAAGTATTAACTTACTAAATATGGTCAAATCAAGCTACTGTTTAGTATAGCACTGACATCAAGCTTAAAATCATGTTTACAGTGAAATACCAGTTCAAATTAAACCAAATTCAGGTGAATGAAGCCACAAGACAGAAGATAATGAGAACTAGTACTGGAAAAAGAACATTTTAAGACAGTCAAATCATGAATAAGTTTTAACATTTTTCTTCAATGAGTAACATTGACAACTAAGAGTCAAAAAAGTATACAAAGGAGTAAACTTTTGAAAGTTATTAAAAACTAACAATCTGCCTGTCAATTCAATTCATTCCACCTTAAATGTGACCTAAAACACAGTTGAATCACCAAGTTACCAATAAAAACTTAAGATTTGTGTATAAAACTATTTAAATTTACCACACTTCAGAAATTATGAAAAATAATCGTGGTCAAAAAGCAGTGATAGAGAAATGGTATTTCAAAAGACTGCAACAGAAAACTATGTACCATAAAATATTAGTCTGAATATCTGTTGTCTCAGTTGAATGTGTGTCGTTGGTTTTGGACTTTCCATACAGTTCAAATGATATTTCACCTCTGAATAACCATTAGGTAACCTCACTTTCTTAAACTTATCCTAAACATACCATAATATTTTAAAATGTGTATAATTAAAAAAGTAGCTAGACTCTCAGAGTTACAAGATAAGCTGTTAAATGGTGCCATTCAAAATGCAAAAACATACAGTAACATCAAGAAATAAGGTACTTTCAACATCGTGGTAAAAATGTTTTTGAGAGAATATTGCATATACATTAATCCTGCACATAGTTTCACCTGTTAAATGTTATTCACTATTATACACTTTTTCTTTAGTTAGAACAACAATTGTTTTTCCCCATAAAGTATCTGTTTTACTGAAAGCAAGTTAGCTGAACTCGTGAAAGCTTTAGCTATTATTAACAAGACCTTTTCATTACAATCACATAAAAGAGGAAGGAATTTCTTATCTGTTAATTCTATGTAAATTTTATCAGAAATGTTAACTTGAGAATCACTATGGAAAAAGAAATCAAGACAGCAAGATTTAAGGTTTAAGAGCAAATATTCTATCACTGAGTGAATTTAAACTAGAATTTGTAAATACAACAATTTCAGAGTCGGGGATCACTTGGCATAGTTATCATGAGAGAGCCAACATTCTTACAAGATCTCTTTTCTGAGAAGCTTCCTCTGCTGGCAGTCTCAGGTAACAGTTTATTTTCTGGAATAAGTCTTGTTTATGAACTCATCAATGTGATGACTGAGGATCACACTGCAACAACCTCACTATTGATGGGTCACTTCTAGCTCCCTCAATAAATTCATCTAGTGACAACTTGCCATCCATGTTTTTATCCATCTGACGAAATATCTTATCCGTTCGTTTCTCAGGTGTTGATTCATCTTCTGGCATCTTCATCACAGAACCAACCATTTTGTAAATGGCCTATTAAAAATCAAAGCTAAGTAAAAATTACTTCTTAACACATTTGCTAAGACCAGCCTGAAGCAAACATTTAAATATAGCACAAGTCTCTGTGATAAAAATTTGGTTTTAAAAGGTTTATACTAACCTACTTGTCTCTGTATCAACAACTTTTCCTTTAAAAAAAAAAACTATTACTAACTTATTGGTATCTGTGCTATTCTATTTCATATCTTCTATTATTTAGTGTTACCCAGGTGAAGCCAATAGGATATTGGAATCCTTTTTCATTGAAATGAAAAAGCACATTGAATACAAAATCACATTTCCAAAAAAACAATAATAATAAAAATATAACATTAAACTCAAACCCTTCCCTCATAAATCTTTAATGGAAAACATGACTTTAATAAGCTAAGTTTTGGCACATTCTTATGCCAATCACCAATGCACTAAAACCATATGCATGAATCATTTTTGGAATCTGGACAATGTGTTTGAACCCTTTTCCTTTGCTCTTCCTTTTTTTTTTTGGTTCTTGTAGCAATCCATTGGACATTTTCTTATATTTTTTATTAATTCCTTTCTTTACCATCAAGGTACGAATGTTACTACAATTTGAATTTGCTTTTTTGACAAACTTTCATAAAATCCTCAGCTATCTTTTCTTTGAATGTTCTTTTAGTAATAGCTTTCTTGGCTTTAGATTTGTACACAGCAAATGCAATGAGAAGCAGAATTTCCTAAATTCCAATGTTACCCTCTTTGAAGAGTCAATGCATAGGATGACATCTGGTCTGATATCCATACCAGTCTTTATTATATGCTATGACTGCTCTTGATTGCTTCTTGCTTTGGTATCTATCTCACTACCTTGATGGCTGACTCACTTGGCCTGTAAATGGTGCACTGATATTAATTTTCAGTCTGTGTATAATTACTTAAGCTTTGGGTTTATTTTTCATAAACTTCTACCATATGTGGGGTATGCCTTGTTGATTACATCATGCATCTCTCCATTTTAGTAGTACCCTTCCATTCTAATCCTTCTTTCATTGGTGCACTTTGGGAAAGTTATTTTTATTTGCACTCACTGTTACTACTATGTGGGTCTTCCTCATGAAAGCTAGACCTGCTCATAGCTTGTATAAAAGTTTATATACTGGATCCACTTCTCTTTTAATACTCCTTCTGACAATTCTTCTGTACCTTTGAGCAAGCCCACCTTCTACTACTCCAGTTTCAAATTTCTCAGAATATATTTTGATTGCCTACATATAAGCTTCTGATGCACAAAGTGTGAAAAGCTTTATTCCATATTTGTGGACACTTGGCTAGAAGGTACTGCCTGGACACTACTTGTGCTCTCCATAAAACTTCAGTTTTCATACTTATCTTATCTGTACTAAGAATCATTTCTTGGAATATTTTCTCTGCACTATATCCCAGACTGATTGAATTGCTTCATTATTTAGTATATGAAAAGGTCTGAGCTGAAGTTCTGGAAGCTACACTATTTCCTAGAGTTCATTAATGACCAACAGGGCTGTGTTTCTTCCATTCTCACTGGTTCCATCAAAGTGCATAATTCAAGAAATTTATTGATTTCACCAATGCCAGTAAATTTCCAAGCTTTTGATTCTCTGTTCATATCTGTAACATTCAAAGCCTATTTGTTTCATCAATAAACAATAAATATGTATCAAAAGTACTTACAGCTTCTGGTATGTCTTTCAAGTCTTTCCTTTCCAGTAAAGGGAAATTCTTGCTGCATTAAGAAACAACCATCTCATTCCCACTTCCAACATGCTTCCCTCTTCCCTCATCATCTTCCACATTCATGACTTCTATGTCACATACAAAATCATCCAATATTTTTGTTTCATCAAAGTCACCATCTAAGTATTCATCCTTACCAAGAAGTTTCCAGTACAGATGAACTTTACATGATTGGTACAGTCACGACTTGTGTTTTCAAGTCATCTTTTTTGGCCATTTTTCCTTTCCACAATTGCTTATCAAAATTATTGCCTCACAAGTGATGTATAATGTCTAATTTTTAGTTTTCATATGTCACAGGTATCTCAGAGTTCTGTGCCATTTTGTCAGTTGTTTAATTGCCAGCTTTACCATAAACATTGCATATATTTTACTAACAAAATTCCTTTGGCCTGAGTGAAAATTTTGGGTCAACCCACCTTAGTAGTGAATTGTTAAATTTTGTTCACACACACACACACACACACACACACACACACACACTTGGAATTCTTTCCTTAAAAAGGTTGTTCAAATTTTGATCGCAGAATCTCAAGTAAGAGATAACATAACTTAGAAGTAAAAGAATTAGTCTAAATAAAGAAGTTATAGCACCAACCCCAATAGCAGTGAAAAACATTCTGAGGTTAATAGCAATAGTCTAAGCAGGGGTTTACAGCACCAACTTTGATAGCATCAATACTGTAACTCAAGCTCACTGGTGGGTCAATACTATCATCACACCTACTGTGGTGAAATCTGAGAGGTCAATACTAACATCAGACCTACTGTAGTGAAATCTGTGAGAAGTCAATACTATCATCAGACATACTCCAGTGAAGAGGGTGGGGGTGGGTCAATACTATCAAACATACTCCAGTAAAGAGGATGGGGTGGGTCAATACTATCATCAGACCTACTATAACATGATGACAAAAAAATCAACTACTTCTTACTGGTTGTCAAGACAAACTGTTCTAATAATTTTTAAACTGTTTGTAAAAAATAGTTTTATGATTACCAGCTTCACTAGTTGTACTTTATACATGCAGTTTCTTAACAAGTGAATATTTTTGTCCCATCCATGGGTTACACTCTAGTGCTTGTTTTGAACATGCCATAAAATTCATAATGAAACAACAAATTAATTTATCTACACATGTAGAGAACCCAGTACTTACAGATGAACTTATCAGATTAGTTTGTTATATCATCTTAAAATAATTCAAACTAGTTTTGATTGAGAGGTTATGAAATAAGTTTAATGCACTGAAGTAATTCTATTACAGTTACCAAGTCTTTCATTCTTTGACAGATTATCATGATTCATCTTAATACCAGATGTACTGGTTTTTATTCTTTTAAAAACTGCTAAGATATAAATCCTCTCTGCAATTGTACTTGCTTCTGTTTTTCATAAAGTATAATTTTGTTTATGTAACAAATAATAAAATGAATTAATGACTTTTGAATAACTAATTCTAAAGAGTGATCCAAAAACTAAAACTTAACTGGAAGAATAAAAATACTGTGTACTGAATAAATCCATATCTATAAAACATTCTTCGATTTTTCTAAAAATAAGAAAAGAAAAAACACGAACACTTACCATCCAGTTCTATGCACAACAACTAGTCAAAAATGACAAAAAACATTTATTACGATTCAATCCTTAGCACTAATGTTATGAAGACAGTACACTGTCTGACAAGAATCATTTTATCAGTTACATGTTAACTATAAAATCCCATATGAAAGTAATTTCTTACCGTTACAATTTCCAACATTTCCTGTCGGGAAATATAACCATTTCTATCAAGATCGTACATGCTAAATGCCCATTTGAGCTTCTGTTCCAACTTTCCTCGAGATGTGACGCTGAGAGCACACAGAAATTCTCTAAAGTCTATTGTTCCATCACCATTAGCATCAAAAGTGCGAAATACATGCTCTGCAAATTTAGACGCATCTCCATATGGGAAAAAGTTTCCATAAATTTTCTTAAATTCTTCTATTGAGAGGTTCCCACTAGGACAGTCTTTTAAGAACCCTTTATACCATTCCTGGATTTCTGTATCAGTAAATTCAGTGTTCTGTCGAAGGTCTTCAAGAACCTCTGGTTTCAACTTACTGTTTTGTTTTCCCATTTTAATCTAGCAGATTCAGATCTTCATGAAATTACTGTTGGATCAAATTATGCACAGCTGTAGTCTTGCAATTTTCTGAAAAAATGCAGTTACTGTCAAATTGTTTTAAACATTTCTTATACCAGTGATCTAACTACTTACAAGTTTAAAATTTCTCATACTGATTTATTACAAATTGCAAGTAAAGATATGGAATGAGTGAAAATTAAGAATGCATCCATACATTATTGTATTTATGATTTGTTCATTTTTTTAACACTGTTTAACATGGGCTTAATCACATATCCAATTTCACATTATCAGCTTATAATGCAGCACAGATGAATAAATGGGCAGCTATAGAACTCTTCCAAAATTATTTTGTGTAAATTAGTTTTAATCCAGGTAATTCTGTGGCCACATAGATCTACAGTTTATAACTAAATGTAAAGTGGAACAATTTGTGCAATGTATTTTTATTTATTAAAATTTATGACTATAATTATGACCACCATTACAAGTTGGAATAAACTTTACCCAGCAATTGTTTTAGCTACTCAACTATGTTTAATAAGTGTTTAAATTTTATCAGACACAATTACATGTGCTCAAAATCCTTCCTAGCAGAAAATAATAATTTTGGTTTTGTAATGGCATTACTACTTAAATCTTAACATATAAAATAAAAATATAAAGAATGACCAATTTTAACTAACAAAGACACTAATGCAAAATAATTATTGTGCTGGCTTATAGACAAACTTCAATTGGGTTCTCATTACAACAACATAGTTAAGCCTCTTCACACATGCTTGTTCTCGTCTCACAAATAAGTAATGACATAACTCCATTTCTACCAAAGCAACATACAACACTAATAACATCAGGTGAAGCAGAAAACAGTCTTTTCAAAATAACTACATTATGGACTGCAGTAGGTTTTGTGGAAACAGAATATTAAAACATGGAACAAACTCACAAAAAAAAACAAACTAAAGTTATTTGTTGACTGAAAGCTTCAACTAGACTTATGTTGGTTTATGCTTTTATCATTAATTTGATATATATCAGTTCTTTTAAAATACATCTTTTTTTGCTTTTAATGTCTTTTTCAACCCTTTGAGTGAACCCATCACTGTATGGTAACCACAATGCAGTTTAAATTTCCCATTATAAATGCAAATTAATGCACAAAATCACTAGAGAAAACCTTATATGCACAAATGACCACTGCAGCCATTGATCCATATCCACCATGGTATAATCTAAGAACACTGAAAGATTTAAATCTTAAATTATATTCCAGCAACCTCAATTTCAATTTTTTCTATTATGTCAGTTAAAAAAATCAACTTGCTTCTTACAAATAAGAAAACTACAGAATACAGCATATTTAGGGGAAAAATTAAATATATTGTTTTGTTTTTTCAGAAAATTTGTAAACTATGATATAGTGCATGAACTGAAATTTTATCATTTGTATGGCCTTCAGTAAAACAAATTTTATTCAAGGTTATAAATACAACATTTCTTACATAAACCTAAGCTTGTTTTGTTTGTTTTTTTGAATTTCACGCAATGCTACTCGAGGGCAATCTGTGCTAGCCATCCCTAATTTAGCAGTATAAAACTAGTTATCACTACCCACCACCAACTTATGGGTTACTTTTACCAATGAATAGTGGGATTCACTGTCACAATATAATGTCCCCACGGCTGAAAGGGCGAGCATGTTTGGTGCGATGGGGATTTGAACCCATGACCCTCAGATTATGAGTCAAACGCCTTAACCCACCTGGCCATGCCAGGCCTAAACCCTAGTTACATAATAAGTCGACTTGTGTAACAACCATTTTCTATAAAATGAGGTTTTTTTTCCAGTTTTTTAGAATGTGTGCGTGTGAGTGCGTATGTATGTATTATTTGTAGTTATAGAAACAACATGCACGTACAAAAAATAAATTTTATTTTGGATTAGACATGTTCATGTAGTTAATTAGTAACAAGTTTCTTAATACAAAAAAAATTACAAGCATGAATGTACCCACATAAGACTCAATAAAATGAGATTCAAAAACAATTATACCACTTGTACAGTCAAAACCATTCACAAGCTTCAAAGCTGAAAAAACATAATGAAACAATACTAATACTGTCACACAACAGTCATATTGAAAAGTAAAGTTTGTTTGGATTTAGTTGGAACTGTAAACCACTGTAGATGTTATATGTCAATATATAATTTTAATAGTATCATGATATTTTACTAATGAATTCCAGTCTCATCTATGAATACAAAATCATACAATATAAGAACTACTTCAAACTCTGTACTTTACCTAAATATCCATTAAACTATTTCCCTTTCTGTCTGTTAAAGATAAACTTAACCAATTATAAGGTCTAAAACCTACAGATAATTTTATAGAAAGTTATGAAAGAGTAAGATGAAAATATAGTACAAAAACGTTATAATCAGTAGATTAAATAATAGCTTATAATAGGTAATAGTTTTATCAAGGTTGGTTAACCTAGCTAAAACTTTATACCATCTATAATGGAGTATTATTTATTACTAATACAATTTTATAGATAAAGCTTGTTTTTCAATGTTATTTTTAGAAAGCATATTTTTTGTAATGAATAATAATAAAAAAAAATAATCTGGGATACTTTGCACATTCTTGGCACCTAATTTAGGTAAAGTAGCTTTAACAGACAAATTTACATTTTTTTATTTTCAAAAACATTATGCATATGATTATTATTGTTATTATGACAGTGGCATTACATTAAGAAAGTGTAAAAATTACTATAAAGAAAACTAAACAGCCCAAACGTAGCTAAAAAAATAAACAAAATAAATCCACACCAAGATAAAATATGCAAAACCAGGCTTATAATAAACAATTACAAAAAAAACTAGATTAGAAAATATATATTCACTATATGAATACTCAACATTATAGTGTTGTATCAACTAAAAGTTGAATGTGTATAAAAACATAACACTTGATAAGCTCATGAAACACAAAGATGTTAAATATGGAGGTCAGTAACTTCAGTATCAGCTCAAAACCAGTTTAATATTTAAGTGACTAACTGGCACATGATGTATTAACTCTAGAACAACATGATTATATTTCTTAAATTCTGATCCTTCTATTGATTCAGCCAATTCCTTAAGTTCAAGTTCTTCCAAAAAGTCCAAAGCTATATTAATCACAGGCATAAAATCAACTCATTAGGCAGTACTTATCTTGTAAAATTTTATCTAATTACTATTATTATTGTAACACTTATATTTTTAGTTGTCTAGTATTATTGTATTGGTCTATAAAACTGTACAAGTATAATTTGTTGTTAACTTTATATACAGAATTTCCTTTTTCTTGCAATCTCTCAAATAAAACATTAAAAACAGTGACTAAATGTACTGAAAACTAGATATAATGCTAACTTTCATTCTAAAACTTTGGCTGCTGCTTCTAATTACTACATTAAAGAAATCCAAAACTGTTGATTCAAGTGTCAAGACATGCAGTTATGAGATTAAATTAATACTTTGCAGTTCCATTTTTTTAATGTACAAATACTAGTGTAACACCTACCAGTTACTAATAAACTTAAGTATTTCTCTGGTTTAAGACCTACAAGATATAACTACATGCAGGTAAATACTTAGTACAAAAATAATTATTTTATTCAACAGATGTCACATTAAGTTGCACTATTTCTCAAATGTCAGTAAATAATTAGTTTTTCTCCAATATCTGCTCTTTGTTACTTATATTTAGCAGATTTTGTTTTTACTGGTTACAGTAAAAAAATTAAAGGCTAAAACAAGTGCCAGTTATATTGTAAGTTTTGTAAAAGCCAGTCATACAAAAAACAGTTCTAGTTGGTTATAATAGTTAATTCTAACATAAGTATGTTGTTCCTAACTAATTTCTTTGTTTTTCACCACTAACACTCAAAAACCTTGCCAACTTGGGATCTTCTGTACAACCATTCAGAAACTCTTCTAACGATAAATGGTTGTCATGATTACAGTCCATCTTTTCAAATATTAAGGCTGTTCTTTCTTGGGGAGTATCCACTGGCATATCTTCGAAACATTGACCTAGCATCTCATACAGTGCCTAATAAACAAGAGTCAACCTGTGTTTAAATTCCATGGGATATTCTATCAAATAATGTATTAGATTAGAATGTATTAAAACAGAATCTATATACATTCTTAGTTTAAACAGTTACTGTTAATAACAGTCTGCTGTATAGTGTTAACTCAGTTTTCTAACAAACCTTATAATACATCTAATGTATTAAAGTGGAATAAGTCATTGTACATCTGTAGGTCTTACAAGCCATGGTTAATTTCCATACAGACACATAAATAATACTGTCATTACAAACTGAACTTAAATTCATGCTCAAAGTCAAAACTTATTTCAGAAAAGGTTATCAATTTGTCATTGTTCTATAGAAAAAATGTAAATCTTTCTACAGTTTTAATTTCTTAGGAAAGTGGCTGTTTCTTTAAAAATTCAAGTGTCTAGAAAGCCTTACAGTCTTGAAATGAACCTGATAAATATCAGCCACCACTTCTTACCCTAAAGTGTTTAAAATTGAAGTTTTAAATTAACAGATACAATTTCTCATCAGCTTCCAAAATCTAGAAACAAACCTGAATGATTTTAGTCATCTCTTCCTTCTCAATAAACCCATCTCCATTGATATCATATATTTTAAAAGCCCATTTAAGCTTCTCTTTTGAGGACCATCCTGAAGTAATGCCTACTGCTAAGAGAAACTCCTTGAAGTCAATGTAGTCATTTTTGTCCACATCAAATGTACGAAATACATTTTCACAAAACTTTTCTGGGTTTCCAGAATTGAAGAACATTCTATACATTTCCACAAATTTCTCCTTTGATATTTTTCTATCTGGGCAGTCTTGCTAATATAGAAAACATACAAGATTTCAAGCAAAATGAGGAGCTTAACAAGGTCAACCAATCAAAATATGACAAAACAACTATTACACAATTACTAGATTCAAGTTTGAGAGAAATTGTATTCAGGTGACAGTTTTAGGCCTGTCAAATAAATGTGACTGACATTCTTTCTGTAAATGATTTGTAAAAGTTTTGTATGATGTCTTAAGAAACACTTATAAATATATTCCAATCAAGTTTAATGGTGATTCCACTGTAGGTAAAATATCAATAAAGTATTCATTCCTTTTATAAACTTAATATTTGCTTTTTTAAAAGTGAAGTTTAAATCCTTAAATATACCAAATATAAATACACAATTCTTTGGTGTGCTTTTGTCATTCACATAATTTCAGTTGTAGCTAAAAGCTTAACACAATATTTCTCTTAAACTAGATCTCAATGGGTTTGTCCACAACTATAACTTTCTCAGACTTAACAAAATGAAAAATATACTTGATGCTGCTAGTCTGAAATATGCAATGAATTAACGAGAGACAATGAGACAAAAGTATTTTCAGTTAAACATGATTTCCAATGAAACTGTTAAGCCTTTTGAAACTTCATATTCACTTATGCATATTTTATCCAAATATTCGTACTTTCAAAGCAAAATTCTTGTTACAGGCATTACTACAACAACCACATCTTACCTAGGTATCTTTGACCTGCTGCATATAGTGTAACAGATGATTCCATACATTGTTTATATCTTTCTTTAGGAGTAACAAAGTGTTATATATTTAAATGCATTCTACACAGTGTCCTAAAATCTTGGATCTATAAAGGAATGCAACTTCAGGGACAAATCAAGCAAGTGCAACAGATAATTAATTCACAACAATTCATAAATAAGATACAAGCTTGAAAGATGTTGAGTTGGACTCACCCAAGTTAAATCAACAGTTACAAACTTAATTTCAGATTTATCAGTGAAATTAAACACCATGGATTTTTCTGCAAGTTTTTCAAAAAATAAAAATAATGGATACAATTAAATTATAAATGCCATTTTTCTCACAAGTATGAGGTCTCAAGCAGTCACTTATTTTGCTTGTTTCAAAGAATAGTATTGTCTAAGCCTTATCTCTTTGAAAGTAAGACACTTGGAACACTATGTACAAATGCCCTTGTGCTGTTAGAATTATAAAGTTAATTATTCTAATGATAAAAATCAGATAAAGCACACAAGTACATCCTAACACAATGATACATCAAAGATACGAAACTCACCTTAAAACCCTCATACAATTCTTTAATTGTCTTCTCATTATACCTGGTGTTTTTTTAAGAAACTCCAAGTCTTCATTTGTTATATCACTGTTCTTGCTAGCAGAACAACCCATGATTCTAATGTCTTATCTACACAGAGAATACAGGGTTTAATCTACTCACACACTTTCATATTTAAAATTATAAAACTTTCCATTCCAAAACAAAACTATTCCAAATAAGTAATGTTACAGTTTTTGCTTTTCCTAGTTAATTAGGTACAAACAGATTTGTTCATCATTACAAGATTCTATGCAGATCTCTACTCTTGGTTTTTAACAACCAAGTTTTCTCTTTGTGCATTTGAAACTTAAAATTCAATCAATTCACCACTATTCTTGCTACTGATTATGGGCTTAGAAGTTTCACAGAATTTCATAACATTTCCAAAACTTTAACCTCTACAATCTTTGTGTTATAGTTTAGAATACTGTAGGATTTGTATTTCAATTTTAAAAAATAAATTTATTCCGAACTTCAGTTAAGCCAGGTTTAGACAAATAAATACATTAACTTCAAATTATCTCACAGGTGTTTATTTAAAAAAGGGCTAATAGTAGCAGTCTTGTATTTTCTTAAATTTCTGGTACAATACACTCTGTAGACAACCTGATAACACTCCACTTACAGTTGCTAATGATTTATATCTGAAGTTCACACA
Source organism: Tachypleus tridentatus (assembly GCF_004210375.1). Taxonomy (NCBI): domain Eukaryota; kingdom Metazoa; phylum Arthropoda; class Merostomata; order Xiphosura; family Limulidae; genus Tachypleus; species Tachypleus tridentatus. The sequence goes on from NC_134837.1 coordinate 196,859,805, forward strand.
ACAAAACCATAATCCACATTAAGTTACACACTGACTTCTCACTCTAGTCTTGTTTCTAAAACGTACTACAGTATGCTATATGACAGTGATGGGTTAATTGACAATGTAGATTTCTTATTTTTACTGAGAACATCTTGAAATAAGCAGTACAATCTGTTACACATTATGTATGCTACTACTACTAATAATACAGTAGAAGTATTAACATCCATTTAAAACGTTTGGTTAAACGTGAAAAACTTCTTGGAATACCACGTAACAAATGAGCAACGAATACTGTTGGATGATATTTTTGTTCTACGTTACAAGCTGTAATGTATCCAACAATAGAAATGTAGTGTTTTGTGAACTTAGTTAATTCATTTTACCAACCAATATAGAAATTATTCTAAGTTCGTCATTTTACAGTTCATAAAGACTATTCATCTGTGTTGAGAATAGTAACTTTTAAATTAGCATTAACTAATATTAATCATTAATATGTACTTAAACTATAACGTAAATAGTTAACTTGAAACAGAAAATCAATAGCGCATGCTGTCACCTTACAGTTTTTGTCTGACACAACAAATACAAACCTTCTGAAATGACAATGTTTCTCTCGAGTGTAATGTAAGATTTGTTATTAATTACTAAAATGATAAAGTCACAAAACAATTTAACTCGGTACCTGCTCCCTGTAGAACCACGTACTCGTAATTGCTTAAACTGCCACCGCCCGTATTCGAAGCGATTACCCTGACCCCTGATGATTAAAACATGAACCATAAAAATACTTGATCTCTGGGCATTTAATTTGATGGCACCTCCAAGAAAAAATGCATTGTTAATGTAACTTTCTCACACAACGATAAAATAATTTTTATCTCAAAGTTTTGTGTTTGTATATATTGCAAAACTATGAAGGTCATTTGCCACTGTCCAAACCCAAATATCCACAACTGGACCACCTACAGACGTAATAAAAGCAACGTTTCAATACATATACATTTTTAAATCGGAGTAGCTCTCATTAATTTCGCTTTACACTAAATAGTATTACCATAAAAAATTAACATATTTTACTTCAACGGTTTTTACTTAAAGAATCTTGAAAACAAGTAAAAAATATAAGAAACGGACGTAACTCGAAAAGTCGAGATAAACTGTTGCTGCCATAGGTTGTTACTCGTAAAGAAACTTCAGGTACCACAGATAAGCAGAAAAAACGTTCAAATAAGAATTGCAATCATGTTTTTTTTGCATAACTTCACAAATTCACCCTAGAAGAAAGAACACGGCCAATCCACAAAAGTAGTTAAGTGTACATTGAGTGCCATGTTCCTAACTTGGTAATATAAGCGTTGATTTAATAAACCGAGTTTTCACACATTTCAAATGTGTGTAGCCTCACTTTTTACCCTTTGCCCGACCTATAAACTGATTTAATAACGTTACTCTTGGCCAATTATGACTTAAGATATATATTTTAGTAGCGTTGGTTTTTAAGTACATATACAAAAGAAAAAATAATGTTTTACTACTACTGTCGATTTGAAGAGAAAAAAGTATTCGAAATACGACTTTCAATTTTTAAGAATAATTAGAATAAATTAACTTCTCCCAATACGCAGGAAACATTAGAAATCATTGCACCGTTTGGACAACTGCTTTTCACAAAAATACACTACAACTACTATTCACTACTCCTTCGACCCATCCTACGCTACCACAATACTGTTACCATGCCAACAAAGGTGTTAAACCATAACTTTTCCACAATACGAATAGCGTAGACGTGAAATAAACCAACGACTGCACTCTACGTCTCACGTACACAGTTAAAAGTCAAAAATTATTATTCAAAGTAGAATATTGTTGTATGGCACCGAAGTCATCAATGCAGTGTACTCTACTTGTGTGCGCGCGAGCGCTTTCAACATTATAATGTTATTTGAATTAAAAATTTAAAAAATGAAATATTCGTACTTATCAAAATAGAAACTAAGAAACATAAGCAGGAATACACACACATACTGAATCATATTTATTGTTGTGTGAAAACTGTATTTACTTCTGTGTACATAATGATGTGTGCCTCATTGTGGTATCGTTAAAAACCCAAATGTTTTCGCAAAGTAGAAGAATGATACGTCACAGTACTTATTTGAAAACAAAGAGTTAACAGATTTTTATAAATATACCGTTTTGAAATTTACTATTCAAACGCATAAAGCCGATGAACTACTGGAAGTAATTAATCCTTATTTAGAATATGTATACGAAATTTTTATTTGATTGACAATTTCATACTACTTTTAATCCCTTGAAAAACTGTTCCCCACCGAAAAATTTATATAGACGTTTATGTCAAAAGGCTAATCTTTGTTTACCTTAGTAAACCGACACTATGCGGTTTTATATTTTCCTGCGAAAATCTTTTTAAAAGTTGATATTTTGATAGGTCGATATACACACAAAGAATCCTTCTGAACACAATCACAGATCAAAAATAAACACAATCAATTAGTTTAATTTCAAAAATCAGTTACATATACTTTAAATCATCATTGCATAAATTATTGAAATATTCCCGGGTATTAACCCGATGAATGGATTAACACTCAGTAACTGGATATATTACAAAGATCGATAAATTAAAGAATTTGAAGTAAGACCGTAGGATTTAAAAATAACGAGAAATATAACTTCATTCAGAAAAAATCAACTGATATTCGTATGAAATAGACATCAAGCCAAATATTGCTACAACTTTACTTCTACATAAAATTCTTAATATATATTTCTAAACGCGACCTACAAATACATAGTTGAGTATATAAATGATTAACTTACCGTTGCAATGACGCTTTATTAATCACATCAAGACAACGAAGTATCCAACTTTTATCTCTGTCTTCATCGTTTCCTCTTTCTTTTCGACTATTCTCATAAAAACCAGTAATTTTTCGGGCAGTTATTGTGATGAAACATTAGCATAACACAAAGCATTTGAGCACTTTACTCTTAAAGTGTTCCAAGTACAGTATTACAGGAGGATGGACTAATGTCAATTTAATGACTGCGGTCGAATACAGTTATGGATCTGTAACAAAGGTGTCGGTTACTTAAAACCTGTGGCCTTTAGCCAGAACACAATTAACTGGTAAACTTTGGACGTAATCAACTTAGAGATGAAAGTAGTTCACTGGTTCGTCTTAATTACCACTACCAAACTATTTTTGTTACAAAAATAACGTAAACAGACAACGTATACACCAAACCTTCTTTACAAACATCTAAAGTGAGGAATGTGATTTGTGTCGAAATGATATTAACGTTGAAACGTTCGAGTTCCGGCAGATTTAAACGTCATAACCTGATGAGATCAAACAGGTGGATAAAGTTAGGTTAATGTTACAGGTTGAAAATAAGACATTTAAAAAAAAAGGTCCTTCTGAATTTAATGACAATTTTTAATTGTCTAAACGATAGACAATTAAAGTTTCTGAAATGTGTAAGTTAAACTCACCTTAAACCTACCATGAGCAACATCTTGTCAAAATTAGTGTTATAATTTTGTAAAATCAAATTTAAGTCATATTTTAACAAATACTGCATATATAAAAACGGTGTACCCACATCATTAATTCGATAATAAAGTTAAAATTGGACACCACTGACCAATAAAATATACATTATTTTCTGTCAATAATTTACTTGTTTCAGATAAATTCCGCACCGAGGCAAATCTTCGTAGGACTTCCTAATTTGGAAATGCCTGACTGTGGCGAAGGCTGCTAGTCAACACCACCTACCAACAATTCTGGAACTACTCTTTACCAACGAAAATTGGGATTGAATCTCAAACTATAACTCTGAAAGGTGTAAGTTCGTTCGAAACCCGCAGCTTACTGATTACGAATAGAGCGTTATAACCAACAGACCATGTTTGGCGTACATTTCGAATAAGCAACTTATGTAATGTTGAGTAATGAGGTAAAATCAAAACTTCTACGCCTTTTTACATTTTAAAGAAATTCGGGTACTGTTGAAAACGTTCATTTACTTTCGTGTAAAACTCCAATCGGTCTGTTGAGATCACGAAACTTAAAATTTAACAGCAGTTTTTCTTCCTCCTTTATAAATGGTCTTTTTTTTTTCAATTCACGGTAAAAATACTCTTGTATAAACGATCAAACGAAAACATAAAATGGCGTTTTCTGTTAAATTTTCAAAACTCCCATGTACCAAAAGCACGCATTAATGACGATATACTGTTACACAAGCGGCAAAGAGTCCACATCGATTTAATATAAATCAATAAGTCGGATCGCATCCAAGAATTAAATTTAAAAAAACAAAACAAACAAGGACATTGTAACTATCATAATGTACTTAGAAGCTAGGAGATTCCCTTTATTTGTCCAGCTACACTGTTCATATTTTTGTGCTCCATATTCAAAGAAACTTTTTCCTCTGATTCTGTGCTAAAGCGTTTTTGTTTATTTGATTTTGTTCTTGCGAAAAGCTACACAATGGGCTATTTATGCTCTCTCCGCCGCGGGGAATCTAACCCTGAATCTTAGTGTTGTAAATCAGTGAACGCCGCTGGACTAAGTGCTAAAGTATCTCACTTCTTGTACGTCCATAGAAAAAGGTATGAATTTTATTTAATAAATACATAAAGTGGTCCATAAAATTAGTAATTTCTGTTTTAAAAGAGATGGTTTACAAACAACGTCAATTTTAACATAGAAAATTCAAATTTAAAAGTTGTGAATTACATCTAGGAAAATATTTTCAAAATAAAATTTCTAACAAAGTCAACAGCAGCTGGTTGATTGAAAAAACCTGAATTTCTGACGTTTTGTAGGTTAGAGTTGGTTTTCCACTACTAAAGAGCTCTCGCAACTCAGAAACCCTAATTTAACACTAACTGAAGTCTCTACTTTATAACTGAAAATTTGATCTTGATTTAGTGGAAGTATCAAAGTTCTACATATCACCATCAGAGGGGGCACTTACAATGAAATCAATATTACATTCTGTAAGGTATATATACACTGTGTCGGGTAAGTTCAAGGACTTACAACTCTAACATCCGGGGTGTGGAGAGCGCAGATAGTTCATTGTGTAACTATGTGACAAAAAACGTTTGTGCACTAATAAATACATAAGATATTTCACCTAATTTCTGCAAAAAGAAAAATGGTATTAAGGTCGTGGGAAAAATATGAAATTGTTTGTTCGTTTGTTTCAGCGCAAAGCCACACACACTCATCGAGCTATCCACATCCGGTCAACCACTTCGGGGGTATTAAACCCCAGATTTTAAAGTCGCAAGTCCATAAACTTGCCGCTGACTCATCGAGTATAATTTAATTGTTGGAAAACAACGAGACAACAATAAATATAGAAAATATGTCTTTATCTCATGATTCATTGAAAGAATGTACATTAAGAACTTAGTTAAAAATAAACTAAATTATGGGTAACTACTCTATGTTAGGGCTAATGAATTTATCTAAACCCTAAAAAAAGTATTATAACAAAATTATTTTGCATAACAAGTAGTTAAGCCAATCACAGATACCGTATTAAGCCTTATAATAGGTTTTGGACTTGTTTTAAACCTAGCAGTACTTTACAGAGACTGTTTAGGGCTAATACACAACTAGGCCAATCACAGGTACCTGTATTAAGCCTGATAACAGGCTCTGGCTTATTTTACATTTAACAGTACTGAGACTGTTTAGAACTAATAAGCAACTGGAGTAATTACAGACGTCTATACCTATGAATACGTTAAACCTAAATAGGCAAAATTTAAATCTAACGTAACAGCACTTTACTGAAATTGTTTAAGGTTTAGCGAAAAAAAAAAAGTGATCGAATTCTTCAGATGCATAAAGTCTTAAACTTAGTACTTATCACAAAGATGAAGACTCGAGTGAATCAATATAAGGATGTAAAAAATGCGTAAAAAGCAGATGAAAATAATAAACAGAAGTAACAAGAACTGGAAAAAGTAATACGAATCTTATAGCGTTGTTTGTTCGTTTATGAATTTTGCGCAAAGTTTCATGAGGGCTATTTGCACTAGCCATCCCTCATTCAGCAGTGTAAGACTGGAGGGAAAACAGTTACTCATCACCATCATCCGCCATCTCTTGGGTTACTATTTTACCAACGAATAGTGGGATTGACTGTCACTTTATAACGCCCCCATGGCTGAAAGGGCGAGCATGTTTGGTGTGACGGGGGTTCGAACCCGAGAACCCTAAGATTATGAGTCGAGCGCCCTAACCACTTGGCCATGCCGAGACCTACTGTGTTGTTTCAATTTCAATTCACTTCTATATTAGGATTTTTATAATGTCTACAGAAAAACTTAAATATTTAGTAAACAAAAAATGCACATAAAGCATTAATATATGTTTAATTTTCAAAAGAAAAATAGTGAACTATTTTAAAATGCTCGAGTTTTGAGTCTCTTAAAAACCATTTCAACTTGCGTGTGATAATGTGTATTGAATTCTTAACTAGAATAAATTACCCAAATTTTAAAAGAACTTGTGAACTGTTATAAATATCCTAAAAAGTATGGAAGCAATACTAATTCTAGTCACTACAAATGATATTAAAAACTTAAAATTTATTTTCATGTCATTCTTCAGATAAAAAAACAATTGATTTTCTAATAAAGCTGCTATACTCGTGGAAGAATATCTGGATAACTTTAATAGAGAAAATGTTTTCGTGTCAACAGGATTATACAACTGGTTAATTAATTAATTAAAGGAGAAAAAACACTGGTGAGAATCATTTACACAATTCAGTCTGAAATGTATTTTAGGCATTTCACTTGTGTTACCGTATGTTTTAATATGAGCAGAATAGTGATTACTTACTCAAATAAGACCAATCACAATCCGTTGAGAAACGTCGATCTCCAATCAGGAATTGTATAATTAAAACCTTCTAGTCTTACTCCTCCCATTCAGTCATTTTCTAAAATAAAACAAAATCAAGCCATAAGTTGAATTATTTCTAAGATTTTACCGACTCAAAGGGGCAGCTGTTTTAACCACTGGCACCAGAATATAGCAGTGTATTGTCTGACTGTTAGTCAGTTAACACTAAAATTACGTCAGAAAAGGGATGCTTAGCGTTGCAACTTGCACTGTCGTAAAATCGGTGAAACGTGCGCATGTCATGAATCACGAGAATAATTATGCACTCTGTAAGCTACAACACAGCGTGACATATAAACTTCAAAAGAAAATATATAACATTTTATTACTCTAAATTTTAGTTTTATTTAAACTTGAAACAGTATATTTTCTGGGGCCCTAACGAAGTACCTCTAGTGTGTGTATGTATATATATACATCTCCAGAGACTTTCGAAAATAATTTGCAGTGATCGCTAAGTTTCCTTTTAGCAGGATATTTCAAAGGAAGCGCAGAAGCAAACTGTAAAATTCGTTATAAACTGTGCGTGCATATGCCAGTGATTTTTCATATATCATACTTGTAGTATCATTAAACAAAAAAGGGGATATTTTCTCTACACATTAGTTTTTAAAGTCAAAAATATAAACGTATATGGAAATTGAGGCTTTTATAAATTTTAAAACGGTGAAAAGAAACTGATGCAGTTTTTCTACCGTTGACTCTTGTTTCTCACCAGTTTCGAGAGTAGGACTAGCTTGCTGGTTCGCCAGTTCGAATATGACAGTAAAGTTATCAAAGTACAAAGTAATAAATACAGATAAACAATCGGCGTTTATAATTAAAAACAACAAAATAAAATAACGTGTTATTAATTCTTACCGTAAAAACCTGGTTATTCAGTGACTAAAATAACACTAGTAACAATTACGTTTTACATGCTTAATCTGGTTCACAACCTAACAGTTGCTGTTAACTGAAACTGGTGATATATAAGTACGTTTAGCATCAATATCATCACTGTCTCTGTTCTATCCCAGTCGGCCTGATGAGCCCTGTCAGGTATCAGATGGAAGGCCTTGTCGACACTGAATATGGAGATATAGCGAAACTGACACTTATTTTTTTGCTTTTACTCACGCGTTACTAGCATTAGTCTGCGACTATTTCAACTAAAATGTGTTTGTTTCAGGTCAAAGTTGCAGAGTACGCTATTTGGGTTGTTGCCTCCAAGTGATCAAACCCTGATTTTAACGTTATAAGCTACCAATCAAACTACAAAACCAACGGGATATCACAATCATATTAAAACCACGTGATCGCGACTTATGTAAATGTTTCATTTCGAGGTCCCTGACACATAATCACAAATTAACAATAGGGGGTTGTAGCAAAGACGCTCCTGAACAAGGATTTACGAATACTTCCCGGAGTCTTAAGATCGCGTATGACGCACGAATACCACGTCAGCAAGCACGTGAAAGGAGTTATCTGTTTGTTGAAACAGAAGGCTGCATAAAATTATTGTTTATAAACAATGGTTTGTTCAAGAATGAGAAAGCATTTTTGTTTACCATTCGGTGCTTATTAATGCTTATTAATGAAAGAAGTGTGGCCTAATTCCCAGTTACCAATCGTACCATTTCGTCAGAATATAATTTAGGCAAACCAAACGTGGAAACAAAATTCGTCAAGGTTGAGGAAAACAGAATATTCACATTTCAAAGCTATTTAGATCCAAAATATAAGTTCAACAGTTTTATATTCCTTCATATAACAAAGTGGAAAAAGTAGGTTTCACAGGCAACAAGTGAAACAAATAAACTGCACACAACTGCTTGGAATTTTGTGAACTTAAAATACAAAACTTATGACATACAAGTACATGTGTAAGTATACAAGAACTCCTAAATTCATTTATTAGTAAGGGAAGACAGAAGACCCAAAAGGCAACTGAACATAAAGTGAGAGATTACATTAGATATCTGAAAAATGAGATCTCAAATTCATGATGACGAGAAACCCACTTGATGTAAAAATGTATCACAAAACAGCTGATATGGGTATTAAAACTTTTATCAAAATAGAGAAAAACGTTTCGACCTTCTTAGGTCATATTCAGGTTAACCTTATATATCTCAAACGGTGCATTAACACTCTCTATAGAGGAATGCAAAGAATAAAAATGACCACCAAATTCAGCTGAAGTTTTTATTACAAAAGTCATCATAAGACTGATATGAAGAGACGTTTCTTGAGTTATACCTACTTGTAACTTTGGCAGGTGACCTTTCAACTTCAGCCTGTAAAACATTTCTGAGGTCAATGACTTTTAATTAATCATGTAAATTAACCTGAAGATGACCTCGGAAGGTCGAAACGTTGTTCTCTATTTTAATAAAAGTTTTAATACCCTTACTAGCCATCTTGAGATACAGATCTCAGAGTTAGTGTAACTATTTCTTTAATGAAGTCAATCATACAACCACAGTTTATGTAAGGTTAGCTATATATATTGTAAGTGTAGTATTTCTACGAACGGGTATCGAAAGCTACCTAAAAGGATTACCTGTCAGTCACTCAGAAGACACTAAAATAACGTCACAAGGGACGTTTAACGTTGCAATTTGTGCTGTAGTAATACCATTGAAACATACAAATACCACGAATATCAGAAGAATCATTCACCCAGGGGCTACGACACAACATTACATATGAACTTTAAAAGCAAGAAACAAAAATATTTGTTACTATTAATTCTGGTTTTATTTATTCGTAAAACGGAACACTTCCGGGGGACCTTCGCTGGTACATCTATTCTATGAGGTCGGAGCAACTTTAAGAACATGCATTCAAGTTACGAGCATTCGCTCCTACAGTATATACGAGTAACGCCTGCAACTTCTCATGTTTTGTAATTAAAAAAAATCACCATAAGCCGGTTAGAGCGAGCAGCTTAAAACACGTGCACAACAAATTTAAATCTACAGTACTTTCCAGATTGTACGCTCAAATAATTTACTTGCAGTTATTTTGTGCTGATGGGGAAGTAACACTATAATAAGGAAACTGGACCACCTGTAAAAAACATAACGCAGTGCGCACCTGACATAATGACCACATTAGCCCCGCACACACGAGAACGAGAGATCGATCGCTATGCAAACACAACGTGAAATGCCAAACACGTGGACGCTTAGTGAGACCCCAGTAACAATGTTTCGTGGTGCTCTCCATGCAGTGTACAGCAAGCATTGTTCTATTGGTACACAAGCAGCGTACGAATAGGTACAGATTTCATCACGTGACTCCAACGGTTATTTGCTAGTAACAAGAACGACATGCCCGTATTACGCGTATTAATGAGCAATTATACCAGCAAACAAATAAGGGAAAGAAGGGTTACTCTGAAAAAAAAGTTACATCGAAGATTTTACGAAGATTTTCGGCTAAACTCACGAGAATCCCAGTCTGTTTATATCAGTTTAAGAACCCACGATTTGATGCAAAGGGGTATACGTACAACGCCAGTGTTCCTCAGGCGGGTTGGAAATAGTAACAAGCACAGAAGTGGTCCAGGCGCTATGTACACCAATTTTCACAAACAATGACTGTTAACGGTGTATATAATTAAACAAGTGAACTGTAATTATTATCATTTCCATTTAAGTTACTTACAAATCATGTTCTTACGATAGGAATTATTTACGCTGAACGTACAATAATGAGATCTAAACTGATCGCCTTCTTGATCTGTTTCTATAGAACAAGCTAGTTAGCACACGTAACACATATACCTTAGTAGTTTCTCTAATCAATATACAATGCGAGTTTTGTTGTAAGTCTATATTCAAAATGAAATAGAATATTGAAATAACTGTAAAAAACGAAGACCAAGCTAATATGTAGTCGTGTATGTTTCACACTAAACTATCTGTTGTATCCAGCGAGGTAAATCGAACCTCGGATTTTAGTGTTGTAAGACCATAAACTTACCGCTGAACCACCGGAGATCTAATGGAAGTTACTTTAAAAACTTAAAAGAAAAACGTCACATGCCTTTATTTAATCCTAATAAACAGTCGTGACAACTATATAAATTCATTTTTTAAAAGCAACTGTTATATATTTGCAGTACTTATAATTATTGATGTATTTAACCTGTAACATTTGTTAGGTAAACGGTCACAAGGCAATAATATTGTAAAAGCATTTAAGTAAAATAACAAAAAAAAGGATACATTTAAAGACAAATCTTGGTAACATGTCATAACACAAGCAGGATATCATTTAAACAAATAAGTGTGATGTCATAATATTTCAAAACAACACTGACTTGTATGGTAGAAGCTACAACACAGACTCCTTACCTGTCTCTCCTTCTCTCTTAATTTACTTTTCCTGTTGATACCGGCGTACACATAGGTGTAAACACGTTTACAACGCTGCACAGAACGGCCATCCACCAATGATCACAGCGCCATCTCACGGGCAGTTCTTTGGTTACCCGTTTCAAACCTTCAAAAGCAGCGCAACTTGAAACAAACGAACGGCACTCCGATTCTGACAACACTTTTTTTATTTGAATATTCGAATACACGTTTATATTCAATTTTACAATGATCAGGTATGGCCTAGTGGTTAGCATGCTGTAGATTAGAAAATACAAGTTTGAAGCACAATATTCGAAGTTATAATTTAGAGGCAGCTGGCTATGCCTGAACCTTGGAATTATTCACATAGCAATCTAGTCCTAATGTAGAATAAGGTGCCAGTCACGTTGAAAAAAAGTTTCACACAATAAGACATCCTTGGGACAACGAATTCTCTTTCCAGTTATTCACCAAGCAGTTTTACTACCTACTAATTTTTCTTTTTCTTTTTTTCTGGGGGGAGGGGAGAATTCACCTTCTAACACTTGCTTACGTAAACTCAAACTTCCTCCAGACCAGACCTTTTTTTCCCCCCCGATTTTGATACGAACTACTGCTCTCACAAAGTAAATGGTAAGTAAGATTATGGCATTAAATGAAAACAAGGGTCGCGGGTTCGAATTGCCGTCGCACCAAACATGCTCGCCCTTTCAGCCGTGGGGGCAATATTATGTGACGGTCAATCACACTATTCGTTGGTAAAAGAGTAGCCCAAGAGTTGGCGTTGGGTGGTTATGACTAGCTGCCTTCCCTTTTGTCTTACACTACTAAAGTAGGGACGGATTGTGCAGATAGCCCTTGAGTAGCTTTGTGCGAAATTCAAAACTAACCAAACTGAATAAAAAACCACAAAAGTATGTGGGAATGCTTCAAGAATACTTAAAGCCTTAGCCCACTAACAGGAGGTTTGTCTTCATTATATCTTCGTCTGTATATACACTAGAAAATATTACCGTATTTTACGCCTTGTAAGACGAACTTCATTTCTTCAAAAATCCCCATGCGTCTTCCAAGACAAAAGTGATGGGTTAAGGCAAGAGATTCCTTTAGGGTCTACTTAAAACGGCCTCTCATGATTGTAATCTCATTACTTACCAATTACAAGTATTTTCAATAGCATAAAACATTCAATTTAACTAATATTGTCAATATACTGTGACTAATATGATGTATTTGACTGTATTTACTCAGTAGGTTAAAAAAAAGTCGAGGTTACATCAAGGTGTTGGTTGCTGAGTCAAAATATTTTTTTTCTTCGAACTGTCTTTATAAAATTAGGGTGCGCCTTCCACGATGTATTTTACTAGGCGTAAAATACGGTATTTATGTAAAAGCAATGAATAAAACCCCTTTAACCCGAGTGCTTTTGAAAGGTTCACCTCGAGTTACAGGGTTTTTATTCATTTCTAACATTAATTCTTGAACCTACGCGTTTTTCTAACATAACGAACGTAAAAATAACAATAATGATATTTGTGTGTGTATCTGTGTCGTGCCCACTACGGGTACTGAAAACAGATCTCTTGCGTTATAAGCCTGCAACGACTGCGAATCGACGGAATCCAATAAAACAGCCGTTCAGAGGTTATGGATTTGAAATTCTGATTTACAGTACTGAAAATTAGACTAGTTTCATGACTGCTACAGGATAAATTTCATCTTTTGAGTTTAACGGATTTCCCGCTAATCGTCCTTAATTTTGAACTGACAGACTGTACAAGTTATTCTGAAACTTTATTCGCTGACCACATTTTTTTTTATCTTGGCGTATCATAGTGACATCTATACAACATGCTACCGTTTCCTTTCCCTAATCATACAATCTTTCCACAGACAACACAGGAGGTTCCACAAACCACAGGATAACTTATGGACTAGAAGGAAAGCATGTTTACAACACCGTCCACAGCTATATTTTTAGTCTAGTCTTGTAAGACATTAAGTGGAATTTGACCGTCACTCTTATAACACAGTTACAGTTTTAAAGTAAGGCGTGCGACCTCACCCCCCCTTTATTTTCGGTAACAAGAAGCAAACTTCTGTTTCACGCTCGGAGCCACCTGCATCAAAGAGCAAACTCTGAGTATTTAATAATGTTTGTTATGTACAGAGGGCTCCACTAATATAAATTATTTAACTGCCTCTGTCAGCTCATTTGAAACAGAAATTAAGTCATTCTTTACGTATGTCACGTACATTTTATATACGTCTCCAATGCTATCTACGATTACGCAACATTTTTGCATTAACGAGACAGAAACTAATTAGACAGGAGACATGCCTCGTTCGCGACGTCCTTTGCTTAGAGTAATTACCCACGAAGTACGGGCATTTCGAATATTAGAAACACTCGTATACCCTCTCACGAGACAGTCAGTACCTTTACACCACATACGAATTAGTATTATGTAGCATATACCAATCATAATAATTTGTCGCTGAACCTTTTTTTAACCCAAGTATATTGATTTTGTACAAAATGTTCGAAACGTTTTGGCTTCATTAGTTTAAACATACGCATTTCAAACGCTTTCAGGATAAATTACGAACAGATCATAGTTTATATTACGAACCGTCTGTTACCAGTGGAAAAGCTGTGCATGCACACAAACCTCAACATACACTTTGAAACGACGGGAGAACAGACATAAATAATACTGTTAAATCTTTTTTTCACAATAAGGATATTCTACACTAAATAGTTACGAATTAACCACACTATTATTCACATTTCATAACGTGACGTAACTTAATAAAAAATTTAATTTAGTGTATGTTATTGTTTAGTGCCTCTTAACATAACTGAAATACTCAATTATTTTTCATGATAGACGGTATCATTGGCTCAGAGCTCTGAGTGAAACCAAGCGCGTATGTGTGTTTTCTTATAGCAAAGCCACAGCGGGCTATCTGCTGAGCCATTGAGGGGAATCGAACCCCTGATTTTAGTATTGTAACTCCGTAGACTTTCCACTGCACCAAGAGTGTATCACAATTAACCTTTTCAAAGTCCATGAAATAATTTAAACTGACAGGTTAACTTAAATGTTTATCATCATTGGGGACGGGTACTTTTCCTTGCAAACACACGTCACATAAAACTGATGGGTGGAGAACATAACTGCGCCAACTCGTTAAATAATTCTAAGCAACATAATAATACTTGCCTAAGATTGTGTGGGTCTGACAAAAGAAAGATACTCAATATTTTAGATCGGTAAAGGTAGCTAATTTTTTTTTTTTTTCAATTTCACTTCGTATGTGCGTCAGTTCAAGTCGACAATTCCGAGAAACCAGATTTCTTAACAAAAGTTACTCTGAAATAGAAATTTAGTACATGTGAAAACAATGAATTTGCATTGAAAACGTTAGTTCTACGTTTATCTGTTAATCACGATTCTATCGTGTTAGCCTAAAGGAAACGTGTTGTTAAACCGCGCCCTCTACACAAATTACTTCACTTTACTTAAAAACGATGATCACTAGCTATTACAAATAATTTTTTGATTTTTTTTAATTATGACATAACTTACTGAATTAGCTTGCTTATTTGCTTCCCTGAATATTAAACAAGTTAGGACTACAGGAGAGCCCATGAAGTATGCAGCTGGGAAGAACTAATGCGTTTATCTATAGGTGTACAAGCATATTGTGCCCCGAGTTCGGCGAGGCGTTTCATTTCGTATTTCAGCAACTCTATACCAAGAGCGCCCATAGTCGGATGTACATTATAAATTACTAGGAGCTTTTTTTTAAGACGCCCGTATAAACTTTAGGTGATTGTTATTACACGCGCGCACACCTGCAGCTAGCTGGCTTGCGTGTTGGATTTTCCATGTAAGAAAACCAACCGAGCTCGTGCAACATAGCAACACGAATTTTATCGAGAAGGTAGCTTCTGTACCATACTTATTCGTCACGCAAGGAAACAGCATGCCACCAACCCAATCACCGAAACCACTGAATACCGACGCTAAGTAATTAGAAAGTCTATTGTAGTGGTGAGGGGTGTGTCAAAAAAATGGAGTATGTTTTCAATTTTTGCACAGGTTAACTTATTATTGAAAAAACAAAATCCTTTTAAAATAGTCTCAATGTAAACTGGTAAAAATAAATACACACGTTTGCTATTTCGATTTTCTTTTCCATCATACACGTCTCAATTTTGAAAAAAACAACAACAAAGTTCTAATTGTATTTTTCAAATGTTCATAGAACTCTTGCATTTGTGATTTACATTGAGTTAAGATGCTGAACAGGTTAGCACAATTTTTTTCGATTTGACCAAACATATATAGTTACACAGAATTTCTTTAAAAAGTTTCAAAATTCCCCTTAATATTTTATACAACTTGGCCATTTTTTAAAATAAGTATTTCTAATAAATCTAACAGATTCTGTTCATTATGTATACAAGTAGACTAGACCAGTATTCACTTGATTTCAGAATCCAATTTGGATTAAATATACAAGATCAATGAAGAGGTAAATGGAAAATTCTTGTGATCTATACATGATCCAGGCATTACCAAAGACAGGCTTCCGCTGAAAGAATGAAGTTCATACACAGGGTTAGAGCCAGCACTAAAGGGGTGTTGTGTTTCAGAAAGATCTTTTTAGAACAAAATATGGACTTTTTCTTCTACACAAAGAATATAAGCTATTTACATAAAAGTAAAGTATCTATTTCAAAAAAAATTTCAAAAGAGAGTGGGCTGTTCATAATATTGGAATGTCCCCACCTCCCCCAAAAAAACAACAAAACCCTCTTTGTAGCTATGGCCCTGTGTTGTTAGTTTCATTAGTTAGAAAAACAATATCAATATAAAAACAGCTTCACTTAGAAGGTAAAAGGTTTCTAATTAATTAGTTAAAAACATCTTCAAAGACAAAAAAGAAATATTCCTAGTTCAATAGTTTACAATATCAACACACAAATATATCTTCAAAGGGAAGAAAGAATTTCCAATGACTAATTTCAAGTGATTAATGATCTTAGAAAGCTATATTGTTATTAATTTGACATAAAAGCTCTTTTCTTCATGGAAAAAGAACATCCAATTTTCTTTTCGCTTCTTAGGTGGCATGCATGAAAAAAATATTCTGAATTTGTTTTCACGGTTAAGGTAATCTCAATCTCACTCAACTAGCAAAAACAGTTAAGAATAGCATATAGCATTTGATGCAGTTGTTTTCTAACTGTGTGTTGTGGCAAGTTGCAAAAAATAACTGAAAGCCTAAAAAAATATTGCATGTGGCAGCAGGGGTGTCACACCTCACAAGCTCAGTGACTGAAGATTTCTTCAGGGAAAGAATTCAGTGACCAACTACTTGAATACATAGCAATTTTGAATATTTCAAGGTTTCAGTGGTATAAAAAGTCGAAGAAACGTACTGCATAAACAATCAATAGGCAAGGCATCACTGAATTTTAAAACTGAGTTACCATTTCTGATCTTGAAATAAAAACATCACTCAAATTAACAGTGATGTAATCCACCTGGTTAGTAGTTGTAGTTAAAAATATTTACGGCCCGGCATGGCCCGGTGGTTAAGATACTTAACTCGTAATCTGAAAGTTGAGGGTTGGAATATCTGTTGCACCAAACATGCTTGCCCTTTCAGCCATGAGGACATTATAACATGATGGATAATCCCACTCTTCATTGATAGAAGAGTAGCTCAAGAGTTGGTGGGTGGGTGGGTGGTGATGACTAGCTGCCTTCCTTGTAGTCTTACACTCACTTTTAGGGACCGTCAGTGCAGATAGCCCTCATGTAGCTATAGGCAAAATTAAAAAAAAAAGATACGTTTCAGCTGCAAAACGAGTTGCATAATGATTCAATACTTTTTTTATCACAATGACTGAAGCTCAGAGTATGTTTCACAGTTTTATTATTTTTTTAAAGGACCTGTGCCTATACTCAAGATATGATGTTTAGTATAATTGCAGGTTGAACAACATACTTAAGGTGACATAAAAGGAAAAATATATAACTTTTTAAAAAGTCTCATAATATCAGAACTGTAATTTTTGTTTTGTGCTGCCAAAACATCTCAAATGTAAACACACGAGTCAACAGAGAATAAACAATTTTTTAGATAGAGCAAAAATGCTCTTCCAAATAATATAAAAATTGCATAATAGAAAAATACTTACATCATCTCTATTGAACAAAGCATATGTTAGGATGGAAGCTATCATAGTTCCTCACATGTTCAGAATAACCTGATAAAAATACCAGTTAATGACATTACACAAACACACTGTTGATCACTTCATTAATTGGGGATCACTCATGGGACAACACTTGATACAGATGATGAAAAGATTGATATTTTTTTATTATAGTGCTTCTAAGAGATGAATATTTCAACAGCAAAAAATAAATCTCTTAAAATACATAACAAAATAAAAAAAGTTAAGATATATAACAGTGGAGAGAATTCAACAATACAACCACCAGAGAAAGTTCAAGATGCATAACAGAAGAATTCAACATAATTCAACAGTACAGTCATCAGAAAACATTTAAATGTAACAGGTATAGATCATTATATGAACAGGAAATACTAGATTATATTTTAAAAGACTGAAAACATGTGAAATAATTAAGCAAAATCTTTTAAATTCATCATTCAGCAGTTCTTTCACTCTTTTAAAAATGTTTGTAGCATGCCCTCTAACAATGCCATAAAATTACATTTATAATATACTAATTACACTTGACAAGTACAAATGTGATAAATGTAAAAATTTTAACTTAAGTAGAGAAAATAAACTTGTCCAATTGTGACATTTCAGTATAATAATGGTGATATAAACATTTTACATATAAGAATGTAGTAAATAATGAAGGGCAGTTTACCTGATTAATCATCATACTCAATTACCTATGACTACACCACACTGATTAATGCCAGGTAAAATAATGGGTTAATAAAATTATGATTAAATAAATTAATGTCACAAAAATTAGATCTGTGCAATTAATTCAAGTAATTTATTATGTATAAGCATTGATTACATTGAGTAATGGTAAATGATCAATTAATCATAAATTACAGTCATATATAAAATCTACCAACTGAAATTTGTTTGTTCTTAAAATCCAAATAATTAAAATATTGCCATTATGATTTCTCGTTAATATATTTGAGTAATTCAAATTTGTTCAGTTTAATTCATTGGTATTATATACAGAAAAATAATCAATTAATCAAAATTAATTTCCAATTACTTGCTGTTTTTCAACTAGTTAGAATGGATTTCCAATTATTTTTTGGTTAATTCAATATTCTAATTCTCATGGGAGAATGACTGAAAATAACTAAAATTAGTAACCCACTAATTATCCAGCTCTAGGTATAAATATTTATTATAGTTGTGCATGTAATCTGTAAATACTGCAATAGGAGAAGCACACATTTTCAGTCAGCAAATTGGAAAATAATAAAGTTCAAATAATTCATGAGACTACAAAACATAGACAAAGGTCTAATTATTGTAGGATGGCCATCTATCATTCACTAATTTCCTTTCTTATCCTATACACTATTAAATTTTTCACTTTTGAATTGGTTTTCCAAACAAATATCTATTTTACAAGTTATTCTGACTTCCTATTCTCAAGCAAGATTGAATTACCTTCAAACTTCAAAATAAATACATTAGTTTATAAAATATTAAACATTTTATGGCTAATTTTTACCACAGCCTATACCACTTAGAAGTATTTGCAGAAAATAAACATTCACTAATAATGTTCACAGGGTTGTGGAACTTCTAAACCAGGAAAATAACAAGGTTTGGTGAAGGCTATGGGTTCATTGTCAAACTACATTTACTACTATTAGAGTAACAGAAACATCATTCTAAATACAGAAGACAATTATTCTAATCTTATTTTAAAAAAAATTACTTTCTGTAGGACTAAAATAGTATGCTTTCCTTTTTTTAACAAACTTAAGCTATCAATTATTTATAAATTAAATTTCAATGCTAGTTTCAACATTGAATAGTCTCAAATTGTGTTTAAAATTCAACTTCTAATGCCCAATCAAACCAGTTTTAAAGACAGTTTCAGTGCAGTGTGCAATCTCAATCTAAAATACACAATACTGCACTTTGAGAAATTTCAGTTCTGTGCTACTTGAGCTGATAAACAATTAATTTCACCATTAAATAACTTACTTAGCAAAATGCTTTAGTGCTGAAAAGAATACACCAAGTTTCCTATTTTAAGAACTTATATAAAAAGTAAATGTTGATGTAATCAAAATGCACTTTACATCTCTTCTGCCACCAATCAGATGACAGTATTGATAACTTTAAAGAATTGATTGATTTAGTGTTTTATGGCACAAAGCAGCGAGGCTATCTGCACCAGACATTCGGTAAAAATGTAAAAAAAATAAAAATAAATAAATGTAGTAATAGACATAAATGGAAATGAAGGTAAAACAAAAAAGTATAAAACCAATGTTGACACCTAGTCTACAATGTTAAGATAGAAGGCAGAGTATAAGAAGTTGTAAGGTATTTACTCTAGCAAAAAGGTAATGATTATAACCCGCCAGGAAGACTAACAGGTACGTTCAAGAACCACCGTCAGTCACCTGAAGTTGGTCTTTAGTCATGGAAGTCCTGGTTCCAGGTTATGTGTCATAGCAACCAGTATCAAAATGTAAAAGAATAGAAGTTTTAAAAGATACATAGCAAAATTGTAACAATGAGTAGCCAAATGTCCAGTAACAAGATAAAGTCAAGTAAATGGAGTAAAATTTGTAAAAGTAAATGAAGGTAAAAACAAAACAGCAATTAAAACAGAAAATGGTGTAAAAACCAATGGTGACATCCAGTCTTCAAAGTTGTAAAATATTTACTCTAGCAAAATGGTAATGATCATAACCCACCAGGAAGACTAACAGGTAAGTTCAAGAACCACCGTCAATCAACTGAAGTTGGCCTTTCCAGTCCTGGTTCCGGGTTATGTGTCATAGCAGCTATTATCAAAATGTAAAAGAATAAAAGTTTTAAAAGACACTCCGCAAAATCGTAATAATGAGTAGCCAAATGTCCAGTAAAAAGATAAAAGTCAAGTAAATGGAGTAACATTTGTAAAAGTAATTGAAGATAAAAGCAAAACGGCAATTAAAACAGAAAATGGCGTAAAAACCAATGTTGACATCCAGTCAACAAAGTTGTAAAGGACTACCTGTAGCTGAATGGTAATGATCATAACCAGCCAGGAAGACTAACAGGTAAGTATAAAAACCACCGTCAGTCACCTGAAGTTGGTCTTTCCAGTCTTGGTTCTGGGTTATGAGTCAATATGGCCAGTACTAAAAAGTAAAGTTGTAAAAGTGTGAAATGATATGCAGCAAAAGTATAATAACAACTCGCCAGGACGACTAACGAGTAGTTCAAACAGTAGCGTTAGTCATCTGAAGTTGGCCTTTCCAGTCCTGGTGTCGAGTTATTTAATGTTCTGGCCATTGTCCAATGTCAAATTGAATGAGAGAGATTAAAACCATAAAAAAGGAACCACAATTAAAAAGGTGTAATAAATTAATATGCAACACTTAAATGAGATTAAAAAGATTAATGGCCATTAAAAAATTAAAAACATTATCAAGGTGGACAGAGTCACCATCACCAATAACTCTGTCCAATGTTACAGACTGACCCTGGGAAAATATATGTTTAAAATATTGCCGTCGTTGATAATTGTAACGATGGCAAGAAAGTAAAACGTGGCTGATAGTGATTTGAGTGTTACACAAACTACACATTGGTGCATCAGTTCCAGATAAAAGAAAATGATGAGTTAAAAAACTGTGACCAATGCGTAGCCTAGTGAGAACAACTTCCTCCTTCCGAACTTTACGGAAGCTAGATGGCCAAAGTCCAATTTTGGGTTTGATTTGAAAAAGTTTGTTGTCGCGTTGCTCACTCCAAGTGGACTGCCAGCTGGCACGGAGCCGAGCCTTGAAGACAACACCATAGTCCATGCAATGAATAGGCATAGGAGTGATGGTGCTGAAGCAGACATATTTAGCTGCCATGTCTGCAAGCTCGTTCCCGCGAATACCAACATGGCCTGGTATCCAGAAAAACTGGATTGAAGTAGCTGCTAATGAGAAATGGGCCATTTGGTTTCGAATATCAGCGAGAATAGGATGTGAGCTAACGTGTAGCGATTCCAAGGCAAGTATAGAACTAAGCGAATCAGTATAAATAGTGCAGTTGGAGTACTGCTCAGCTGCAATATGATCCAGGGCAAGAGATATGGCATACAGTTCATGAATAAAAGACGGTACTTCCAATCTGGAGTATCTGCCTTTTTTAGGTGACTGAAAGAAAGGTCACATTTGGGGGCTGTAATAAGCCATGGTGGGATGGGCCGACCTGTGGAATCTGCAATGTTATCCAAGGACAGACACAATTCATACAATTGCGCCCGGATGCGAAGGCCAAACGGAGCAATGACAGATTGTCTGTTCTGAAAAAGTACTGTCCACTGAGGAAGGAAAACACATTTCCAGGTGGGATGCTTTGGTAAGGAATGAAGTTTCGAAGTATATTGTAAAGATAGTTGCAAACGGCGAAGGTGTAGAGAAGGTTCATGAGATTCAATGCATATACTTTGAACTGGAGAGGTATGGAAAGCCCCAGTGCAGAGTTGAAGTCCTTGGTGATGAATGGGGTCCAGCATCTTTAAGGCCGAGGGTCTGGCAGAGCCATAGACCATTGATCCATAATCGAGTTTCGATCTAATAAGAGCACGATATACCTTTAACATTGAACAGCGATCTGCCCTCCAACTGGTAGAAGAGAGGGCACGGAGGATGTTCAGTGCTCTTGTGCATTTGACCCAAAGCTGCTTTAAGTGTGGTATAAAGGTCAGTTTACGATCAAAGATAAGCCCCAAGAACTTGGTCTCCGGGACTGGCAGCAAAACTTCACCGATATGAAGTTCAGGATCAGGGTGAATACCCCGTCGACGGCAAAAGTGCATGCATACAGTTTTGGAGAGAGAGAAATTAAAGCCGTTGAGGGCGGTTTGTAGTTGCCACTCAATATATCTCATGTTTGACGACTGACATGAGATGTGAAAGTCGTCGACATAGAGCCCATTCGCAACAGTGAGAGGGAGTTGTTCAGTGATGGCATTTATCTTTATACTGAAGAGTGTAACACTCAATACACAGCCTTGAGGGACTCCAAGTTCCTGTACAAAAGAACGGGAAAGTGTCAAACCCACACGAACCTGGAATCTCATGTTCAATAAAAACTATTTAATAAACATGGGTAGATGGCCACGTAACCCATATGTATGGAGGTCTCACAAAACGCCATACCTCCATGTTGTGTCGTAAGCCTTCTCTATGTCAAAGTATATTGATACAAGATGTTGGCGGTTGAGAAAGGCTTCTCTGATAGATGTTTCAAGACGAATTAGGTGGTCTGTGGTGGAGTGCTGTCGACGGAACCCACACTAGGTGGGCGAGAGGAGGTTGTTCGATTCAAGGAACCAAACAAGACGAGCATTAACCATCCTTTCTAATGTCTTACAGAGACAGCTCGTCAAAGCAATTGGAACGTAGTTTGAAGGAATCTTGGGATCTTTCCCTGGCTTAGAGAAAGGTAAAATAATAGCCTGGCACCAGGCATCAGGAAAAACATTCTCCTGCCAGATACGGTTGAAAACAATCAGAAGGACATCAAGAGAAGCAGGAGATAGATGGTGCAGCATGTCATAATGAATATCATCAGGTCCAACAGACGTACTGGCAGACCGATGAAGGGCCATTTTTAGTTCCACCAGGGTAAAGGGACAATTATAGTCAAAGAAACAGTCAGTTCGAAAGGAAAGAGGTGATCGCTCTGCCCGAGTCTTGATGGCCAGGAAGGTGGAGGAACAAGCAGAAGTGCTAGATACCTGGCAAAAGCTTTCATCTAGAGTGTTAGAGATGTTCCAAACATCAGTCACCTCCTGACCATCAGAGAGTAAGATCGCGAGGGGGACAGAATGGTAGTGCCCATTAACCTTTCGAATCCTGTCCCATATGATCTTGGAACTGGTGGTAGAAGATATGCTGGTTGTGAACTTAATCCAAGATTCCTTCTGGCTTTGACGTCTTACCCACCTAGCATGTGCACGGGCCCGTTGGAAAGCAACTCGGTTTGAAAGTGTGGGATATCTACGAAAAGTATCCCAGGCCCGCTTTTGAGCATTCCGTGCTAAGTGGCAAGCAGGATTCCACCACGGACGAGGATATCGTGGAAAACGTGTCGAGGTTTTAGGAATACATTGAGCAGCTGCATGTGTAATACAGTCAGTTACCGCTGCTACACAGTCGTCTATTGATGGCTGATTTACGATGGCAGGATCAAGTTCTGCGAGAGCAGTGAAAGTGGACCAGTCTGCCTGATACAGCTTCCACCGGGGGCACGCGGGTAGGGTGGCATCGACCACGGCCAGTCTCTCTCAAAAGGATCGGAAAATGATCATTGCCTAGTGGATTACTGTCAACCCTCCATGAAAAATGGGAGAATAATGAAGGGGAGCAAACTGAGAGATCAATAGCAGTAAAGGACTGACTAGGTGCATGAAAGTAAGTGGAAGAACCAGTATTGAAAAGAGAAAGATTGTGATCAGAGAGCATCTGCTCTACAGATCGCCCCCTCCCATCAATAATAGCACTTCCCCAGAGGGGATGATGTCCATTAAAATCCCTTAGGATTAGAAATGGAGATGGCAACTGTTCAACGAGAGCATCAAAATCTGATTGATCATATGTCTCTCCAGGGGACAGGTACAGAGAACAAACAGTGATGGTATGACCCAAGGAAACACGGATGGCTACAGCCTCCAAGGGTGTGTTGAGTGACAAAGACAGGGTGGGCACGTGTTGATCAACCAACAGTGCCACCCCTCCATGTACTCGACCATCACACAACCTGTCATTTCTGTACAGAGAAAACTGCCAAATGGAGACAGTATCAGCAGTTTTGAGAAATGTTTCTTGTAAAGAAAGACAAACAGGATGGTAGGAAGCAATCAGTGTTTTGATATCATCCAGATTAGAACGCAAACCTCGACAGTTCCATTGTATCAAGGTGGCCATTTTTTAAGAACGGGTAGGTGAAGTGGCTGGAGAACCCTTCGGTTTACGACCACGTCTTTTTTCTTTACTGTCTTTAGTCGGAGGGGGTCTATCAACCTCCATGGATCTTGCTCTGGGTCGAGTGGGCAGGTTTTTGTTATTGGAAGGGGAATCCAGTGACTGAGGACGCGAACGAATAATTGTTTTGTCTCTTGTGGTGGGAGAAAAAGATGTATCAGAAGAAATGCCTGTATTTGAATCTGAAGGACGTGGATCTTGAGGTTTGTTGGAAGGTACAGGAGGAACAGAGATGGGTGTGGAAGTCGATTCATCAACCTTTTTAACCACGGAGGTCAAAAGGCTTTTCATTTGTTTTGAAAACGATTCTCTTGGAGGCACAGAGATCTGTCTGCACTCCCACTGTAGTTGTGGAATGAAGTGCAGTAGCATATGTCGAGATGGAGTTGTGGACAGCAATTTCGAGCCTCAGGATAACTAATGTTATGTGTCGTTTTCAAACGCTGCACCTCTTTTTCCTCCAACCATTTTGGGCAAGAATGAAAGTAAGAGGGGTGAGAACCATTGCTGTTTAAGCAATGTGGGTTCATGTAACAGTCATAGGCATCGTGGTCCTTGCCTCCACAACGAGCACTTGTCAGGGAACCACGACAAGATGTCTTTTAGTGGCCGAATCTCTGACATTGGAAACATCGAAGAGGGTTTGGTATGTATGGCGAACCCTGCAATGAGATAACCTGCCTTGATGGTGGCAGGTGCACGTGGTGAAGTAAATGTTAAAATGAGGGTATTTGTTGGCAGTGTAACTCCATCTTTGCGAGTGGAAATGCGCCTCACTGCAGAAACTCCTTCAGTGGAGAGACCAGCGAGAATCTTTGACTCGGGAATGTTCTTCAAATCCCTTTCAACAATAACTCCTTGTGAAGAATTCAAGGTAGCATGGGGTGTAACCTCAATAGGTATATCCCCAATTGCCTTTGAATTCAAGAGGAGTTCACTGTGTTGGGATGTGGATGTTTCAACCAATATGTCACCAGATCGAAGTTTCTTTACTGACTTTGGAGAGCCAGCAAGTCCCTCTCGTCCCTTTTGAATAAAAAAAAGGGGACATTTGCCCTAAAGGTTTTTCTGAAAGAGAATGTGATATAAGAAAATGAGGTACGTGTGTTACTGATGTTGAAGATTGCTGTTCTGAGTATTCAAGACAAGGTCGCTTACCCATTGACTGTTTTTTTACAATTTTATTTAAATTTTTTGGAGAATCCATAGGAAAAGGAAAAAATTTCGGTACCCACTGACCCCACCCACCATGGAGCCCTACAAGGGGACGCACTACAAAGTCATGCAAGGACAATGCAGCAATGCCAGGGTTTCGTGAGCACTATACCCAAACACCAGCATCAGGCACAATGTCCACAACACCCGTTGAGAACTTCCAACACTGGTACGTGGTTGTCTCTAGCCCAAGTGGACCAGCCGATTGACCCAAGGGAGGCCACCCAAAGGCCGCCCCGTCTACAGGAATTAGAGGCCAAAGTGGTGTGTTAGGGTTGGACCCCTCAACCACCAGGATCCTCTCCTCCCCTTCACGGGTCGTCACACACGGCAAACACGTGGGTGGATGTTTAGATCCCAGAGAAGGTAACCAGATAGAACAGAACCTTCCCTGGGAGGTCCCCTCACCACGTACAGGAATCCACACCGAGGGGAACTTTAAAGAATTGTATGTACTTAATGCAGCACAAGTTGCTCATTTCCCCTAAAATTAAACATCACTTAGAATCTACCCTACCACATCTCTTCTTTAATTAATAACACTATGTAACAAATTTTGTTCCTGGATAGTATGTGTTGTTTCTTAACTGCTTATGTTGTAAAACTACAGAAAATGACCATTATTCCCTTCAAACTTAGCTTTTGTGTCCTGGATAATAAAAATTAGGAATTAACCTATTTTCTATGTAAAAACATGCACATTTTCATTTACATAAAGTCTGAATAAAATGACATATGAATCAAGATTTACATTTATACTAGTTATACAAAAATGTTTAGAGGTGAGCAGAATTTCAAGATTTGTGACTCTAATGCAAGTCACTTTCATGCATCAGTCCCCAAATATAGTGTCCCATCATATTTTCTTTATATGCTCCCAGGTCACAAAACAAAGTCTGAAGAAAAAAAAAAAGTCTTTATCAATTTACTTTTGGCATAAGCAATTGGGAAATAACACGTTTTGTCCAGGAATAAGAAAAACTAAACATTTTGTTACATAGTGCAATTCTTTTTTTAATTTGATTTTTGTTCTAAAGAAACCCAGATTCATCTCACTTGATGATCCTTTTGTGTTTTTACCAAATGATGCCTTGATGTTTTTATTAAATCATTACAATATATCTCTTAGGTCACAAGAAACAATAACACCTTAATTAACTTGCAAAAGTTTCTGAAAAATCAAAGATAATTATCACAATAAAGTTTAAAATTATGCTCTGTCAAGTTTTTATTTGAGAAATACATTTGAATATTTTGTGAAGCAAGTTATACTGATTTAGTTACTCATCACCAATATATTTTACTTGTACATGAAAGTTTTTCCACTCAGTTTCTCTTTACTTACTTTTAATCTAACAGATTCTAATACATTTTTATTCCTTTAACAAAGTCACAAGAAAATATTTCACATAAACAATCTATTTGTTTTTACATTACTTACAGATGATTACCTATACGCAAAGTACATCAATTAGTGTTGCATAAAATACTAAATTTCTTTACATTAAAATTAAATCAATTAATGGTACAGAAACTAATCAAATACTTGTTATTACAGTTCTCAGTTATCACAACTGTCTACAACCAGAAATTATGATTAATTAATGCTATTAAAATAATCAACTGATAAAAAATTAGGTTTCCAGTTATTTCATCTATTCAATAATTGAATTACAGTTTATGAATAACTATTTAATTATTATCTTAATTATTCAATAATTGAATTACAGTTTATGAATAACTATTTAATTATCTTAATTGATGTTAATTGTTTTTTTCACGTGGAATATTAGCAAATAAGACCTAACTACCAAAGCTGATCATAACAAATTGGTCTGCATAAGTAAATTTAGATACTTTATCATTGCTTTCAGTTTATTCAAGTTTGTTCAGTTTTATACTATGTTATAGTCAGTATACAAGGAAAATAATCGGCTTATCAAAACTGAGGTTTTTTATTGTTATTACGTCTTGGATGTTTACAGCTAGCCAAGCAATTCCAATACTGCCACTATATTTCTTTGTTGTTAAACACAAGCTAATTTGGAATTGCTGTCTACAGGGAAGACAACTGTCTAATAGGATTTATTAACAGCCATTTTATTTTCCATGTAAACACACTGTGGTTTGAGAAAAACAATTTCTATTAAAAATGTTATAAGGTGATAATGACATTGTGGGCATAAATGCTACTAAACCAAGACAATAACCTATATACATATTGCACATAAGCCAACAAATAACTCTTAAGAATTCCTTAAGAGTGACACATGTAATGTTTACACACAAAAATCTAAAACAACACTGTAAACCAAACTGTAAACTTAATAAAATAAAAGGTGGACATACTTCCTTCAATATAAATATACTTTATTGTTAACTGGCTCAACATTAACTTATTTGTATAGAATAAATAACTAGAAATGTACATGCTTTTCACTTGTAGCATATCTAAATTGTGAAAATCAATTCCACCCAATAAAGCCAATCAATTGGCTATTACAGATCAGATGATACCATCCTAGAGTTTCTACAATAAAGAATGATATAAACTAGTTTTTTATAAAAAACAAAGGATAAGATCATGGATTAGGTGGTTAATACCAGTAAAAACCTAAATCACAGACTATAGGAATGAAAGAAAGATTGCATTAAAGCTGCAGCCAAAAGTGAGTCCACTAACTGTGATTATGTATTAGCTCTGGTAAATGATTGTTTATAGATTTAGTTTAGTGCACTAGATTAACTAGAACAGTGACTAGTGAAATAACTGGATTTCTGTTTAAAGAAATGAAATAAAACATCCAAGCAATGCAAGTGAGTCTAACAGAAAATATTAAAATAACAAAGATTATACAGAGCCACCTGGTTCTTCAATACTGTTCTTCTATGTCCACCCTACAGATATGTTGAAAAGTCCACTGTTTACTTTTCACGAATTAACACAGGCCTGAAAAGTTTAACCTCGCAAAAGTTTTGTTTCTGAAAACTGATTTTCCATAATTTTGCTACTGAGATTATTTCTAAAATTTATTTTTTCTATCACATAACGATTGTTTTACAAATAGGGAAAAAAACAAACAAACACTTTTTATTATGTTTGGATTCTAGAATGATTGATAAGACTCTCACATCACAATTGGTCAAGAGAAATCTATAGCTCATGGTTATCGACATCTTAAGCATAACAAAATGTGACCCGATTTCAATGAAAATTAACTTGTATAAAAGAACATGACATTTTATGAAGAATCTGTGCATGATGGAGAAAAATGAATTTCATATTCAGCATACAGGAATTACTGTTGAACATGTAAATATTAATACAATAAAACCATCGCAGGCCTGTGTAATTTATTCTCCTCTTATACAACAATCTTAAATAAGAAAAATACTAAGACAGGCTTCAAATAAACGATTTTGAAACTTAAGATAGATCAAACTTCTCAGCTGGGACTGAACAGCTCACCATGCACTTTAACAACAAACAATATTAAACCTCTCTACCAAACCATTTTAACAATGAAATAAAAAGAATGAATTTAAAGTTTTGACACTAAATACTTCATCACAGGTTTTCATACAAACATAAATAACTCTGAAAAATGTAACTCTGCACAAGGAAAAAAGAAGCATAGTGTGTAAGTGGATATTTGTTGTCTAATGTTTACAAAAGTATTAACTTAAATAATGGAGGATCATTGATATATTTCATTTTACTTACAAAAGACAACCACATGAAGCCAATAGGTCCAACTGATCTATCCCATTTTTTATTACAAACTAAATACAGACACTTTTATATACAGTTCTGATCTACAAACCATTTAATTTCCTCTAAAACACCTTCAACTTCTACCATGCCTGAAAGTAATTTATTCAATAGGTTGATAATCTCCTTAAACTTATTTTTGAAAAATCATTAATAGTAACAAAATGTTCACAGACTGACAGACATTTTTGTGACTCCTAAAAAGAAACTTGGAGGTGATGGAGATTTTTTATAAGTATAGAATTTAATGTCAGAGATGATATAGAAACATTATCATGAAGTTGAACTCAGAAAGACACTGTGAAAGTTTTTCTGTCACGCTTACTAAACCAAGTTCTTTATCACCATTTCTCTCTCTTCTTTTGTTCTTTTTGTGAACATCATTCAAAGTTGTTGCCTGATCTCTTTTAAAAGCTGTTAATAAGGAACAGCACAAAATCCATGTAGGACAGAAGCATTAGTAGTAGAAATCAAATGGCTGTATAATTTGCTGGTTACCAATACACAAGCCTATCAGGTCACCCCTTCATAGCCATGTTTTAAAGCTTTTGTTCATTGATTTTAAGAATTATATCAAAACATGATCAGCATAAAGTTTAAATTACTCACTGACTCTAAAGTAATAGAGAAAGCCAGTAATGAATTAAATACTGTCTTCCTTCAGAAAGACAACACCAACTAAAGATAAAGTTTAAAAAAGTTTCAGTAACAAGAAGCGTAAAGACTTAGAACCATGGTAAAGAAACCTAGACAGGACTTAACTGTCTTAA
Source organism: Tachypleus tridentatus (assembly GCF_004210375.1). Lineage (NCBI taxonomy): Eukaryota > Metazoa > Arthropoda > Merostomata > Xiphosura > Limulidae > Tachypleus > Tachypleus tridentatus. Next base: position 196,890,121 of record NC_134837.1, read on the forward strand.
GAAAATGTTACTAATAAGAATATTAAGTAAGAACGATCTGTGCATGTTTATTAAGTAAAGACTAGTATTGTTTAGACCTGGTGACCATAATAAGATGGAAACAAGCTTTCTTGAAATTCTGAATTTGGAAGTAAAACACTGTTACTGTACCTTTGTGTTTACCTTTTGGCTAAGGATATTCACATATTGTGCATCTGGACAAGACTCAGAGTCTACAGAAATGATAATATTAAACATAGTCAAGAAACATTTCGTCCTTCAAAACTGTCTTTAAACAACTTATGATAAAAGTAAAGAATTTAAATTGACTTTTTCAGGAAATAATCTATTGAGAACAATAAATACAATTTGAATTGTAAGTATAATCTTGATGGGAATAATCTTAATATTATGTCATTGTAATTATAAATAATTATAATGTTCTGGTTTATCAGTCTCTTATGCCATCCAAATAGCATGCTGTTGCTAGTGGCAGAGCAAACAAGGTTTTAGGTGTTTTTCTTATAGGAATACTGGGTACAAGTTTAAAGGAGTTATAGCATAACTGTAAAGGTCATTAGTTGAGTTATATTTGGAGTATTGTGTACAGTCTTGAGCTCCTCACCTCAAAAAAGGCATTAAACTGGTGGAAAGGCTTCAGAGAAGTATACAAGGATAGGTTAAGATCTCTGAGCTTGTTTCCTCTTGGAAAAAAAAGAAGAGTTCGAGAGATCTGACCAAGGTGATTGAGGAGAAGGTTGATTGTGTTAATGTTTTTAATGGTGAGAATGTTAGACGAAGAGCCACATATATTAATTCTAGCAGGGTAAATAAGAGTCACCTTCACCTAAGACAGCATTATTTTTCTAACAGGGTTGTCTGCCTTTGGAATGGGTTGCCTTTAGATGCAATTAAATTAATGGGGCTTATGGGAAAGATTGATAAATATTTGAATGATAAGGAATGAGTTTGAATTTTTTACTATTTAATTTAGGTTAGCAGATAGGATGGTCTACGTGAACCAAAATGTTCATTATTGTCATGTTAAACTTCTGTAAAGCACCACCCTCTACAACTTACTGATGGCAATTCATTCCATAAGCTAAACATTTTATTACAAAAATAAAACCTTAAGTAAAGCCTAAACTGTCTCTTTCAATTCTTAAAGCTATGTCTTTTTGTGACATTTTCTTTAAAATACACCACAAAGAAACTAAAGGCCTTTATCTTATCAGTCACAACCCCTCCCCTAAATAATCTTGTAAGCCAGTAAAACTTTAAACTTTTTTTTCAAAAGAAAAAAAAACAAAATAGATTTTAACCTATACCTGTATGATTAGTCTTCCATCCCAGGAATCATCATAAAAGACTAACTCTCCTCTAAGACTGGTCTAAAAAAGGTAGTATCTTATCTTAGATAAGGAAACCAAAACCTAACTCATAATTTGTACAAAGACAACTACTTTTAGTTATAATCACATTTATAAAGTTTGACCTATAAGTAGTGTATTAAGCATTTGTTATTGTTTTTGCTGGACTGGAAAAAAAAAACTTTAGAAGGAAAAGTGATCCATTATTCTGGACCTCTTTGTTTTTTAGTATTAAATGGGTATAATTAGAATGGTTTCTTAGACATGACATGGAAGAAAAAGAGAGAAAACTTCAGAAAAACTAAATATTTATCCCTTTAAAGAAATCTACAGTTGGTTTCTTTTAAATCATTAAGAATTCTAAAAATCCAAACAATTATTTCTTGTAATAAAGCTCTGATCTATGAATTATAAATTATAGATAATGCATTTGTAATGGCTGTATTTCCACCATCAAAATAAACAGTTCCTGTGGTCTTTCTTCTAACATATGTATATATATATATATATATATACACACACATACATTTCTATAATTAATTTTATTATAGACTTGCACTGTGGCTGCTGTAAATTCTGAGAAGAAGCTCATGTGGCAGTATCAGGATTTGAAGGTAGTTTTTCTGGTTGTAAGACTACAGTGCTATAGACTTATCTGGACAAATGAGGACATTGTTTCGAATTACCTGAATGTTTCAAGGTTGCTAAATCTCAAGTTGATCAGATGTGAAAATTTTCATCTTTCTTAAATTAGTGTATAATTCCTGATTACTGACTTTCACTGGTCTTTTTCTTTACAAGCTAATAATGACTGATCTTATTACATGGCTTTTGCTATCTTTATACACTTTTGGAGAGCTCGTTCAGATAAATTATCTCTATTTTTCTTCTTGTTTTCAGTGCCTGTTTTATTTTATTTTTTTGCTTTATTCAATACTCAGTTTATCTATTGTTGAGGGGTCTCACAGTTACTTGTTATTCTTTACTTTTCATAACTTTAATAATGTAAGATTCTTTCCATAGATTAGAAAACTTAAGGTAATTTTGGTGGTTTAATATGTACTTCAAATATATAACAATTTTAAATGTCTTTTGTGTTTCAAAGTATAATTCTGGTCATTTCTTTATTTTTACAAAAGTTAGTACAACCATAGGAAATAAACATCTTTCAAACAGCATAACCATATTTCCCTTCATTTAAATACCCATTCACAAAGAATAACCTATAAGTGAATGTTTCTCTCTAGTGTTACTTTATCTGGGTTCAGCTTGTAATACACCAACAGTATTTTATGTTTTGTAATGTGTGAACAAAACAGGGAGTTTAATTTTTATGAAAATAAGTTTAAAAATAAAAGACTAAGTATTTAAATATCAGTATCCTATACTATAGTCAATTTAATATTTTTAAGCAACTTCAGTGAGTTGAACTTTGATATATGTTATGACAAAAGTAAAAACATCTTAATGCAGTGAAGATGAAATATTGAAACTTTAATGTTAATAAACATACTGTCCCTGTGGTTAACTCTAGCTGAAGTTTTACTTTAAGTTTAAATTTTAATTACACTTTCCTAGTTATAAGTTGTTACTTAAAATGTTCACTTGAAGTTGAACTGCTGAAGGTTATTACTACTAGTTATTACTACAAACGTTAATATACCAAGCACTGAAGTAAGAACATTAACCACAGCCAAAACATTACTCACCAATCAATTTATTTACTTGTAATAAAAAATATTATTATTTATTACTTCAGTTGCCACACACGAAGTATCATTTGACTTAAGCTGAACAATTTCAAACACTAGCACCGTCTTTGTAGCGAAAATAAATCACTAAATAAAAGAATGGTTTACGAACAAGCATAAGATTTACATACTCATACATATACACACACACACATACAATTAGTTTAAAATTAAGCCCACAACTCACCTATAGTTTATTTCGACCACAATAAACTGCCTATTAGTATTATTTTGTTATTCAAGTTATTCTAAAGCGTACTGCTGATATTAATATTCACAAATCAACATCAACTCTCACTGTTCCAGTATTAGGCTGCTAATAGACGTCAAAATTTAACCAGCAACAAGCAAGCATACTACTGACGTCAGAGATTATACTGCCACCTGTTATTTGTTTTCCATTAATAAAAGAAAAAATTAAAAATACATGTGAAATTTACATATTCCTTAATTGCTAAACACAGGATTCTTCATTTTAAACATCTGTTGAATATTATAACTGAGCAAGTTTGTCAGTAATATAAAATCCTAATTGTATTACGAACAATAATAAGTATGTTACATTGATAAATTACTTGTAACAGGAGCCAAATTTTCTAAATTGGAGCTTGAAAGAAAGTATTGTGTAATCACCAATGTCTTTGATACCATAAAATAACAAAGCTATTTTTCTCCAGAGATCTGGCAAAGCTTGGTGTACGGTCGAATGGAAAGAACTTGTATTAGAGTTCTGAAAATGTTCTATAGATAATCTATTGATAATACACATTATGATATCCATTTCCATATTGAAAGATCTAAGCAATACAAATAAGTTTTTATAACTTCATTCTTCTTGGTACACGTGTGCTATCCAAACTATTACTGGTTATTCCAAATATAACTTTCAAAATCAGTGAGTTAATCAGTGAGCTTGTGAATTAATAAGTCAATTAATTATTTAATCAGTTTAATTTCATTTTGTGCATCGAGCATTAAAAGTTAGTGTGTCTGTAGTTCAGTTAATTAGATAGTTAGTCAGCATATTTGTTATTGATTAATTTATTAAGACATTCTGGAAGTAATATTATAAGTATATTAGGGATAAAATAGTTTTGGATTTTCTGTTAAAGCTTGTTTTTAAAGTTAGTCCTACAAGTGAATGTAGTCTTTAGCAAACATTATTGAAGAAATGTATTGATTCAGTATCGTCATATGGACTGCGTTTACATTATTCTTACTAAATAATCCAAAAAGAATTACAACGATAAAACACATTTCAAATATCTGTATATATATATATATATATATATATATAAAGACAATTTTTTTGATGTTATATTTTGTCACATTCTTTAGATATCAGGTATACAAACACACATACGTTTTATATTTTAAACATATAAGTTTTTAATATATCAGCATTTGTGTTTTAAAAATCTATCATCTTTTTCATATCTTTGTGTTTCACACTTTCAGTGAGAAATATATATGTATGTATACAGAAAATCTCCATGCTCTTCCACTTTTTACATAATTTCACATTCAAATGATTTAATTACATTTAGGATATAAGAGTATTTTTCCTGGATTACTGAAATTCAACGGGCAATACTTCATGTAGTCATGCGCATTATCATGAAGATGACTCTTCTCTTCTTATATGATCATTCATAAAGACAATGAAGGATAATGTTTTATTCTCAACGTTGTAAGACTGGAGCAAATTTGAACATTCATTGAAAATACTAAGAATCACTTTTGATCATTAAGGGTAATGCTGTATAACTATATACATTTGTTCACAACCAAAAACATAATGAAGGTAATTATATTAAGTTATTCGTGACACAGGACAATGTCTTATTATAAGCACTCGTGCACAAAAACGATGATTACTATTTTAAGTTATTTGAGAAGTGGAATAATGTCTTATATACATACTCATAAATGTAAAAATAAAGTTGAAAATGTGGTTCGCCACATCCAGTTGCAATGCCAGTAATGGATTACCCAATGTCCTAACGTTCTGCAAAAGAATCTCCTTGTACACTAATGGAAGTAATACTGTGTCACTGAAATAAAAAACAACTAGCCATTACTCATCCTATCCTTTATATCGTTTGCATTTTACCAATATTCAGGCCCTCTAGTGGCTCTATGGTAAGTCTGAGTGCTCACACCGCTGAAAACCAAGTTTCAATATTCATGGTAGGTACAGCAGTGATAATTCATTGTGTAGCTTCGGGCTTTATAACATGTAAAACTAATATTCAGTTAGCTGTTGTTGTTTTGAATCAAGCACAAAGCTATACAGTGGGCTATCTGTGCTCTGCCCACCACGGGTATCAAAACCCGGTTTTTAGCGTTGTAAGTCCGCAGACATACCACTGAGCCACTGAGGGGCATTCAGTTAGCAACACCATATGTAAAATTGTGTGGAAAATAAGGTTGGAAATTGACTTTATAAATAATGCAAAGGAAGTAAAAATTAATTTTTAGATCAAAACTGCAGTTAATATTTTAATATTCTGTTTTTGACTAGATACCAGATAACAAACTATAACAAATTTAAAATGTGTAATAAAATATTATTACACTAGATGACGCGCTAAATGCTTTTAGGAACTCGTGCTGTTCTTTATTTGTAGTTAAGCGCAAAGTTGTTCAATGGGCTGTCTGTAGTATGCCCATCATAAGAGTCAGAACTCGTTTTTGGTGTTATAAGTCTACAGACTAACTGCTGTGCCACTACGTGAGGTTAATGAACATGTGATTATTAATTGGATGAGAATAAGGTATGTAAATTAATGTTTTAAAACTGGAGTTTGAACTTATTATTTCATAAATCGAACCACTATTTTAATCAATTATGGATAATTGTTGGGAAAACCTAAATTGTTCCATATGATTTTCTGCAAATTATATATGACTGAATTCAAACTATTTGTTTTATATGTGATATCTATACAAAGAAATTTGAATAAATGAAAAGTAATCCTGTCTTTATAAAGTCATATCGTAAAACATTACTGTTTAATTTATACCAATATGTATATATATATATATATATACGTATAAACTAGGATTAGGCAGGATTTGAGAAATTTAATTTAATAGTGATTGAGCCTTTGATCATTTGTTTTACAGGTTTCAGCATATCTGTCATCTTAATATATTTGTAACATGCATATGTCTTTCTCCATAGTTTGGTTTATTCCATAGAATTTTGCATGAAAATTAAATTTAAGCAAAAACAGAAAGAAAATGTACACATACTCTTAAAGACATGTGACATCATGACAATATAACCGACAATGGAATGAACACTTACTATCGCACCAATAAAATTCTTAACTATAACTTTATCTGGCTATAATTAAGAATTTTATTTCTGCGATAGTAAGTGTTCATTCTTAACTATAGCTTTATCTAGCTATAGATAAGAATTTTATTTCATCCGAGTGGTGCTTATATTTAAATTTCGATAATTTATAGTAGTTTATAAAACCGCAGTTTTAGTATGGAATTGCAGGTTCTCGGAAGAAATGCAGAATATAGTAACATAAAAATAAAAGTTTATTTTGCTAATTGTGAAAAGCAAAGAAACTGTAGTTACATAACAGATATTATTAACCACACTAATGTTTTAAAATCTATGCCAAATTATAATATTTGAAGTTTTTATATTTAGTTTATGAATTCAAAACAAACCTTTTTTTTTTTTTACAGATCATTTCGATTATGATAATGATTATAATTACCTGCACCAACCCGTATATTCTCATAACTGAAAAGAAACATCAGTCAAATATTTACAACTAGTGCTATTCTGAGGACTACTTGTGTGAAAGTCACAATTTGCAGTTTTCGTCAATACACGATATTTATGTGTCATCGGGCATCTCGTACTTTTAATAACTGCTGACAAATATAGGCGCTTCAGTCGTTGAATGGAACTCAAATATTAACATTAATCAATTAGTCTGTGTACGAGGACAAGATTTGGTATTCGTTGACATCGTTACTTGTTAGGCCTATTGAAATTTTATTCTCGTATTCCAACTATTAAAATAATATTGAATAAAATACCAATTTATGAAACAAAAAGTGGCTTATGTCAACAAAATAATGTAGATAAATTATAATTTAATTTCTGTTGTACATACTGGTGTATAAAATAAATGATAATACTAATAAAAACGACCTTCTAATACCGAATTTGTTACTCTTTTAATTGGGCACTCAACTCTTCGCTTTATTGCTACTTCAGGAACGTTTCCAGTTATATTTTGTGTTCATTACACGTATACCTTTTTTAAAACAAATACTAGAAAAATGTTTAATAAAACTATTAGCAGGGTCACATGGCGTACGTTTATTTAATCTCTATGTCGGGTCACGTGGCTGTTTTATCATCGTTGGTGAATCACAGTTCACTGCTATATGGTTTCCTTTTTTAAAGTTATGTAATTTTGTTTCTGGCAACTTTGTAAAGATAGAAGGTAGTGAGTGGTACTGTGTTTTGTTTCACAACTTCTACGTAAAAGGACCTCAGCCGAGTATCTTAGAAGCAGGTGATATAGTTCTTAAATACTTTCAGTCGCAATTTGGGAAATATGTATGTATAACACCGTGAGTATAGTATCTATCGATAAACGAACATCTATCTAATGTACAGGTTGTAATTAAACCTGTTAGGTATCATATATACAAATAACTTGGTTGTAGTTATACCAGTTTAAGAATTTTAACTTTAATGAAAGAAGGCTTAACCTATGAAAGTGTTCGTTCAGGTGACAAGGTTTTTTAGTTTAGTTTAAGTTTTACGAAAGTGACTTGTCACTTTTTATATTTTGATAATAATAATATGAACTTACTGAGATGTTTTTATTACTACTTTTAAGAAAGCAATATATTAATTTTCAGTAATTTATTTTCATAATAAATAATTTATAATTAGGTAAAAAATGTATATAATACTAGCTGAGCATTAATAAAGTTGAAACTTTAAAAAGCTAAAAAATTATCAGTGACGCATAAAATTATACACGAACACACATTGTTATTGAATCAAAAACTAACAGACGATATTTTGAACTGAATTTGATAAGATAATTATGAAATGCTGTTTTTATTGTTTACATAATAACTGATAAAAAAACAACAAAAAACTCGTCAACTGTTAAAATAAACCAAGTGTGAGTAATTTATGCAGAGATATAACTCATAATTTACTGTTACATTCTAAACCTAAACTTGGTATGGGTTTATCAATACTACTGACAGGATTTGACACAAATATTTGGAAGTTATTTGATAATAAGCTACCGCAAGAAGAGAGATTTACCCCATAAACAAAATAAATAAAACGAACTCATTTCTGTGCTTTTGTGTGTAATAGGTTTGAATAATAATTCTTTATCATAACTTGTGTTGATTTAAATAATTTATTCTTTTCACCGTATTTACTACTAATTATTTGAGATGTTATTCCCCAGTTACTGTCAGTTTTTGTCAGCAATACCAGATTATAAATAAACTTATAAAACTGCTATACGGGCAGATGCAAAACAAGAAAAATGCATTACAATTTTTCCACAAGTTTACTTATTACCATTGGATACAACATTCTACTACTTCAAGTTACTGTTAGTTATATTTAAAAATACACTACTGGCCAAAATCTTAAGGCTAATGAACATAAAGAAAAAATATGCATTTTGCGGTGTTAGACTCAACCACTTATTTGAGTAGAGCTTCAAAAGATGAAAATAAGGAAAGGAAAAATAAAAAAACACAACATTTTTAGCATTTAGTAGGGAAAATGTGAACACTATGAAAATAGCCTTTGCCATGTTTTTACCCAATGTAACGCAGAAGATGTCAGTGGGAGATGTTGACAACGCTAATGCTTGAACACAAATGTGTAAATTTCGTTACGTGTTTACCGATTAACGCTTCATTTCAGTATGTTCTTAAACTTTGACCAGCTAGTATTTAGGCTAATTTTATAGTGTTCACATTTTCCCTATTAAATGCTAAAAACAATTTTTATTTTTATTTTCCCTTTTCTTTTTGTCATCTTTCGAAGCTCTACTCAAATAAGTGGTTGAGTCTAACAACGCAAAATGCATTTTTTCTTTATGTTCATTGGCCTTAAGATTTTGGCCAGCAGTGTATATAACTTTGAGTCAGTGCTTCTCAGTCGTTTCCAATATTATCCACCCATATAAGTTTTCACAATATGTCGCTCACCTACCTGGCCAGCTGGGTTAAGGCGTTCGACTCATAGTCTGAGGGTCGTGGGTTCGAATCTCCGTCGCACCAAACGTTTACGTCCTTTTAGCCGTGGGTTGTTATAATGTAATGGTCAATCTCATTATTCGTTTGTAAAAGAGTAGCCCAAGAGTTAGCGGTGGATGGTAGTGACTAGCTGCCTTCCCTCTGGCCTTACACTACTAAATTAGGGACGGCTAGTGCAGATAGACCTTGTGTAGCTTTGCGCGAAATTCAAAAACAAAGAAACAAACAATCTCGCTCACACGAGTTCGAAAAAACACACACAAAGTACTAAATTAAAATACAGAGATATTTATTATTACTTAATGGCACATGAAACTACATTTAAAACGAATACATCTTAAACAAAAATTAGTGTATTTATCAAACTACAGCTAGAATAACTACTTATAACCAAACTCTTTGGAGTTTGTTGTATAATTAATCCTGATTCTGATGTCGTTAGTCCCTAAGTAAACTATTCAGCCACAAGGTAAGCACTGACTTATTTTAAGTGCATCAATCATGTAACAAATTACTAATGATGAATAAATATTGCATAGATTCAGGATATTTATTTAATATTTATAGAAGTTTGTTTTCTTTTTGATAACAGGACTTCGGTGTGGTGTTTAGGTTGAAAGATACAAGATGTATGCATGCGACTGTTTTAGGAGTACAATCCTGACACTTGCATTCGTAGACAACCCCCATTAATGTGGTTATCTTGATATTTATGTGATAAATTATTGCTTAATCTTGTATCGGAGTATTGCATTTTTTATTTTTAGGTCTTGAAAAATACAATGTAGGGTAAGAGCAGGTATTGGCGTCTTTGCGTAAGTTAATATTGTCTAGAATATTACATTTGCTGTTTTTTAATGTTATTATCTGTAATTGTGTTTGAAATTATAGTTTTGGAGAATTTTTTGATGTGAAGAACACAGAACATTAGATATTGGGTATGTGAATATGTAAATTACAAATGGTTATAACATTGGAAATTGATGTTTTTTTTTGGTTTTTTTTAAATGCTCGGTTACTTACAGTGATAGCCGGTATGAACAGAATTTCTAGGCTAGTGTGAGTCGCTTTGTGATTAGTGCTTGTGGGGAAACTATGAACTCATCTATATATAATGACATTGAGAAACAATAGTTTTATATTTCCCTTCTATAGCAAATTTAATTAAGTCTTTCTACAAAACCTCTAAATACGTAATCAGTATATCGTGTGTTGTTCAGTGGAAATCATAAATCATAGCTTGCGTTGTTAAGTTTAAATTTGATCATTTTGCAACGATGTTCAGTAAATATAAGACAAGGAAGAGAACCGAAGAGTAATATTACTTGGACAGTGACTTGGTGAAAAATGATTTCATGACTGAACATGTTTGGATTAAAACGTTGAAACTTCTACATGAAGTTTGTTGATTTTTTTTTGTTAAGCATAATTTACGTTTGTGTAGAAAACTTGGGTCAGAGACTCGACTATTTTGTAAGTGTGAATTCGTAAGTTAAGAGAATACGACGAAGTAGGTATCTTATATTGTGTACTTTAAGAAGACCATGTAACTACGTACTTAACACTCTTGACTCGTAATCTGAGGGTCGCGGTTTCGAATCCCGGTTGCACCAAACATGCTCGCCCTTTCAGCCGTGGAGGCGTTATAATGTGACGGTCAATCCCACTATTCGTTGGTAAAGAGTAGTCCAAGAGTTGGCGGTGGGTGGTGATGACTAGCTGCCTTCCCTCTACTCTTACACTGCTAGATTAGGGACGGCTAGCGCAGATAGCCCTTGAGTGGCTTTGAGCGAAATTAAAAAAAAAGAAGAGATTCTTGAAAAATAAGTAGAGGTTTAGACTTGTTATTCAGGATATAATTCGTTTTTTTCTAAGTATTATTTTTTGTTGTTCTCGATTACTATTGAATTACCTTTAATGATTTTTAAAATAATACTTTTGGAATTTAATTAAAGGACTATATTTTAGGCGGACTTAGATCAACTTAAATAACTTATATTTTGATTAAAGTATTGTATCTCACACATTAACAGCAGAGTAGAAAAGTTAGAAGCGCTAATAACGGAAGATTTCGGAATTTGAGGTAAATTTCTTCACGAACTGCAAGAAGTATATCTCGAAAAAAGTTACGTTTCGCACAAAACTATGCAATGGAATATCTGTGCTATTTACCGTGGGTATCGAAACGCAGTTCTTAGCGTTATAAATCTTCAGAACTTCGTTTGTAGTTGACCACAAACCTACACAATGAGCTATCTATACTCTGCTCACGAAGGGTATCGAAACCTAGTTTCTATCGTTGTAAGTCCTCGTACATGACACTGAGGGGAGGGGGACACACCCAGAAAGACTGATGATGAGGACTTTAGTGAAAGTTTTTGCTGGCCCGTGTTCCTCCTGTGAACAAAAAAAAAAGGAATGTTAACATAAAATAACAGTAATAAAGTTTAAATATCGAATAACGGTGAAACCAATGTTCTCCTATCAACACTTCATACCTAATATAATGCAAACTCTGAAACTTAACAGCTTATGATGACAGATGTAAACAGTGAAAGTGAAACCAAGAACTTTCCCGCGCTTTAGGTCGAACAAGAAAGATTAACTTGTTGCCTAGGTGATATAATGCGAAAACTTTAAGATATTCCGCTTAAAGATTAAAAGAAGATAAAAGTAAAGACAAATCTTGGTTTTATATACTTGAATTAGGTTTCTACTAAACTTGTGCAAAATACATTTATCATGTTTTATTGGATTTGTCTTCAACTTACCCGTGTTGAATACGACTGGTTACGCACTGTAGTGAATTATTTTAGAGTTATCTACATGGTATGCATATTTTTTGTTGTAATATTATTAAAAACAAACAAAAAAACGCTCATATAAATTTACTGTTGTTTATTATTTCAGTTGTACAGACACTTAATTCATTTTATGTTTCATGCCATGTTAGACTTTGGTATTTATTTTACAGGCAAATCTACTACACTCTAGAAGTTGCGAAACGCCGTTTACTACTGCCAGGAGGGCAGGTTTCTTTACCCTCCATGATTGATGTTAACAAAAACAATCTGTCCGAGAAAGATATTTTCTATTTCGATCATCCGTGTTAAGTACTTAACAAAATGGATACATCTCAAAACGTGTGTGATGACAAATCTGAAAAATCTGAAACGATCAATGAGATGGATGCAAGTTTCCTCAAGGGACCGTCCACAAAAATCTGCGAGTACGAAGTGACCCTGCTCGAAATTGGCCTTCTTGTCTTTTGCATCGCTAGTTTCTTGCTGGACATCGGGAGCGACATTTTTGTGAGCTGTTTTCACTTAAAGGATGGTAATATTTGGTATTTTGGACTAACTGTTGCTTTCATTGTTGGGCCTTCACTAACAATGACTTGTTTCAGTTTACGCTGGTATCTTCAAGATGAAAGCATCAAGAAGGCACCAGCTACACCAACTCAGTGGGTCGTAAGATTCTTTTTCCTTCTTTTGCAGTTGGGACCCCTTTTAAGGTACTTTTTATGCACATATATATTTATATGTAAACAATAAATGTTCATTTCTTCTGATTAATTATAAAAAAAGGCTAAGGAGCAAAGTTACAAAACTGTTATCTTCCAGTGTAATTCAAATACTTCATTGAATTGTGGGGAAACGTGTGTGTGTAATATTAATATATATATGTTTGTTATTTAAACTCAAAAACAACCCGAAACAAGCTAAACAAAAATACTGCATAAACTGAAAAGATTTCACACAGATTTGTTGTTTCGTCAGTTAAAGTTTTTTCCAAGAATTGCAAGAGAAAATGATATAGTTCTTATTGATAAGACTAACTGTAATATTGGTATCATTTGCAAAAAGTTTTGTGCATTAATTACGATAAATGAAATCAATAGTACACAAACATTTAAACTCATTAACCAATCCAAAAATACAGTAATTAATAATTTCATTAAACCTTATAATAAACTTTATTCTAAACAAAACCCTTATATAGATTTACATTTTCTTTATGCTATTCTCAAATTGCATAAATCTCCAATTAAATTTAAATTTATTTCCAGTTTAATTAAAATAATTATCAAACAACCGACTATATTATTAAATAAATTATTCAATATTTTAATTGATAAAATAAAAATATGTAAGTGTTAATAATAAAAATCGTACGTTTTGGATAATAAAAAATCAATTTATTTTAAAATATCTAAAAAGCGTGTAGAAATAAATAATATCCAAACATTGTACACATTGTACACCAGAATTCCATTGAAAGGTTTAATCTTTGTTTTAAATTCATTAACAAAACAGTTTTGTTACCCTTTTACAGAACTGAAAAACAAATAGCTCCAAAAACATAAGATACATTAAGTTTCCGTATTTATAATAATTATATATTTTGTCAATAAACAGGTTTTTAAACAAGTAATAGGAGTTCCAATGGGAGCTAACTATTCTACTTGTATAACAAATTTATATCTTTACTGTTATGAGAATATATTTATTGAAACTAAAAAAAACACCCAAATATTTCTACCTTAACTTGTAGATAAATAAACGATTTAATCAGTATAAATAATCCTGATATAAATAATGTTATTAATTTGTTTGTTTATTTTGAATTTCGCGTAAAGCTACTCGAGGGCTATCTGCGCTAGCCATTCCTAATTTAGCAGTGCAAGACTAGAGGGAAGGCAGCTAGTCATCACCACCCACCGCCAACTCTTGAGCTACTCTTTTACCAACGAATAGTGGGATTGACCGTCACTTTATAACGCCCCCACGGCTGAAAGGGCAAGCATGTTTGGTGCGACTGGGATTCGAACCCGCGACCCTCGGATTACGAGTTGAACGCCTTAACGCGCTTGGCCATGCTGGGCCGATGTTATTAATGGTATTTATCCAGCAGAATTAAAAGCTGAAAATACTTCAGTATCCTCAACAGAAGCACATTATTTAGATTTAGAAATTAAAATAATTGATAAGATTATTGTTTTGAATTAAGTGCGAAGCTACACAATTGGCTATCTTTGCTCTGCCTACCACGGGTATCGAAACCCGGTTTTTAGCGTTGGAGGTCCGCAGACATACCGCTGAGCCACTGGGGGGCATTTGAGAAGGATATTAATGTAAATATTTGTAATAAAAAGAAATATTTTGCCTTTCCAATTTATGGTTTACCCTTTTATAATAGTAATATACAATATATTTCTGTTATAAGTATTATAACTTCGCAGTTATTCAAATATTGTAAAATTTGTAATAAATTACAATATTTTATGAGTAATGTTGAAACACTGATACAAAAATTAATAGTTAATGAATTTAATAAAGAAATTTTAAATAAAATTGTTAAATTATTCTGTAACAAATAAAAGAACGTATTAAATAAATATAAAGAAATAAAACATAGAGAAATGTTCCTTAAAATTTATAATAACTATTTTTAGTCAGGAATAAGATAACTTAACAACTTGTCACTACTTTAGGCGGATGTGCACCTTAACGCATATAAAGGGTTGTTTAGAGCATGATAGTCACAGTAGATTTCGTGAATGGGTGGTTGTTTGGAGTTATACTCCTTTGTTTGGCCAGCTGGATGGGACGCTTCATGTTGGTATAGTTCGTTTGCTGTGCTGTCAGTTAGTGCCTTTCTATCCTATTGGAGGCTGAAATGTTAACATTAAGAGGTAAGGTTTCATCTTTCTTACCCCCTAATGGTAATATGTTAGTTCCTCATTATTGTTTGTTTTTATTTCGATTAATTCTTTACTTTGGGAGAGAAGTAACATTCCCACAATGGTCTACAGGGTGGTATACATGTGGGACGTTTTGGTCTTGAGCACCCACATCTCGCTTTCCTAATTCCCATCTCTAATTCTATATTTATTGCTATTCTTTATTTTTTGTGTGAGACTGGCAAATGGAGGTTAAGACTGATAGATAGTGTATCCCCACCACAGTGTGAACCCTACTTTCTCAGTCACCTTCAAAACCTAGGGTATATTTTATAATCTCACATTATAGCTTGTGCCCCGAGATCTTTTCAGTTGATGCAGCGTTTTTTGTTTAATTTGTTTTTGAGTTAAAATAACAAACTAATATAATTAATTAGAGGTTTGGATTTGCTGTTTTTAACGCAGTCCTTGTTTGTTATTTTAATATTTAACTTCATTAAAACATATGTAATATATATATATAAAGAGACACATATATATACAGCGTGCCCTAAAAGTTATGTTACCACAAGCTAAATAACTGTTTATGTTTACAGAATGCTTTTAAAATGTCAGCTCTCAAGATCGATACATTTAAAAACAAGATAAAATCTCAGTAGCCTGGGCTATAATTAAATCTCAAATCGGTCAAGAGATGGAGATGAAACTTTGTAATAAAATAAAATTCTGATCCATTCTGTGAGCCGTAATTAATCTCTGCACTTTTATCAACTGCTTGTGATTTTGTTTAAAAAAAAGGGGGGGGGAGGCAAAGAAACCAGAAGAGCAATGTTCGTTTCCAAAACGTCACAAGAACGACTGAATTTTCGGACATCATGTACATGTAATACTGTCTTATATCGCAAGATCTTTTGAAAATGCATTTTTTTTTACGTTATTACTTTTAATTGCCATATTAACTATCGATGCCCTTGTATATGTTTGTATGCGTAACTATCGATTTTCTTGTACAAGTGCCCCGCGCTAGTACAGCGGCAATTCTACGGATTTACAACGCTAAAATCAAGGGTTCGATTTCCTTTGGAAAGCTCAGCAGATAGCCCGATGTGGCTTTGTTATAATAAAAACACACACACACTCTTGTACACGTATATGTTTGTATGAGCTCTTACGAGTAATTTTTGCGAAGCTATTCCTTATGTATGGAATTTTTGAAATACTTCGTTCGTAACTTGTTCTTTTTCTACTGTGTAAATTTTAGTAATCTGGCAGTCACTGATAGTATTCATACATGAACTTGCTTTAATGATTACTTTTAGGTATTTTGAAGTTCTTGTCTATGGGATAAAAATTCGGTTTTGCAGAGATACCACGAAGCAAAAGGAACGTTATAATCAATATTACGAAGAAATGGCTTATGAACAACAAGACGCAACGATGTTACGTTTGTTCGAATGTTACTTGGAATCTGCTCCACAGTTGGTTCTTCAGTTGTATATCTTGGCCCGAAGCCCATACCTTCAGCAGATGAACTGGACAAGTATGCGTTTTAAAAAATTGTTTTTCACGCCATAAAACCGTTTTCTACCCATCTGCAATTTATTTTATACTTTATTTATGTAAATTACACAGGCTTGGGATGGTTTTATTTTCTTAATTTTTACATGTTCTGCTCTAATTCCTGTATGCTGAAGCCGAAAATGATATCCATTTTTGTCCATTACATATAGATTTTTCCACAAGACGTCATAACGCAACACATAAAAAACCACAACTCCTCGTTTTGAGACTAAAATATGTGAATTATACAAGCAATCGGGACGAATAATATTCGTTTGGTATCAATGTTCTTTCCTTTTGTTCAGTTTGTTTGTATTTTTGTTAATAAACATAATAATGAAAATTATTCATTGTGGTAAACAAAGTAATAACTTGATTTCTAATCTTTCCGATTTGTAAAAAAAAATCTTAACGTGATAGAAATGAATATTATTTTCAAAACCTGTGTAGCTGAATTATGGAAAATCTGTTACTGAAAACCAAAAGAACTTTTAAGAAGGTTAAATTCGCAGATCTGTGTTATCGGCAAATTCCATCAAAGAAAAATGTAAAGTTACTTGAATCTGTTTAGTTTTTGATGTATAAACTTGCATATACAGTCATGTGAAAAAGTTAGGACACCCTATGAAAGCCTGTGTATTTTTGAAATATTTTTGGATATATAGATATTTAATCTCAATATTTAAAATACTGAGAGATTATAGGAATATAACTAAACAATTAAAACTGAAGAAAAGACATTTCAAGATCTTCTGTAAATGTAATTCTACAAAAATGCATATTCTAACTGAGGAAAAAGTTAGGACACCCCACATTTATTCCCACTTAAAATGGCTCAACTCACACACAGGTATATCACACCAAGTGCACATGATTAGAAGATCGTTACTCAGCATTTTGAATGAGGCTTGCCCTATTTAAACCTCAGACATTTAGTTTGGTGTGCTCCTGACTGTTGAGGTGAGAGTGAGCACCATGGTGAGAGCTGTCTGAGGCCTTCAGAAAGAAAATTATAGCAGCTTATGAGTCTAGTAAGGGATTTAAAAAGATCCCAAAAGATTTTGAAATCAGCCATTCCATTGTCCAAAAATAGTCAACAAGTGGAGGGCTTTCAAAACAACTGCCAATATGCCCAGGTCTGGTCGTTCAAGCACGTTCACCCCGAGAGCAGACTGCAAGATGCTAAAAGAGGTCTCCAAACACCCTAACATGTCATCACGGGACCTACAGCAGGCTCTGGCTACTGTTGATGTGAAAGTGCATGCCTCTACAATCAGAAAGAGAATGCACAAGTTTAACTTGCATGGGAGGTGTGCAAGGTGGAAACCTTTGCTCTCTAAGAGAAACATCAAGGCCAGACTGAAGTTTGCCAGAGAGAATGTAGACAAAGACCAGAACTTCTCGAATAATGTTCTTTGGACAGATGAGTCCAAAATTGAATTATTTGGACACCAGAACAGAGGACATGTTTGGCGTAAACCAAATACAGCATTCCAGGAAAAGAACCTCATACCAACTGTGAAGCATGGAGGTGGAAGTGTCATGGTTGGGGGCTGCTTTGCTGCAGCAGGACCTGGACAGCTCACAATCATAGAATCCACCATGAATTCTACCGTGTATCAGAGGGTGCTTGAGGATCATGTGAGACCATCTGTAAGAAAAGTAAAGCTGAAGCGGACCTGGACCCTGCAACACAACAATGACCCAAAACATATCAGTAAATCCACCAATGACTGGCTGAAAACTAAGAAATGGAGAGTTCTGGAATGGCTGAGTCAAAGCCCAGATCTTAATTTCATTGAGATGCTGTGGGGTGACTTGAAACTTGCTGTACATGCAAGAAACCTCTCTAACATTTCACAGCTGAAAGAGTTCTGCATTGAGGAGTGGGGCAAATTTTCTTCAGACCGATGCCAGAGACTGGTAGATGGCTATAAGAAGCGTCTCACTGCAGTTATTTCAGCCAAAGAGGGTAACACTAGCTATTAGAGGGTAGGGTGTCCTAACTTTTTCCTCAGTTAGAATATGCATTTTTGTAGAATTACATTTACAGAAGATCCTAAAGTCTTTTCTTCAGTTTTAATTGTTTAGTCATATTCCTATAATCTTTCAGTATTGTTGAAATTGAGATTAAATATCTATATATCCAAAAATGTTACAAAGATACACAGGCTTTCATAGGGTGTCCTAACTTTTTCACATGACTATGTGAATAAACTTTATACTATAAAGTGATTCTGACTGTTTAAATTTAATTTAACCTTTCAAATATATTACTCGTACGATAATTTTTTATCTTTTTTGTTTCTTCATTTTTAGATATCATAACTTGGATATCAGTTTTTCTTTCTTTGGTGTCCCTATCTTCGTCCTTAGTGTCTTTTCAAATTGCTCTGCGTATTTCAAACAGAGAAAAGAAGAACTTGACATTTTGTGGTATGGTTGTGATGTTTATATGGCGCTTTTTCATTATTGCCTCGCGGATGGTTGCTCTCGCCCTTTTTGCCTCTCACAGCCCCAAATCTCTTGGTATATTTTGTGGAATCCACTGGTCATGCATGGTAGTTTGGATCAAGACAATGAAAACTAACTTCTGTAATACAAAGTATTTATATTTCGTTTTCATAGCTTTTCTTAAAATATTTCAGAAAAAAAGTTTTAAGTTAGACACACCAATAAAATATATATTTCAGTTATTAACTGTTAAGTAATGTTCAGTAGTGCAACTGGTTGATGTAGTCGATTTACGCGCTTTTACAGAATCAAGTGATTCTGGTATTTTAGTATTAACATCAGGTCAAAGTATTCACAAGCTTTCATATAAGTACACTTGCCCCTGTCTTATGGACAGCTGTCTTAAACAAAACATGGATAATGTTTTGGTGAGAGGCAGCTTCATATTTCTAATACACACTCACTTCACATTATTCTTGATTAAGAAGAAAAACTAACAAACTTGTTAGTTGCTAATGTAATACATGTGTGCGAGTTATTTAAGAAAGTAACGCTTCAAGTGTTACTGAAAATACTGTTTGTGATGAAAATAGTGGTGAGAAATGCACTTGGTTAAGTGAATTCACTTTGCAACCGCTAGCAGACTTAACATTATGGTATTTCGGCTTTTCGAGAGAGAGAGAGAAAGAAAGAAGAAAGTATCTCACACCTTTTAGAAATTAAGCACAGCTGATAATTAACATTTGATCGAACCAACAGATTTTAAACAAATTTTGTAGCTAGTTAAAGTTAGGGTAAGGAAAAAGAAATAGGATTGCACGAAGAATATGGTTCCAAGCACACTGCTGGTTGCTACAAGATGTTTTAAATATATCAATAGGGTACGTTTAAAGTAATGGTAAATTACATATAATCAAGGCTAAACACGATTACATATAAAGATTAATAGATTTCAACAATTAGTATACAAGAGTAATTAAGTCTACTGAGTACTTAAACAAATGCTGCCGTACTTTTTTTTATGTAAAATCGTTTTTCTGTTGCTACTTTTGGTTGCTTGTGTCATTCAATTAAAATGTACCTAACTAAACTCAAAATCGAATTTCATTGATCCTAATTAGCTGTTTTATTCAGTTATTGTTTAAAAACACTAAATACGTTGACGAATAAACTTTTCAACATGCATGATATATTTTGTGTATGACAGCTAAATGCGTATTTTTTGTTATATTTTGTGTATGACAGCTAAATGCGTATTTTTTATGTTATATTTTGTGTATGACACCTAAATGCGTATTTTTTATGTTATATTTTGTGTATGACAGCTAAATGCGTATTTTTTATGTTATATTTTGTGTATGACAGCTAAATGCGTATTTTTTATGTTATATTTTGTGTATGACAGCTAAATGCGTATTTTATATGTTATATTTTGTGTATGACAGCTAAATGAGTATTTTATTCAACTATCCAGGTATGAAGAACTCATATACAATATAGTTCTTGGATTTCAGTTCATTTTCTGTTACGTTAACCTGGTAGACAACACCACACGCTTCCGTTTCACCGTTTATTACGTTGTGATATTTGCGGAAAACACGGTATTGATGTCTTTGTGGCATGCTCACGCGGACCAGAACTTGTGGTATCACGAAGTTGCAATGCCATTCCAGTTCCTCAGCTTTTTCATCGGAATTGTATTTATGGTAAACTTGAACATTTGTTTTTACAGAGTTAAGTGTTTATACATCTTAAATTTAGCACCAGGTTAATGTGTCCACAAACTTTCACGTAATTAGTTACTTTCAATGTTTTAATGCGAAAGGCTTTTATAATAATAATAATAAGATAAACTGTCCTAAACAACTCTAAGTATAATGTATATGCATACAGCGAATGCATAAAAATAATTAGTAATAAACACTCATTTTCTAATGTTTGTATTTAAGGACAAGAAGAGAAGAAGAAATGTCAGTTAGTGTTATTGATTCTCTGTACTTCGACGTGTTTCACCAAATACTTCGGGCTTACTTCAAGATTTTGTTTATTAATAGTTCTAGTTTAGAGGATAGAACAGCCAAGGTAGACCAATAGGTTCCTTGTTATCCCAAACCGGGTTGCATCGTTGAGAAGATACAAGATGCGACGAAAAGAATGGTGATAAAAAGCGTATTAAAAGTGCTTTTAAAATGATGCCAAGCGTTATAAGACATTGAAGATTTTTATATAATAGCATCGATATGACAATTTGAAATTCACGGCAAAATTTGTGATGCAAGAACGATAGTTTTATTGACACAGGTGAACCCTTGTTTATTACTGATTTGGATATAATTGTTAGGCATTAATAATCATTATTGATATACAATGTAAAATCTTGATTTTCACTTATGTGTTCACGAACCTCTGATTTTATTAAACCTAAATCCATTAACGCGTTTTAATTGCATTTTTTTTAAATAGGCCTCACCGTATGTATGTTTTAACTGCACGAGACTTGGTTTGTCATTAAGTCCAGTGTTGAGAGCATGTTCACTGTTCACTTGCCGTTTATTTTATTAATCTTAGATCCTTTGCTTCGTTTTTCGCCTTTTTTAAGCTTATAATTATTGAAAGTATGTTCAGTGTTCAATTACCTTTACTTTGTTAAGCTTCGGTCCATTGCTTTGTTTATTAGCCGTTTTTTTCGGTCTAACCGTATTTATTTTTTAACTGCCTTAGACTTGGTACGTCGTTAATTGTCAGTGTTAATTGTTGACAGTGTTTCAGTGTTCAATGCCTTTTGTCTTTAGGCCTATCCATGTGATTTTGCTACCCCATTATCTTCTCATTCTGGAAGGATTCTATTTGTTTATTTGTTATTAAGTGCAAATATACACAGTGAGCCAGCTGTATCTATCACGAGTATCGAAACCCGGTTTTTGAAGATACGAGTCTTCAAACTGGAGGACACGAATTTAAATCATAAATACTACAAATCTATATAAATGTAATATTGCTATCTGTTGTATGTCCATGTAACTAATTCGAAGGATGTTGGTCGGTTTTCATCAAAATTCGTCTCTGTGGGAATACATACAAAATTTTCAGTTTAGCAATTTTTTATGGGCGTTTTCTCGTTCTTTTAGCATCACTGCGCCTCCTGTTGATCTATGTCCACCAAATTTAGCTTGACAATTTTTTTTGAGTTAATGCAGAAATAAATGCAAATTTGCGCTTTCACATTTTGTGTTTTGCGGTTATGGGCCTTTTTATGTTTCTTTCAATAACATATAAGGAAAGTAACTTTTTATCTCAAGATTATCTTCAATAATCATGAATTTACATAATTTTCGTTCAGCTACTTTGAAATAAACCACTGTAATATGTCGCACGTTATGATATATTTTTTAAAATAATACAACTAATATATATTTTTAATCAAAACATCTTTTTCATGAGGAAAGTTCCATAAATGTCATCATCAGTGCTGTTATCTTGAGGGGAAAAAGTTAATTCGTAATATTTCAACTACAGTTTGTTTTTGAATTAAGCACAAAGCTACACGAGGGCCATCTGCGCTAACCGTCCCTAATTTAGCAGTGTAAGACTAAAGGGAAGGCAGTTAGTCATCACCACCCACCGCCAACTCTTGGGCTACTCTTTTACCAACGAATAGTGGGATTGACCGTCATATTATAATGCCCCCACGGTTGAAAGGGCGAGCGTGTTTGGTGCGATCGGGATTCGAACCCGCGACTCTCGGATTACGAGTCGAACGCCTTAACACGCTTGGCCATACCGGACCGTAGAGAAACGCACAAACTTCCCTTGTCAGATTTTAGATTCAAACTGAGAGGATCATGCGCATTCGATCTCTTCCTTCTAGCATTCAATCGGATGTTTAGAAATAACACATTTAAAAGGTAACAATATAATATGATTTACGATGAAATGTGCAATATCTACATGTTTAGTAAGTAACATTGATAAGAGAAACTATTATAGAAAAATGTTTAGGTATAACTCTGTATCTTTTAAATTAATAACAAATATATAAAAAAAAACTCACCAAGAATCTGGAATTGATTACATTAAAAACAGGAAAGAGTTAACGGGTGATTATTGAAAACTGGGTGGCTTTCTTTTAATAGTTCGTTGTCTATGGTTCTGGAGACAAGAATTTTAAAGTTTTACAGGAGTGAGAGGTGCTTATTTTCATTGTGCAATCGAGTAACAAACTTCGATGGACTATTTAGCTTGCTTCTGCTTCTAGCTGAAATTCTCATAAACTCGAGTGCACATATTTGTAGCAAGAAAAATGTTATACGTTAAACCACTGAGAAATTAACTACAGATATATCTACCTCCAGCATTCTTCAAATCTTTCAACAACCACTACGCATAATTTCCTGCACATATTTTTAGATGAAGTGTAGTTTTACCAATATAGTTAGCTCTAGAGCTACCACAAGTGTATTTATATGTGATCCATGAGCGTATATGAATGGGTAGTGTGTCTTTAGTTGTAAACATATTTTTGTAATTCTTTCTCTTGATGTAATTACTAGCTTAATTTCTAGGTAATGTTTTGATTATTTTGAGAATTTGATATATGATTTTAAAATTTTGTTTACCAACGAAAGGTGTGATAAGAACTAGTGGGCATTTTGAGATGACATGTAACTTTTTGGTTGGTTTGTTTTGAATTTCGCGCTAGTCGTCCCTAATTTAGCAGTGTAAGACCAGAGGGAAGGCAGCTAGTCATCACCTCCCACTGCCAATTCTTGAGCTACTCTTCTACCAATGGCTGAAAGGGCGAGCATGTTTGGCGACGGGGATTCGAACCCGCGACTCTCGGATTACGAGTCCAATGTCTTAACTACCTGGCCTTTTTGCTTGATCTTATTTTACTTGCTAATTTTCGTGTGATGATAAAATATAACAAATTCGTTTTAGTGAGCTTAATGCGGGTACAAAATATTTAGCAAGTCCTCAAAACCACAGATTACAAATTCTTTATTTAAAAAAAGCGTCTCCATTTTCAATGATCGCCTAACACTAAATGATATCAACTCCTCTTTGTTGTCATTAATGTAATAAATTCCAGATTATCAGTGTTTGTATTTGATATTTATTATTATTTTAAAGATAGTGCTATATAACATTCTCATCGAACTGTTTTCTTCGCAAGTCACAGCCGAAGAGGCCTTTCTCTCAATAATGAAACTCGTCTGTTGGCTTGATGATGAAATACAAAAGTTTCTCTGAAACGTCATTATACGACCTCATAATTCTTTAGAAGTTAAACTCCAATACACACACACTTTTTTTTAATTTGTCTATTTCTCTTTCAACTTCATACGCGTGTAACATTTTTTTTCAGGCCTCTAATTTTAAACCTAAAATGGAAAACTTAAGAAAAATATGCATGCAAAGCAACAAAAACAAACAAAATGCATAATTTTTGTTCAGGGGAGAGAGAGAGAGAGAGAAAATGAGGCAGATTAGTTGTTTAGGAACGTTTTAAATACACTGGGAGGGATTGTTGTAGATACAAAAGTATTGATCAATCATAGCTATTTTGCCAAATATGCTGGTACAAATAATTTATAATGTGTAAAGGGAGAGATTTATAAATAAACATAACAAACAAATGATTTAGCTCAAAGATTTTGCGGAATAGTAAGTATAAATTACAAATTGTTTGTTACTGAATTATCTATATTGACTGTAGTATATGTACTACGTGAGATATGTACAAACATTTAAGTCTGCTTATTTTTGTTTTGTTTGTTTTGAATTTTGCCCAAAGCTGCACGAAGGCTATCTGTATTAGCCGTCCCTAATTTAGCAGTGTAAGACTAGAGGGAAGGCAGCTGTCATCACCGGCCACTGCCAACACTTGGGCTACTCTTTTATCAACGAATAGTGGGATTGACCGAAACATTATAACGCCCCTACTGCTGGAAGGGGCGAGCATGTTTTGTATAACGGGAATTCGGAGGGTCATATTATAAATCGAGCGCCTTAAACAGTTGGTCGTGCCTGGCCACTTATTTACGAACGAAAGAAGCCCGTTTTATTTGTATTTATTTATACGATTGATTGCTTCTGTTTTTCTTAGAAGGTATTAAAGATTGGTTAATGCATAATGCGGTAAGTAAAACTCTATACATAAGTATAAAGTGGAGAATGTTGTTTTTATATTCCAGTTGATGTACTACCTTTTATTTCACCCCACGAACAACATCAAGATTTGCATATGGAGGGACCGGGACCAAGCTGTGGATCAAAAAAATCCATCAGTACTTAGGTTAACCTAGGACTAACTAATGAAATAGGACCACTGTGGAAGCTCGTCGAGTCTTCGAGGTTTCACACCAGAATTCAGGAGAACCAGAGCCAATTAACAATCTTTGGAAAGAACTTTGTGTATTTTCGAGTGTACGACCACCATGATGAAAATATGTCGTCAATGGCAGACTAGAAGAATTTTAAATTAATTTAAACAGTAAACTTTAATTACTTTGAAAATAAATTTTTTTATCAAAACTATACGCGCTGCAAGAAAACGAATGTTTATTACTGTTAGTAAAGCTGAACTTTAAATATCACGAGAAATTAAAACTTATCTGGAAGATTTCTCAAAAGACAAGTTTCGTGCTGCGCCATGATGTCAGTTGTAGTTGTAATGTATAATAGTGAATATGTTGAATGTCACTATTCGAATAAGACTAAAAACTTAACACTGATAGATGAAATTAACTTTATCCTAAATCCTAACAGATGACTGTATCCAAATGGAAATTATCTAAAGTTAATAACCTCTCTGGATTACTCAGTTTATACAAAAAATGGATGTTCTTAATGTAGGGGAAATTAAAGGATGTTTCAGTTCAATATGATCATTGTTTGTAGTGTATATAATTAATGTTTTGGTTGTTAGTCTGGATAATGAATCGCATGTTAAACTTTTATGTACAAAAGTTTGTCCTGCCATTATATCTGTGGCCAGGGTCTTTGTTGGCTTATCTTATTTTGATATGAGTTTCTCACATTACGTCCGGTGATATATAAGACTGGGTTTCTCCCTCTTCCAAAACACATTAAAATACAAAAAGTGAAAACATACAAAAGTAAAAAACACTTAACTGTGTTCATCAAATTCCCAAATTTTTGCTAGTAGCAAAACATGCCCACTCAGTGGACTCAGCAGATAGTAGGATGTGACCTTGCTATAGAAAAACAAACAAACACAAAACATATCTGGTGGTGATAAATGTAAAGTAAAACTATCTTCTACACACTGAACCGTAGCGTTTGTCTGTTTCCTGTTTTGAAAAGCTGCGCACACCGATAAACCTCAACATACACTTTTGAAACGGCGGGAGAGAATCGTGAATAATGATCATGGCTGGTATGAGTAGAGAAAGCACTAGTAGAGGAGCGAACAACGTTTCGACCTTCGTCAGGTTCACAAAGAAAGAAAGAGGTAACTGACCGATAGCTGACCACATGTTTAGGAGTGTAGGAATGTAGAGGGCGTGATTAGATGTTAGATTATATTTATTAATATAGGTATAAAGGTGTTCCTTTGTAACGGTTTATTTTGGTCTTGAGTTGTTGTACAAGTAAGGCTTCTTTAATTTTGCGTTTGTTTGTTTCTTTATTTCGTATTTGGATGTTTTATATGGTTAGGTTGTGTTTATTTGACTTGCAGTGTTCGGAAACGTGTGAAGGTGGCATTTTGTGTTCTTTGAATCTGGTTTCCATTTTTCTATTTGTTTCTCCAATATAGAAGTTGTGGCAGTTATCACATTGTATTTTATAAATAATGTCGGTGTGATGTTTGTCAGTGTGTTTAAATATGTAATATATGAATAATGTTGATGTTAAATTATTATTTCACAGTTAGGATATTTTACAATAAATAATTAGAAAGCAATCACACGATCAGTCACATTTCATAACGTGACGTAACGTAAATAATAAAAATGTTATTATTGAGTGACATGCCTGAAATACTCAACAATTATTTTTAGTGATAGACTGTATAAGTAGCTCGGAGCTTTGGCTTTGACTGAAACTAAGAGTGTAACACAATAAAACTTTTTAAAGTCCATGTAATAATTCAAACAGACACATTAACTTTTCTCGTCACTGTAGGCGGGTGCTTGTTAAAAATAGTTTGATTTAACTCGAATCTCATTCTATAAATATATATGTTTCAATTTTTTTTTTTACATTTGCCAGTTATCCATGCAGCTAGTACTCCAAGTTTATGTCATGTATTATCTCTTCATCAAATATGTGTATGAATATACAACCAAAAGTAAATATAGGGTTAATTATTACAAAATCGCGTGTTGTATGATCATAGGCCTCATACACGTAACTCTGAAAAACGTGTTTCTCTTGATAACCATAAGATTAGTGGTGACTTGGAATGGTATATCGACATCTGAAAACTTCCTTTGTTGCGGAAAAAGTACTGAAAGATTTCGTCGTAAATAAGTTCTTGATACGAGATCAAGAACATTTAATGAACTAGCAGTATGTTAACCAAGTAAAATTGAAATATTATAGCTGCAACTATGAATATAACTAACTTTTTCTTCATCAAATTTAACAAAATTATTAACTACAATAATGTTTACAAGATATGTTTGTTTCTTATTTTTCTGTGGCATTTTAATTTTTTTTAACCTTTCTTTTTCACTGGACAATAAGCTAGAGGACTTTATAACGCTTAAATTTTGCATTTGTTACTTGCAATGGACACAGCACAGATAACTCATTGTTGAACTTTGTGTTTAAACGGAAAATTTTAGTACAGGTCACTGTGCATAAACTTGTTCATATTTTTTAAATATCAAAATATATTCTCCAAAACCTTCCAAAAATCCAATATATAACGTCAGATCTAAACATTGAGAAATTTTCTGGATTACACTCGCCGTCAATACGTCATAATACCTTTGACAAAGAAAAATAACTCGCAGATCTAGGTTAAAATATCAAAAACATAATCTATTACACTATTTCATTTCTAGATTCTGTAGTAAGTTCCTTGGACAGTGGACCCAGCATGGCCAGGTGGTTAGGGCGTTCGATTCGTAATCTGAGGGTCACGGGTTCGAATTCTCGTCAAGGCAAACATGCTTGCCTTTTCAGCCGTGGGGGCGTTATAATTTCTACTGAGAATTTCTCTTCAGGAACTGTCTTGAAAAGAAGCTTGGTGTATTTAGCAGGTTGGTTTATTACTGATAGAGTTTTTCTAAAGTTATTCAACTCTTCTCTCACCATCGTACTTCTAAGGATTTCGTTTGTTTGTTTTGGATTTTGCGCAAAGCTACACGAGGGCTATCTACGTTGGCCCTCCCTGATTTAACAGTGAAAGACTAGAGGGGAGATAGCTAGTATCACCGCCTACCGCCAACTTTTAGGCGACTCTTTTACCAGCAAGTGTTGGGATTGATCATCACATTATATCTCCCTCATGGCTGAAAGGGCAAGTATGTTTGGTGTGACGGGGATTCGAACCCATGATCCTCGGATTACGAGTCGAGCGCTCCAACCACCTGGACATGCGGGGCCTACTTTAAAAGAAAATCGCGGAAAAAAATTTTAGTTTCAAACTTCATCATTGACGTCTCTCTGGTGGAAAAACGGTAAGTTTACTGACTTACGACGCCTAACTTTGGAGTTCGATTCCCGGCCGTGGACACAGCAAAGAAATCAATGTGGGTTTGCTCTAAAAAACAAGCAAGCAAAGCATCATTGATTCTTAGCATTACAATATATTTCCTTCCCAACACCTATTTGACTTTGCAGTTTGTCCTCCTTTGCAATAGGATTTGTACAGTCACACTATGTAAACATGTTAAAAGGTTAAATCCATCTTATCACCATTTATATCACAGCGACTTTTCATTTTATCTCTAGATGATTTATGGCTTTTTCAGGTAAACCGATATATTGTATTAATAGTGTGTCTTATTCTCCTATATGTTTTTCATAAAACTCTATAAAGTGATTATATTCAGGATGTAGGTACAAACCATCCAGTGGCACTTTACATTCTTTCCTAAACATCACGTATTACTGCCGTTGTCTTATGAGTAACAATGAAAGATCTTTATACCATATTCTGTGATGTATATCCACGTAAATTGCTAACGAATTTCAATGTATACAGTTGTATCTTTCGGCCATTCTATCAAAACGTAGGAAGACTACTGTTCAGGTTATTTTTTATTTCAATTTTTTTAACCTTCTTTCTGAACAAGACTTGTTAAAATTTCCATCCCTGACCTGAGCGAAGTTCCAGACGTGCCACTTAATCTTGACATAAATTCATTGAAAAACTTTCTTGCTCGAATTTCTGCTTCTTGAACAAAAAAGCTTGTAACCATTTAGTGAAATAATCCATCACAATTACTCTGTGGTAAAAGACCAAGGACATAACAACTCTTTCAAGCGGTTCTCCAAAGCAATACCTACCGCTAGAGTATATCCAACTAATACTGGTTATCCTTGGGGATGAAACTAAGTATTTATTACGAAATAATACAGTGTTTTCAGGAAGACCCGACTTTTTGAGATTGAAATAAAGTTTGTTTTGGTTTGTTTTGAATTTCGAGCAAAGCTACACAAGGGCTATCTGCGCTAGTCGTCCCTAATTTAGCAGTGTAAAACTAGAGGGCTACTCTTTTATCAACAAATATTGAGATTTGCTATCACATTATAACGCCCCACGGCTGAAAGGGCGAGCATGCTTGGTATGACGGGGATTCGAGCCTGCAACTCTCGGATTACGAGTCGAGTGCCTCAACCATCTGACCGTGCCGGGCCTTGAAATAAAGAAACTGTAGACAATATAAAATATACAAGCACAATGTTTATTATGGCAAAAGGCACAAACACAGTGTGTGCACTTTTTTTGCATATTGGACTCTTTTTTTTTTTCTGTACTGGATTGGAACCGTTTTCTTTAACTGATAAAGTTGAAATTATCTAGCAAACACAACATCCTTTATTTAAGAAGTAACACTGGATTGTCCAAAAGCAACCAGCAACATGTACCTGGCTGGTCTTCTTCATTCAAATATAAGAAGGCCTCAGCCTTAACGTATCACCTGACCTTGTAGTAGCTGCCACAAAATGTTGTCCGTAATATTTTGCCTACATTACTAGCCAATAGCTTTGAGAGCAAGGAATGCTATTTCATTTTCAATTAGTTGTACTTTAGTTGTAAGGACTGTTTCAGTTTCGAAGATTGAGCAGCAACTCTACAAAGTATTGCACAAATTGTAGTTCTAGTACCACTTGATGGCTTGGAATGCAAGGGGTCGTGATGTCCTTTTAGTCAGTACTCTTCCAATTATCCAATCATTATAGATTTGATACATTAATGTCCACTGTCTTACCTAATAAGAAAATAGCTCTAATTGGGAGATGTTGTCCACCAGTAACACATCAAATCTATCTTGGTTGATTTTCTGCACCGTGGAACAGAGGGGGATGATGTTACTATTGGGTAACAGGCCTGGGTGTCCTGTGAAGATGTTCCAAGTTCTCTTGTTGCATTATTGAACTATTTTTCTCTTGGTCGAAATGAGCAGGAGCGTAGATTTCTTACACCCGATGGGGGAGATGATTTTTGCAACCACTTATGTGGACTGTTCAATTTGCAAATTGGTAATCTCTGATTACGTGAGCCTGAAAGCTGTAAACATGCAGTCACAGAGTAATCTTGTTGCTACGATACTTCAAGGTTTCCATGTAGGTTTGTATAAGTGAGGTGTTGTGAATAGTTTTCAAAATGTTAATAGAATAAAGACAAATGTTTCACAAATTAACTGCCACATGAATTTATTCCTGCACACTGCACAGTATAAAAGATGGCCATTATACTTGACAAGGTTACTAACAACTTTCATTGCATGAATTACGTTTTCAAATATTAATAAAATCAGTAATTATCCTTGATAAGTTTATATCTACTGAAAAACTGTTCATGTTGTTTGAAAAAAATAATTAAAATGTTTTTGCGAACTCTTGAAAATTACACATCAATACAATGTAGGACATAATTATTCATACTTTTCATTGAAGTAAGATTCATTTAGTCCTCTAGTCTACATGTTCCCAAATGTAGACCTCCTTTGTGATGTTCTGTTTATGAATTCTTTCATAAGCTCTTCTATATTTATCTTCTCGACCTCATCTTTGTGAGTGTGACAAATTGCCACATGGATGAGGCAGCTCTGAGACATAGTTGACCTTAACCACGTCTTCATCCGTCTTAATGCAGAAAAGCTGCGTTCACATTCGCAGCTGGATACTGGACATACAAGCAAAATTTTCATGAGAAGAAACACTTCACTAAACATCTGCTGGCTTGTTTCATGCATTTTACAGTAAGCATCCTTCGCACCTTTCATAGATACTGCTTTTGTTGTTCCTTTTAACATGGGCAACTGAAACTCGAGCCGTTGTGCAGAGATTTCTGGGTAGAAGTTTATAACCGAGTTGTCAATCTTGCCAGATGTGATCATGTTCTCAAGTGCCAGATATTGCCTCAAGTCATTGTTGTCTGCATTGAATCTAGTGGTCAGATGTTCTATGACTGTGTTCACAAATTCAAAATATTGGCTTCTGTAGTAATCTCTAGCTGTTGCAGAATGGTGTGCTGAGTCATCACCTGTGATCCTTCTGGGGGGTCTGCGAATGCGTGGTAGTTCAATAGGCACTAGATCTAGGGAAGTTACCTTTTTCTCAGCTTCATCAAATATCGTGTTGTAATTTTCCTCTGTTCGCAATACTCGCAATTGCTCAACTGTCATTGTAGATGCTTCAATCATGCCAAATACTGTCGCTGATTTTGCTTGGAATGCACGGTTTAGTTCCTCTAATGCAGCTAATGAATGCTGAGACATCAACAATCCTAAAACTGTCTTTCCTTCATCAAATCTGTCAAAGCTACATCTGACAGATGTACATTTCACTGCTACATCTTATTTTTCATTTGCTAATTCAGACAAAGAATCAATAATGTCACTGTAGTCATCATCTACACATGTAATTGCAGATAGGCAGCACAGCCAGCGTGTTGGACATAGTGGGCGGATGTATTTAACTCGACCATTGTGGTTGTCTGACGATACAATGTTTTCAAAGATTGTCTTGTATTTGCCTGAAATCTGAAGCAAGACACCAAGTTCGTGTACCCACTGGATAGAATCTCGAACACATTCACAAGCTTCAACTGCATGTTGCATTATTAAATTAGCCTTGTGTGCTCCGCAGTAAAAAAACAAAGCTGACGGTTGCTTCTTTTTTATTTTTGCCTGGCATCCACTGTACGCACCACTCATGTTAGCGGCTCCATCATAAGTTTGTGCTCTTAATCCTGACAGGGGTAAATTGAGTCTAGTCAGTACTTTAAGTATAGTCGAGGATATTGTTTCACCAGTTGTATTAGAAACACCGTACAAACCAAGAAATGTCTCATGGACATTCAAGGTTCTCATCTACGTATCGTACACATATTGCTTCCTGTTCGGCACCTGTAACATCTTGAGTGCCATCAACCATAAATGCAAAGATTTTATTTTGCTGAACTTCGTGTGCTATGTTACTCAGTATTTGATGGCTGAACATCTCCATTATTTCATTCTGAGCCTGGGGTAATGTGAATGCGGTTTTATTTGACAAGTAGACCGTCAACTCAGGAGCTTCATTAACTGTAGGAAGTTCCCCTCCGTATCAGTATGTCCACGTAATGCTAAACCTTGATGCATTAAGAAACTCAAACTTCTGAATATTTTGGCTAGACTTCTTTTGCATTCTTCCTACTGCTTCTTTTTTCCATCATGAAGTTACATCAAGTGAACTTTCTGGAGATATAGCGAATCTGTGCTGAGAGGAGGATTGGTGTTCGTTGAATTTCTGTTTTGCCTTTTTCCAGTTGCAAAAACCAGTGGATATGAAGCTATACTCCACTGGCTTCTCCGATTTCCATGTAAAAAGGCCTCTATTTTCCGCCTTGGCACAATGAAAGCATATGACTTTTTGAGTCTAATGTCGAAGTACAGCCATGGGAACTCATCAGACCACTTGCCCTGGAAAGTTGATGTTTTGAGATTTTGCTTTCTGTCATGGTATTAGTTGTGCGCCTGGATGATATGGCTTTCCACACTGTATCTTTGGAGTGTCAGATTTTTCATTACTGCACAAATTTGTTTCACAACGATCTGGTGGTTCATGATGTGCAATAGTTGCACAAGCATTTTCAAACTCATCCTCTGATGAACATGGTATTTCCTCTGTATGGCAAGTTTCTATTCCTTTGCTTGAGGTTGTTGGATTATCTGCACCTGCATTGTCACTTGCAGTACCAGGAACTGGCTTGCAGAACTGTCTAATATCGGAAAGTTTCAGAGGCTTGCTTGTCATAATTGGAATCTGTTTCCCAGATGACTCAACAGGCTAAAATACAGCCTTTATTTAAAAACTCTAACGTACAACGAACGAAGATAGAACAGAATGGAAGTAGAACTGAACTGTACAATGTATTTAAGTCGAATGCGCGAACCTCACAGTGACTACACAAGTAATTGGAAGTTTCTCGAAAAAGACTTAAACAATTACAAATATATTATATTCCTGTTAAAGCACATCAAAAGGCAAACACGTTGTGATATAATGTCTATAAACACGTCTGTTAAATAAAAACACCTAAACAAAAACTAGCAATACAATTCGAGTAGAGGCTTCAGGCCGTTAAAATCGCTCCTTTTGTGTTCTAATTATACAAGAAAATACAATATTTTTACCATCTATGATAAGAGAATATATTGTTCTTTTACCATAAAGCACCAGCACTTTATTAGAGGGCGGTGATAATATGAAATTTCATGGATTAATGAGGGCCACAAACACAGGTCTAATGAGCTCTGTTGTAAAATCGAGGTTCAGACTAAAGGGAGGGGAGGGGGCGATGTAGGGTGCGTCTGGATACGAGCGGCCCGAAACTGTCGTCAACTGTATACTAAACGTGCACTATGGTCAGCGACTTCGGCAGCTAAATGAGAATAAGGCGTTCGACAATAAAACCGACTAGACATGCATAAAAACATATGGCGTAGGAAAACCGCACAATATACACATAAGGTTGATGCAGCTGCAAGCTACAAATGGCCTGCCAGATCTAGATCACAGAAGTTTACGCTTGGGAGTAATATTTTCGAATTTCATACTCTGTTAAATCTGTTGTGATGAAAATTTTACTTAATCTTACACTACGTACAAGACGTAGGTAGATTCTGTAATAGTGCTTGCAAGCTTTGCATGTATACTTAGGCCTACTGACTGATACTTATGAACTATCACTTAGATCGAAAACTTAGAAGCACGCCTATGTTAAAAATGTACATTTCGGCTATTGAAAAAGCCTACATCTAGGCCTAATTATGTAATTCGATTGATATGCTTGCTGACTTCCAACACTAGCAAACGGGTTTTGATACTTGATGTGGGTAGAGAACAGATAGCCCATTGTGTAGCTTTGTGTTAGAGTATAAGCATTTATTTAAACTCTTTTTATCAGAAAAGATCAAGCAAATACCAATACCCTGCTGGCCAAAATCTTAAGGCCAATGAACATAAAGAAAAATATGCATTTTGCGTTGTTAAACTCAACCACTTATTTGAGTAGAGCTTCGAAAGACAAAAATAAGAAAAGAGAAAATAAAAATAATAAACTTTTTAGCATTTAATAGGTAGTTGATAACAGGACCGAATTTTAAATTCTATGAGAAATAAATTATATTGGATACATTTAAAAGACAGCGAAAACAACCTTTATTTCGGCAGAACAATAATAAAAAATGTGTGTACCTTTGTAGACAGGTGGTAAATCGTCTCTAATGAATCAAAGAATAGCTCGTCATCTTTCTGCACCTCATGGTGAATTCCCGTCGCACCAAACATGCTCGCCCTTTCAGCCGTGGGGGCGTTATAATGTGACGATCAATCCCACTATTCGTTGGTAAAAGAGTAGCTTAAGAGTTGGTGGTGATGGCTAGCTGCCTTCCCTCTAGTCTTACACTGCTAAATTAGGAATAGCTAGCGAAATAGCTCTCGTGTAGCTTTGCGCGAAATACAAAACAAAAACAAACCATGATGAATCTTTCTCTAACTAGTCACGAAAAGAACAAAACAGAACTTAACAAAGAAAGTATGTCTGAATTTAGAAGGTAAAATTGCTCTTTTTGTTCACTTCAGATCCCGGACAACGACACGACCAAATTACAATTTAGGTCCAAAAATGTCCGTTCTGCAGCGTCTAATTCTGACTTTTGTTACTTCACAGCATTAATCGGTTTTTGCGTTAATTTATCGTCATAATGGACCAGCAAAATATACATGTATATACGGCGCCAATGCTTCCAATCCAAATACTGTTCAAATTATTGCAATATATCTGCAGACAGAATTGTTTGGTTTATAGCAAATTTACATTGCAACTTCTGCTGTTTTCATCGCGTTGCATCGAAACTCGGAATTTAATCTTGAAAGTTTGTAGATTTACCGCTGTCTCTTCAGGAGAGTCCCTGCAGAACGGAGAGATATCACCTCGGCTTTAATAAAGAACAAAGAAAGAAAGGAACTGTAATCTTAAAGACTTTCTGGACCACTTGCTGCCACCATCATAGCGGGAAAGTCAAATAACTGAAAAATTATTTTTATAGCACGAAAGAAGGAATTGAACACATGATATAACTGTATATTATATGCATAGTTACGACATTAAAGGTCCTCCGTTTTCACCCTTATTGCACCTTATATTTTTGTTTTTTAGAATTTTTACAGGCAAATATCTGTTCAATGTGGAAGTTGCACTGTAAATGGGTTGGGAACGGCACGTAACAGGAGATTACACATTGTTTTTTTGTTTTGTCAGAGAGTTCCGATTTTAACCATTGTTCATTGATATTTTGTTTAAGTGAATAAAGAGTGGGTGAAACAGAGTAAGTCGTTAGAAGAAAAGTTCATAAGTTCAACTTTAAAATATTATTATTAGTATTTGTTATAAGTTCAATTTTAATAAAACTGTATTTTAAACATGAACATGAATTACAAGACAACCACTTATCTTCTGTCACGGTGTCGGTTCTGATTGGCAGGAAGAAAAATCTTTAGCGCGCTATTTTACTTTAGAAATCGCACAGGAAGAAAAGTCTTTAGCGCGCTATTTTACGTTAGAAATCGCACAGGAAGAAAAATCTTTAGCGCGCTATTTTACTTTAGAAATCGCACAGGAAGGTGTTCCTTCATCAGTGGATAAGGAAACGTTGTAGAAACAATTTCAGATTTATTGTTAACTTCTGTGTTATAATTTGCTTAAATACCTTTGCACATGCAGCTCAGAAGTAACATGATTTTGGTTATAAATTGCCCAAAAAACAACAAATTTTATATTGAAAGATGTGACAAGAAGTACGTGCTGTGAAAATTTGCCAACTAATTGTAAACGCTGATCAAGTATGGACATTTTTATAATTAAATTTCTAAATATTCAAGGAAAAAGTGACAGCAAATGAAATATCAGGTTGATCAAGTAAAAGTGTAAGGGATAAGATTTATTTATAGATTTAGGAAGTGTAAATTGACTGCTTTTACTATAAAGTGAAATTTAAGAGATTGAGTTAATGAAACAGGAACAGTAAGTTGAAATAGGTATATGAAAAACTTAATACTGAGGATTTCTTTATGTACATACAGGGTTATAAAAATGTTAGGATGGTGGCAGGGCTGTTGAGAAATGGTAAAGAAACTTAGGAAGGTACATTTTTGATGATTATTAGATTGTTAGAGTACTGAATTGTATTTCAGTTTGTATTAATGGATGTAACTGATATTCCTCATTTGAGCAGTTGCTAGATGGGTATAAGATCAAACATTATTTTTGAGATTATAAACAAAAACTGGGAAGTTTAATGGAAGATGTGTATTATGCTTCTGTTGAATGATGGCTAGCTAATATTTCCCCAAGGGTTTTGAAGAAGGTTAAGGATTGGAGAAGTGAGACACTTACTGATATTTTAGTAAGTTCTAGAATAGTAGAAGGATGCCAGAGGAAGACTCCTACCCCACATAATTTATATTGATGCCTCCTTATACAACCATTCTCACCACTAAATGTTATAATGCTTCAACACTTTAAAATGTGTCTTAAACATCTCCATCACATCCCTCGTAACTCTCCTCTTTTAAAATAAAAACAAATTTGTCCTCGTTTGACAATCTTTCATTCTGGGTAAAATCCTGATTGTGCTACTTAACTCTACAACAATTCAAAGCTTTTTCTATGATGAAGGTCTTAGAATGGAAGACAGTATTCCAATAAGGTCTGGTCAGTTTTGTGTATAATATTATAATCTCTTTAGACTTAACAGTGAATGAAAATGTAATAAAAACATTGAATACTTCACATTGGTGAGACAGCAGCAGTTATTTAATACTTAAACATTTTGAAACATGCATGCTATATATTCAACAAGATAAAATATTAGACACAAAGATTTCTAAGTTTAAGTTCCAACACTATAAAGAACAGTTAAATGCAAATTAAATAATGAAATGAATTATAAAAATTGTTTAGGATAAAGTGAAGTATAGTGAAGTAGTTAATAACTATTTTGTCTGAATAACTTGCACATTTTTTTTTCTCTCTGAGGAACCATAACATTATAGCATACTTCACTGGTTATATTTTTTCAATTTATTATTATTTTTTAACTTAGTATGTTATTTAAGTTAATAAGTTTAAGAAATGTTTGTATCTAATATTTTACCTCATGTAATATAGTCTGTTGAAGATAGAATAAGTATATTCCAAAACATATAAATATTAAATGTTTTTGCCATCTTTTTTGTCAAATGTTTATTGTAGTCATGCTTTTATTCATCATTAAACTTCAATTTCCTTCTAGTTAATTTGTTGCTTATTAGAGTCATATTCAGTATTTTTGTAGATACAACCTAAAATACCATTTGATTTATCATTTAAAAACAGCACACTGCATGGATTGCTTAAGAGTCTAGTAAACCAGAATACCATGATCCTTTTCTTCTGTAACAAGATTTATTTCATTCAAAATTATATTCAAGTTCATTCATGTTATCCCTAATGAAATGTATTATAATTAAATGCCATTTGCCATTTATTTGCCCAACAAACTAAATAATCCAAATGCTTTTTTAAGCATCTTCCTCCCAGTAGCCAGTAACATCTAAACTTCAGTTTTATAAACAAATTTAAATAATTTACCATTTTTCTAGTATGTCACTGATGTATTACAAATAGAAAATATCATAACACTGAGTCCTGAGGTGTTACATTTAAGACATTTATCAAGTTTTACGAAATTTAATTTCTTAAAAACTCTGCTTGATTCCATCTAACCATTTTTTGTGTCTGATAGGCTAACTTATCCGTTATAGCTGTATATAGTTTTTCTTAGCAAGTCCATTAGGTGAAACCTTGTTGAATGCTTTCTGAAAATCCAGATGCATCAAAATTTTAACCCTCATTTTCATAATTGGAAACTTTTCACCAAAATATCATAACGATAGTAAAGCAAGATTATCCCCTCATGAAATCATATTTGATTATCCAGTAAAATTTTAAACTTCCTTAAATGATTTGGCAAAGCTTCTGTTATCAGATTTTCAAAACCATTTACCAAAACTGACATTAAGACTATTAGGCTTATAATTACTGAGACAATTTTCATTCTCTCATTTGAAAAAAGCAGTTAAATTATATAACTTGTAGTTTGTTTGCAGCTGCCCATTATTTATACATACAAGAAAAATAAATTTATTTGTGTATGGGTATGTGATTAGAATAAGGAAAACTTTAAACTGTATATACCAAATTTTATTGTTAAACTAATATGCACTTTGTGAAGCCTCATCTTTCACAAGAAAAATTGCTGTAGAAGGGAAAGCTCTAGAGCTTGACGGATAGTGAAATGTGATCGTTGATTAAATTCAACTAACTATTGTCAAGAAACTTGTGTATAGTTATAATAATAAAAAGTATTAATAATCAGAAACACTAATTACTTATATTCCTGAGTTATGACTAGTGAACTGATCTTAACCTTAAATCACTGAAAAGTGAATATGAAAAACTATTAAAATTTGAGTTTTGATAGTTGGAATAAATGAGAGCCATTAGAAACATAAATTTAAATTAGTTATTTATTACATAATATTAATGAATTTATTTATTATTAATAAATTGTATTAAATGACACTAAGCAATATGCCTAGGTAATAGA
This sequence comes from Tachypleus tridentatus, assembly GCF_004210375.1. NCBI lineage: Eukaryota > Metazoa > Arthropoda > Merostomata > Xiphosura > Limulidae > Tachypleus > Tachypleus tridentatus. The sequence continues at coordinate 196,929,542 of NC_134837.1, forward strand.
TTACACTGATAACTGGAATCAAGCATCCAGTTCCAGAAGGCATGATGATTTTCGATAACTGACTTGTTCGAGATCAAAGAATACACGTTACTAGTTAGTTGGATGATACAGGAAGGAAGTTGAGAAATTAGTTGTGACTAAGGCATGGATCTTGAGCTTTCATATCATGCATGTGCTTTAAGATTTTAAAAAGTGGAAGAAAATGGCTGAAACGGGATAGAAAAAATGTGCAGTGAAGTGAATTTCTCTATTTTTAATGTTGCTCAAAGTCTGTTTTATGGGATATTTTAACCATACCATTATAGCTGATTTTTGGATATTTAAAACATTGTATTATGTAGGATGTCTCTGACATTTATATCTATACTGAAAGTAATTTGCTACATTTTACTAATGTAGGAGTTAGAATCCTGTCAGACTTCTAGTTTTTCGTTCCTGATACTTATGAATAATAGGTGAGTATATAGAGTTTCTTGTTTCATTATTTCTTTCTATTATTTTTAAAAACATAAACAAAAAGTTCTATTTACCTGTGTGCAATAAATTTATTTCATCTTGCAGGTGTTTTTGGTTTTTTTAAATAGGTTTTAAAGGAAGAATAAAAGCTTGAAGAAATATTGCAAATTATTTTCATTGCTCCAAGTAAAAGTGTGGAATGAGTTCTGAAAAGCACTGTTCAGACAGCTATTAATATCCACATTTTCACACACTATGATATTCAAAATGTTCAAGGCAAGGCATTACCTGAGCAACAGTGACTGTTTCTGATTCTAAAAACAACTATAAGGACATGATGAATATTACTAGGAAGATGGAAGATAATGAAGGAGATGACAGAATTGATGAAAACACCTGTTCGTGTGATAATACTCTAGCTTCAGAACAACTTGATGGTGTTTCAGCAGAGGAAATGTTTGTGTTCTCTGTGTTTGAGTGTGTATTACTGTTAAGTTGTATAGGAAGCTTCCTGTTTGATACTGGCAGTGATTTGTTGATGTGTTATTTTCATTACACTGCTGGAAATATATGGTACTTTGGATTGACAGCTGCCTTTGTCATCATACCTGCATTAACAATGACAGGCTTCAGTCTTCGTTGGTACGTTTTGGATTTGAATAACAGAGATGTGGAGCGTGTATCTTGGGGCCAGTGGGTTGTTCGAGTGGTCTTTCTGATATTGCAGTTGGGACCAGTTATAAGGTAATATATACATCTGTATATTCTTATAATGAATATTAGGCCTAACATTCCTATTTTCAGTAAGAGTGGGTTATGCTTATGAACATTTATACTGTAGGGCTTCAGAATACTGAAATTAAAATTGCTAAATAATATCAGATTGAAATAAAGAATTATTACAGGAATTTCTAAATAATGGGTAAAATTAATTTATGTAAATAGTTATGGTTTAGTAATTATTTTATAACTTCAGTTAAGTTACTTAGAATCAGTTATTACTTGCAATTAAGTATTTTGAGTAGGTAGGGATTACAAGAAAGGACAATGGGTCATCAGTTAAGGAGGGATAAGATGTTGATGTTCCATGTAGAGGTATTGTTCTCATATTTATTATGTGTATTATTACTTACACAGTGTTTTGCCTGTATGAAAATTCAGTTTTGTTGATCTGTTGAGTTTATTTCAAAGATGTAATTTGTTATCTAAATGATCTATGAGTGTGGACTTTTGACTTATTAAATTTTCAAGAATAATTTATAACATGTCACACAATAGTTTAATTGAGGAAATAATTTTGGTAGGACTTGGGTAGTAGAGATGCTGGGTGAGAGAAAGCAAGTCAGATTGGATTCTTGTTACTAGTGGTGTGCTTCAGAAATAGGTGCATTTTCATATTTAAATTAATGATATTAAAGTTAAATTCATCCCAGGGCAAGATGACACAAGTTCTGATGCATAACTGTGGTTTCAGTGGCACAAGTGTATCAAAATGGCAACAGATATCCAGGACAGGTACAAGACTGTAAGTCCATTGAAAGTTAATTTAACCTCCAGCCATTACCTGGTATCCATTGTACAGTTGAGTAGGCTAAAACAATTCCAGTAAGGTATTTTGTCAAGAAAACAATGGTAATGAATGGGTGGGCCATAGGTCCTCTCCTCCTTTTTTTCTTTTATCATAAGCTCAAAACTAACCATAAGATAATTCTGTGATGTGATTCATGGTTGTCTCAGTAGTGTACCTCCTAACTCAGAGGGGCTCACTATCGTTCAATAATTTTTTTACTTCATCATTTGGTGCCCACTGTCTCAGTCATTGGCAGATGTCCACCAACCATGTGTCCAGTCTCACCCAGAGGTCCTTGGGTGACCTCAACCAGAGTTGGAGTTGGTTACTCTGACTGGTGGAAGTCTAGGAGTCTTATACAGACCATTCTGTTATGATATCTTCAGGTGAAGGGCTTGAACAGGTATTCTGGGTATACAAGACATGGGTAGTGGAGCTGGTTAATTTAACTGATTAATCAGTGTAATCAGTTACCTATGAACAGTGATTACATAGATTCATGTCACATAAACTAGTCCATTAATTGAAATTATGTTTAACTCAATAAAATGGAATATATGTTTCCAGTCATAACTGGTTTTAAATATTCATACAGTTGATTAATTGAAATTCCAGTGATATTGCTCGTCATGAAAATATTCAACTCGTCAGAGTTAGAGTTTTTGATTATTTCAAGCTATCCAAGTAGTTTAATTCTTGACACCAAACATGCTTGCCCTATTTTTGTTATGGCAAAGCTACTGAAGTCATTTGCCACTGTCACTACTTTTAACTGCTGATTAGAAGGAAAAACAGCATCTGGCATAAATTTTTTTTTCTTTCTACCATGGTTTGAGGAGCATTCCACAAACCAATCTACTTAATGTAATTGATTAATAGGACCAGTAATTGGACTTTGATTAAACAATTAGCAATACCATTAATTGCACAGCCCTAAATTCAGTAGTTCTTTATCTTGGGTTGTCAGATGTAATAAGATTGGAGATGGATTTCACAGCATCAGTGGAAGTCCAAAGTCTGAGACAACTCTCACACAATTATTTCTCTTCAGTTACCAACTCTTTTCACTTGAATGCAAGTCATTCTGTTTGTGGAAAATGCAATTTCCATCCATAGGAACCCTTTATAAACTTAAAGCACAAGAGTTGAGGTAAAGGGCAGGGCAGTACACTCTTAGCAGAAACAACAAACTCCACAATGGGATGTACTCCAGTCATGGCACCAGGTTTTCTCATTCTGGTTACTGTAGACTATTCAGGTCAAACTGATTTTGCTTGTAAGTGATGGAATGAGATCACAGGTTTACATGAGATTTGATCATTTGTGTAAGGAATAATAATGAATATTTAAATGACTGAGTTTTGACAATGAAATAGTCTCGACACAAAGTAAAATGTAAAGTTAATTTTATTAAAACACAAACACTGTGTGTGTGTGTACTTATTTTGGACTGTTGCTTTTACTAGATCTTTTAGTTTACTTGTTGCTTAAGATTGTTATTAGACTGTTTCTAATCCAAAGTTTCATACTTGTCAAGAAACATTGTATTTACCCAAATCAACTTGTACTACTGAAATGGATGTTCATTTTCATTCGAACATAAGTGAGGCAATAACCTTGAAACCATCTATTCTGTTATTGAAGAACACTGCTGATGACATTCTTTGCACATAGGATCTTTTTTAATACTATTTTTCTTGTTGTGTTTCTGAAACCTTCTGAAGTCCAGACTTTCCTTCATAGGAGTTGTCTTATTTTTTAATGTCAATAAGAATTAGTCAGATGGAAAACAGTATCACTACCATTTTGTATCACGTAGTTTGTTCATCTGAAACATAAGGCTGATAGCTTCCAACTGAACCTACTTTTTCTTTGATCAGCTCTTCTCACAACATTTCTTCTGGTTCTTCCATGCCTTACTAGAAGTGGCTAATGCCCACCTTTGTCCTTTAGTACATTTAAAGCTCAGTTATGTGAAATTAGTTTTTTTACTCCAGTTCTCAGTGAATTTTATGCATGTAGCTTGACCCTTTCTTCCTCCTCCACCTATTTGTTGTATTAGTACACATTTTTTCAGGCTGTGCTTTGTGTTTACTTTCAGTTGTCACTTCCTTCATGAACATAGATTCTTTCTCTTTGGCCTTTGGCTTTAATTCTTCCTTTTTTCTGGTGCTCCTGTTTCTTGACCTTCTTCTCCCAGCTTGGAGGTTGTTTTCTTTTTGTACTTTGACTGGTGAGTCAGCACTGAGTTATAGACTTGCAACACAAAAACTTATTATTTGATTCCTGCAACAGATACAGCACAGATAGGCCATTGTGCAGCTAACAAACAAACAATACACCCTCAATCTGCTCTTCATATTTTGCCTGTTCATCTTCTTATCTTGATTTCCCTCTACCCCTCTCCTTCTAAGGTTGGGCATTGAGAATCTCACAGTTTTATTACGGTTAGATTGCACTGATGTGTTCTTCATACTGTGTCTTTTTTCCATTTATTACCTACTTCACATTCTTTGATTCTGGGATTTGTTTTATAGAGATGTCTTATTTTCCAGGATAGTTTTTTTCTCTCTCTCAGGGAATCATACATGACACGTTTCTTTTATGTAGACCTTTAGGGGGGAATTTTTTATCTTGTATCCCTTTTCTTAAAGTTCCCCATCCTGTGAGGCCAGTTGTTATGAGGATCTCTAATCACTTATTTCTGAAATTATGCTTCAGCTTTGGTCCCTGAATTTGTGTTCCAGGAGACCTTTAAGTCCCACAACTTTTTCTTAGAGTTTTCTTTGTCATTCAGGGCTTCCATCTGTCTGTTTTCAGTTAAGCTTCTGCAGAGCAGTTTTTAAAAGATGTTGGTAGTTCAATGGACCTGCCACAATTTTTTGTTACAATAATTGTACATCATGTTTTGAATTAGTTCAGCAGCTCCTTTGTCATTCTATACTACAATTGATTATGAAGTAAATGCTCTCTGGACTTCTGCATCTTGTTCTTAAGTTCCATGTTTGGGCTATTAATTAAGAAAAAAAATAGTTGTTGGCCTTCTATGTTCTTGAAGCCTTGAATTTGGTGGCTAATCAGCTGTCACATCTAGACCTAATCTTTTAGAAATACTTGTATTTACATATTGAGGTGTTTTTGTAGCATTGTTCCCACTTTGAAAGTTCTACTGGTGCATGTACAACTTCTCTCTACACCAAATTTCTACAAGTATTGTTCCAAGTGTGACACACTATGGTTCTGGCACTATTCTTTGAGAGTCTGGATTGGTTTATCTTTTTTTGTGTGTCTGTTATTTCTTCAACTTTTTTGTACGATAATATTTTTTAATTCGTAGCACCATGTACTGGGTTATTCACATTGTCTCTGCTTGGTCAGCTCAGCTCAGTCATGATTTACATTTCTTTTATGTCTTCAGTCTCAAAAGTCCCTTTTTTTACATCAGCTTTGAACATGCATTGTTCATCATGACTTTCCACACTTTCATCTTCACGAGTGGCTCTGTTTAGTCCCTGGTAAGACAGGTGGGTTTTCTCTTGTATAGTAATTTGTCTTCTTGCTAACAATCATCCATCCATTCAGTTTATCAATGTGGGTGAATGATTTATTGATCTTAGTACCTTCACCATTTCCTTGAACCAGGTTGTATGACCTACTTATCTCATGTACTTTTTAATTGTTTTCTAGGACAGTATTTTCATGTCTTTGATCACAAGTTACAGTGAAGCTTTATTGGTAATTTTCCATCCTTTTTATGTCCCTTCTCCTTGTGTTTTGGTTTTTATAGACCTATTTCAAGACTTTTTAATCAATTTTTTTCTCATTTGGATTGGATCTTCTATGTAGTTCTTACATGACCTCCATTCATACCTTTTTGCCACTGATTCCTATGTTGTTTTTCTTACACAACATGTTCCTGTTCCTCCTTGCTTGCTCAAGACATTGCTTTGATGTTTCTCTTTGAATAATTCTTGCATTCTTTCTCATAGTGACAGGTTGAATTTCTTTCCAGACTGCTGCTTCCTCCCAAATGGATAGGCTGTTCAAGTGGGCCATTGGATTATTCCTCCAATCATCCTTCCTTCCTTTCCTTGTCTTTTTTTGTATTGTTCACTCTTTGTGTATGAATATTACTCTTATAACTTGCTTAGAGTTTGAACAGGAAACCAAGGATCAAGACAGGAAATTCATGGTGGCATTTGCCACGGTATTTTTTAAAGTGGCTGTGGGGCCCTCAGAAAATCACTAAAATCCACAGCTGCAATAGCCATCATGTCCTCATAATCTAAATCTGTACTAATTACCATGGTAAAGAGAAAACCATGAGGGATTGCAAACACTGAAGCTGCAACTACCTTCTTATAAATAATATATCACATAAAATATGTAGTGGAGAGAGTGAAGTTTACACTTTGATCTGCAGTAAAATTTTCATGCAATTTGAGTCATACCATACTGCAGGCTCTTAGTAGTAACAAGCAATTCACAAATTGACATTCAGATAACAAATCCACAGAGCTTATGCTAAAGTCTACAGTGACAGCAGTGTGTAATGATCAAAGTCAACAAATACATATGCTAGTCAGAGTGAAATGGGAAACTGGAAATACTTCTTGTATTAAACATGCTGAAAAAGGAACAAATTAAAAAGGAGAATGCCATGAAACTTCATTTTTCTGGTGGCCAAGTGCCAGAATTGGATTTTTTTTTAAGTTTGTATGTGTGTTTTCTTATTGCAATGTCACACTGCGCTATCTGCTGAGTCCACCTAGGAGAATTGAACCCCTGATTTTAGCATTGTAACTCTGTAGATTTACTGCTGTACCAACAGGGGGACTTAAATTAGTAAGTAACTAGATTACACCATGATTTTTAGTTAAAGCGTAGTGGCTCATAGAATAGCTCCAAGTTTTTTGGTTTTTTTGTCAACTACAGACTTTCAGCTTATAGCTCCATCATTTTTTGACCAATTTGAAATCTAATTACAGAGGAGGACTGAAAAGGTCAAACCCTTTTTACTGATGTATTTGACCAGACCTATGGTTTCAATGATTAATTTACTTTAATCCTGCCTATAAGAATTTCAATGTACTGTGGCTGTTTAGAATTCTCTGTTTTATAGAAAAAGAAAGGAAATAGGATATGTCAATATTTTGGCTAGATAAATGTTATGTGCAAACTTGCCAAAGCCATAGGCTAACTGCATTAGCCAACTAGGGTTAATGTTACTGAATTACAGGCAGCAAGCGCACAATGCAATGTGTGATGACTCGTTTAATAGGTTATGACCATGTACTAAGCTGTAGTGTGTACAGTGTACTGATATCTTTAGTATTTCATGATTTATAATCAGTGTATTTATATTAACAAAATTTCAGTAGTTTTGTAAAGAGTGATCTTGTGAAGATACATAGGGAGAAATCTATTGAATGGTGTTAATTGTATTTTCAGTTTGTTACAGAGTTAATACAAGTAATAAAACATTTTGTAAATGTATGGATGACGGTGCTGAAAAGAATACAAACAATATTATAGGGATGATATTGCTATAAACAGATTGTCTTTACATGACTTTCAATATCAGAATTTAATGTTATGCTGGAAAATGGTGCACAAGTATGAAATGGTTATGAGATTGGTCAGTTTGACCAATGTTAGGGAGAATTTGTAATTTTCATGATATAAAACACTTTAGTGTAGATGTTACTAATTCATTTATTTTTTGAGTGAATATTTTATGACTGATTAGTTTTGTTTGTAACAAGAGTTAGAAGCAGTTGTTTTAAAGTAAATGTTATAACAAGTTTATGTAATCAGTAAGAGTTGTATGTTTTGTTTGAAACTAGTTGATGTTGAGATTACTGAATATTGCATGAAATTTATTGATGTGTAGGATGTTGCAAGCACATGATTAAGTAATAAACATATAAATAGTGTGAGATGAGTGGGAAAAGTAGGTAGACAGGCAAAGACATAGCAGACAAGAAACAAAGTAAAGTCATATAAAAGAAATGTTCAGACAGAGAAGGAAGGCCTGATGGTTAAAACATGTTAAGAGTGAGAACAATGATTTTGAAAGTGATAAGAAGAATGGTTTATTTCATAAAAGAGAGTTCTAAAGTAATTGAACCTGTCTGTGTGGGCTTTGACAAAAGTAGATGTTTATTGGAATTAAACCTAAATATGAAAAAAGGAATAGATGATTTTAGAAGCACAGAATGCACCAGTGGTAACTCAGTGAAAAATAAGTGAACTTTCCTTGAATTGTTTGGGAATAGTGACAGAGAAAAATAGTTTGGCTTGCTATCTAAAATTCTTAAGCAATTGAATGAGCCTAAATGAACAATATCATGTTTATGATACACCTATGATAATCTTTAGTATAAAAAATTTGTTGTACATACGTTTTATGAAAATTTATATGTATATATATTATTTTGAAAACAAGTAAAGTTAGTGCTATTTGCTTTTTTTTTTGTCAAATTTGCCACCAACAAATCACAGACACCTTATACAATAATCCTAAGTCAACAACAACACATTATATATTTAAACTATTAAGAAGTATAAGTAGAATCCTTTAATTGACAATTGGTGAACATCACATTTGACAGAAATGGTCTAATGATGAAAACTTGTTTTGACTGAACTTGTACGCAAGTTAGGTTAGGCTCATAGTTACACTACATTGATGTCCACCCTGAAGTGATCATGATAATACAATAGTATTCATATGACCAGTTAAAAGTATAGGATTATATAAATTCCAACTGCAGTGATATTAAAGTCAGGCATACAATTTATAGTGTAACATTAAATTTTAATATTGAAAATCATGTAGGGTTGATCTGTTAATAGCTGTATTATACCTATATTGTTTATATTCTATTTGGCACTACCATGCTTATATCATTTTACATTTACAAAATCTTTTTATTACTTGTTTGTGACATTTTTTCTTTGACTGTAAACTTGTGTCTTCTGTCATTATGTGTAATAAAATTTGATGTTCCATGTATTGTTTTTATTTGTAATCCTTCAATTCATACTGAAAACATTGATTGTATAGTGTACAAAGCTTTGAGCTTTCTATATGTTAGTCATTTAGTGTTCATCTGTTTTTGGCTGGTGATTCCTATTTTGCTCTGTACTTAAGTTTTTTTTAAAGGAACACCATATTTCTGTAAGAAAGCTAACTTCAAGGGGTAATGATAATGTTGTTTAAATAGAATTATGTTTTTTTTTTTTATTACTACTAGTTATTATGGTTAAGGGATGACTTTGCATACTGCCCAGAAACAGAGTTGATTTAGGTTAAAACTGATATTAGTGATGAAGTAGTTATTGAGTTATCTTGACTAAAACAAGATGAATAAAGATGAACAATTAAGTGTGCTAGTCACTTTCTGGTTTGATATGTTAGTGATGGTTTCTTACCTTGTTTTCAGGCTTTTTGGGTAAAGGAAGAAATTAAAATGAGTGCCAATCATCTTTAAAAGTAAAATTCTGTAATTGTTAATTTTTTAGCATATTTATATTATGCCCCTTGGCCATTCCTATGGATAATCTATCCACCCTTATGTTATAAAATTTGCTTGTTTCATACATTTAAAAAGTAAATCACTTTTAATTTGTTATACCTGAATAGGTCTAAAAGCTGAAAAGTAAAAGATTATTTTATGTGAGGATAATCGACTAATGTAGTTGACTAATTAACTTGATTATTTACTAGCAACTTTCTCTAGTTACCCGGCTGTAACTGACTGTTGCTTTTCTTATACTGAATGTTTTCTCCATTGTCAAGAGAAATTGTTTTTGTAATGCATTTTTATTAGAGTGATGTTTTAACCATCTTCCTTCAGTCACATTCATCTTAAACTTGACAATGGCTGGAGTAGGCTGGTTGAAGTTTTGATTTAATAGTGCTTCCACAGGCCAGGAATGTATGATTTGGGCTGTCTGGCAGACTTGAATATATAACATCATTCAGGAATAAACTAAAACTATTATTTTTAGTGTTTTCAGGTTGAACTAAAATTCCACCCAACATTCCTTGAAAAAAGTTGGAGATTAAGTAATGTTGTTGCAAGTGTTTGACTCCCATAATAGAGGGTAGTAAATGTAGATGTACATGTGGTGTTGTGTTGTTGACTTACCTGCTCACCCTTTTGGCTAAGATCAAGTATAGTTTTTGTGTTCTTGGCTGTTTGTTTCCATTCTTGTTCTTTGTTTTTAGAATAGATATGAAGGTCTTGACCTTGGGGTAAGTTGGATAATTCTCGTCACCTTGAACAGTGGTACTCTACTGCTTTCAGTGCAGCTTGCTTACAGTTGTGCTGGATGAATTCTTACTGTAAGCTTTAGCTGAAACTCAGACTTCAGTCTATGAAAGTGCCATCTAGCTGTTTCAAACGCTTGTACTCCAATCTTCCATCTGTCTTTTACATCTTTGAATCTCATTGACTAACATAGTAGTGCTAGTATAACTTTTCTCTAAACACATTTCTTTGGCAGAACTTGATGCACATTGTTGACATATGAGAATAATTTTGTGTCATCAGATTTCTTACAGATGTCATTTCCAGTCGTGTTCACAAGACCATCTGGATCTTCTAGAAGTAACATGGTACAAAGAATTCGTAACAGTCATGCAGAATTTCAGGCAAAGTCACGCAAATAATTGATTGTTCTTGTCGAGAGCACTGAAACTTTATGCCTTCTGGTGATCTTTTCATTTGAAAGTTTGATGTTACTGTGGATTTGATACCAAAAAAAAATTCCAAATTGAATAGACATCATTCCTATGCCCTGTTGGAGTACCACAAGAATGTCTTGAATGCCTTGCTTTCACACTTGATTTCTTAGATTATCTGCATCATTTCTTTGGTGTCACAAAATCCAAGGGATCCTCAGAAGTATCACTAAACATTTCATCTCCATCACTCTCCAATGTAATAGTGTAATCAATCCTTCATTTTTCTTTCTTTGTGCTTTTAGTTTGCTCTGTAGCTGTTTCCCACCTATTTTTCATGCCATTTTGATTTCTAGGTCTAAACCATTGTATCCACACTAACATCAAGGGCATTTCCCACAAGTATCGCACAACACACTTTGCACTTGCAAGCCATTTTCTTCTTTTCCTATGTTAATGTTGTTTTATCAATACAAGATCAGTACACTTACTCAATGAATCTCGATAGTATGTTGATATCTGTTTTGTGGCCAGCCACAAATTTGGTTTTCACAAAGGGTGCAGTAACCACCTGCTTTGTGTCCAATCAGGTTATGGTAAAAATGTTGACCAATAAACAAATGATCTGGGATTGACTTGAAAAATTAAGTACTGCAAAATCATGGATGCCTGGCCTGTGGAAACACTGTTCATAAAGTGTTTTTATTGATGGTTGGGGTATCTCACAAAGTGCAATCATGTACTGTTTAAGAGAAATAGTATCAATTTATATGAATTACAGATATTAATATATACAGGTACCTTGAAACTCTGTGGTATGGATTTAAAGTACGATCTTCAAATAAAACAACAAGTGCAAAAGAACAGAAGGTTTATTATTGTAAAATGGTATATGAAGATTCTGATGCTGCCATGCTTCGTTTGTTTGAGTGCTACATGGAATCTGCTCCACAGTTGATACTACAGTTGTTTATTTTAGCTAGGAGCCCATACCCTGAGCATATCAGTTGGCAAAGTAAGTTTGATGGCTTCTTGTTTTTATTTGTAATTTGTGCATGTTTGTGATTTTATCTGAAATTATTTATTTCTGACACTTTATGGAACCATTTTTAACTTGCATCTGTCATGATTATTGTTATCATGTATAAGTTTTGAACTGAGCAAAGAGAGGGAATCCAACAATTAAATTGCCCTGTCAAACTATACATTCCTTGTTATAACCATATTAATTTGACATCCTTTGTTATGACTTTTCTAAAGTGACATCTCTGGTTGTGGCCATATGAAATCTTAATCCCTTGTTTTGATTTCACTAGCTGACATCTTGTTTTGCTTGTATTAAACTGACTTCCATTGTTCTGACTTTACTGAACTGATATTCTTTATTATGATCATACTAAACTGGTATTTGTTGTGTGATGTTACCAAAGCTACTTTTGTTGAGACAAAGTGACATCTCTTGTGAACTTGCTGAAATATGTACTTACTGTTGAGACCTAATGAAACTGGCATTCCCTAATGTGATACTGCTAAGATGATTTTTTTTTTTGACCTAATGAAGCTGACATCTCTTAATGTGATATCACTAGGCTAACATTTCTTGTTGTGACCCAACAAAAATGACACCTGTTGTTTAGATCTAATGAAAATGACATCTTGTTGTGAGCTAATGAAACTAACATCCCTTAATGTGATACTATTAAGCTGATATCATTTGTTGTCACTTTACTAAACTTTACATCCTCTGTTGTAGAAAGGTATTGGAGATGTAATTTTTTTCTTTTTTGTTTTCTGTTTGGAAAAAGGCAGTTTTATATTTGTCTCTGAAGAATTATTATAATATTAATCCTGAAATAATAAGTTAATGCAACAATACTAGTATCATGTTTCACATCTTAAAAACTAATTAAAATATGAAATACTGAAATACCTCAATTTCATCATATTTTAAATTGTTGATCCATTGTAGCATCCTTCATCAAGATGTAATACAACTGATTCATGCATAGTATTTGTATTGTTGAAAAAATGATAGAGCCACATATGGTGCCATTAAATATTCTTCATCAAGATGTAATACAACTGATTCATACATAGTATTTGTATTGTTGAAAAAATGATAGAGCCACATATGGTGCCATTAAATATTCTTCATCAAGATGTAATACAACTGATTCATGCATAGTATTTGTATTGTTGAAAAAATGATAGAGCCACATATGGTGCCATTAAATATTCTTCATCAAGATGTAATACAACTGATTCATACATAGTATTTGTATTGTTGAAAAAATGATAGAGCCGCATATGGTGCCATTAAATATTCTTCATCAAGATGTAATACAACTGATTCATGCATAGTATTTGTATTGTTGAAAAAATGATAGAGCCGCATATGGTGCCATTAAATATTCTTCATCAAGATGTAATACAACTGATTCATGCATAGTATTTGTATTGTTGAAAAAATGATAGAGCCGCATATGGTGCCATTAAATATTCTTCATCAAGATGTAATACAACTGATTCATACATAGTATTTGTATTGTTTATAAAATGATAGAGCCGCATATGGTGCCATTAAATATTCTTCATCAAGATGTAATACAACTGATTCATACATAGTATTTGTATTGTTGAAAAAATGATAGAGCCACATATGGTGCCATTAAATATTCTTCATCAAGATGTAATACAACTGATTCATACATAGTATTTGTATTGTTTATAAAATGATAGAACCACATATGGTGCCATTAAATATTCTTCATCAAGATGTAATACAACTGATTCATACATAGTATTTGTATTGTTTATAAAATGATAGAACCACATATGGTGCCATTAAATATTCTTCATCAAGATGTAATACAACTGATTCATACATAGTATTTGTATTGTTTATAAAATGATAGAACCACATATGGTGCCATTAAATATTCTTCATCAAGATGTAATACAACTGATTCATACATAGTATTTGTATTGTTTATAAAATGATAGAACCACATATGGTGCCATTAAATATTCTTCATCAAGATGTAATATAACTGATTCATACATAGTATTTGTATTGTTTATAAAATGATAGAACCACATATGGTGCCATTAAATATTCTTCATCAAGATGTAATACAACTGATTCATACATAGTATTTGTATTGTTTATAAAATGATAGAACCACATATGGTGCCATTAAATATTCTTCATCAAGATGTAATACAACTGATTCATACATAGTATTTGTATTGTTTATAAAATGATAGAGCCACGTATGGTGCCATTAAATATTCTCAAAACTTTTTATACTTAGTTCTGTAAATTTTTAAAGTGTCATTTGTGAGCAATATCAATAATGTACTAATACTGAAAAAGGCTAGTTCTTTATAAAACTACCATTTATTCCATATTTTTATGATACACATGCTTGTAATTAGTGAAAGTTTGTTATGTAATTATTTTATTTCATGTGTGATTGCAAAAACACACAGTATAATAAAAGTTTGGTAACTCAAATTGAAACAAGCTTGTGCTTTTTGCAGGTGGATCTTTATTTTTATGGGTTAACTGATTGTGCATAGGGTTAGTCCAGTAGACTCTGTATTGAAAGAAGAAATATTGACTATAGTTAAAAATTTACTATATGTATCTATATGAAATATGACAAGATTTTAGTCAAATGTACAAGTACGTTATAAAGAAAAAATCAGATGTATTATGTGAAAAATATATGATTGAGTTGATGTCAGTTTGATATGGACTTTGAGAACTCAGTGATAAGTTAATCTGAAGAATGAAAATATTTTTCTTTCAGCATAAAGTTTAGATGTTGTATTTGTATTTGAACAACCTCTGAAATTTGTAACTGTAATTTTAATCAGCATCCCTCTATATTGTATCTAGTATTTAATCTTTCCTGCTGTGAACTGTTACTAAATCAACAATTTGAAGTAAAAGGAATAATTTATAATTTGACATCAAGTGTGTCATATGGTGTTGAATTGTACTCTGTAATAGGTTGTGGCACATGCAGTCTGAGGTACACCTGTTTGTGTAGAGTCAAGGTCATTATTTTTCATTTTATGATAATAATAATACTGGGGGTTTAATTTTTTTTACTATTTTCTCACAGTAAAATTTTTGCTACATTTATGAATAGTACTTGAAATATATCTGCTCTGTATTGGTGTTGATAGAAAATCAGTACTGAAATTTACTTTCTCTGCAAGGATAATAATGTGTTGAGTTAACCATTTCTAACACATGTCTGTTTTTTTTGTACAATCCAAACCTAGTTTTTAATTTTTTGACAAGGCTGCTTGCATCCTCAGTTTTATTTTATAGTAGTGTTGCTTTTTTGAAGGATATCACAATTATGTAAAAATTGCTACTAGAATTGTTGCTGAAAATTTGGCTACAAAAGTTAATGTGACTACCTCCTCATGTCATCTTTTACCTGTCCTTACTGTTTGCTATGTTTTCACAACTTGTGCTAGTTTGAAAGTAATTTGTTTTGTCCAGTTTAATGTGGTCCTGTATCTGACATTTGTGTTGCATTGACATATCCTGGAAGCATAAGTTAATGCTATTGAAGAATTTTCATTTCTTCAGTCATTCACTGCCTTTGAATTATTTTGGTTAATAAAATAATTATTGTGCTTTTTGTTGTAAACTGCAATGAAAACACAGATCTATTAGAAATCACTGATCTCAGCTGGTCTTACCACACTTTTTCAGTATGTAGAGAAATGTAGAATTATCTTTCATTATTCTAAAGTCTCAAGAAGTAATTTTAACTTTAAATTACTGTTATTATTATGTTGTAAATTATTCATGACTGAGGAAAATGCACATGAATTTAAAAATTAACCATCTATTTATATTTATTACTTTGTATTTTCCTCATAACCTGTTTTTTTTTCTCATTTGTATATTTTTTGTTCCAGTGTATTTATTTTTTGCTTTCAGTTGTTATCATTTTTTTTTCTATTGCTTTCAGCAATTTTTCCTTGGTTATCCATTCTGTTTTCTCTGATATCATTATCAACATCTCTGGTTTCCTATCAGTCTGCACTGCGCCGTTCACTTCCTAATAAGAACGATTTATCCAAAATTGGGAAAGTAGTGATGTTTATGTGGAGACTGTTCGTCATAGCATCGCGGGTGGTTGCTTTGTCTCTCTTTGCATCCTACAACCCAATAGCCTTGGGTATTTTTTGTGGAATACATTGGATTGTGATGACTTTGTGGATAATATCAATGAAGACAGACTTTTATGACAACAAGTAAGCACATTTTTGAATGTATTGAATGTTTGGATTTATTGAGTGTAAATAGTTTAAAAAAAACAAAACTTTTCTGCTCATTAGAATGTAAAGTACAACTTCTGTATAGATGTTTGCCTTTAGATGCATCCAGAACCTACAGCTGTACATTATTTAAAAGAAATTATAAAAACAACAACTGTAAGTGTTCTGTATTTTGTTCAATAGTCATTTAACTCTCCTTTTACCTCTGATTATTTTATTTATACTTCAAATTCTTTCTCTATTTGAGAAGTATGTTTGAGATTTTTAATACAGTATTTATGGCTGAATACTTAGATCACACTGAAAAGATGAGCTAATAATAACACTATTCATGTTTTTTTTTCTGCACACCAACATTTATCTAAAATTGCTCCACATTTTGTCACAGTGATTTATGAACAGCAAGTTACTTTATCGACTGCCTCGTTTTATAAATAGTTGGATAAAGTGCATTTATTGTTTAAGTTCTAATAGAGCAATAATTATTTAATAACCTTTTTAGCAATCATACTGACACTTTGCGAGATGATGTTTGAACAAATGTATCCTTAACGCAGGCTGTTCTGAGTTTATTAAACAATGCATGAATAATGATTTTTAAGTCGCATGTTATGATAAGCAGTTGTTGAATGATGTATTACAATCAGAGATCAAATGATCAGGGAATAACATATTTTGGTCAAAGAAATATTAAGGAAAAGTTAGGGAATTTCATTCTTCTCAGAGCATGGGAACTATTGCTATAAACAGATATCAAATATTCTTGGCCACAAGAGGTTTGTTTTTACAAAAATGCAAATATATTTACATTTTATTTGTTCAAACATGATTTATTAGTTTGACAAGTTGTACTTTCAAATTAATTGTTATTTCTAAATAAAGTATATTATTTTCTGTCAACATCTATTTACAATTGAACTACCTTAAAAGTAGAAAGAATGAAAATGGCCAGGGCTGTTTATTAATTAATATTATACTTTGGCAACCTTCTTCACATCTATGTATAGGAAGTACAATTATATCTGGCTTCACATTATATCATATTTTATTGATCTGTGGTCATGGTTGTGGTTCTGTATTCTCCTTTACCTGAAACTAATTATAACTTACCAGTAGAGTTGGATTTATTAGTAAAAACATAATTGGACGAGTGTATACTTTTCCCTATAACAGCAAATTGTTGCATGATACTAATAAAGTTCTCATAAATTGCACTTTTACTGATAAGTTTTAGAAAGTTGCATATAATTATTGTTGTGACTATAAACTTTGTTATTGACTTCTTGATATTCATTAGTACAAAGTGTCTCCTTTTTTTTGTGTTGTATTATTTTTGAAGGAAGATTTATTCTATTGTCAAAATTAAACAGAAAACCTCTTTCATTCTTTTTTTTAACAAAACATATGTGCATGTTTAATTTTGATTACTTAACTTTTATTTTTTTCCAGATATGAAGAGTATCTATATGATGCGGTACTAGGGGTTCAGTTCATTTTTTGTTACTTTAATCCAGTAGACAGTCCTACTCGATCACGAATCACCATATATTACATCCTGGTATTTATAGAAAATACCATTCTTATGTTTATTTGGTATTATAACTCGAGTCCTGATCTTTGGTATCATGTGGTTGCAATGTGCTTCCAGTTTATCAGTTTTCCAATTGGAATTGTTTTTATGGTATGTATGGTACAGGTAATTCATCTATATTTGTGTTTGTATTGTTTTAAATATGTCATGTTCTTGAACTTTGTTTCTTCTTATGTTAACATCATTGAAGGTGGAATGCAAGAAAAAAACATCAATAATGACAACTATTTCCTTTTTATGTGTGGTAAGAATCTAAATTTCTGACCTATTTTAACTCGTAGAATACTTATGAATATTAAAGTAATCAGCATAATAATAACTGGTTTGTAACTGGTGTGTACAACGTTTTGCTTAGGGCTTAAGCTTTTGCATTTAGAAAACTTGTTGTTTATTCTGTATTTTAGAAATATACCTTTTCAAGGTTATGCTGTTTGGTCACATGTTCTTATCTTATTTCAGATAATGCAAGATTATTTATTTTATTGAAGACAGGAATTCTGTGTTCGGTGCATTTTAACAATTTAAAGAAAAGTTTAAAAAGTGCCAGTGCACACAAGTATAACCATCTGTATATTATTATTATTATAATATTATAATAAACCATCAAATATTTAAAACATTGTTATAAAAAAAAGTTAACTACATATGTTTGTTCTACATTTCTCTTAATTTTTCCACTGCAACATGAAAAATCAGTTGTCTAAAAACTATAATTTTAGATATATTATTTGTTTCCCACAAGTCAGTTCCCAGTAAGTTTTCATTAAGAACCAGAGCTTGTGTTAAAAAAAGAAAGCATTTCAGATCCATCATGGGTTTTCCACAAGTCACCATCAAATAAGGCTTTCATTTAGAACCAAAGCTTGTGTAAAAACTAGCATTTTAGATCCTATATGCATTTCCCACAAGTCACTATCATATAAGGTTTGCATTTAGAATCAGAGCTTGTGTTGACAAAAAAATAGAATTTTAGATCCATCATGGGTTTCCCACAAGTCACCATCAAATAACATTTTCATTCAAAACCAGAACCTATTAATTTGACTTGACATTGAGACAAAAGACTCCACATAAACCAAGTTACCTGCAGCTTTTTTTTTCCACATTCTTCCTAACTTGCCTATGTATCAAAAAATCAAAAGTTTGCTTTTATAATGGTTTTTTAGACTTGTTGATTTTACACTTTTTTGGCTTTCAGCATTTAAACTGTAACATATAAAGTTATACAGTTGACATTGTTGGACTCGACCAGTGGTTTAGGGATGGCTATGCTTGAATCTTTGTTTTGCATAAAAAGAATCAAGTTGAAAATTTCATAGTATCTTGCAGGTAACATTTTGAACAATTTATGTTTTGTTATGTTTTTAATTATTGTGTACATAGTAAAATAAATCTTATTACTAATATATGTTGGTTTAGATAGAGTGACAGTAGTGGAAAATGTCCTGATTTTTCTGTGTTGCAAGACTGACTTCTTTGCTTTTGTGAATATTTCAGCTCATATATTACTTAATGTGTCACCCTACTGGAAACATTGAGGTCTGGAGAACTAATAAAAGAAAATGCCCTATTCAACAAAGGTCAGTGATAGGTCTTCATTCTTCAAAAGAGCAAGAAAGTCATACTTTTCTTTACCATTCCAGGACAAAAATATTTATGCTTTGTTAAAATAGGAAATGGTAGCAATAAACATGTCCCACTAGAGAGCAGCCAGTGTGTCAGCTTGGGAGAAAGTGAGATAAATTGACTTCACTAAACTGTCTTGAACAAAATGAAATAAAATATTTTAGAAAAACATAAATACAAAAGTGAAGTGTAATGTAAAGAACATCATATTTAAATAAATGTCTTTGAAGAAATATTAAAATATTAGTAATTAAGGTTGTTATGGTAAATAACATTCTTAATGTATTCACTATCACTTGCAGTATTAATAAAACTAAACATTCAAGAGGTGTCAATGAGCAGTCACGTTGTCCCAAACTTTATATATTACAAGAAAAATTTGTCTTTGAAACATAATTGTCTGTTACCCACAGGTATATCACATGATCTGTAACTAAAAGTTGTTTGTGACCCACCAGTGGGGCATATTGGCAGCAAATACGTTAATGGAATGTTTCAGCCTTTGATGTAAAAGTAAATCTTAAGAAAGTGATTGGTCCATGATGAGCGCAAAATGTAGTCAAAGTTTAATTTGTTACATAGGATAAACATTGTTGAATGTTAGGATTTTATTTAAAGGTAAAAAATTTTCTGAGACCAGTGACTCATACAGTTAATTAAAATCAAAATCTCTGAGTGTTGAGAAGTATGTTGTTCATGCACAACTGCAATTGAAAGTAATACCATTGTATTTAAGTCTGTAAGGATGGTAGAAAAGAATGAGAGAAAATAAACTTGTAGAAATAGGTGCTATGTATGACAAGGTAACTTAAGGTATAATTTTTAAAATTTATATTATTGTTAGATCTAATTGCAACTCTTCCCTCAGCACTGCTAAATTTAAAATTAATTTAAATTATTTTTTAATTAAAATATAGAAATATAGACTGATATAATTTAAGGACAATTGGTCTATATAGGCTGTGTCATCTATTAAACTTTAAAACACTCAAATATAGCCCTTATTATTTAAATATTTATCATGCTTTCCCATAAAATTATATTAACTGCATCAATCACATCTGAAGGCAACTCATTCCAAAGGCCAACCACCCTGTTAGAAAAAAATAACTTAGCTAAAGATGATTCCTACTCTGGCAAAAATTGTATTTGTGACCACTTATCTTAAAATTCTCACCATGGAATGCTGAATAATGATGGTGTATCTACATTATCAATTCCCATAACACTTAACTCTTTAAACCCATAAATATTTGTTCATTCTGCTGGTATTGTTTTTATTCTTCCCTCATAATTATCACTATACCTTATAAATTTTCAATGTTTCTAATATTGTTTTTTTCTTTCATCACCAAGGGTACTCACATGTAACATTGTTGAGTAAATAGCCTCAAGCCTTTCCATGTTGAACATCTAGTGGTAGAAAGGTGTGTAAAGTGGTTTTGAATGGTAGAGCATTTGTTTATGGTCAGTGATTTTGTTATAGTAAGAAACACCAGCAGCTCAATGTGAATAAAGGAACTTGAAATACCTCTTTGTTAGATTGTTTAGGCAGAGTATTCATGATGAAACTTTGTAGAATAAATGACAACTGCCAGTTGTGGAGGCACAAGTGTAGAGGATGATGTTTTGAAAGACTTCCACCTTTTGTCTTCAGGTCAGTGTGTGTGTAGGTGTTGTCAGTCTTTTGTAGTGTCCTGGTGGATTGTGGAGACCATGTTATGGATTGGTTAGATTATTGCTGTTTCTGATTGGAGGAGAGATTTCCTGTAGATTCAACTAATGGTAACCACAGGTTACTCACCGCTAATCCAGAATGTTTAGTGAAGGTTTAATTGTGTTAATATAAAATGATTCTTTGATTTTTCTTGTCTTCCAGAATTTGTCTGTGTTGATTATTTTAGTTTTCTTCCAGTTTATTCTGTGTCCAGTTGACATGGCGTGTTCTACAATGGCTGAATTTTGTGTTTTCGTGAGTCTTGTACTATCTTTATGTTCTTTTATTCTTGTTGTGAGTTTTCTTCCCGTTTCTCCAATGTATGTATCATTGCAGGAACACAGAATTTCATAGATGATGTTTTTGAGATTCTCTTTGATAGGTCACTGTTTGTTTTTTTACCAGAATGAATCTTAAGGTATTGTAGGATATCCACTGGACTTCTATGTTGAATTTCTCGGCTATGTGTTTGAGTTTTTCACTGAAATGTTGTAGGTATGGTAGGTAAATGGTGGTAGTGGTGGTTACTTCTGATCTTTACTTTCTGTCAGTCTTCTTTATGGAGTTTTTGATGGAGGAGGAGGTGTAACCATTCTGTTTAAAACTCTACGATCTTTTGGCGTTCTGCTTCGATGGATGTCTTATCACAAATGTTTTCCACTGTTATTCAAGCATTGGATTACACCACGTTTTATAGAGATTGGATGATAGGACTGGAAGTGTAGGTATCTGTCCATGTGGGTGGGTTTTCTGTATACATTTGTGGTTAGTTGTCTTGTTTGTTTGCAATGTTCTGTTAAAGTTTGCTATAGAAAAATTTACTGTATGTAAAATCAAACTTTTTATGAATCAGTGCTCTAAATGAATTCAAGGCCTGGTATGGCCAGGTGGTTAAGGCACTCGACTCTTAATCCGAGGGGCATGGATTTGAATATCTGTCACACCAAACATGCCCTCTCAGCTGTGGGGCATTATAGTGTGATGGTCAATCTCACTATTCATTGAAAAAAGAGTAGCCCAAGAGTTGGCAGTGGATGGTGATGACAAGCTGCCTTCCCTCTAGTCTTACACTACTACATTAGGGATGGCTAATGCAGATAGTCCTCGTGTGGCTTTGTACGAAATTCAACATTATTTTTTATTTGAGTGTTTGTGAATCAACAAACATAATTCATGAGGTAAATATTGTTTTACAAATTTCTTTTGCAATTCCTTATTATTTTTGTTCTTTATTTACCTGCTAGAACTGTCTTTTTAACATCCAAAACTATGCTGTGAGTAGAACAGCAAATTGTTTCTTTGAAAATGAATCAAAGTTCCTAGTCTAATAGATAGTTAATGAGAAATTTGCTAGCACTGTTATGTACATGCAAGTGCTGAAGAAGAGACATTGACACTGAATATCTTCACTGTGAGTAATAGTGAAGAAAAAATGTATTGTCCAAACTGTTTCCTTTCTTCTTGTCTATCAGTAACATAATATGTTCACAGTGATGATGCCTCTTTAAAATCTCACAATATTTTTATGATTACAATCACTTTATGAAGTTTTTGTTGTTATACTTCATAATAGCAACCTGAAGATTAACTCAACATCCTTTTATTCTTAAATTATTTAAGTAGGAAACACTGTGTAAGTGTGGATAGGGTTTTGATGATAGAAATGTTGACATTATCAAATACTGTGACATTGTTGTTTCTAATAATATATTTCAGCCAACATTAATGACTTAACTTATAAGGTGTGCATTTATGTCAACATTAACTTTTTATATATATGAGTTTCACATTTATGTGAAACTTAGATTTGTTTTTGTTCATAACTGCACAGTATTATAGCTTTACCTTGTAGTGTTTCTTGCAGTTTCTATTGTATGAATAAAGCCAAAATTTGTAATAATTTTGATAACTTGGATACAGTTAAGTTCCTATTACTGAGTTCTTGTATTACCTAAATCCAGGCAATGTAAAAAAAAATATTTTTTATATAATTTTTCCAAATTATCTTTGTTAGGATCATATCACATGCATATTCTAAAGAACATATTTTTTCATGACAGCAACTGGAAAGTCATTTTACATATTAAATGTGTTTTGAATTTTACTGAGTGTTATGGTACTTGTTGTGAAAAGCACTTGGTCCACAGTTTAATTCTTTAACTATAAAGAATTTGGTAAACATGTAAAAGGCCTAGTAAACATTTCATGATTTTAACTGGTACAAAATAAATTCACAATTTCATGATAATTAAACAAAACTCTGGCAAGGTATAAAAGAGTTGGTTGATTAGGTATGTAAACTGTTTTTGATTTTTGGTGATGTGGTAAAGGTAATATAGTTGTGAGCTGAAGTATTTATAACAAGTGGAAATTGGTAATTATATTGTGATTTGTATAATTCAGTAGGTTTTTGTAAGGAAAAAAAAAGGTTACTTGTACTGTAAAAGGTTAGTCCTTCTAATCACCCTTTCTATTTGCACTTTTAAGTATGCTTCATGTCTTGTGATCGGTATTGACCAAATAAAAGTACAAAATATGCAAGCAGCTTGATAAAGTAAGGAAAAGACTGGAAGTGAAATACCTTTGAGTTTAATTCACAATTACATTTTTTTGCACAATCATGCAAGTTTGTAAACATAAATTATGTGAGCTTTAATACTTGTAATAATTGTTTCAGGCCTTTTCATGAATTGGAAAGTTTGAAAGAGTTAGATGGATCAAGTGACATTTGGAAGAAAACCTCTAGTTATGGGAATGGAAAGTACAACAAGGATGAGAGTCAAGAACTCAGTACATTCCATAATGATGGTGTGTTTTACTCTCAGTCAACTGAATATTGGAAACCAAATCATTTAATTATGAACCCCAGTTCTGGATCTTTAGTATTGCAAAAGATGAATGGTTGGGCACCATGTTTCTCCTGACACTTGAAAAATATGCACATGGTCCAAGGGCCTCCATCAGGTGATTTATGGAAAGGAAGTAGAATTATGGTGTCTAGATTGCACTGTGGCCCAGAATCAAGTGGTGCGAACAAACAAAACGTTTGTTAAGCATTGCTGTATAGGTTATTTATTATAATACTGATAATGTGTATATGTGTGTGGGGTGTATATATATTTATATATTGTGCTAAAATCTGTGAAGGTTTGTATATTAGGAGATGTATATATTTTGAATAAAAGGTGCTTGATAGGGTGGATTCTAGTAAGCATAGAAATGATTCAAACTTTTCAAGTGATTATAATACTCACCCAACCCTGCTATGTTTCAGTTTATAAAACATTCAAATAATGTGCATTCTTTCAACCAGATTAATGACAAGTTTGCAGTTGTACAAGTTCTAAAGGAAAACATAATTGTAGTGTTTTGATGGTTATTCAAATCTGGATTTTGGTTCCAAATCATAAGTGTCCCAATAGTGTCTCATTCTTTGGGTTTATGGCATCACTTCTAAAGATGGCATTGTAACGGTGAAACACTTATTCAACTTCAACTTTTTAATTTTCATATATTACAGTGTCTCAAGGTATGTTCAACATCATTACAAATTCAGAGAATGGGGAAAGCTTAGACTATAGGTAATTACCTGTTCAGTACAATAAGCCTACTTTGTTACATATGATGTAACTTCTACCAGTAATTTGAAATTTCATTTTTTTTTCACGCTCTTATTGCACTTTTAGAACTGTGGTATGACTGAAGATGACTTGTGAACTGCTCTAAAGCCAATATGTTGTTTGAACTTTTTTTTTAGTAACAGTTTGTAAAATGTTTGCCAAAAATAATTAGTTTTTGTACAGTAAATTCGTGTGTGTGAACAATTGTAAAAGCAAATTGGAAGTACTGTTTATTTTTGTAATGTTATCTGGATTTATTTAAAAGTCTTATTTCCTTATATTAACGTAGTGCATTATACTTCATTGAAATCTGTTTAAAGTTTCTATGGTACTTTCCCAGGATATCCAAATTAAGGCATAACTTTTATATGACGTCAAAAAATCTTGCATTAGTATTGTACTTTAAAATTTCCATTAAGAAAAAAAGTTTTTACGTTTTGTTTGGTTACAGAGGATAAAGAATTATGAATCGTTCATGAAGTAATAAAACATTTGGTAATTTTTTTTAAAAAAACATAATCGTTGTGAAATTCAAATCATGTGAAAAAATCAATTAGAAAGTTTTGGAATCAGTGTGTCTCATTTGGAGAATGAGTCATAATATTATGCCACTGAGTTCATGTGAAGATGACAGCCTGCTTGAATTGTTAAATTTTATTTCCAAGAGCAACTTAGGCCTAGCAGCATGATTTGTTTTTCTAACATTCAGTTGGATATCAACTGCATAATGATGTGAACATTGTTTGTTAGTGTACTTCAACAACGTGAGTTGAAAGTAAATAGTCGATGCTCGATCAACTAAAAAGAGAAAATTTAAATTTGTACGCTTAAGCTTGTATGAATTAACGTGTTACAAAATGTGTCAATAGATGGCGAATTGTAACCATAAAACAATGTTTGTTTTTAATTTCGCAAAGCTACATGAGGGCTGTCTGCGCTAGCCGCCTCTAAATTAACAGTGTAAGACTGGAGGGAAGGCAGCTAGGTATAATCACCCACCGCCAACTCTTTGGCTACTCTCCACCTAATAGACTGACTGCACATAATAACGCCCCACGGCTGAAAGGGCGAGTGTGATGGGAATTCGAATCATCGACTCTGAGATTACGAGTTTAGCGCCTTAACCACTGGCTATGCTGGGCCGAACATAGCGGCATGTCTGCGGGCTTATAACTTTAGAAACCCGGTTTCGATACCCGTGGTGAGCAAAGGACAGGTAGCCCATTGTGTAACTTTGGTGCTTAGCTTCAAACAAAAAGATTTGTACTTAATAGAAACAAAGACAAAACTCCCATTCCTATAACTTCTGCATTTCTTGCACAGTATTCCTTTCGGTCGTTTGCTAAAAATATCACGGCAATGTTTTAGTATTATATTTGTTTATAATGGAAAAACATAGGTGGCTCTGCTTGATAAAATAATTTTCAAGGAGACTAATCTGCGAATGCTAAAGCTTGGTGTATTTGATTTTGTTTGAAATATATATTTATAGTCACGGTTACAATGAAATAAACCTTCAAATAAGCGGGTATATTTGATGATCCACCAACCGTTTCTACTTGGAAAGGTTAGAAGAATAAATAAATTGTAAAAGTAAATACGTTTGAGATAAATTATATCGAAAGGTTCGCTGTTGCAATACTTGTTCCAATACATTGAGGTTGTGGTGGTGATAAATACAGTACTGTGCGAAAGTGTTAGGACAAGATAATATTTTGTCATTCTTTCTATTTTATGGACTAATTCTTCTATCTTATTACAGAAGAGTTGTGTTTTCCAACCACAATGGACCACACTTTTTAATAACAGAAAGTCTGCCATTGTTCCTTTTAGTCTTCGTATCCAGGCATAATTAGAAGATTTCGATTTATTCTTGAATAACATTGCAGTTTCTTCAAATCAGCCTATTCCACCATGGTTTGTAACAGTTCAGTTGTGGCACACAGACTCCCCCCTACAGTTTTTGTTTTCACTACCGAATTGTATACCATCTCTCTTGCTCTAAATCATATTGAAATAATGCAATATACCATTAGTACAATATATACAGACTCACTTAGCTGTCTGTTGGCCCTGGAATCATTCCATGTTAGTTACCACCGTCTTCTCATCAATATCGAAAACAAACTGGCCCATCTTTCTCTCTCATCTGTCTCCATCCAATTCTTTTGGATATCAGGTCATGTTGGTATTTGTGGGAATGAGCTGGCCGAAAGAGCAGCAAAGTCTGTGTGTTCTGGATCTGTCATCCCAGTACCCATTCCATACATGGACTATGGTCCAGTTATCCAATCCAGACTGTACACCAGATGGCAGGCAACCTGGAATGAGCAACACAATAATAAGCTTTTTCAAATCAAACCTTCTCTAGGTCTTTGGCTTTCTTGTTTCTGTAAGGATTGAAGAGAGGAAGTTGTTTTGGCAAGGCTACGCATTGGTCACAGCTTTTTAACCCACCACTTCTTTCTATCTGGAACTGCTGCACCAATGTGTGGTCTATGTGACACTCGGATCATAATCATCCACATTTTATTATCATACCATCATTACAGCCTAGAACAACGACACCATTTTAAAGATATTTGTAAGGCAGATTTGCCCTTGACTTTGGCCCATGTTATATGTGATACTGCTCATCTCACTCGTTTTTTTGCATTTTTAAGAGCCATTAGTCTTTTACACTTAATGTTTTTTATCGGACTATATAGGGTTTTAGCATGGTTTCTTTTACACATTTCAATTTTTATTTTGACTTGAACCCAGGACTGGAAAGGCCAACTTCAATGACTGACTGCAATTTCGATCTTGTTGCTTCAGTCTTCCTGGCAAGGCTTAATTTTACACATTTTAGTTTTTCTTTTTCTTTTGAACTAAACTCAGGATTGGAAGGACCAACTTCAGGTGACTGTCAGCAAGGGTGTACTTCTTCCTTCAGTCTTCCTGGCAGTTCCTAATTTTATATATTTTACATTTTACCTTAATTGCCCTATACCTATACTGTACCACATGTTATCTGGCACAGATAGCCTTGTAGCTTTGTGCCAATAAACATTGAATAACTACCTACCTACTTACACCTATAGATCGTGAGATCGAGACAGGTAAATTTGAAAATAAGAAAGGAAGAGACAGAACACCTAAACTCAGTAATGCTGATGTTAAGTATCTTTGTTTATGTAACCTTTGGACAGAAGGAAGACTGCCACTGCTGTCAAGTACGAGATACATGACCATGTACCAAATGACAGAAAAATGTCCAGATCTCCAGTATCAAGAAGACAAAACGAGAATGGAATATTTTGTCTTGTAGCAGTTAAAAGCTTTCGAGACTGAAATTGGCCGAAAAGTTATGAAATCTGGACTGTTGATGATTGGAAAAGAGTGTTATGGACATATAAGTCCAAGCCTGAAATATTTGGTTCAAAGAGTAGGTTGTACGTCCAACTAAGGAAGGTGAAATATACCTCAATGCATAGCAACTACCATGAAGTATGGGAGGCAGTGTGATTTTTTTTTTTTTGAAGCGACAGGAAATATTTACAATACAGATAGAACAATGTACGCGTGCAATTACCATCAAATACTGATCTATCATGGTATACTCAGTAGTTTGTATATTATTGGTAAAGAATTATACTGCCAAGAAGATGACACAAAACATTTATCCAACCCATGCAGAATTATTTAGCTAAGAACGAAGCTATTAAAGTCACTCTAATGATATAATGGCCCCACAGAGCTCCAATCTCAACCCATTCGCGCAGATCTGGGATTTAATAGATCAAATACTTGACAAATTGAAAGTTACTTAAAAAGAAACTTGAGTGTATTAGAGACATTTAAAGTAAAATCTCAAAAGACACTGATTAAATATGTTGCAATCATGCCTAAAAGGTTGTCCGTAGTTACTAAAGCAAAAGGGGATACACAGAATATTAACTGTTTGCTAAACTTGAGCACTTCCACTGAGTTGTGTTGTACTAAATTTGAAGATTGATAAAATCTTGTTGATTTACCTTTCACTGTTCTTTGAAAGTAGCCTGAAATCTAATGTTTGACTTTGTCCTCACCAAACATGCTCGCCCTTTCAGCCGTGGAGGCTTTATAAGTTGACGGTCAATCCCACTATTCGTTGGTAAAAGAGTAGCCCAAAAGTTGGCGGTGGGTGGTGATGACTAACTGCCTTTCCTCTAGTCTCACACTGCTAAATTAGGGACGGCTAGCGCAGATAGCCCTTGAGTAGCTTTGTGTGAAATTCAAAAACTTGTCCTCACACTTTTGTACATTATTGCAAACATTTTTTTTTTAAATCAAAAGAAGATAGGTGAATTAAAGAAAGGGATTTATTATATTATTTTAACGCTAATTGCCAATTAATACCGCATTTCTCGTGTTTGGTTTTGTACTTTTAAATATTTTCATCGACGAGTTCGATTGTTTTTGTTTTTCGTGTTCTCAGTATTTCGGTTTGGTAGTCTATTTGTCTTGCAAAATTAAACACGTCACTCGGATGTATAAATCATGTTTTCATTCCAGAAGAATGGCTTATATGTTTATTTCCAGTAATAAAAGTGGCTACGTGAGTTTCCTTCCTTGTTAATACATAAGTTAGAATAACATAATGCACGTGCGCCTAACCTTGCTGAAACTGGGAGGTGAGAAACAAGTGTAATGAAGAATTGGCGAGAGAATGGAGAAAGTTTTTTTTATTTATTTTTGCCAAAAACATTCAAAGTGTGGTAGTACGTGACCCTTATGGTTAAGAACATATGACATAACTGTGCATTAAGAATATGCGTATTTTTAGTAAATACAATGGTTTCTTTGTGTTTTAAATGTAGGTGTATTTTTAAAATTTTTGAACATCAACAATATATAATTTTGTGACCATTTGCAGGGATGCAATTTAATGTTTGTTCTTTCACGTAAAGTAATGTTTAGAAGAATGTAAACTGGTAAAGATTTTCGCAAACTTTTCTATTAAATTACATATAATAAATATTATGTAGTGTACATTTTGCAACAAAGATTAAGTGTTATCTGATCTGACATTATATTTTGTTATAAAAACTTTCATCCTGTTTGAAATGTTTCACAATTTCATTACAAATCTTACAATAGAAATCTTTATTAAATGAAATATAACCTGATATGTTTTGTTGCAAAGATTTTCACCCGAAGATGATCACGTGGTTAACATGTGTTTATGTAATTTTTTTGTATTCTGAATGGCTTAATTCAAAATTACAAATTATATTCAAAATCGGGAAACCGTGGACCTCCCCCCCCCTGGATTTTACGACAATAATTACTCCATTCATCTCACTCCTGAGAGGGGGTATTGTTTTGTTTTTGAATTTTGCACAACGCTACTCAAGGGTTATCTGCGCTAGCCGTCCCTAATTTAGAAGTGTAACACTAGAGGAAAGGCAGCTACTCATTACCACCAATCGCCAACTCTTGGGCTACTCTTTTACCAACGAATAGTGGAATTGACCGTAATATTATAACGCTACAACGGATGAAGAGGCAATCATGTTTCGTTCAACAGTGGGTATTGTACCGGACTCTTAAGGCTGAACTCTGGAAAGTACATTAAGTTGAAACTATTGTACCAAACTAACCCATACTCAAATGAACTTTTACAGAAATATTAATCAACCAGATCGCTGTTAGATCTTTTCACACTTCAATAAGTTGGCTTACTTCTGATGTAGCCAAGAACGCTCAGACTGTAAACCCGAGGGTTTGCGTCTCACTGTCTCAAAAACGTTATAAGAGTGATGGTTAAACTGTTTGGTCAGATAAAAGTAGACCAAGAATTTGCGGATAACGCTGTTGACTGTCTTCTCTATTTAATGGCTGTAACTTAATAACATCAAACATAAGGCGTTTTTCAACATTTCTGTTTGAGTCTACAATATTCACAACCAATATTCACTTGGTTATTCCCACTGTTTGACAAAGGGTTCTTACACATTTATTTAATAAGAGGCAATTCTTAAACATTCCAACCTGTTTTTTTAAAGCAGTATAAGACTAGAGGGAAGGCTACTCTTTTATTAACGAATAGTGGGATTAAACAAATTTTATAACGTCCCTACGGCTTAAAGAGCGAGCATGTTTGGTGTGATGGGGATTCGAACCCACCACCCTTAGATTGCCATACCCACCTAGCTATTAAATTTAGTGAGTGATTCTCACATACACTGCTGGCCAATGTAAAACAAAATGCATTTTGCATTGTTAGACTCAATCACTCATTTGAGTAGAGCTTCGAAAGGTGAAAATAAGAAAAGAGGGAAAAAATAAACTTTTTTCAACATTTAATAGAAAAAATGTTAACACTATAAATTAGCCTAAATACTAGCTGGTCAAAAGTTTGAGACCATACTGAAACGAAACGTTAATCGGTAAACACGTTACGAAATTTAGTCATTTGTGTTCAAGCATTAGCGTTGTCAACATCTCCTGTGTTACATTGGGTAAAATCATGGCAAAGGCTAAAAGGTTGATAGAGTTTGAATGTGGCAGAATTGTCGAGCTGCAAAAGCAAGGTCTCTCTCAACGTGCCATCGCTGATGAGATTGGGCGTAGTAAAACTGCTGTTGCAAATTTCTTAAAAGACCCTGAGGGATATGGAACGAGAATTTCAAGTGGTTGGCCCAAGAAAATTTCGACGGATTGTCCGACAAGACACCAGCCGATCGTCGAACCAGATTAAGGCTCGTACTGACGCAGAATGCAGCTCAAGAACAATAAGACGGCATCTACGAGAGAAAGGCTTTAAAAACCGTAAACGTCTTCCACACCACGAAACAGCTCGGTTAAACTTTACTGAGAAGCACCAAACATGGGACGAAGAAAAGTGGAAGAAGGTTTTGTTCTACGATGAGAAAAATTTAGCCTGGACGGTCCAGGTGGCTTCCAACGTTACTGGCACGATAAGAATATTCCACCGGAGACATCTTCTACACGACACAGTGGAGGAGGTTCCATCATGATCTGGGGTGTTTTCTCCTTCCATGGAACAATGGAGGTTCTGGTTATACAGGGGCGTCAAACAGCAGCTAGATACATTGGCATGTTGGAGAGAGCATCCTTATTGACTGAAGGCCCTCGATTATGTGGAAATGACTGGATCTTTCATCAGGACAATGCTGCAATCCACAATGCCCGCAGGACAAAGGACTTGTTCATAGGGAATAACGTGATTCTTTTGGACCATCCAGCATGTTCGCCCGAACTGAACCCCATTAAAAATGTTTGGGGGTGGATGGCAAGGGAAGTCTATAGAAATGGACGTCAATTCCAAACAGTGTATGATCTTTGTGAAGCCGTCTTCACCACTTGGAATAACATTCCAGCCAGCCTTCTGCAAACGCTTATATCGACCATGCCAAAACGAATGTGTGAAGTAATTCGCAACGACGGCCGTGCTACTCACAACTGAGACGTCTTGTTGGGCAGTTCCTACCCTATTTAGGATTTCTTCTTGGTATGGTCTTAAATTTTTTACCAGTTAGTATTTAGGCTAATTTCATAGTGTTCATATTTTCCCTATTAAATGCTAAAAATGTTTTTATTTTTATTTTCCCTTTTCTTATTTTCATCTTTCGAAACTCTAGTCAAATAAGTGGTCAAGTATAACATCGTAAAATACATATTTTATCTTTATGTTCATTGGCCTTAAGATTTTGGCCAGCAAAATACGTTTTCTAAGAAAACTTAACTGAAACATTTATGTTATTTTTATGATGCATTCAATGTCTTTACAGAGCAATTTTAAAATATTTTATTCCTTATGTATACTGGCCGAATGTGAAATGTCCTTTAAGGTAGATTACTGTGCCTGGAATATTTTAAATTCGAATCGACCAAGTCTCTGTCATTGGTAATATCTGTAGAATTCAGTAGTTCATAGGTTGAATTTAACATATTTCTAATTCTCATAGCGTAAACTCCGACCATTCTAACTGGTCTTATCGTTTTTAGTATCGATATGCATAATTCTAACTGGTTGAGTCTCAACCATTTCTTTATTATAGCTTATTGAATATCAGTATAGAGCACTCCTCATGGACAATGCTACTTTTACAGAAATATCAGAGGTTCTAGCACAGGAACCACCAGGTCCCGTCTGGTCTCATCGCTGTTGCTAACAGGTCACTATTGCTGTTGTTTTGTCTAATATTACTACACTACCGGTCTGTCTTTTAAACATTTCCAATGCCATTTCTTTTGATGAAATTTCATGTGTTTTTTTTTTTTTTCTGCCAAATCTGTTATATGAAAACAGATCTCAAAATGCTGATTGACATGTTTAGGAAAGGCACACGTCGACGTCATGTTGAAGATAGTGACGTAATCGCCTGACGAAGACATTATTTTCATAAAGGTGTCTGTACGACTAACAGTGTTTTTTTAATCACTTCTATTCTACCGTGAGTGCTTTACCTTTTTGCATGTAATATCAGCTCTTATAATACATTACAATCAGTTAACAGTCCCTGGAACTATCAAACTAACATATAAACTATAGTTTACACACGTTACAATAAGACGGTTAACAGTCCCCCGAAAGTATCAAACTAACATATGAACTATAGTTTACACACGTTACAATGAGTCGGTTAATAGTTATTATACAACGTTGTAACGTGTGTGTGTAGGTAAATTGTAGTTATTGTACAATAAGTCGGTTAACAGTCTGGCCTGGCATGGCCGAGCGCGTAAGGCGTGCGAGTCGTAATCTGAGGGTCGCGGGTTCGCGCCCGCGTCGCGCTAAACATGCTCGCCCTCCCAGCCGTAGGGGCGTTATAATGTGACGGTCAATCCCACTATTCGT
Organism: Tachypleus tridentatus; assembly: GCF_004210375.1. Lineage (NCBI taxonomy): Eukaryota > Metazoa > Arthropoda > Merostomata > Xiphosura > Limulidae > Tachypleus > Tachypleus tridentatus. The sequence goes on from NC_134837.1 coordinate 196,962,972, forward strand.
TGGTAAAAGAGTAGCCCAAGAGTTGGCGGTGGGTGGTGATGACTAGCTGCCTTCCCTCTAGTCTTACACTGTAAAATTAGGGACGGCTAGCACAGATTGCCCTCGAGTAGCTTTGTGCGAAATTCCAAAACAAACGGTTAACAGTCCATGGCATTATCAAACTAACATATAAACTGTAGTTTACACATGTTACAATAAGTCGGTTAACAGTTATTATACAACATTACAATGTGTTTGTGTAGGTAAATTATAGTTGTAGTTATTATACAACATTCTAATGTGTGTGTTTTGTAAATCCAGTGTTCCAGTCATATCTGAAATCGGAATATTCTACTAATATTTAAAAATTCTACATCATGACCCAACACAGTGATTCCTATGCGGACTTCTAAGGTTAGAAACTGTGTTTCGATACCTGTAGAAGGCACAGCACAGGCAGTCCAATGTGTAGCTAGCTTTGTGATCAATTGCAAGTACATTCTGCCATTTACTAATGTCAGAAATACCAAGAGTTTACTAATACCTAATATTTCAACTTTATATCTACTATTTAAAGTTACTACAAGCTGTTAATGTCTAATATTTCATCTTAGTAACTGATATTTAAAAGTTACGACAAGGTATTAATATCTAATATTTTCCCTTAATGACTAATATTTAAATTTACTACAAACTATTAATATCCAATATTTCACCTTAATAACTGATATTTAAAGTTACTACATGCTATTAATATCTAATATTTTAATAATAAACCTTAAAGTAAATATCCTAACGTTCTACTATGCCTAAATTATTCTTTCTTACTCATTTATCGATATTTGTTATGATTGTTTCCTTTTTATGCACAGATTTTTCAGTAAATTCATGTTTTCAGTTTTTAAAGAAATCCTATATATTTTAATATCGTTATTGGGTTGCAGCACTATGAGTTATTTTCTGAACTTATGAGAAAAGAGTGCTCTTCTAAACGTTAATTGAGAGTTTGTTCGTTGCTAGGTGCAAAGATATACAATGGGTCCACTGTGAGTATCGAAACCTGGATTTTAGCGTTATAAACTCTCAGATTTATCGCTGAACCATCAGGGAGCTTTTGATATAAATCTGTTATAACATATCATTAGTATACCGTTAAGCCTCACGTAGTTAGAGAAGTGTTTTTTTTTTGTCAGATTAGTTTTCGCGGTTGTCTTTGTCTTCAAACCCACATTTGGTTGATAGACGACATTTCGTCTTTTCATTTATTGTTCCATCGTTCTGTAATGTCAGTCCAAATTGCTTCAATACTTTATCCGCGCTAACCACTCTCTTTTTTTTTCCTGTTTCGTGTATCGATCCACTATCCATCCCATCTCTTTGTTTACTGAACACACGGCCTGGATTAACATCCTAGTATCATTTATCACTAGAAACGTTCGATTTTCAGTTCACTGAGATGAAAAATTATTGTATTTTGTTTAAACAAAAAACGTTTTCAAAGGTATATAGTGCTCTCCCTGTGGCGCCTGCTGTTACCTGGTGGTTAAGGCGCTCGACCCATAATTTGAGAGTCAAGGGTTCGAACACTCTTTGCCGAATATGGGGGTGTTGTAAATTGACGGTCATTCCCATTATTCGTTTGTAAAAGAGTATCCCATAAGTTGGCGGTGGGTGTTGGTGCCTATCTGCCGTCCCTAGTATACCACTGCTAAATTAGGGACAGTTAGCTCAGATAACCCTTGCGTAGCTTTACGTGAAATTCAAACCAACATTTCCCTGTGTTATATCTTTATAATGTAGAATTTGTAGCGATTAGGTCACGAAAGAGAAAGCTAAAACACAGTCTCATTTTGAATATTTTAAAGAAATAAAAAATATATATCACTTAACTGAAGAAATATTTAAATAAATCGCGTAACACTTTTATTTTCTTAGAATAATTTATTTTATACCTGCCAGTTTTTTAAGATTTTTATTTTTTATTTAATCTTTACAGTTGTTTATAATTACTTTTATTAATTTCAATATATTTGTTGAAACTTTTTTGGAAAAAATAAAGAATCCAATTATTGGAGAAATTTCTACTTCATATTATTTTATTGAACAAGTTTCAACTAGCAGGGGAGTTCGGGGTGTTTTTGCGAAAGAACACTTTTACATTAGAGACAAATATTAATTCATGAGCCGCCATATTGGCTTGCAGGTTAATGGAAAAACCACTTTCTTTAACACATTGACGCACTGGACGACCAGCTTCCCTATTACACAGTAAAAACTGTGGCATTTTCAGTGAAAAACCAATTTCCCGACAAGTATCGTGTGCAATAACAGTAGGATACAAACGGGAAAAATTACGGGACTTCTTGTGATTAATGGCGGTTGAACTGAGTGTTTGTTTTATGTGAAAGTGAATAGACTAGATAAATATTTGATGAGACAAACAAAAGGCTTTATTCAGAAAAAGAAAACAAATCGCGTGACAACGACAAACAATCCTAACTTCAAATTATACAACGAATAGTTTGAAGCCTTTTTTTTACACCAGATAGATTACTTCAACATTAACCAACCTTTAAAAGTCCTCTTTCTGCAGAAACAAGGAGTGAAATGATACGAAGAATGTCTGATTCCAAAGAACAACCTGCTTTCTTTGTCTAGGAGGAGCCTGGCATGGCCAAGCGCGTAAGGCGTGCGACTCGTAATCTGTGGGTTGCGGGTTCGTATCCCCGTCGCGTCAAACATGCTCGCCCTTTCAGCCGTGGGGGCGTTATAATGTGATGGTCAATCTCACTATTCGTTGGTAAAAGAGTAGCCCAAGAGTTGGCGGTGGGTGGTGATGACTAGCTGCCTTCCCTCTAGTCTTACACTGCTAAATTAGGGACGGCTAGCACAGATAGCCCTTGAGTAGCTTTGTGCGAAAATCCAAAACAAACAATTGTCTAGGAGATAATGTTATCTCGTGACCTCTGTACTCTGACAACAATGATCGGCTAACGTCATACTTCTAACAGCAAATAATATTCTAGTTTTAACCGAGAAATATCCTTGGGTCAGAACACATAATCTAACATAAGAACCAAATGTTTGGTTAGTTAGAATACAGTCTTTGGATCATTTGTTGGCGTCGTGACAGGGTAGAAACTAAATAATCAATCATATACAAAAATAATTATATCACTGCGTATGGTAGTAGAGTGTGGTATGGCTGTATACCACACAATGAGCAGGTACATCACCATTTTATATTCTACTGGCAAGGTTTTACTGTAAAACCACATTCTGGATAGAATAAACACTTCATATTTTCATTTACGCTCGGGTCACTAAATATGCTTCAGAAGGCTGTGGTCGTTGTTCACACCTACATATTCCCAGTCAGTTCGATACAGTGCTTAAATTTAATTGAAAATTTAAATGGCGGTATGTCTATTTTATATCATACAGAAGTTGAATACATTATATTAAAACGCTTTTTAAGCCTAATCACGTCATGAAAGCCCATGTCGTTTCGTCCGATTATACCATTTCTGACGACTGTGCACACTTATTATAGCCCTGTAGCGTAGTTTCCACCGCAAAATATTTTGATTTGCAAAGCACATTTTCCCTATCTGTGCTAGTCGTCTCTAATTTAGAAGCAATGAACTGGAAGGAGGGCAGTTGGTAAAAACGACTTACCACTACTCTTTTAACAGCAAAAAATCTCAAATTATAACGCCTCCACGGCTAAGAAAGCGGGCATGGTCAATGAAAGAGTTTGATCCCACAACCGATAGGTTGCAGGTCAAACGTCATAACCACCTGCCTATGACCCGTTTAAAATTATGTGGTGATTACGTTTTTATCATTTTCACTGCTCAAAATATCATTGACAGTCTTGAAGGGTATTCATTATAAGTATCAAAAAAAAGCAAGAAAAACCGACAGAGGTCATTGGATGACATCATTTTAGGGATATCGATAGTCGCGAATGTGTTCATTATAATCGTGTGTGCTTTTGAATCGTTTATTAGTTTATTTTAATGTAATTATTGTAATTCAAAGTTATATTAATCAATTTATTGATTTATGATGTAAATCTAAACCAGGCACCATATATAGTATTTACTACTGTCCTAAACAGGAAGTTATTAGGGTTAGAAGGACCCAAAAATAAGGGGACCATGTGGAAATAGTGGCCTCATATGCTATCTTTGTTTTTATTTTTAAAGATGACCTTAGAAGTTGTACGTAAGTACATTTAGCCAAAAGCTGTTAAAACTGAGATGCGTAACTCCACGTGTTTATCGTGAAGTATTGAAGGCAGCTGTAAAACAGCTGTTAGGCCTAGTGGTACAATATTGGAAGTAGTACTAAGTTTGCGTTTACCCTGGCGTTAGATATGACACTCATAAGGTATTTCTTTTTCTATATAGCAAAAGTACATTATTGATATCATAGTTTGTACTTTCAGTTTTTATATCCATTGCAAAATGAGCTCAACAAGTAATAACTTTGTATTCTATTTAGACTAGTTATCTTGGTTACAATTAATTTTAGTTTATGCCTGCATGTTTTTATATATTTTACTGCTAGTTTCTATATTCAACACAAGAGTTATTAGAGTATGGAAGAACAAAGAGCAAGACTGTAAATCGTAAATTTCTGTTTTCCTATAATTTACCACAACTGGCTCGAACATGTACGGCTGAATGGGCATTTTCTTTCCATTATCTCTAACTTTACTTTTACTATGTTCACTCTCTTCAGCATCGTAGTTAATACATACGTTCATCATGTATGGATGTTTTGTTTACTATCTGTGATGTCATGACGCCAGAATTTCTCGAGAGAAAGATATTTTTAATCCTTTTTTATTTCAGTCGTAACATCTCTTGAGCTTTTCCGTTGGGCCTAAAATACTATAGCGGGAATACACATCGATTTGACGGGTTTTGGAAATTCGCCGACAACAAAGAATGTATATTATCACACAGAAAACATACTCTGTAGACATTTTTCACTTTTTTAAGAATTTTTTTGCGCTGTTAAATGTACTTGTTTTTGCTCGTGAAAACCGGAAATAACCAAGAATTTCAAATTCTTATTAAATACACATCGCCTCTAACATAAACAACTCTTTTGTAGAAATAGTAACGGGCCTGGCATGGCCAGATGGTTATGACGTTCGACTCGTAATCTGAGGGTCGCAGGTTCGAATGCCCGTTACATCAAACATGCTCGCCCTTTCAGCCTTTGGAAGTTATATTGTAACGGCCAATCCCACTATTCGTTGGTAAAAAAGTAGCCCAAGAGTTGGGGGTGGGTGATGGTGACTAGCTGCCTTCCCTCCAGTTTTACACTGCTAAAGTAGGGACGGCTAGCGCAGAAAGGTCCTCGTGTAGCTTTGCGCGAAATCCAAAACAAACAAAAAAATAAACTTTTGCAGTAAACACTTACAAGACAATTATCGAACTTATATCCTTGTTCTCATATCGTTCTTATGAATTAAGCGTGTGAACCAAACTATATTAGGTAATATTACTGCTATTTAGTTTGTTTATTATATTAAAATAATAATAATATTTATTTCTTTTAGAAAAGGTAATTTTGTTTGTGTACAGGCTGCTTGTAGTAGTTTAATGTCGGTTTCAATTGCCACTATATCATTGTTAATCACCGAGTTAGTGTTAGCTTTGAGCTTGTCATTTGTTGTACGTGATTGAAAATAGTCTACATATGGTCAGAACACTTGACTCCTATTGTGCGAGTCACTAGCTCGAATTCCGTCGCTGAAAATGCTCGCTCTTTCCGCCGTGAGGTTATGATAACGTGTCAGTCAATCTCAAGAGCTTGCAATGGATGATGTTGATTAGTTGCTTTTTCTCTTCTAGTCTGTTAGTTCTTAAATAGGGATGGCTAGGGAAAATAACCCTCGAAAACACACGAGATATAAAAAACAAATAGAAAAAAACATGGTTTCTCATGGCAACCGAAATATTTTTGTTTTTTGATCTAAGTGTGACGAAAAAGCCTGAATAATGTCCCGATTGTCTTCATTTGGAAATTGTAATAGCATTTGAATCTATTGATTCAAATACCTTTTTCAGGCTAACGAATAAATATTTCGTCCAAAGAAAATATTTTATGTAAATAACAAGCTTCACTCTAGATTTGGCTTCTAGAGTGAGGTGTTTTATTTTTCTATGGATGTTCAATATCGAACTTAGTATAAGAAAGTATAATTTCTTTTTTTTCTTTACTTTACATCGAGGAGTGAATACTTTTCGCACAATTGATCCTCGAACAGCGACATGCAGCGGAATGTAGGGGTTGCAATTTGTAAATACCATGCACTCTTTTTCCTCCTTAATTTAAATTTTATTGCCCTTCTGTATTAGCTGACATTGCAAGACTTCTGGAGATATGGCGTCTTCCCAACGCTTCTGTGGGCGCTATGACTAAAAATCTTTCTATATAGCTGCATCGTTTATATTTTTTACATTTGGCAACTATAATGGAATATTTTGGCCCAATTTTGTTTCGTTACTAATTAAATTATTGTTTTTTTTAATTTATTTAATTCAATTTACTAGAAGTGAAAAACAAACAAACAATACGTTAAATAATTAATATTTTCAATTCAATTTTGCATGACCACGAAAAATACAGAACATTTAAAATTAGAACTGAATAATAGGGAAATATGTTCTATCTCAAAGTCGCTTATTTGTCAATTAGCTTCAAAATTGTTGGTCCAGCACGGTGAAATGGTTAAGGCACTCTACTCGTACTCTGAGGGTCGCAGGTTCGAATCCTTCTCACACCAAACATGTTCGTCCTTTCAGTCGTAGGAATGTTATAATGTAACTATTAATTTTACTATTCGTTGGAAAAACAGTTGGCGATGGGTGGTGATGATTAGCTGTCTTCCCTCTCATCTTACACTGCTAAATTAAGGACGGCAAGCACAAATAGTCCTCGTGTAGCTTTGCGCGAAATTCAAAACAAACCGACAACAGACATACCATAAAATCAATTAATGACTTTCATAAGATAAACAAAACGTTAAAAAAAAAAAAAGAGCCTGCAGAATTGTACACGAATGGAACATCGGTCTAAGCAGGGTCGTTTAGACTTTCTGTCGTACTTGTTACTTGAACATGAGTAATTTTCGCTGTTCTTCTGTCTAGTGCTTTTCCCAGTTATTGTACCGAGATTCTATGTACTGTTCGAAGTTTACTTGCCCTTTTCGTTAGCTGTTTTCGCTGGTCCAGTGGAACCTGTTGATAACCTTTTACACCGTCCTGGGAACAGCGGGACAAGTTGCTTATAGGGGACGCACCAAAGTTCTACAGCATATCATGTGATTTTTCTGCATATTTGTTTTGCAAAGTTTTCACGCTTGGATTACACGCCCTGGGGGCAACCCTCCAGCTTTCTCTACCAAGCGTGGGACTCAGTGGCGGACATAAACCGATATGATATGATATTAATAAATTAACTTCCAACTACCCTGTAATGTTGGTGTTTCGTGTTAGTGAGTTAATTTCTGCTTTGAAAACAGGCGTATTTTGTTTCTAGTGTGGTTAAGCCATAAAACAGATTAACAAATTCCTTCAAACCAACGATTTTGTTGATTTTCTTTCTAAATCTGTTCAACGGCTTTTGCAGATTTTATTTTTATAAAAGTAGCACACAATAACATTCGCTTTTGTGGTTCAGATATTTGAAAAATTAATTTGTTAAATTAGAACTGCTAACTGAATTATATAAGATCTCAGTTAAATTGGTTTCCTTTATTATAATTATATAACTGGTTTTATAGTTATATATACTAATGTTTTCAACACGTAAATGAATCTCATAAAACACAATTATTAATATAAAAATATGTGTGTATGTATATGCTTTTGTTTTAATAATGACACATAACCAAAATCTCTGTAGCACTAATTAGTTTTATTCTGAATTAAACAGATCACATGGTAACCCGTGTCACTGTGTGTGTCTAAGAACAGTGTAGTCTGACAGTCTTACACTCAATAAAGTTCAAATCTATCAGCCTTATATTTTTTCCCGACTTGACAGAAGGTAAATATTTAAAGAATTTACGAGAAAAAAATTGTGAATTTTTCTACCTCACTTAAGTTTCCAAGATTGATGTCATATTTGACAATTTTTGAATTACGTTGTTGTTTTATTAGATGAAAAACCGTTTATGATTTTAAACTGTTGTGGTTTCATTGATCGGTCTTCACCCTCGAAGTGTTAACATATGGTGTAAATTAAGGACTCTTAAAACACAAAACAATGTAAATTGATTGCTGTTAAACCCATATGTGGACGTTTGTTTTGTGCCCATCCCATAGCTAAGGCCCCAGACGAGTCAAGAATACCCTGGTTCGAATCCTGACCATTGCCATTAAAGAAATAGTCTTTCTCAGGACTTACTTGAAGAGGACAGTAGATTAGCAGCCGAAATTTATGATGTAAACTGGAAAATAATAATTACCTAGTAATGGCCAAATGTAACGTATTGGTTACTAACTAATATTTAGTCTTTAGTGATTCTATGGGCTACTCACCATGATAAGGATGGATATCAGATCGCCACAAGTTTCATACCTGAATTTTAGTGTTATAAGTCTTCAAACTTTCCAACAAACTACTAAAGGTCAATAAAGAAATAAAAACAGAAACTTAAAAAAAAAAAACACGATTCATACTGTTCTTTGTTTCCATTAGAGTGAGTGAAAACTGAAAAATGTATGTTTTTTTAATTTTGCGCAAAGCTACACGAGGGCTATCTGAGCCAGCCGTCCCTAATTTAACAATATAAAACTAGAGAGAAGGCAGCTAGTCATCACTACCCACCGCAAACGCTTGGACTACTCTTTTACCAACGAACAGTGGGATTGGCCGTCACATTATAACGTCCCCACGGCTGTAAGGGCGTGTATATTGTGAAGACTGATTTTAACTGACGTAATATTGTTAGAAATTTAACGTATAAAATATTTACAAGAAACCAAAAAATGTATTAGTATGTCAAATGAATACTGATTACGCAAATATACTCTTCAAAAAAAGAAACGCAAAAGGCAAAATATGAGACAAATTGTTAACAAGTTTATTCCGGGTAGTTCTGTATGACATGTGACCTTGCACATTCACTGCTGAACATCCAAATTCTGCAAAGGCGAAGTCCACGCTCACTAGGTGAAGTTTAACGTCACTCAACGTCAATAACGAGTATGCCCCCCGTGAGCATCAATAACTGCTTGGCATCTCCTGCCCATGGAAGCGATGAGATGACGAATCACATCCTGTGGAATGGCTGTACACTCAGCCTGCAAAGCTGCTGCAAGCTGAGGTAGAGTCCGCGGTTGAGGTTGTCGCCGTCGCAGACGTCGGTTCAACTCGTCCCAAAGATGTTCGATGGGGTTTAAATCTGGTGATCTGGAGGGCCAGGGAAGAACGTTGATGTTGTGGTGTCTCAAGAAGACAGTGGTGAGTCGGGCTGTGTGAGGACGGGCGTTGTCATGTTGAAAAACGTCGTTGGCGTTCACCATGATGGGTTGCACATGGGGCCTAAGAATCTCGTCGACGTATCGTTGAGCCTTAAGATTCCCTTGAATGTGCAAAAGGTCTGTTCTGGCATTGTAGGAGATGGCAGCCCACATCATGACGCTGCCACCGCCAAATCTGTCAACATCCTGCACACAGTTTGTTGCAAAACGTTCACCTCGGCGACGGTAAACACGGGTCCTTCCATCCTGCCTACGAAGCATAAAACATGATTCATCGCTGAACCAAACATGCCTCCATCATCGATGAGGCCATACCCGATGTGCCCGAGTCCACTGCAGCTGTGCTTGACGATGTTGCTGGGTGAGGATGACGCCTCTGACTGGACGGCGAGGTCGGATTCCTGCATCTCGTAGACGGTTGCGTACGGTCTGATAGCAAATCCTACGCAGCCCTGGTATGGTTGAGGCAGTAGAGGTCGCAGTGGTGGTCCTATCCCGAAGGTGACGTAACCGGATGTTGCGATCTTGTGCGGGCGTGGTCATACGAGGTCTGCCAGATCGTGGACAGTCACGAGTTGATCCATGTTGTTGGTGACGATTCCATAGCCTTGTAATGGTGCTTGGGTGGACATTCACAGCTCTGGCAACATCTAATCGAGATTTGCCTGCTTCCAAGCGACCAATGGCGTTGTTGCGTTGTGCTTCAGTCAGTCTTGGCGTAACTGTATTGCGTGTCGGTGGCTTAACACTGAGCTATGGAAACCGAGAACCCGTCACTTTTATAGGGATTTTGCACATGTTGCACTTGCAGAACATGCAGATCTCTCAAACAAATTTATTGGACACGCATGCGTTTTGGCGAAAAATCCGATGTTTTCCTCCGTTTTCAAAGTGCACAACTTATAATGTCATTTTGGTCTGACAATCAGTGCCTTAACACGTGTAACATCACATACTCTGAGCTTGTAACGTTATTACATATATTTCTCTTTAAAATAACAAAAATATCCCTTTTGCGTTTCTTGTCTTGAAGAGTATATATTACGGAGTAAAAGAACAGAAGAGTGTGAATTACGCTGTTTTCATTAACACATTAAATTTAATTAACAGCGTAATGAGAATCTAATGATAAAGTTACACCTTTCTCAGGAAATGAATACAATGAAAACATCTTTTATTTTTCTCCATTCTCAGGGTGCATATATAATGTCATGAATACGTCAGACGCGGATATAATAGTACTGTCTGTTCTATGTCCATGTACATACATACAGGTAGTTCTCGATTTACGTTCCAGGAATTAGCCACGTAAATCAAACACTATTTCCCATAGAATGTACACGATGCGTGCAATCTCAGTGGCAATGACATTAGTGAAGCCTTAATATACTGCAGGAATATGCTACAGAAGAATGAGAGTGAAAAGACCTCTGTAAAGCGAAATTATCGACAAGTTCGAGGCGGGATCATCGCACACGACCTGACAGATCGCGAACTTCGTAGATCTCACGTCTCATCGTGTCTCAAGCGCGTAGATCGAGAAATTGTATTTAATCGATCGTGTTAATTCAAAAACGCTTAAAACGAATTCTCGTAAATCGAAAACCACCCGTACTTCGCAGGGTGTGGATGGACTTTTACCAAAATTGGTATGGAGGTTTATTAGGTCCATGGAGAAATAAACACAAATCTTTAATTTTTCATTTTGCAGTTTTTATGAGTGTTTTTGCAGGGTCTTTTACCACTACTTTGCCTCTGTTGATGGATCTTCATCAAATTTGGTTTGTTGGGTCCATGAGGAGATACGTGAAAATTTACGGTTTCACATTTTGTGTTTTGTTGTTTTTATGTGTGTTTTACTAGGTGCATGAAAATAAGTATATGAACCAGTATTGAAAAGAGAGAAGTTTTGATCCGAAAGCATACGTGACCCCACCCTACAAATATCAGTACCTTCCCTGAGGGGATTATGTCCATTAAAGTCCTCCACGATTAAAAAGGGAGATGGCAACTGTTCAACGAGAGCATCAAGGTCTGATTGATTATAGATCTATTCTAGAGACAGGTAGAAGGAAATACGGATGTGTCGAGTAGCAAAGACAGGGTGGGTAGATGCTGATCAACCAACAGTACCACCCCTACGTGCACTCGTCCATCACTCGTTCTAATGTGTTTGATGACGCTAGACCTAAACTGGAGCCGCTATTGGTGCGTAATTTTAGTGAGATTAACCTCACAGCTGGCTTTTTAGATGACGAGTGTTTTAGAGTGTGTGAAAAAGTTTATTACGAGTGAAGGTATAGGCCACAAATTGGAGTACCCGACATCTGGGCAGAAGTTATGTAAATTCATGATTAATGAAAGGTTGTCTTAGGACATAAAAAGTTGTTTTCTTCCTATATAATTTTTAAAAACCTCAAAACACACATAAAAACAGCTTTCGCTTTTTAAAACTGTTTGCATGCACTTTTGTCGCCATCGGGGTATTCACCTTGATTCTGAACTCCGTATCGGTGAAGTTGTGCTACTTGTGGTCCCTGAAGCAAAGTTCTTGGGGCTTATCTTTGACCGTAAGCTGATCTATATACCACACATCAAGCAGATACGAGTCCAATGTACAAGAGCAATGAACATCTGCTGTATCCTCTCTTCCACTACTTGGGGAGCAGATCGATGCTCTATGCTAAAGATATATCGTGCTCTTATTCGATCAAAACTAAACTGTGAGTTACTGGTTTATGGCACTGCCAGGACCTCGGCCTTGAAGATGCTGGACCTCATTCATCATCAGGGACTTCGGCTCAGCACCGGGTCTTTCCGCACTTCCTTAGTCCAGAGTCTCATGAACCTCTTCTACACCTCCGCCGTTTGCCACTGTCTTTACTGTATGCTTCGAAACTTCGTTCTTTTCCACAGTATCTCACTTGGGTTGTATTTTCCTTCTTTGGTGGGCCATACTTTTTCAGAACAGACAATATACCATTGTTCCTTTTGGCCTTCGTACACAGGTGCAGTTGGATGAATTAGGTCTGTCCTTGGATAACATTGCTGTATCCACTGGTCAGCCCATCCCATCATGGCTTATAACAATCCCAAAATGTGACCTTTCTTTAAGTTATCTGAGAAAATCAGATTATCCTGATTGGAAATACTGTCTGTTATTTGCTGAACATCTTTAGAACCATCCTCCATTCCTAATTATACGAATGGTTTGAAATCAGGCTACTCTGTGAGATCTGCCATGGTTTGTTTTGGGTCGATGTTTGCACACAGAATCCCCTCTACAATTTCTGTGTTCACTGCCGAATTGTAAACTATTTCTCTTGCCCTAGAATTGCACTATTTATACTGACTTGCTTAGTCTTCTACTGGCCCTGGAATCGCTTCACGTTAGTTCTCGCCCTGTTCTCGCCGATATTCAAAACCGACTGGTCCATTTCTCTTTATCATCTACTTCTATCCAGTTTTTCTGGATACCAGGCCATGTTGGTATTCGCGGGAACAGGCTCACCGATACCGCAACTAAATATGTCTGCTCTGGCACTATCACCACTATGCCTGTTCCATACGTAGAATTTGGTCCTATATTCAAGGCTCGGCTCCTTGCCAGCTGGCAGTCAACTTGGAGTGAGCAACATGAAAACAAGCTTTTCCAAATAAAACCCTGTATTGGACTTTGGCTGTCTTGTAAGGATTGGAAAGACGAAGTTGTTCTAACTAAACTACGCATTGGTCACAGTTTTTTAACTCATCGTTTTATTTTATCTGAGACTGATTCACCAATGTGTTGTCTGTGTGACACTCTAGTCACAATAACCCACATTTTACTATCTTGCTGTCTTTACAACTATCAACGATGGCACCATTTTAGACGTGTTTTGTCCCAAGGTTTATCCGTAACGTTAGACAATTTTATTGGCGATGGTGACACTGTCCATCTTGGAAATGTTTTCTAAGGCCATTAATCTTTTTAATGCTATGTAAGCTTTTTATTTTATACATTAGACTTTTTTAAAAAAATGTGTTCCCCTTTTAAGAATTAAAGTCCATCCAGTTCGATCTGAAATCAGAAAACGGCCGTAACGTCAAATAACTCGAAACCAGGCCTAGAAAGGCCAACTTTAGGTGACTAAGGCTGATGTTTGAACTTACCCGTCAGTCAAGCTGGCGAGTTATGATAACTAAAATTATGTTATAAAAAAGTCCTTTACAACTTGTATTACTGTAGTTTTTCTCTTACTACTGTAAACTAGATATAAAAATTAGAATTAACGTTATTTATGTTTTCAATTCATAAGTTAAACTTTGTTTTGTTTTAACCTTGATTCATTTTTACAAATGTTAATAATTTTACTTTAATTCTAGCTTTCTACCGGTTGTTTCCGCAGATAGCCTAGCTGCTTTGCGTCATGAAACGCCAAACCAACCAACCAATCAGTGACCTTCGTCATCAGTATTAAACATATCTTTCTCTTTTCTACAATGATTTGAAACTTCTGTTTTTCAGAAAATATAATTAAGTTATTGTTTCTAAAGTTCTGTCTTTTATAATCTATTTCACTTTTATCTTTGGTTTCCTTAAGAATACCGATATACAGTGTCGGCAGAAACTATCTTTTGGTGAGAGGGATGAGATTGGTTAAACAAACGAAGGGGAGGCAAACTGTGTATCTAGTAGGAACACATATTTAGGACCAGCTTTAGCAGTAATCGATATTCATTGGAGGCGGAGGTTAGTAAACCTCCTTTCACCGCCACTTCTGACTATATATCTTTTCCTCTGTAGACAATGAATGTTCTCTAGTATAGAGACGTTGTTCACAACGGTTGAATCAATTACGAATGTCCCTATAAGAGACGTTGTAGGTTGAATTAACTACGAATAATCCCAGTTTTAATTCCAAATTTTAAATGATTTTACGTAAAAGGCTTGGAGATAGACAGAGTGCCATGCTAGGCTTACTTCCAAAGCCACTTCTTCCAACAGAACTCTATTTAGATGTTCTGTATAGACACTGCACTTCGCTCACGAACACTCTCTGGCTTCACAAACGTCTTTAAGAAACCTTTCAAGGATTACGAGCTTTCTTATCCAATTTAATTTGCTATTTCAGCTAAAGAATGAATATGTTGTAGCATTACGATATTTAAAATTAAAAACTGCAATAACTATTTCCACAATATCTCATGACGTAACGTGAGATATCTTTCGTACACGGTATTTGTTATTAATTTATAGTCTGGAAACTTCTCTTGACAAATGGTGTATTTTGGCAGCACTGGGTTAACGATTTCTTCTACGATATCACAAATTTATACATAATCTATATTTAGTTTCTTGAAATGGTGCAAAACAAAATGGTAATCGTGGTTAATTAACACAACTCTCTGAAATGGAATAAAATAAATACTATTCTGACATCGGCTGGTATGGGTATTAGAACTTTAATTAAAATAAAAACAGAACAACGTTTAGACCTTCTTAGGTCATCTTCAGATAATCAGAGAGTTTGAAACTGACCGTTGCCGGACACATGTCTTAGAGAGTTAGATGTTAGGTAATTTGGTTTGGTTTAAATTTCGCGCAAAGCTACAATAGGGCTATCTGCGCTAGCCGTCCTTAATTTAGCAGTGTAAGACTAGAGGGAAGGCAGCTAGTTATCGCTACCCACCGCCAACTCTTGGGCTACTCTTTTACCAGCGAATAGTGGGACAGACAGTCACTTTATTATGCTCCACGGCATAATAAGGGGTGGGCATGTGTGGTGTGACGGAGATTCGAACACGCGACCTGCGGATTACAAGTTGAGTGCCTTAATCACTTGGCCATGGCGGGCCGTTAAGTTGTTAATTAGTATAGGTATAAAGGTGTTTCTTTATATTGGTTTAATTTTGGTTTTGGTTGCTCTATAAGTAGGGATTCTTTGATTTTGCGTTTGCTTATATTTGTTTCCCTACTTAGTGTCTGCGTGTTTTCTATGGTTATGTTGGGTATATTTGATTTGCAGTGTTCAAAAACGTGTGAAGGTGTGTTTTTTTGTTCTTTGAATATAGTTTCCATAGTTTCTCGAATATAAAAGTCGTGGCAGTTGTTGCATTATATTTTAGAAATAATGTTGGTGTTGTGTTTATCAGTGTAGCTTTATATAGTATGGACTTTAGTTTTGTACCTGGTTTTTTGAATAAGTTTGGTGTTTACTGGAATGTTGAGTTTTGTTAAAAGTATTTTTCCAAATGTTTGCTATTTTGTCGCTGATGTCGGGAACATATGGTATGCAGCAGTGTAAGATTTTGTAGTTTGTTGTTGATCTAGGTGTGTGTGTGTGTATATATATATATATACTTTTTCCAACGGATTTTGAAGGAAATTTGTTGATGTTGATGAAGTGTTGTTTTATTTTGTTGATTTCATTGTTAATTTTATGAGGTGAACATAGTTTTGTGGCTGTGTTTATTTGGTTTATTACTATGTTGAGTTTTTGTTTTGTTTCATATGCTGAGCCCCAGGGAATATATAGTCCGATATGGTTGATTTTTTTGTGGATTTCTGTTTTGAATTGTGTATCGGTTCATATGATCTTAAGGTTGAGAAATGATAATTGGTTAGTTTTCTCGTGTTTACATGTCAACTTTATGTTGAGAAGTATGGAGTTAACGTGACTGAAAACCAAGTGTGTGTTCTGTAGATGTGAACCTAGCAATTGTATCATCAACGTATCTGTACCAGTATAGTGATGGGTGTAAGGCTGAATTGATTGCTTGAGATTCGACCTGTGTCATGAAAATATTGGCTAGAACTGGTGACACGGGATGGCCCATACGTAAGCCATTTATTTGTAGGCAGTTTTGGTCATAGAAGAAAACGTTTTATGGTAGTAAATTCTATAAGGGTTGCTAATTGGTATCATTGGGTTGGGGTCTTGGATATAAAGTTCTAAAACTATCTTGCAGGCTTCGGCAGTTGGGACTTCTTTGAAGACGGAGATTATATCAAAACTGGTCATTAAGGCTTTATGATTTAGCTGATCAAGTTAAATGAGTCTTTGAAAAGAGGCCAACTGATGTGACATATTTGGAAAATGATGCGCTATATATTTACCGTGGTTGCAGTTGAATGATTCATAGGTCGATATTAATAAATAGATAATTGTGTTTATTATTCTATTTTTGACAGTTTGAAACAAATTGAAATATTTTCAAAAACATGAAAAATTATATGGAAGATACCCTGCTGGCCAAAATCTTAAGACCAATGAACATAAAGATAAAATATGTATTTTACGATGTTATACTTGACCACTTATTTGACTAGAGTTTCGAAAGATGAAAATAAGAAAAGTGAAAATAAAAATAAAAACATTTTTAGCATTTAATAGGGAAAATATGAACACTATGAAATTAGCCTAAATACTAACTGGTCAAAAATTTAAGACCATACCAAAAAGAAATCCTAAACAGGGTAGGAAATGCCCAACAAGAGGTCACAGTAGTGAGTTGCACGGCCGTCGTTGCGAATAACTTCAAACATTCGCTTTGGCATGGTCGATATAAGCGTTTGCAGAAGGCTGGCTGGAATGTCATTCCAAGTGGTAAAGATGGCTTCACGAAGATCATGCACTGTTTGGAATTGACGTTCATTTCTATACACTTCCCCTGCCATTCACTCCCAAACATTTTCAATGGGATTCAGTTCGAGCAAACACGCTGGATGGCCCAAAAGAATCACGTTATTCGCCATTAAAAAGTCCTTTGTCTCGCAGGCGTTGTGGATTGCAGCGTTATCCTGCTGAAAGATCCAGTCATTTCCACACAATCGAGGGCCTTCAGTCAATAAGGATGCTCTCTCCAACATGCCAATATAGCCAGCTGCTGTTTGACGCCCCTGTATAACCTGAAGCTCCATTGTTCCATGGAAGGAGAAAGCACCGCAGATCATGATGGAACCTCCTCCACTGTGTCGTGTAGAAAATGTTTACGATGGGATATCCTTATTGTTCCAATAACGTTGAAAGCCATCTGGACCATCCAGGTTAAATTTTTCTAATCATAGAACAAAACCTTCTTCCACTTTTCTACATCCTATGTTTGGTGCTTCTCAGCAAAGTTTAATCGAGCTGTTTCGTGGTGTAAAAGGAGGCGTGGCCCTTGAAGACATTTACGGATTTTAAAGCCTTTCTTTCGTAGATGCCGTATTATTGTTTTTGAGCTGCATTCTGCGTCCATAAGGGCCTTAATATGGTCAACGATCGGCTGATGTCATGCCGCACAAGCCGTCGAATCCTTCTGCTTAACGCCGGCCAAATTTTCTTGGGCCGACCACTTGAAATTCTCGTTCCGTATCCTTCAGGGTCTTTTAAGAAATTTGCAACAGCAGTTTTACTACGCCCAATCTCACCAGCGATGGCACGTTGAGAGAGACCTTGCTTTTGCAGCTCGATAATTCTGCCACGTTCAAACTCAACTTTTTAGCTTTTGCCATGTTTTTACCCAGGAGATGTTGACAACATCAATCCTTGAACACAAATGACTAAATTTTGTTACGTGTTTAGCGATTAACGCTTCGTTTCAGTATGGTCTTAAACTTTTGACCAGCTAGTATTTAGGCTAATTTATAGTGTTCACATTTTCCGTATTAATTGCTAAAAGGTTTTTTATTTTTATTTTCTCTTTTGTTATTTTCATTTTTTGAAGCTCTTTTCAAATAAGTGGTCGAGTCTAACAACATAAAATGCATATGTTCATTGGCTTTACAATTTTGGCCAACAGTGTATTTAGCCTGTTTCTAAATTTGGTCTTTGTAACAGTATACAGTGAAAATGTTTACTCACAAAGATGTGTTGTTGGAAAACAGATCAAACATTTCAAAGCTCTATTACTTATTTCAGGTTATTCCATGGCCATTTGAATACAAAATTGTGTAATTTTTTCCTGCTGAAATTTTGCTTTTAGGGTGTACTGAGCTGAAATTTCTATAAGTAGTTCTTTTTCTTTGAAAGACAAATAGTTGGTATTTGCAGAGTCAACAAAGGGATTTTGAATCCACAGTAATTTTTCTAAATGAGAAGGGAAGTACTCCACAATAGTTGTACACAAATCAGACATGTGCTGCAAGACTGAAACTTTTGCATCTTCATTTAACGAAATTTCATTCATAAGTTAAAAAAAAAAAACACTGAGATTTTCGAAGCATTCAAGTTCTTCCATAAGTATAAATTTAACTCAAAGTTTTAGCTTACATTGAAGCGCTTCCATTTTCCGCTGAGTATTGAAGTATTTTATTTAGATAAGCAAAAACCCTGAAAGTATTCAGCATTTGTCCCTCAATTTGTACCCAAGTTCAAAATGGTAGTCAGATAAAAAGAAACCTATATCCTCATGCAGTTCGTAAAACCGAGCAAGCACTTTTCCCTGAGAAAGCCATCGGAGTTCATTATAAAGCAGCAAATTTTTATACAAACTTCCCATATCCTCACAGAGTAAACTGAAGATCCTCACATTGAGTGGTCTTGATTTTATAAAATTAACTATTTTTATGACCTCACCCAATTCCTCTTTTTAAGTCTTCTGTCATTCGTTTCATTGAAAGTGCATGATCATGAAGACAGCAGTGGATACTCTTAATGTCCGGCTTTTTCATTTTTATGTGTGTTACTGCGCCTGAAAATTTTCCAATCAAAGCTGCAGCCTTATCAATGCAAATACTTGAACAAAGCTACCATGGGATCTCGTGTTCTTCCATAACTAAATCGATCAGCTTAAATACTTCTTTGCCTGTTGTTTGAGTAGACAAAAGTTTTGAATTGGTATGTCTTCTTCGAAACTAGCTTCGTAAATATAGCGAACAAACACAAGCAACATTGCAAAACCTGCAACACCTGTTGATTCATCCATCTGAAGCAACAAAATTGGACTCGCTTCTACTCGCCTTATTAAGTCCATTAAGCAATTCGCTGACATATCCTTGATTTCGAGAAACCGAGTTGTCAGAAAGGAGCACAGAGTTAATGTTTTAAAGAAATTTCTCATCAATCGTGCACTCTACCAAATCTTTTGCGCATGGTTTTATCAAACCTTCTGCAATTGTATGAGCTTCATCTGCTTTTGCAATACGGTAATTAACACGGTATGAAGCAATAAGAGCACCTTTGTTGTCCTGATGGAAAAACGAACGAAATGTAGTTTTCCTTGCATTTGATTGCAAACACTTTCTTTTGAAATACTCGGAAGCTGGATTTTTTAATTGAGAGAGTGTTTGGTGTCTAAACGCAGGTTTTAACTTTGCTAGATGCAAACTACTGTTTCTCAACACTGTTCCACATTCAACACACAACCCACTGAGTCCATCTTCATTACCTGTCCATGTTAAACCATATTCAATAAAACTTTCATCATACTTTCTTTTCTTTCTTGTTTCTGTACTTCTTACATCATCCTGTGTTACGACGATAACGCCGATGAATTCGTATAAGCCTTGGCCTGGTAAGATTTTTACTTGTATCAGATTTATTACATGTATTTAGCCACTTATCTATTATGAGGGTGAAAACTAATTATTAATTTCTCTAAAAACGTATTCTTATATCTTTAGCACTTCAAAAGTATTTTCACGGACACAAAATAGCTTTTTAATGAAAACTCGTTCAAGCACTTGAGGTTTATTATCATACAATGACATTTTGACCTGAGATCAGTGTTGTCATAACGAAGTCAGAAATAAAGATTTGTGGAAAAAAAGGTTAGGCCACTAGAATAATATATTTTTCTTAAGGAAAAGGGTAACCTGTTATTTTTACAATATGATTTTGTTTTTTAACAAACGTTTTTAAGCCAAGTAATAAAATATTAAGCCAAATCTTTTGTGCGTCTAACTCTCGAACGAAATGAAACATGACGTCATGCGGGCGTATGACGTCATAGAGCTCATTGGTACCAAGTTTATCTAATTAAACTACAACGGATCTAACGTAACCTGACAATTATCAAATATAATTATGTATGCAAAAACGGCTCGTTTGGGTTGAGAATATATTTTACGTAAAAGAGCGAACAACGTTTCGACCTTCTTCGGTCATCGTCAGGTTCACAAAGAAAGAGGTAACTGACCGGAAGCTGACCACATGTTTGGAAGGGGTTGTGTAACTGAGTGTCGGAATGTAGAGGGCGGTGTTAGATGTTTGAATATATAATTTTATTTATTTTATTATATTAATATAGGTATAAAGGCGTTCCTTTATATTGGTTTATTTTGGGTTTAAATTGTTGTATAAGTAAGGCTTCTTTAATTTTGCGTTTGTTTATGCTTGTTTCTTTATTTAGTATTTGAGTGTTTTCTATGGTTATGTTGTGTTTATTTGACTTGCAGTGTTCGAAAACGTATGAAGGTGACTTTTTATATTCTTTGAATCTTGTTTCCATTTTTCTACTTGTTTCTCGAATATAGAAGTCGTGGCAGTTATCACATTGTACTTTATAAATAATGTTGGTGTGGTGTTTGTCAGTGTAGTTTTTAAATAGTATAGACCTCAGTTTTGTGCCTGGTTTTTGAATAAATTTAGTATTAACTGGAATGTCATATTTTGTTACTAGTTTTTGCCAAATGTTGGTTATTTGTCTGCGGGAATATATGGTATGCAGCAGTATATGGTTTCGTGATTTTTTGATTCATGAGATATATTTACTTTTGTTGGTTGATTTTGCTTTCTGTCTAGGTGTGTGCGTATAATGTTTTCTACGGTTTGTGGAGAAAACTTATTGACGTTGATGAAGTATTGTTTTATTTTGTCTAATTCATCGTTAATTTTATCTGGTAAGCATTGTTTTATGGCTGTGTTTATTTGGTTTCTTAGTATGTTGAGTTTTTGTTTTGTTACATGTGCTGAGTCCCAAGGAATGCATTTGGGTGATTTTTCAGTGGATTTCTGTTTTGAATTGTGTGTCGGTTCTTGTAATTTTAAGGTTAAGAAATGATATTTGATTGCTTTCTTCCTGTTCACATGTGAAGTTGATGTTGGGATGTATAGAGTTAATGTGATTGAAAAAATTAAGTGTGTGTTCTGTAGATCTGAATCCCACAACCGTGCCATCTACATATCTGTACCAGTATAGTGGTGGATGTAATGCTGTGTTAATTGCTTGTGTTTCAACTTGTGTCATAAAAATATTGGCTAGAACTGGTGATACTGGGTTGCCCATGCTTAGGCTATTTGTTTGTATATAGTTGTTCGCTCTTCTACGTAAAATATTTTCTCAACCCAAACGAGCCGTTTTTGCACACATATTTCTCTACAAGTGGGTTTTCTCGACATCACTGACTATCAATTATAATTGTTATAAATATAATTACACTTCATATAAATATACTTTGAAATTGAAACAATTGATACTGCATCTAATTACATTACAATGTTTTAAATTTGGACAAGTTTCAGCGATGACGTCATATTTCATTTTGTTTGGGATTTAGCCGCTAATCCAAATCTGGTTTTTAAAATACAGGGTTGACCGATGTTTCATACGAAAATTACCAGGCTATCTTGCATTTCCAATGACGCATGCGATCTTGAGATTTTTACTAGCAACTAGATTTCTACTTGAGGTTCCATTTCTACTAGCAACCAGCAAAGTTAATTGAGATTGTATTAATACTTTCATCGTGAGAACTTTCCCGAAGCTAAAATAAATCGTCTGGACCAATATGAGATAAACGTGTTATATTAAAGATATATTTTAGTTTTTACGTTTTTGTACAGTGTATTCTGATTCAGTTTTATAGTCTTAGGAAAACTATTGACATTCTAAAATTCCCCCGTGGAACCCCACATAACTATGGCAAAGCCCAAATTCTATGGAATTTGAATTTATTGATCCCAGACAAGGCATTGGATCTATCCCCCGTCGCTAACCTGAGACACCGATTACAGGCCATTTGTCGTTGTCGAAATTCTAAACGTCAGTCTTGGCCTTTGCTTTGTCATATCTGCCTGTACCAATTCTCCGTGAACTTTTAAATCACGAATAAAATCTTGAAACCCAATGTTATTACATTTAATACAGTTCAGTCTAGATAAACATAATAATCACGAACAGGACAAAGGGGGGGATACTAATATCCACGAACAGCAAATAGAATAAATAAAATAAAGCAACGCCACCATCGAAACCATAAGGATTAACAGAATAGGTACTGTAGGACTGATCCAAAGGGTTTTTTACCCTGCCTAAGTGGCCCAGAGATGAAAAAGTTAGTCACTGGTTTAGAAGGAAGGCAGCTAAGCAACAAACTGATTGCTAACCCTTGACTTACTTCTTTTATGATCGAATAGTGCGACTTGACGGTCACTCTTATAACCCACTTTTATAATTTAATCTCCACTTAGTTTTATTCAAGATTCAACATCGTTAGCAAGCTATGCAAACTCCACGTGCAAGAACAGACTTGCAAACAGAAGTGATTCTCTTGGGTTCCTGATGCTGATCGATACCCCTCATCCAACTTTTCAGAGTGTTATTAGATTTCACTATAATGTAATACGCGATAGGTAAGGGGCCTTCTTGATAGTTGCAGACCGTGTAAAAATATTAGTAAAATCAAAACAATGTGAATGAATTCGTTCAGTTGTTTAGGCGATCGTGAAATGGCAACTTAAAAAGATTATTTTAAAAGAAAGTCGTGCAAAATTGGAATTGAGACTCACAATTGTACATCAAAAATACGATTACCTATGGCCATATTCTTAATTATATATGTCTTTTACAAGGATAACATTGTTTATTATGGTTTTATTTCCTTGTAGTTTGAAAATAAAAGAAGAAAATATCGACGTACACACTGTTAGGTATAGCAACTTGAATTTAAAATCTTAAAATATTTCGTGGTTGCAAGCTACGTTGAATAGCGAGTAATAATTGTGCTGTAACAAACTTCACCTATGAAGTGAATTGAATCACACTTAAAACATTCAAAGTAATGAATTAAGTTCGTGAAATATTTCATATATAGTGGAGATCCGCTTTATATAAATCTGATTACATGCAGGTGTATACACAAAATAAGTTTTATGGCATACACTTCTTACAGATTTGAGATTGTAACCATGAGATCATTTTTAAAATTTAATATTAGTTGCTCGTTAATTCTAACTTTAGCCTACATTAAATAACCTTGTCTGCTTGTTGTTTAGCTCAAAGCTACACTACTAACTATCTGTGCTGTACCCATAGTGGGTATCGAAACCCGGTTTCTAGCGTTATAATTTTTCATACACTAGTGGAGGGTACCGAGCATGTATTTCTTGGGTAGAATCAATGATGTTTATTCAAGTAAACTAGTTACTGAATACGTTATAAAGTCATCAAACTAGTCACTGAATACGTTATAAAGTTATCAAACTAGTTACTGAATACGTTATAAAGTCATCAAACTAGTCACTGAATACGTTATAAAGTTATCAAACTAGTTACTGAATACGTTATAAAGTCATCAAACTAGTCACTGAATACGTTTTAAAGTCACCAAACGACTTTACTTACATTTATTGAACTTATTAAACGTTTGAATTTCGAATGAAAAATCTACTGACATAAAATAAATGTCCCGGCATGGCCACTCGACTCGTAATCTGAGGGTCGCGGGTTCGAATCCCCATCACACCAAACATGCTCGCCTTTCAGCCGTGGGGGCGTTATAATGTGATGGTCAATTCCACTATTCGTTGGTAAAAGAGTAGCCCAAGAGTTGGCGGTGGGTGGTGATGACTAGCTGCCTTCCCTCTAGTCTTACCCTGCTAAATTAGGGACGGCTAATGTAGATAGCCTTTGTGTAGCTTTGCGCAAAATTCAAAACAAACCAAACCAATATTTAACCGACAATCTAATTTTTTTTATTTTCGTGGCATAAATAATATTTTCCTTTGTGTACTATCGGATTTGTTTTGTTTTGTATGAAGTTAGCGACACGATAGGTTATCTATTGTATCGGTTTCTAACGTTGTAAACTTGTAGACACACTACTTGCCACTACGGGGCGTACTGATGGATTTAAGGTTGTATTTCTGAAATGTTTCGTTCGTTTAATGGAACTCATGCTGAGTGTTTATCAAAGACTTAATTTTCCTTTGAAAATAGCTTGAAGATATCTAGGTAATATATCACAGTATGATATTTAGAAGGAAAGGATGTCCTTTTTCTAATATTGAGAAAATGTCATGAAACTGTCATGGCGAAAAGTATAGTGTTCCTAAGTGTCCTCTACCTTCACTCGTTATATTTACTTTATAACCTTAATAAAAACATAAATATATTTACATTTAGGACTTTCATTATATAAATTATCTCCTGGTTTCACTTTCTCCAGTGTACTTAAGCTCTAAGAAAATAGCATAGGTAAATTATACCTGAGTATTGTCTGTTTTTAGTACTTAACTAAACATATACATAATTTATTTCAATGACAGCCGTTAGCATCGTGACTTAAACGTTAAGCTGTCGGGGTTCAATACTTATTGTGGACAAGGCGCCGGTAGCTCACCGTGTAGCTTTGCACTTAAACAAACCATTATGAAATCTAGTAAAACATTTAAATCGCAAAAATCTTTTACTGGAAAAACAAACAATATGGAATAAAAAACATGTTAACCTTCAAATTGTTTTTACAGCGTCCACTATGGTTGAGGTTCACGTATTGCGTTCACCGAGTAACTTTAGGCTGTTACAAGACTTATTTTAAATAACGGACTGAAATAGGTTAAATACCTAAGAAGTCCCAGCACCACTTTGTGAGGTTAACTCCAGTGTCTGTGATATTTGTGTTTGTTTCTGAATTTCGAGCACAGCTTCTCGAGGGCTATCTGCGCTAGCCGTCCCTAATTTAGTAGTGTAACACTAGAGGGAAGGCAGCTTGTTATCACCACCCACCGCCAACTCTTGGGCTCTTTTATCAACGAATAGTGGGATTGACCGTAACATTATAACGCTTCCACGGCTGAAAGGGCGAGCATGTTTGGTGTGACGGGAATTCGAATCCGCGACCTTCAGATTACGAGTAGAACGCCTTAACCCACCTGGCCATGCCGAGCCTCATGTGATATTTTTGTGACTCGAACGTTATTAGGAACGTTTCAATCAACAATAAAATACAAAAGAAGTCCCAGCACCACTTATGTTAACTGTAGTATTTTTGTGACTCGTACGTTGTTAGGATCGTTTCAGTCAACAAAATATTAAAACCATGAACAACTTTATGCATAAATAACTGAGAAAATTTGGTCTCTAAAACAAACAAGGGTAGTATAGAATCTATCAATATTTCGCGATAATAAGTGAAAGTGAATTATTACACGATACTCACAATTGAACAGTATATTAATGTTAGCATTATTTCTGTAGCAAAACGAAGAAATACTAGATAATTAGTCAGTGATGTCGAGAAACCCCACTTGTAGAGAAATATATATGCAAAGACGATTTGTTTGGGTTGAGAAAATATTTTACGTAGAAGAGCGAACAACGTTTCGACCTTGAAACTTCTGTAAAGAGGGATATAACATCGAAACTAGCCATTAAGGCTTTATGATTAAGCTGATTTAAAGTAGACTTGAAATTAAAAGTCTTTGATGAATGAGCTGGCTGATGTTACATATTTGGAGAATGCCCATGCTATGTATTTACCAAGATTGTAATTAAACGATTCATATGTGGACATTATTGGTCGTAATGGACAATCTGGATTATAAGGTTTGGGGATGCCGTATATTTGTGGTGTGCGTGAGTCGGTTTTACGTAGGTAGGAATAAAGTGTTTGTGAAATTGTGTTGACTTTTTTCATTTTTAGTAGTAATTTGTTTAGTTGCGTCTCGTGTGTCTTGATTTAAATTTGTTCGTGTCTAATAGGATGTTCTTCATTTTTTGGATGTATTCATTCGTGTTCATTATGACTATAGCGTTACCTTTATATGCTTTTAGAATTTTTATGTTTTTGTCTTGTTTTAGGTTTTTAATGGAATTAATGTCTCTTTTTGTAAGATTGTTTTTTAGTTTTCTGTTTTGTGAAATTATGTTGATGGTTTTGTGAGAAAATTCTTTTAAAAAATCGTTTAAGATGTTGTTTTTAGGTGTTTCTGGAAAATATAAATTTTTAATTTTACCTGGAAAGTTTGGCTGTTGGATGTCAATAAAATTATCTAAGTTGTCTTCTTTCTGTTGGTTGTTTTCTTGTTTTTGTTTTCTGTAGAAACTATCACGATTCTCCTGGCTAGATCTTCTAAACATGTTTTGATTTCTATAGTTGGAATGTACCTAGGTGCTATTGCGAAGATGAGTCCTTTGTTAGGAAATGTATCTCGTCTGTGTTTAATTGTCGGTCGGATCTGTTAATTATGAGGTTAGTCAACGGTTTGTCGTGTTGGTGTCTTTTCTGTTGTTTGCATCTTAGTTTTTCTAGTTTTTTGTTGTGGCAGATCTTTTTGTCTCTGTCGTTCTTACATTCCTTGGGACTCAGCACATGAAACAAAACAAAAACTCAACATACTAAGAAACCAAATAAACACAGCCATAAAACTATTCTCACCAGATAAAATTAACGATGAATTAGACAAAATAAAACAATACTTCATCAACGTCAATAAGTTTCCTCCACAAACCGTAGAAAACATTACACGCACACACCTAGACAGAAAGCAAAATCAACCAACAAAAGTAAATATATCTCACGAATCAAAAAATCACGAAACCATATACTGCTGCATACCATATATTCCCGACATCAGCAGACAAATAACTAACATTTGGCAAAAACTAGTAACAAAATATGACATTCCAGTTAATACCAAATTTATTTAAAAACCAGGCACAAAACTGAGGTCTATACTATTTAAAAACTACACTGACAAACACCACACCAACGTTATTTATAAAATACAATGTGATAACTGCCACGACTTCTATATTCGAGAAACAAGTAGAAAAATGGAAACCAGATTCAAAGAATATAAAAAGTCACCTTCATACGTTTTCGAACACTGCAAGTCAAATAAACACAACATAACCATAGAAAACACTCAAATACTAAATAAAGAAACAAGCATAAACAAACGCAAAATTAAAGAAGCCTTACTTATACAACAATTTAAACCCAAAATAAACCAATATAAAGGAACGCCTTTATACCTATATTAATATAATAAAATAAATAAAATTATATATTCAAACATCTAACACCGCCCTCTACATTCCGACACTCAGTTACACAACCCCTTCCAAACATGTGGTCAGCTTCCGGTCAGTTACCTCTTTCTTTCTTTGTGAACCTGATGATGACCATAAAATTATATATTCAAACATCTAACACCGCCCTCTACATTCCGACACTCAGTTACACAACCCCTTCCAAACATGTGGTCAGCTTCCGGTCAGTTACCTCTTTCTTTCTTTGTGAACCTGATGATGACCGAAGAAGGTCGTTGTTCGCTCTTCTACGTAAAATATTTTCTCAACCCAAACGAGCCGTTTTTGCATACTAGATAATTAGGTTTTTGAAAATGGATTTCCTCAATTCTCCGAGTCATCATGTGCGTTAATTGTCTGAATAATTATTAACTGATATGAACATGTATTTTGTATAGAACGTATTTTTTATATATAATATATAAATTTCATGACTGAGCACTAAACTTAAGTTTCCATATGGATAGCAAGTAATCTAGATGTGTAAAAGGAAGACAGATATTAAAGCACTTGTAAGTATAGAATTACATTGATTAGTTCATAAACGTGTGTTTAATTAGATCCATAATTTAGTTACCAAACGACTTCAAAATATTAATATAATTCTAAAACGATCAATATACCCACAATTACCTGGCAGAAAGTCTACTGTTTAAAGTTTATAAGACCGGTGTTAACTGTTTGAAATTGTAAAACGTTTGAGATTCTTCGATGTAACAGACAGATATGAAGAAAAAGCAAACATACAAGAAATGCGTTTTGAAGCAGATAATGCCTTAATATATTGATCACCACAAACACAAAGTAAACGGAGAATCATAAAAAAAGATAAATCGATTCTTCGATTTGAGGTGCTTGCCAGATTGTTGACGTTACAAGCTCACCTCGTTAAATCTTTCTGAAGTAGCATCCAGAGACACCAGTGACGTCAGTTAGTCACGTATTACGTCAGGACTTTCTTCCATTGTGATCTGTCTACTCTCAGCTTGGAAAAGTACTCTATTTCTATATTAAAACAGTTAATCAGAGAACGAATTCTGTTCGTTTACTTATTATTTTTTTTCTGAAGGACTCGCAAAAATTTTAGAAAAAACTAGTTTTCACAAAATTCACCGATTTTTTAAAGATAAATAAACGAAATTTAAAAGAAAAAAGTTTTCCTTGTAAGAAGAATGATCCTCATCTTTCCAGTTTTCCCATTTTTTGTGTTTTTTAACTATTTCTATACATATTCAATTTAAAACGTCCATGTTAAGCATGAATAACTAGAGTTCAAAATAACATGAAAGTTTTATGTGTTTAGAGAAACAAAAAATCTTTAATATCTTTTTTTTATTCTTCTTCTTAAAAGTAAATTCACAGCTTATTTTTTTCATTCACTGTAAACGAGAAAGTCTAGTTTATAAATGCAAACGTAATCATGAAAGTTACTAAGAAGCAGTGTTCTTTGATAAATTTAATTGTGTGCAGAGAAATGTACATTTTCTTTACTACCGTACTGAATTTTGTTTAGTGCTCCTGTTTTTTGTTTTATAATTTCACTGCATTAACTAAATGATTACAAAATACAAATACTTATATTTTTGTATTCAATGCACTACTTTCTTCCACGGTATTACAGAACTGAAACTAATGTGATTTATTTGCATGCATGTGACACAGACGTAAAAACTAGGGGTAGGCTAACACGTGATGTATTGATATTCTCAACGAACTCAAAGTAATATTATTTATTCGAAACATATAAAAAACTCAAATTTCTAGGCAGGTTATCCAGTCTACAATATAGCCAGTAAACGATATATATGTAGGGATGGCCTAGGGCATAATACAAATATACTAAATTGTCAACAATGACAGAAATTATTTTAAAAGATGACCGACACTCATTTTCATTTGTTCCTTTATCAACAAGTCTAAAAACAAAACAAGAAAACATCACTAAAAAACCAAACAAACTCACCAAATTGTTCATCTTTATTCATCTTGTTTTAGTTGAGATAACTCCACTAAACCTAAATCCTTTAAACCTTAAGTCACTAAACAATCCAGGAAACATCATGGTGAGATTGATGGAACTACTGTGACCTTATGCTTATGTTAATCTTATGTTATGTTTTTATTTTTTTGAAAATTTAGCTAGTCAAAATGGGGGTGCGTCTTCGACGCCGGGAAATATAGTATGATATATATATATATAATATATTTATGTTAGGTGTAAATTCATACCTCTTAGGGTTAACATTTGTTGGAAACAATTCAACCCCTTTCTTAAGGCTAAAATCACATCTTTACAATTTAAAGTGTACAATGTATTAACCTATCGTCAATAAATAAGCTACTGTTGTTATAGAAATTTATAAATTAATAATTGAATATATTTATAGAAGTTACAAATCATACTGTTTATATACTATTTTTCATCTCGACAAAGTTAAACAACCTTTGAAGTATCCAAGTAAAATGTAGGATCGTTTGGTATCTGAAAATCCCCAAACCATATGGATATTCAAACACGTATACAGTTTATTCATGTAGAATCATATTAGCTCAGGACTATTATTTGTGGAACTCACAGTTTGCTTGTTTGGTTTTGAATTTCGCGCAAAGCTACACGAAAGCTATCTTCGTTAGCCATCCCTAATTTAGCAGTGCAAGACCAGAGGGAAGGCAGTTTAGATATCATCACCCACTGCCAACTCTCGGGCTACTCTTTTACCAACGAATAGTGGGATTGATCGTAACATTATAACACCCCCACGGCTGAAAAGGCGAGCATGTTTGGTACAATAAAGATTCGAACCCGCGACCCTCAGATTACGAGTCGAGTGTCTAAACCACCTGGCCATGCCAGGCCACACACAGTTTGCTTCTCCCGGGCGTCGAGTTAATTGATTTTTACATAAAGAGCTTTATAATATATATATATATATTTACAATCTTCTGTAAACTTGTAACATTTAAAGCAGGTATTTTCTGTTTGATGGTTCAAAAGTGTATTAATTGCCGCTTTCTGGTGGCTCAGCTAAATACCGGGGTTCGATCCCGGTGATGGTAACCCATTGTGTTTGTTAGCGCTTGTCAACGAAACAAACAAGTAATTATTGTACTGATTTTTGTCTCGCTGAGTAAGAAACAATTTATCTACACAGTCGAAGCCATTAGTTGATTTTGATTCTTTCTGAGCGAATTTCAAATAATTCGAATTCCCCAATGTTCTGGAATTTTATTCATTCTTAAAACAACACCAGCAGAGAATGGTAAATAAAAAATATTCATTTTTTGTTGTATTTTAACCTGCTGAACTTTGCCACACGTTCATTCATATGACGCAACTGTAATTTGACAAAATGAACACCAATAGAACATCATATCTGTTTTATAGAAAAGTTTCACATAAATCCATACAAGATACAGAGTGATTAGAAATGTTTAATACCAACTTAGTTGTTACTTTATGACATGTATTAGGTTGTCTGTCTTTCACCCAAACATAAAATAAGTATTTACACATATTTCCTTTTCTTGGTATTTTGTTTAATGCCAACTGGTGTAGCTCTCCCTTCCCACCCTACAGTGTCACAGCGGCATGTCTGCGGACTTACAACGCTAGAAACCGGGTTTCGGTAAAAGTGTTGGACAGAGCGCAGATAGCCCAATGTGTAGCTCTGTAGCTTAACTACAAACACACAAACCAACTGGTGTACCTGACCAACTACAGCAACATATAAAAGTAAATTCACTGTTTTCTTTCCTTTTTCCATTAAAGCTGTCATCGCGTAACGTGCTGCTACTTCATCATTATAAACACAGTAAAAATGCGCTTATTTTCTTCAGTCCTCTTGAGGCTTGGTTGCTGGAACGACGGTTGCTGTGACTAAAAGTAAATAGTTTGACCGAGCCGAAAAGCACGACTACATTGAAACGTTTAGTGTCAGCGTTTAAAGCTCTATGTACATAGCGCCGTGACATTTGGAAAGTCTCTCAAGAGCAGAATTAGTGCGTCCATTGTGATGGTGATGAAGATAACTTTGTTTGGATAATGTTTAGATCCATATTATACACAAGTGTGTTTTACAAAAACAACCTTCTTTTAAACGAATTATTTTAGGCACTTCATCTCGACTTGTTGGAAAACATTGCATATAACCTTTTCTCCCCCTTCTCTAGTTGGTCACGTGATACTTACAGGCTCGTATCACTTAGAAATAAATTTTGATAGTGTAATATTATTATTGTTAACCTAGCCAAAACTAAACAAGGGCACTAAACTACTAAAGTACGAAATGGTGTAATTTGATTTATGAAAACCGTTAAAAGACTGTGCAGAGAAACTTTCAACCAACTATAGTTATTGTAGCCAGGTGGTTAAGGCACTCGACTTGTAATCCAAGGGTCACGGGTTCGACTCCCCGTCACACCAAACATGCTCGCCCTTTCAACTGTGGGGGCGTTATAAAGTGACAGTCAATCCCACTATTCGTTGGTAAAGGAATAGCTCAAGAGTTGGCGGTAGGTGGTGATGAATAGCTCTAATCTTACACTGCTAAATTAGTTAACGGTTAGCGCAGATAGCTCTCGTGTAGCTACGCGCAAAATTCAAAACAAACCAAACCCCAAGGCGAGCATGTGAAGTCCTGTCAAACTTCGCGATGATTACATAATATTTGTCGACTATTTCAAGCCGATCTAATCGAAACAATGTTTACGGAATTCGCAGTGTTCGATTCATTTTCTTAATCACTCAAGGCATTGCTCTGTTTTTGTATAGAATTGTTACGTTAGTTTATCATTATAAGTACTTACAATATCTATACAATTATTTATCTGAATATAGCTTCAATGTAGAAACAAATTATCCACAAACTCTTGTAGTGTGAAAACTTACATTAACTTTTCTTTTAAAAAACCCAACAAAAACAAAACATGTCTTCCACGAAGCTCATAATAAAAGATAGAGGTCACCCTTGCGTATATTTATCACTTATTTTCATTGTGGTATTACATTAGTATAGAGTGTGTCGTGCGTCAAGTTCTATGACGTCACATAATAACTTATGACGCAAAAGAGATCTTTGATATGTATTTCACTTGAGAAATAGTCAAGTTTGAAATGCATAATTAATTAAAGCTTTTCCGGTATATTTATTTCAAATCTCTAATGAGTGTGTTATATATCATGTAAAAACAAAGGTGGTGAATACGTAAAGCCTCCCCTCCAAACACGTAACACCAGTAAAGAATCTCGCATGAGCTAATATGTGTTAGTTTTAATTGGAAACAGTGTGATACTCGTGGTGTTTTTTTTTCCTGTTGTTTTATTTTTTTCCTTTGAACATCTGTTATATTTCTTGTAGGTCTAGTAATGTCGTTACTCAGAATAAGTTTTTTATATCTCAAAGTTTGTAATATTTTGAAGATTTTTTTCATAAGTAGAAGACCAATTTTTATATCTTTTATTCTGTACTTCAAAGTCTGTGATCTCTTTCTACAAAATTGTGGCAAATATTTGTTTATTTCTAGTCACTGGGTAAAACACTGTACTGGAACAACACAGCTTCTCTAAGCAGGAAACTCGAACCTCATGTTTGTAAGGTTTTAAAGTTACTTCGTAGATGTTTCAAGCACAATATTATAGAGATCAGCCATTTGAAGTAAGAAATATATTTTTACTTGTTAATTTTCTGATGCAGGAAGTACAATATTACTATAAGGTATCCTTTTAAAACACTAAAAAATGTATTTTTACATGTTATTTTTCTGGTGCAGGAAGTATAACATCACTATAAGTTGTCGTTTTAAAACAGTAGAAAGTGTATTTTTACATGTTATTTTTCTGGTGCAGGAAGTATAATATCACTATAAGTTGTCGTTTTAAAACAGTAGAAAGTGTATTTTTACGTGTTATTTTTCTGGCGCAGGAAGTACAACATTACTAAAAGTTTTCCTTTTAAAACAGTAACAATGTATTTTTACGTGTTATTTTTCTGGCGCAGGAAGTACAACATTACTAAAAGTTTTCCTTTTAAAACAGTAACAATGTATTTTTACGTGTTACTCTTCTGGTGCAGGAAGTACAACATTACTATAAGTTTCCTTTTGAAACAGTAAAAAATGTATTTTTACGTGACATTCTTCTGGTGCAGGAAGTACAACATTACTATAAGGTTTCCTTTTAAAACAGTAAAAAATGTATTTTTACGTGACATTCTTCTGGTGCAGGAAGTACAACATTACTATAAATTTTCCTTTTAAAACAGTAAAAAATGTATTTTTACGTGTTATTCTTCTGGTGCAGGAAGTACAATATTACTATATGTTGTCCTTTTAAAACACTAAAAAGTGTATTTTGGCATGTTTTTATTCTAGTGCAAGAAGTACAATATTACTATAAGTTAGGTTTTCTTCAGGTTTTCCCAATGGTGCTGGAAACACAATATTTTTACAGATTACGATTCTAAAGCAATAAGAATAATATTTCTACAGTTATTCCAGTGACGTTTGGGGTCTAACATTTTTTAATGTTATCCTTAAAAAGCAGTAATAATAATACTTTTACAGTTATCTTAATGAACTGGAAACATACCAGCTCTTGACATTAACCCTTCTAAATCATGAATTAAGTGTTATTAACAGGTTACTTTTGAAGGTATAGGAGGAATCACATTTCTTTAGGGTTTTTCCACTGATGCTGGCTACGCAGTGTTTTTAAAAGTTAGTTTTATAAAACAGTGCGAATATTTTATTACTTTGATAAATGACGTTTATGAAAATATTAAAAGGCTGAGTTATAGTATCAAGGACTGTAGGAAAGTAGGCTTAAACTAACAATAAAATGGCTTCCTATAGGTAACTGCTGAATTAATTTTCAGTAACTGTTTGTTCAGTTGTAAAAATAAAAAAAATGGTTATTTGTGGGGCATTCACCTCGGGGATCGATTCTTGAATGTGAGCGTTATAAACCTTCGAGGTTACTACTGGACCACCAGTGACTTTTATCAATAAGATTGGTTTGGTTATTGGTAAGTAGAAGGACCTGTCCAAAACAATTTTCATTGTTCTAAACCTGCAGACTTACTGCCGAGCCACTGTTGGTGATATTGGGGGCATTCAGTAAGATTAAGACATTAAAGTAGTCCACTGCATTTTTTATGGCAATAAAATAATTTTATTTATGTAAATTTATTGAGATTTCATTTTACTTTACTCGAGAGATTTGTAAATGGAAGATATCATAGACGGTGTATACCTAACTTCTTGTAGACATCTTTCTACAAGAACCATCTTTAATGTAGCATATGTGCGACATTTTATCACATTTAACGAAGATGTTTGGTGTACAACAGTTGGTATTCTCACGTTTAGGAAGGGAATGTGCGTCGGTAGCCATTGTGTAGCCTTATATGGACTTCTGATGCAAAAACACAAATATTTTAAATTATCCTCTAACTCAATTGAAAGCTGTTGTGTTATAATTTGTTAAAGACAACTTTTATATTATATGTGTGTTTGTACATATAATATTTGTTTGTTGAATTTTGCGCAAAGCTACTTAAAGACTAGTTCCGCTTGTCGTCTCTGATTTTGAAGTGAAAGACCAGAGGGAAGGCAACTAGTTAACACCACGACCCATCGCTAACTGCTGGGCTACATTGTTATCAACAAATAATTGGATAGACGTAACGGCTGAAAGAGGTGAGCACGTTCACTGACAGGTTTCCATTGCGTTTTCCACAGACTGCGAGTTGAGCGCCCCCTAACAACCAGGCTATCCAATGCCTAGAATGAGAGGCAGAGAATAAATATATTCAATTTTCAGTTGGCCCAGCATGACCAGGTGGTTACGGCGCTCGACACGTAATCTGAGGGTCGCGGGTTCGAATCCCCGTCGCACCACGTATGCTCCCCCTTTTAGCCACGGGAACGTTATCATGTGACGGTCAATCCCACTATTCGTTGGTAAAAGAGTAGCCCAACAGTTGGCGGTAGGTGATGATGACTAGCTGCTTTCCCTCTAGTCTTATACTGCTAAATTAGGGATGGCTAGTGCAGATAGTCTTTGTGTAGCTACGCGCGAAATTCAAAACTAACCAAACCAATTCTCAATCTGTGTTATTTCAAACTAGTTCAGTAACTCTGCGTAAATCAGCATTTATTTTTTCTCAGTAGTTTCGTAATTTGAAAGGCTGCCCTTTAGTTATGCGTTTGTTCCTATAGCAAAGCCACATCCTGCTACCTGCTAAGTCCACTGAGTGGAATCGAACCCGCGATTGTAGCCTTGCAAATCCGTAGACTTACCGCTGTACCAGCGGGCGACTGCTCTTTAGAAATAAAATATACTAAAATTCATGAAAAACAACTAATTGAACAGGTTTAATTATTAAAACAATTAAATTTTAATTGGTAAAGTTATAACGTCTAGCAGAAACCATTTAAAATGAGCCATTTTAAATAAATAACTGATATTAAGATTTTAAAACAAATCTGAAATTTCATACTGTCTTTTCTTTAAAACGTTAGGCTAATCGGGAAATTGTCAAATTACGTATATCACTCGACACTTCGTAGGGTTTTCCCTCAGTATTACAGTGGTATGTCTGCGGACTTACACTACTAGAAACCAGGTTTCGATACCCGTGATGTTCAAAGCATAAATAGCCATTTCTGTAGCTTTGTGCATAATTCCAAAGAAACAAACCTTGTGGGTCAGCGGTAAGTTTACGGTCTTATAACTGTAAAATCTTGTTTTCGATTCCCTGCAGTGGACAGTACGCCGATAGTCTATTGTGTAGCCTTGCTATAAACAAAAGCAATAAATACCCTAAAAGGATTATGTCTGTCTGTCTACACAGAAAGTATTCTAACAGCCCTATTACTGATCACTATGAAGTGTTAAGAGATTGAATGCTACGTCAATTTTCCCGTTTGAAAGTTGTTGAATTTCACGCACAGCTAACTACTCTCGGGCTAAGTGCTCTTGCCATCCCTAATCTTGAAATGATAAATTTCAAGGGAAGTAACAGTCAGTACCGCTAACCGTTAACTCGTAGGCTACTTTCTTCGAATAATGGGATTTGGCTAAAACTCTTATAACGCGCCCACGTCCTTAAAGTGTGGAACTCGATTTTTCACTGTTATTATTGATTTTTCGACAATAGGTTACCTGAATACCCATCAAAGGGATTCAAACATAACCTCCACGTTTGATTAAATATCTTGTTTTTACGAATTTGACAGCCATTTGAATTCCACCCCCACATCCCGCAAACTTAGATAGCCGTGAAATTTTATGGGTTCTTGGGTATGGCCCAACCCTTCTGGACTCTAGAAGTACAAGTTAGGTAATGTATTGAAAATAATTACACAAATTATGGAGCTGGTCAGTAGGGGTGAATGTACAGAAGATTTTATTTCAACATTAAGTAACTTACATAGTTTATAACGCATACATACGTCATCACACCTTCCCTCTGAAGCCAATGAAACAAATGCCACATGTGGGTTTGTACGTTTTATTTGAAGTTAATCTAAAAGCTAAACAATGAGTTATCTATGCTCTATCCACCACTGGTATTGAAATTTGGTTTCTAGTGTTACAAGTCCGCAAACGTACCGTTGTGTCACTGGGAGGCGCCACATTTGGAATTAAGGCATATGTGATATTGGATCAAAGAGGATTTCAGCGAACAGAGAAATAGTAGGAATAAATACATTATAGTCGTGATGGACTATTTTCCAAATGGCCAGAAACATGCCATTTCAGGCCCAGCATGGCCAGGTGGTTAAGGCACTCAACTTGTAATCTGAGGGTTACGGGTTCGAATCCTCGTCACACCAAATATACTCACCCTTTCAGGCGTGGGGGTGTTATAACGTTACGGTCAATCCCACTCTTCGTTGGAACGAGAGTAGCCCAAGTGTTGGCAGTGGGTAGTAATAACTAGCTGCCTTTTCTCTGGTCTTACACTGCTAAATTAGGGACGTCTAGAGCAGATAGCCCTCGTGTAGCTTTGCGCAAAATTTCAAAACAAACAAACAAACAAATATGCCACTCCTACCCAGGAAGTAGAAACTTTTACAAGGAAACTCGTCATTAAATGTATTTTAAGATTTAGGAATTTCATTCACATCAAGGATGCATCTTATTTGTGAAAATATGTCGGGTTCTCGGAATCGACAAAGGTCGCGACAACAGATCCACTTTCTGACAATATGACGGAGAGATGCAACCATACATTTTTAAATCAGCCATTTATTTGTATATTAACATGAGGTACTGTTGAATAAAAATCTTGCAATGTACTTGTGGATTACTGTATGGCAGTACATGCAATAAAACAGTATTACTGATGTTCGGGAGGCCATATATAAATAGGTTCAGGAACATCATTGGGGTAGTACATTATTTTACCTGGGAAAGACGTAAAGCAGCCAGTGATGTTAATTATGATAAAACTGGATTACATCGAGGTGACACGGTATGAGTGTACAGCTACTATCACAAGAGAGGATGAACTCCAAAGTTATGAAGGTGTTGAGAATGACCATATACAGTACTGCAAAGAATCGGTGATCTAGTTTACAGAATACAGAAGGACAGGCAGTCCAAGCAAAAGGTCATTCACCGTGATCGTTTTTTTAAGTACACTGGTGTGAGAATGGTTTGTTTGTTTTGTGAATTTCGCGCGAAGCTACACGAGGGTTATCTGTCCTAGCCCTCCCTAATTTTGCAGTGTGAGACTAGAGGGAAGGCAGCTAGTCATCACCGCCCACCGCCAACTCTTGGGCTACTCTTTTACTAACGAATAGTGGGATTGACCATCACATCATAACGCTCCCCCCGACTGAAAAGGCGAACATGTTTAGTGTGACGGGGATTCGAACCCTCTACTCTCAGATTACGATTCGAGTGCCTTAACCACCTGGCCATACCGGGCCATGAGAATGGTAAACAGAAAGGTAACCCCTGAAGAGTTCAGGGTTCCTGTCCCGGCAACTTGCGCTACTGTTTGTTGGTAAGAGAGTAGCCTAAGAGTTGGCGGTAATTGGTGATTACTAGTTGTTTTTTCTCTAGTCTTTCACTGCCAAATTAGGGACGGCTAATAAACGCAGTTAGACCTCTTGTAGTTTTGCGCGAAATTCAGAAAACAATATCTGTAGAATGTGGAAGTTTTCTACACTATATAAAAATAAGAGTACAATACAAAAATGACTTGAGTGAATTATTGAGTTAATCAGTGATATAGTTATTTAGTTTAATTTCAGTTAGTGAGTTAGAGAGTGATTCAGTTAGTAAGTTCAACAGTGAGTCAGTCAGTTTGTGAAGTTAAGCGTGATAGATAATGTTGCTTTTAGAAAACGTTATTGAAGAACTAATTCATTACCGTGATGTTGACTGTTTTTGTTAATATTGTTACAAAATAATTTAAACCACAACGCTTTTAAAGATATTTTGAACACATAAAAACCAAAAAAGTTATTCAAATTAGGCCCAAAGTACTTTTAGTGTTTTAATAAATTTTGATTTTTACATAACCAGAATGGAAAACTAAACCAATACAGGGTTTTTTTAAAAATAATTCATGGGTACTTGAGACACAGTTGAAAACATTTTGAGTCTGTGTTTACTCAACGTAACTTTCGCTGCATATTGTACACTTTAAGATCTAATTACAATTTTTGGAACTGCACGAGAAAAATCTTTTTATTTTAATAGTTGCATATATGTTTCTAATAATATGAATTATGATAAAATAATCTAGGATATAAAGCTACCATCTTAAATTCTTACACCGAGTAATACCTTCTTGTCTGTTTTCAGTATTTTGTTTACAAAAGTTTTTAGGTTGTTTATAAACTACAACTGTCCTCCGATGGGACAGCCTTAAGTACTAGAATTTACAATACTAAAATAATGGGTTCGATAACTCAGTGGGCACAGCAGATAGACCGACGTGGCTTTGCTGTACGAAGACACATCCAAATATTAGTGTTAGATGTTTTTAATATGAATGTGTAACCCTGATGTATATGTTGTAACATTTCCGATTTATTTATTTCGTGTATTCATTGTGGTCTGTTTCCAGTGCTACTAGAATGCCAACGTGTCCAAAAGATTAATAATAATGCGTTATTGTCTAAGCTGACCCCAAATTTAAGCCCCCTCGTATATTTTCAGCTGTAGTTAAATTCATCTGTTTAACTTTGAAATCTTAAGTTTCGACATTTGTAATATTACACTGCGATAGAACGTATATACAGAGTTATTTCTCTTGACAGCTTAGAGAGAGAGATACGCGTGTGAAGAACCTAGAATTAGAGAACAGTGCGCATCTTTTGTTATCATCTTAATATCTGTTTACCACATGTAGTGCAATATTTGTTACCAGTCAGTGTCTTTATTTTATCATCGTGAAGTAATGTTTTCAACAATAATGAAATCCAATATACATCACAACAGATTATAACTTGTTAGTGACAAGTTCTCAACGCTACTAATATAACTTCGTTCTTGGAGCCTTGCAACGGTAGTGGGAACAACTTATTGCTCGCAGTTTCGCAACAAACTGCTTGTAATTATAAAGCTCCGATTATACAACTTTATTGTTAGAAGTTTCGTAATACAGGGTGTTCAAAACTTATTTAGCATATTAGTAACCTAAACCATGACAAACTAGGTACAACGACGATCACTTGGTTTGTAGCGAATGAAGGGCAGATGTAAGTAGTACATATTAGTAACTTAAACCACGACAAACTAGAAACAGCGACAAACACTTGGTTTGTAGTGAATGAAGGGCGGATGTAAGCAGTACATATTAGTAACTTAAACCACGACGAACACTTGGTTTGTAGCGAATGAAGGACAGATGTAAGTGGTACATATTATTAACTTAAACCACGACGAACACTTGATTTGTAGTGAATGATGGACAGATGTAAGCAGTACATATTAGTAACTTAAACCACGACAAACTAGAAACAGCGAGGATCACGTGGTTTGTAGCGAATGAAGGGCAGATGTAAGCAGTACATATTAGTAACTTAAACCACGACAAACTAGAAACAGCGACGAATACTTGGTTTGCAGTGAATGAAGGGCAGATGTAAGCAGTACATATTAGTAATTTAAACCACGACGAACACTTGGTTTGTAGTGAATGAAGGGCAGATGTAAGCAGTTCATATTAGTAACTTAAACCATGACGAACACTTGATTTGTAGTGAATGAAGGACAGATGTAAGCAGTACATATTAGTAACTTAAACCACGACAAACTAGAAACAGCGACGAACTCTTGGTTTGTAGTGAGTCGACTCATTTTGTCTCTTTTTATGTGTAACAAACTCCGTTACTTTAAATTTGTCGGATCACTTGATAGAATTCTAACTCGTGAATCTTTTCCATACATTCTACGACATCGTCTATATACTAAAATCTCTGGTAGTTACATCTCTATCGCCATATTTTGTGACCACGCATACGTTGTACTTGGTTAAACTTACGGCAACTTAATTAAAAGAGAACTGCTACACTGCCCCTTCACCTACCACAAACAGTAAGTTCACAACTGTTATTTTCTTATTGTGGGATAAGTTTGTAACACGTCACCTAATTTTGACTCACCCCGTACAAATGCTTGTCACCATACAATACAGAGTATAAACACACATCATTAGAAGCTTCATAATAAAATTGCTTATTGAAATACAGTGCGGAAAATATCAGCTTATTTGCAAATATGTCATAATACATTGTTATAAGTTTCATAATAAAACTGCTTATTACTTACTGTACAATAAATAATATAATTGCATATTGTTAAACGCTTCATAATAAAGTTTATTATCGTATAATACAGTATATAAACGCGTATTGTTAGAAAATCTAAAACAACTGCTTATTGTCTCCATTATTATTATTATACAATACACAATATTTATTATCAAAGCTGAACATCAAAATACAGTAGAAATATATCTTACTTAAATACAGCGATAATACAGCGACAGTGGTGTAAATGTGGCTTTAACTCTTATAAAGAAAGTACATGCCCTAGAAAGTTTTCCTTTACCCTACAAAAAATAAAAGGATTTTAAAGAAATGTTGAAAAGTAAAGTGACAATGAAAACGCCAATAAAAACTTCCCGTACAGGGAAAATAATTGTTACGTTAGAGGGCGTTTACACTGGTCTACAAGTGACAGTGGTTTAACAGAAATTGGCTCGAGAATCGTTTATATTGTGTTTCAGCGGTGAAACCAGAACATCAGGTTTTGTTAGTCCCGTGTTTATGCCTTATTTTAACTATGACTAAACAAGTTATATATTTCTTAGATTTACGCTTTCTACTATACCAAAAGTAGAGATCGCTTTTGCATCTACCCTTCATCTCTCTCTCTCTCTTATTTTGCCCTGTTTGTTTTAAAACTTTGCGCATAGTTTCAGAAGGGCTATCTGCGCATAGCCATACCTAACTTTGAATTTATATAGCAGAGGGAAGCAGTCAGCCATACATTTCCAAATCTTGTCTGACCTAATATTAAGAGCTGATTGTCATTATTATTACGCACCTACCATCCAACTGTTGGAATATACTTTTGTCACAGTCGTACGTGAACAATGAACCCAAAGATTCACAGTATGGACCGATAACCACATTCGATAAAAAGTATTCTGTTATATATATATACGCCATTAGAATAATTAAAATGAAAATATCTGTTTATAATTTTTGTTTTACTTTGGGATCGAAATACTCGTTTATGAATGTTAATTCATGAACTTATACATACTTTAGTCGCCCGAGCTAATGTAATGAAATAGCAATATATAGCATAATATAACTCGCCACGAAGCTATCAGAACTACACCATGAGGAAGAAACACAATTATTATGAACGTTACTATCATGCCTTAATAAGTTTTACTGAAGGTTTATTACAGAGCCCTCTTTAAGTTATATTTTTACTACTTCTACTAGTCGCCCTAATGAGACAGTGGTAAGTCAACGAACTTACAAAGCTAAATTCTGAGGCCTAGTATGGCCAGGTGGTTGGGGCTCTAGATTCATGATCTGAGGGTCACGGGTTCGAGTCCTCGTCACACCAAACATCCTCGCCCTTTTAGTCGTGGGGGGCGTATAATGTGACGGTTAGTCACACTATTCGTTGGTAAAAGTGTAGTCCAACAGTTGGCGGTGAGTGGTGATGACTAGCTGCCTTCTCTCTAGTCTTACACTGCCGAATTAGGGACGGATGATGCAGAT
The DNA here is from genome assembly GCF_004210375.1 of Tachypleus tridentatus. Taxonomy (NCBI): domain Eukaryota; kingdom Metazoa; phylum Arthropoda; class Merostomata; order Xiphosura; family Limulidae; genus Tachypleus; species Tachypleus tridentatus. Next base: position 197,005,949 of record NC_134837.1, read on the forward strand.
AACCCTCACACAGCTTTGCACGAAATTAAAAACAAACAGTCAATCGAATCTTCACGTTAGAAAAAGCAGTTAGCCTAATGTGACTTTGCTCTTCAACCAACCAACAAAACCACTTGCATCTTTCAAAACATTTAAACAAAAGTTCTCATTTTCAGGACATGAAGGGGGGAGGGTTTACTGCACCTTACATTTGGTAAAGGATCAATTAAACCTTTGAAAAACTCGAGTTCTAGTTGTTTGGTTAGGCTCAGCAAATTGGTAAAAAACAAACAAAAATATTTGGTTTATGTAAGAATAATATTTTAAAAATACATCATTTTAGAAAAGTGTGTGATAAGTGTGACAGAAGATTGTTCAAGATTTTTCGTTGTTAATATTTTAAGTCGGTAAAACTACAGTTTACGTAAGTTGAACACGGTAAGACAAATGTGTACCAAACTAATCGCATATTTAATAACGATCTGTAACTTGCTTAAGTAAATAATATATATAGTTATGAATTCGTCACTGTTTAAAGTGAGTCCCAGAACTATCGACCCAGTTTCGTAAATTGCTTTATTCCCTTTTCGTAACAAATTTCATCGAAGTTCTGAATAAATTATTTGCTAACGTTTCCAAACTATACCTGCAATTGTTCAATTTACAAATAAATAAAACGCACAAGCGATATTTGTTTTTGAATTTCGCGCAAAGCTACACGAGAGTTATTTGTGCTAGCCGACCCTAATTTAGCAGTGTAAGACTAGAGGGAAGGCAGCTAGTCATCATCACCCACTACTAACTCTTTTGCTACTCTTTTACCAACGAATAGTGGGATTGACATTCATATTATAACGCCCCCACGGCTGAAAGGGCGAGCATTTTTGGTGCGAAGAGGATTCGAACCCGCGACGCTCAGATTACGAATCAAACACCTTAACCCACCTGGCCATGCCAGGCCGGTGATATTTGAATAGTATGTGATACATACGTATTTGCTGGAGCTAACAATGGGAGAAACAAAACATTATGATGTAATTTTTCGTAGTATCGTTTTGAGCGAAATGGTGGTTGTTTGTTAAGCACAAAGTTACTCAATGGATCATCTGTATTCTACCCATCACAAGTACCAAATGCCCATTGTTAGCGTCGTTAGACTGCAGACTTACCACTGAGTCACTGGGGGCAAGGGAAGTGAGATGTATTACTTTTGTTTTCTCTGCAGTATGAATACACAACATATCATTACGTTATTTCATGTGTGTGTAAATAAATAAATAAATATATATCCACACAGAGAACTAATTATACATTTATTATGAAAATAGATCTTGTCTTTTTCAATGTCGGTAACTCCAGACAAAACGTGATATATGAAACTCGAGACGAACATTTATAAATAACGAAGATGCATGTTTAAAAGTAGTAAATGATTTTTCACGTTTTTTCTTTATAACAGAAAAGTGCAATCAGACTGTTGCAGTTATAGCTGGTTCGTGGGACACGTGATTCTTATCGAGGCATAGAATTAAACAGGAAGAAGCTGTTCACGTTTCAACAAAATAGATGTTACACACACAAGATGTTTTGTTTTTTATAGGATCAGTGACAAGTTTCTGGGTAATCAGTAGATGTCGCCCTCACGGATACGTTACCGCCACGTGAAGAATAGGCCTAGAGGTCGTTATTAGCAAAAGCAAAGCATAGGATGTTAGCATCGTTTTACCATAGTAGTATCTGGATGAATAAAACATTGATACTAATATGACGTGGTGTATGGTACTAAGCAATAGGATTAGTCTAAACTGATGTATTGTATGTCACAGTATGTCCGGTGTAATTGTCAGATTTCTTCTTTTCACCGCCTTTGGGCCTGGCATGGCCTGGTGATCAGGATGATCGACTCGCGGAATCAAATCCTGCCATCGAACATATTCGCTTTATGACGTTATATATTGTAACGGTCAATCCCACTATTCCTTGGTAAAGAGTTGCCCCAAAATTGATGATAGTTGATGTTGACTAGCTTCGTTCACTATGTCCCCCGCTGGCACAACGGTAAGTCTACAGATTTACAACGCTAAAATCAAGGTTTCGATTCCCCTCGGTGGACTCAGCAGATAGCCTAATGTGGCTTTGCTATAACAGAAAACACTCGTTCACTATAGTCACCATCATACATTTCAAAATTAGGGCTGGTTAGGCAGATATCTCTCGAATAGATTTATGCGAAAATCTTCAAATAAACAAACGCACCACTCGCTATTTTGGAACACATACGGTGTCCAGAAAAAAGGTTTTTGCTGTGGTACTATGGAAACTTGCCAGTGGTTGCTTGGTACACATAAGACAGGTTAGAAACGTTTAATGTAAAGTAACTCTAGCGTTAGATAGGCTTGTTCGTTTGTTTTTTAATTTCGCGCACACCTACACGAGGGTTATTTGCGCTAGCCGTCCCTAATTTAGCAGTGTAAGACTAAAGGGAAGGAAGTTAGTCATCATCACCCACCGCCAATTCTTGGACCACTCTTTTACCAACGAATAATGGGGTTATATTATAATATCTCCAGGGTTGAAAGGGCGAGCATGCTTGGTGTGACGGGGATTCGAACCCACGACTCTCAGATTACGAATCGAGCGCCTCCTAACCATCTGGCCATGTCAGGCCTAAAGGGAGAATAATGCCATGATATGTGCATTTTATATCCACTTCATTTACTGAGTCTGGGATTATTTTCAGTAATGTTTATGTATATAGGTATTAGGTCCATTTGTAAGGAAGATCAGATTATCTGTGAACTAGAACTCGTATGAACAGTTTTAGAAATATCACATTTTGTGTATTTTACAACTGAAATTGACATTATCACTAAGATCAAGTTAAGTATTTACAACTTACATGAACAGTATCGGGAATATCCGGTTCTATATATTACACAAACCACACACGACAGTATCGGGAATATCCGGTTCTATATATTACACAAACCATACACAACAGTATCGGGAATATCCGGTTCAAACGACAATTTGAGGAAGATCTGGTTCTCTATATTATACAAACCACACACGACAATTTGAGTAAGATCTGGTTCTCTATATTATACAAACCACACACGACAATTTGAGTAAGATCTGGTTCTCTATATTATACAAACCACATACGACAACTTGAGGAAGATCTGATTCTCTATATTATACAAACCACATACGACAACTTGAGGAAGATCTGATTCTCCATATTATACAAACCACACACGACAATTTGAGTAAGATCTGGTTCTCTATATTATAGAAACCACACGACAATTTGAGTAAGATCTGGTTCTCTATATTATACAAACCACATACGACAACTTGAGGAAGATCTGTTTCTCCATATTATACAAACCACATACGACAACTTGAGGAAGATCTGATTCTCCATATTATACAAACCACACGACAATTTGAGTAAGATCTGGTTCTCTATATTATAGAAACCACACACGACAATTTGAGTAAGATCTGGTTCTCTATATTATACAAACCACATACGACAACTTGAGGAAGATCTGATTCTCCATATTATACAAACCACACACGACAATTTGAGTAAGATCTGGTTCTCTATATTATAGAAACCACACACGACAATTTGAGTAAGATCTGGTTCTCTATATTATACAAACCACATACGACAACTTGAGGAAGATCTGATTCTCCATATTATACAAACCACATACGACAACTTGAGGAAGATCTGATTCTCCATATTATACAAACCACACACGACAATTTGAGTAAGATCTGGTTCTCTATATTATAGAAACCACACACGACAATTTGAGTAAGATCTGGTTCTCTATATTATACAAACCACATACGACAACTTGAGGAAGATCTGATTCTCCATATTATACAAACCACACACGACAATTTGAGTAAGATCTGGTTCTCTATATTATACAAACCACACACGACAATTTGAGTAAAATCTGGTTCTCTATATTATAGAAACCACACACGACAATTTGAGGAAGATCTGGTTCTCTATATTATACAAACCACACACGACAATTTGAGGAAGATCTGGTTCTCTATGTTATACAGTTCACATGAATAATATAAGAAAGATCCAATATTCTGTATTCAGCAACTCACACGGAAAGAATTACGGTGAATAAACTCGCGTGATCCACTCACCAAACACGAGCTCTCGAGACATCTTGCTTCTTCCAATCGGTCACAGGTTTTCATCAGAGCAGTCTTACAAATTACAACTATATTTTTTATTTTACGAAACACAAAATACTTCTCCAGGCATCTTTGATTTTTGTTTTACAATATGCTTATTCTTTTTTACCAAAGTTCAGAAGATAATTTAGTTAAAACAGTAGCTTGTATACTGATTATTTAACTCGTTTATTACCTAAGACAGAGGTTTTTAAGAAATAGGTTTCTTACAGGCTAAAATTTCTAAAAACATCCAGGACTAAATGCCAAAACTTGGATGCAATAAGGTATTTCAAAAAAGGAAAAAAAATACTGTTCTAAAATAGGAACATCGAAATCAACTTGTTTCTCTTGTACATAAGAAAAGATGCAATAAAAAAGTTCTTTTTAGCCGCGGCATTGCGGCTTATAAAACGGCTCTATTTTTTTTTTTTTTCAAGTATAAACTTTTGGCTCATAGCTTCTTCATTTCTTGACTGATTTGAGATCTAATTACATTTTGGATTTAGGAGGTCAAACTCTTTCGTCTGATGCATATGACCACGCCCAAGATCTCTTACTTTAATTCTGCCTAAATTAATTTCTATTTGAGGGCAGGCTAGCAGAGATCCTGATGAGTAATAAAATCGAATCCAGTACACGTGCATTCTGGCGCACAAAAATATACCTTATAAAAAGGGGAAAAAAAATGATCTCATAGATTAATTTAATCCTTCCTAAAAGGAAGGCGGCTACTTAGGATTCCCTTTTGTTATAGAATACAGTGTCAATTATAGAGAAATAAGTCATTATTATGTATAAAATAAACTATGTATGATATTTCAGTAACATAATATTATCAACATTATTTGCACCTCATATTTTGCTACAGTTAAAGGTCAATTTTCAACAAATTTAATAATTGCCTTAGAAACTGAACTTTGGTTAGATGTAATTCCTGTGTGGAACACTTTAGTTTTTGAGTAAAAAATGAAACAAAATATGTGGGTTCTCGAACTCAAGTTCCTCTCGGTCGTTCGGTTGTTTCCGTGACGTTTTACAACTATGACTTAATAGTTGCCAAACACGCTTCGTTGCGCGCCGATCATTTTGTTCCTTTCAGTGCTGGTGTTTTATGTAAATCTATCGGTGTTTTTTTCGGATTACATACTTTGTGAGACTATTTTTTGTCTTGATATTGCTACTTTATGTTTGTTTTATGATAACATGGTTTACTGCGTTGCTTATGTTTGTAAAAATGGTTCGGCATCGGACAAAAGCTTCTTTTCGTTTCCGTGCAAGGAGAAGGAACCGACAAGATAGCGACAGTGGGTGCGGATGGTCAATAGGAAGAACTGGACTCCTTCACACCATGTAAAGCTTTGTCAAGATCACTTAGAACGCTCATGTTTTGTGTAGGATCCCACTGTTTTGGATTCAAGCCCGGCAGGTTGAGACTAAAAAAAACCATCGGCAGTAGACAGGATCTTCCCCACCATCTTTCCTCGTGTAGAGCTGAGGACTGATCTCAGCCTGCAGCGTACTGGTTCCACCCCTCTGAAGCCATCCCTTGCCATCGCGAAAAGAACAAACTTAAAGGTATGTGTGCAGTATAAAGCGATAAATAATAACTAGTATAATATAATAATTTTAAAAGTACAAGTTTTTGAAGAATGTATTTAGACATACACATTTCACATTCATGAGCGTGTTTTGCATTTGTGGCACCTGAAAGACAGTGAAACCTTGATTTCCTAGTCTTGGCAGTGGACAAATCTATCCCAAATAGAGTATATTCCAAGTTTAAAAGCTGGGAGATCATTCTGTAGATGTTTTTGTATCATTTTTAAATATGGAAAAGTTTGAAGAATACAATTTGTCAAATTTAACATTTCAAGATAAATTGAAATAAGACTATGTCTTGAACATGTTGAAGTAATCAAGTACATGTTATGTATTTAAAAAAAAACATTTTAGATTTGTAAACAATCAAATATAAACTCCATAACATATTTCCATAACTCATCATAATAAAATTAATCTTAACACAGCACTTTGACATTGTCATATTAAATGTAAATCTCATAAACCATGTTGTTTTAATATATAATCTTATTTCTTCAGTATCACTCACAGTTCCACTACTCTCGCTCGTAGAACTGTCCTCATCTCTAGAACTTGTCACATCTGTATCAAAAGTAACTGTTCTCGGTTCGTTCATAGTATGTTCGAATTGATATGGTGCTACTGGACACTGTTCAGAACACAAAGTCAAAACAGACTCCGCCTCTGTTTCTCCGTATGCACTGGCCATGTTTATTTACATTAACCCGCTGGCATTGGCGATTTGTTTGGCAACTATTACGTCACAGTACTTTTCCTAGCGGCAAACGTAAAAACTAAAACGTTCGGATTGCCGCTCGGAAAGGGCTCTTTCTGCACCAAGTTCTATGTTTCATTTATTAGCACATATGCTTTACAAAAAATGTGAACCTGCAAAATTAATCAGTATGAGTAGTTCTTTTGACTGCAAAGTTTTCTTTTTTTGTAAAATTCATCTTTAAGAAAAATCGCGTAACGAAATATTTGATTTATTCACGGAAAACAGATTATAGAGATCAAAGACTAATGTTTGAGCTGAAGTTAAAAGATAAAATAATTAAAATTAATTAGTCATGTTAGAGATAAAAGAAAACAAATGTCTCAAGAATGAAATATTGGCAACCTTATATGGAACGTGACAAGCCGTCGTTTCCCATTCTTGACGACGAGAAACCCACTTGAAATAAAAATGTATCTCGGAACGGCTGGTCTGGATATTAACACTTTTATTGATAAGCTGAGAACGACCTTCCTAAGTCATCTTCAGGTTAACAAAGAGAGTTTGGAATTGACCGTTGCCCGACACGTCTTAGGGACGAGAATATAAACAGGTACGGGATTGTAGGGGGCGTTGCAGTTAGATATTTGGTTATTAATTAGTATAGGTATAAAGGTGTTCCTTTATATTGGTTTAATTTTGGTTTTAGTTGCTCTATAAGTAAGGCTTTTTCATTTTGCGTTTCTTTATATTTGTTTCCGTACTTAGTATCTGGGTGTTTTCTATGGTTATGTTGTGTTTTGTGGTTGTTTTGCAGTGTTCAAAAACGTGTTTTTGTGTTCTTTGAATTTAGTTTCCATTTTTCTGCTTGTTTCTCCAATATAGAAGTCATGGCAGTTATCACATTGTATTTTGTAAAATATGTTGGTGTTATTATTATTTTTTATTTTGAATTAAGCACAAAGCTACACAATGAGCTATCTGTGCTCTGCCCATCACGGGTATCGAAACCCGGTTTTTAGATGGTGTTGTGTTTGTCAGTGTAGTTTTTACATAGTATGGACTTTAGTTTTGTACCTGGTTCTTGAATAAATTTGGTGTTTACTGGAATGTTGAATTTTGTTATAAATGTTTTCCAAATGTTTGTTATTTCGGGAACAAACAACAATAAATTCCAAGATACAACAAACTACAAAACCTTATTCTGCTGCATACAATATTTTCTGAACAAAGAACAAAAAAAAACACCTTCACACGTTTTGAACAATGCAAATCAAGTAAACATACCATAACCGTAGAAAACTCACAAATACTAAGTAGGGAAACAAATATTTAACAGACCCAAAATCAAAGAAGCCCTACTTATACAGCAACTAAAACCAAAATCAAACCAATATAAAGGAACACCTTTATACCTATACTAATTAATAACCTAACATCTACTTACAATGACCCCTACAATCCTGTACTTGTTTATATTCTTGTCCCCAAGACGTGTCGGACAACGGTCAATTCAAACTCTCTTTGTTAACCTGAAGATGACTTAGGAAGGTTGTTCTCTGTTTATCAATAAAAGTGTTAATACCCAGACCAGCCGTTCTGAGACACGTTTCCCATTTTGTTTCGTCCCCCAGTAACACAGTGATATGTCTAGGTACTCACACCGTTAGAAACCGGGTTTAGATACTCAGAGTGGGCAGAGCACAGATAGCCCATTGTGTAGCTTTTTGTTCAATTTCAAACAAACAAACCCATTCTCTTTCGCGAAAGGTGTGTGTGTGTTGTTGTTGTTTCTTTATAGCAAAGCCACATCGAGGCCATCTGCTGAGCTCACCGATGGGAATCGAACCCCTGATTTTAGCGTTGTAAATCCGTAGACTTACCTTTGTACTAGCGGAGAGCATTTAGCGAAAGGTATACGTAGAACAAGTTTGTTATAATATATAATCACAACTGTTGGCGTTGTGGACTGACGTCACATCAAAGCATGATTGTTTGTTTGTTTTTGAATTTCGCATAAAGCTACTCGAGGGCTATCTGTGCTAGCCGTCCCTAACTTAGTAGTGTAAGACTAGAGGGAAGGCAGCTAGTCATCAACACCCACCGCCAACTTTTGGGCTACTCTTTTATCAAGGAATAGTGGGATTGACCGTCACATTATAACGCCCCTACGGCTGAAAGGGCGAGCATGTTTGGCGTGACGGGGATGCGAACCCGTAACCCTCAGATTACGAGTCGCACGCCTTAAACTCGCTTGGCCATGCCGGACCTCAAAGTATGATGTAAATTTTGTAAAAAAAAATTATGTATAATACGAAACGTTGGTTATATAAAATGTTTTCTGCGAGTATAAATCGTATTGGTATTTATCACCATATCGTTTCTAAAATATGTTTTTCAGTGCATCTCTGTTGCTGTTTCCTTTTTCTCAGTTGGAAAATTAAAAAAAGAATACTGTGTTAAAGTCTTCACGAAAGTTAAGTTTGTAAATAATGTTGGGTTTAAAAAATCCAACAGCACTTCAGTTATGAATGGTCCCTCGGTAGGAAAGCGTAAAGTCTATGGACTTATAACGCTAAAAAATGGGGTTCGATTCCTGGCGGTGAAAACAGCAAGTGGCTTTGGTCCTCCATCAAACTCTTGTGGATGTATGGTGAAGCTGAAAGTTGTTTTATTTGTGTGTATTTCATATAAAATGAATGTAACAAATATTGATTTTGTCTTACTTCTAGAGTCAAGTTTTAAAATTGCTAAGCGAATCAGGTTAATGCTGGCTTTTTGTTACTTGTTGGTTTATCTTTTCTAACAAACTATAATTTACACTGGAAGTTGTATAGTGGCTCTAATGACTTGTACTTCAGACCGGATATAGGACAAACTTTATAATTGCAGTCGTTATGTGTGATAATCGTATTAACTAGTGTCTTGTTCTTTATATCAGATAAATGACAAGCTTCGTGTACATACACAACATTCAACTTGTATTTCTTTGTACATTTCAGCTTTTGACAATTTCTTCATAAGATTATTCTCAGTGTACTATTATTGTGTACAGTATTGTATTGCTTCGCTGTAATCGACTATAGGATTTTTTATACATTTCCCTATTGATTACCAACATAGAAGAACCGGGTGTGACCTTGTAGTCAGCATACTCAAACGGTAAATTCAAAGGTTCAAGGATTGCCGCCTGTCACCGTAAAAACACAATCTGCGCTATGGAGCCGTTGATATGTTATAAAAGTATCGTTCGGCTAAATACCACTAGACGGTCAGACAGGAGTAGCCCAAGATTTGGGAGTGGGCGCTGTTGGTTAATTGTCTTTCCTGAGGGACGCTGATTGTGAATGGAGGGAATAGACATTATAATCTGAGAATAAAAACGGCTTACACTACTGTTGTATTTACTATATACTACAATACAAACTTACACTACTGTTGTATTTACTATATACTACAATACAAACTTACACTACTGTTGTATTTAATATATACTACAATACAAACTTACACTACTGTTGTATTTACTATATACTACAATACAAACTTACACTACTGTTGTATTTACTATATACTACAATACAAACTTACACTACTGTTGTATTTACTATATACTACAATACAACTTACTACTGTTGTATTTACTATATACTACTACTGTTGTATTTACTATATACTACAATACAAACTTACACTACTGTTGTATTTACTATATACTACAATACAAACTTACACTACTGTTGTATTTACTATATACTACAATACAAACTTACACTACTGTTGTATTTACTATATACTACAATACAAACTTACACTACTGTTGTATTTAATATATACTACAATACAAACTTACACTACTGTTGTATTTAACTACAATACAAACTTACACTACTGTTGTATTTAATATACTACTACAACAAACTTACACTACTGTTGTATTTACTATATACTACAATACAAACTTACACTTACTGCTGTTGTATTTACTATATACTACAATACAAACTTACACTGCTGTTGTATTTTGCTATATACTACAAATAGGCGAACTTACACTACTGTTGTATTTACTATATACTACAATACAAACTTACACTACTGTTGTATTTACTATATACTACAATACAAACTTACACTACTGTTGTATTTACTATATACTACAATACAAACTTACACTACTGTTGTATTTACTATATACTACAATACAAACTTACACTACTGTTGTATTTACTATATACTACAATACAAACTTACACTACTGTTGTATTTACTATATACTACAATACAAACTTACACTACTGTTGTATTTACTATATACTACAATACAAACTTACACTACTGTTGTTTTATATATACTACAATACAAACTTACACTACTGTTGTATTTAATATATACTACACTACAAACTTACACTACTGTTGTACACTATATGCTACTGTTGTATTTACTATATACTACAATACAAACTTACACTACTGTTGTATTTACTATATACTACAATACAAACTTACACTACTGTTGTATTTAATATATACTACAATACAAACTTACACTACTGTTGTATTTAATATATACTACAATACAAACTTACACTACTGTTGTATTTAATATATACTACAATACAAACTTACACTACTGTTGTATTTACTATATACTACAATACAAACTTACACTACTGTTGTATTTACTATATACTACAATACAAACTTACGCTATTGTTGTGTTTACTATATACTACAGTTAAAACTTACGCTATTGTTGTATTTACTATATACTACAATACAAACTTACGCTATTGTTGTGTTTACTATATACTACAGTTAAAACGTACACTACTGTTGTATTTACTATATACTACAATACAAACTTACGCTACTACTGTATTTACTGTATGCTACAGTACAAACTTAACTGTTTTTGTATTTACTGCATGCTACAGTACAAACTTACACTATTATTGTATTTACTGTATACTACAGTACAAACTTACGCTGCTACCGTATTTACTGTATGCTACAGTACAAACTTACACTGTTATTGTATTTAGTGTGTAGTACAGTACAAACTTACACTGTTGTTGTATTTAATGTGTCGTACAGTACAAACACTGTTGCTACATTTATTGTGTACTATGGTACGAACTCACACTTAAGTAAAATGTAAATCTTAAATGGTGTTGCTGCTTTCCCTCGAGTCTGTAAATTCAAAATTTGGAAGAGTTATAAGCTGATGGGCGTTTCTGTAGTTCTGTGCCAAAATTCTGAAATGGCAAAACACACCAACACAAGAATGGCGTCGAACATTTACAATATTATTAATATTTCACATATTTCCACTTATTAGCTTTTGTAAACTGTGATTACGTAATAGTATGCCAGCATTTCAAATCCTCACAACGTTAGATTAGAGTAACACGTATTGCAAGCAAAAACAACACTGGCGTAATAAGCTTCTTTTTTGACCTGTTTGTTGTATTTCCTTTCAATTTGTACCTGATTTTATTCAGATGGGCGTAAACAAGGCCAATGCTCTTTTCTCCCATATGAGAAGTCCACACAGGGCTAGTTGTATAAGCACCACTCCCCCTGGTGGCGACGACATGTCTATGAAAAAGAAAACAGCAAAATTAAGAACTGGTTTTCATTTAGCAGTTGTGGGTGTGGTGTCCGGGCTGTAGAGTAGTATAATTAGATCCCTTCTTTACTTTAGTGTGTATTAGCGTGTCGTTTACAGTAGTCACTGTGAAACTAACAGTGAAGATAAAACTTGTATGTGGTACTTTAAAATTATAGAGATTATAGAATGACAGAAACTACATTTGAAGTTTGAACTCGGTGCAAGGCAGGAAGTTGGACTTTTATAATAGCACACATTACCAGTAAAAGTTCGTATAAAATCGTACATTGCCAATAAAAGTTCTTATAGTATCGCACATTACCAGTAAAAGTTCGAATAGTATAGTACATTACCAGTAAAAATTCTTATAATATTAGACGTTACCAGTAAAAGTGTTTTTTATATCTAATACAAACTACTAGGAAGCAACATGGGGAACTTTTATTCCGACGATTCGGTGAAAATGTTGAATTATCGGTCACCGAAACGTCGGAAAGAAAATATATTTCCGTTATTTTGTTGGAATCTGATCTGAATACTTCCCTCACAATAAAGTAAACCAGGGGTCACCAAACTTTTTTTCACAGGGAGACAGATTACTTGGGGAATGAGAAGCGAGGGCCAGATGATCATTGTGTTCAATACGTTTTTATTTACCAAAAGGTTATCAAAGAAGGTGACATTAGCAAAAACAATTGTTACATCGCTCATAGTGAGTACATATCTGAATTTTACTAAGCCGCAAAAGAGTTAGTAGGATTTATGAAATTGGCCTTTGGCTTTTAAAATATCGTCAATGTTCGGTTTTGAATTGCTGCATCCGATCATTAGAATTGCTTTTAAATGTTCATCAGTCAACCTTGATCGATGTACCGACTTCACATACTTCATTTTAGAAAATACTTGTTTACAGACATAAGTTGTTCCGAACACTGATGCCATACCAGATGCGAATTGCTTCAGCTTTGGAAAATCATCTTCAGGTATGCAGCTGTAAAATTCAATAAGTTGCCCCTCTCTGTGTTTTGCTTTCAACAAGTCATTTCCTTGCAAATCGATGACCTCCAACTGAAGTTCTACTGGCACGTCATCAATGACACAATCAAAAGGATTCTGAAAAAGGAGAATGTCACTTTTTATTCTGTCGAGATCCAAAAATCTCTCTAAACATGCTTATTTAAATCACCAATAATCTTTTTCTGAAACTCCAGGTTGACATCTTCTGTGATTCCAGCATGAAACTCATTGAAACACTGAAAATGAGAGGTTTCCTCCTTCCAAATGTGCTTCAAACAATGACAGCTTTCTCTGAAATCCTTTAATGATTCTATAGAGATCATAGACAAGGTTATTCTTCCCCTGAAGTTTCAAGTTCAATTCATTCATGTGGGATGTGATGTCAACCAAAAATGACAACTTTGACAACCAGGTTGGATCCGACAGAAGTGGATCAGCTCTATATTTCTCGATAAGACATATATCTATTTCTTTTCTCACCTCATAAAAATGAGACAAGACTTTACTACAGCTGAGCCACCTCACTACCGTGTGATAAGACAAGTCACAGAAATCAGAATCAATTTCTTCAAGAAACGCCTTGAACTGGCGATGATTAAATGTATGACCCCGAATGAAGTTCACTGCAGAAATGACTGATTTCAGAACGCAAGAAATATCTAAGTTTTTTCCACAGAGTGCTCGCTGATGTGTGATGCAGTGTATAAACAGAGCGCTTGGGAGTTGAAGATCTTCCAACTGTTTCCTGATCAGCCCCACCAGACCCTTCTTTACTCCAGCCATGTTTATTCCTCCATCAACTGTTACGCCTCTAAGCTGATTCCAATGAAGGTCTTGCAAAGTTTTATGCACTTCCATGAAAATGTCTTCTCTAGTTGTTCTTCCGTGTATGCTGCAAACTGATGCCAACTCTTCTGTGATCTGAAAGTCCAAATTAACTCCACGAATGAACACGAGAAGTTGTGACGTACTCGACAGATCAGTAGACTCATCCAGTACCAGAGAATACCATAGGAAGTTTCTAGCTTTTTGGCGTATCTGTAATGCGATGTTCTCTCTAAGTTCTTCTGCTCTCCGTACAACTGAAGTTGCTGAAAGACTGATACTTTCAAAGAAATTGGCTTTTTCTGGACACAGCTCATTTGTTGCTTCCATCATACACTCTTTGATGAAGTTGCCGTCAGTAAAAGGTTTTCCTCGCTCTGTCATCCTATGCACTGTTTTGTAACTTGTATGAGTGACAGATTCATTTTCAGCAAACTTTCTCGTGAAGAGATTCTTTTGAGATTCAAAAACACGTTTCATGGATTCAAATTTCTCAGAACGGAACTTTCCTGAAAATTTCAAATATGTTGATAGATGTTTTGTTTCATAGTGACGCTGAAGATTGTACTCTTTCAAAACGGCAACACTTTCGGTGCATATCACACAAGTAGCTTTCTGGCTTTTTATTTCCACAAAGAAGTATTTTTCTCCCCATTCTTCATTGAAAGCACGACACTCAGAGTCCACTTTTCTTCTTTTAAAAGCAGTCATAACGATGGGTAAAAAAAAACAGGATCTGAAAATGAAAAACACAACGCTGTGAGAAAAGTATTTTACTGGTCCAAGAACGCACAAACAAAATGTATTGAAACGTACGTTTGCTACGACACTTACCTGAGAACGAGTTACGAAAAGCGCATAACCCGACGACTAAGAGAAATGAGCTTGCTGAAGCGGTAACCCTAGGCCGCTGAATTTACAAGAATAGTCGATAGGAGGAGGGTTAAGTCTGTACTTGTTTTCGAAATCCCAATGCTTTCATAGATACGTGCCTCGATATGAATAAACGGCCAGCAAGGACGAAAGAAGAATTTTCCTATTGGTTAAAAATGCGCGTGACAGCCTTGTTTCTTTTTATCATAACGTCTTGTGTTTGCCAACTTAAAGCGACCATCGGTGTGATTTATTTTGTTATGACAGTCGAACATTTGATGAAGTGTCACTTTTTATTTCCAAGCGGCTAGCTGCTGGCGGGCCGGACAAAATGACCTCGAGGGCCATAGTTTGGTGACCTCTGAATTAAACTAACAGTTTACACATCACTGTCGCAGATTAGTAATGCTCGGAAAAAAGAGAAAGTATACAAAACGAAGTAACTAAAACTATCAGAAACTTGATTGAATAAACTTAACAACAAAATATAATTAACTAAACGTAAAAGGAAATGCCAAGACGTGATTAGAGTTAAAACATCATAATAAATCACGGAACTCGTATTCGTGGAGGGCCCGGCATGACCAGGTGGTTAAGGCACTCGACTCATAATCCGAGGGTTGCGAGTTCGAACCCCCGTCACACCAAACATGCTCGCTTTCTCAGCCGTGGAGGCTTTATAATGTGATAATCAATCCTACTATTCGTTGGTAAAAGAGTAGCCCAAGAGTTGGCGGTGATGACTAGCTGCCTTCCCTCTAGCCTTACACTGCTAAATTAGGGACGGCTAGCGCAGATAGCGCTCGTGTAGCTTTGCGCGCAAATTCAAAACAAACCAAATCATATTCGTGGAAGTTGTTTGGAATTTCCCGTGAATCAAAACGTGCTGATGTTTAAATTTTCTGTACTATATCAGGTTTTAATTGTTTATATTTATCTTGAAATATGCTTCTCTAAACAGATAATATTTCTTTTGTTGGATAAAATTAACTTGTTACTGATGTGCTATTAAAAATAAATAAAACAAAAATGCTTCTTAGACAGTTGTTATTGTATGTTAATAACACAAATCAAACTACGCAAACTCAGTTGCGGAAGAACATGCCAAAATACCACTTGATAAATATGGGAGGATTGATACTAAAGGGAATAAAACTTATTGAATAATTCAGTAAGCTGGTGACTTTAATTTCATTTATTCCCTTATATATTTAAGCTAATTTCAATTATAAATTAGTAAAATTTAATAAAATTTCAGATTCTAGAAAATTTGAATGTAAAGTGTCGCTAGAATTAGATGTATTATGTAATTAAGTTATAACGGTACGTTTGCTTTCTCTTGGAAGTTAATTACTCGTACAGCGCTCACTGAAGTAATTACAGTGGCGACGAAGCTTTGCGAAAGAGAAAGTCAGAATTGCAGTGGATATTATAAAACGGAAATACATCGAAGTTATTATTATTCGTGCGATTGAAATAATATGTTCAACATAAACACTCATTCAATGAAAATTCCAAACTAGGAAACTGTTAATTTAGTTCAAAAAACACAAAACAAAACAATAAATGTAGTCTATGAACAAAAATATTGAACTTGGAATAGAAAGTTGTTAAACATGTCTTTTAATGATACATTTTTTACCTTACATATCCTTTATCAGGTGTTGAGAATTTTATTTCCTTTTAAAGAACCACGAAAGGTGAATGAATTTTTGTAGATATTCTCTAACTTTTCTGCTGTTATTTGTTTAAGAGCAAATACATAAATGGAGTTTCTGCTGTGCCCACCACAGTGAATTGTATTACTTGGTCTATCAGTTTGGAATCAAAAACTTGTTGACTAACTATTATATTTGGCTCAGCATGGCCAGGTGGTTAAGGCACTCGACTCGAAATCCACGGATTCGAATCCCCGTCACACCAAACATGCTCGCCCTTTCAGCAATGGAGGCGTTATAATGTGACGGTCAATCCCACTATTCGGTGGTAAAAGAGTAGCCCAAGAGTTGGCGGTGGGTGGTGATGACTAGCTGCCTTCCATCTAGTCTTACACTGCTAAATTAGGGATAGCTAGCGCAGATAGCCCTCGAGTAGCTTTGTGCGAAATTCACAAACAAACTAGTCGAAACTTCTTATCTGATAATTACATAAGTTCAACATTTGCCCAAATAAAAAACAACAACAATTATTTTAATACAATCTAGTGGGGTCAAATTGAGTTCCAGCTGCTACAGATAATGTTTCACTGAGGTTCAGTTCACAAATGCCATTTGACTACTTTAAAATTTTCCTTGGGATTCCATAATTTTAAACAAAAAAATTACGAGTAATGTTTCATCGAAGTTGAGTTGGAAAATGCGCTTTGACTCCTTTTACATTTTTCTTGGGATTTGTAATTTTAAACTAAGAATCAGAAATAATGTTTCACTGAGGTTGAGTTGAAATATGCCCCTTAATTTCATTTAAAATTTCCTTGGGACTCAATAATTTTAAACTAAACATTACGAGTATTTTCTCACTGAGGTTGAGCTGCACAAAAGACTCTGATTATATGACCAGTATCTGTCCCTTCATACATATAAAATCTATAAAATTAATTGAAACTTTTATCCGTAATTTTTTTTATTTACAATTTTTCATCTATAAACGCACGTTAAGCTCTGTTAACTCGCAAATACTTTGACTTCTTCGACCAGTTTTTTTTTTCAAATATCGGTCTCGGTACATTTTACGTATATTAAACATAAAAATATTTTTTAATTTCTTCTTGTTACCTCTGAAAATTCCACTATCTTTATAATTTTTTTCCTGTTAAAGCTATTGTTTATCACACACTGACTTAGTAATGAAGTTAAGAATAATAAAATAAAAACGGTGAAAGTGATATTTTGACTATTTATCCAAAGTTATTTCTGCATTTTCAGACAAATCTTATTGCTTAGCTAATAATATTTGTACAGTTTACTGTGAAGTTTTAATAAATGTTACTTGTCTATGTATAGAGTAATTGAAATAATCAAGGAAACACTGAGAAAAATTGATATAGGAAAAATTAGCTGTACCGGATTAAAGTCTCATGCCAAAAGTTTAAGATGTGATTGGGTTGTCATCCAACCAGTCAGAAAGCGCATATCATAATAAAGTTTATAAAAGTACAGACAGTCATGTTTTTTTCCAAAAGTAGTAGTGCGATCTGGCCATATGCATGACTCACAGGGCATGACAGCTGTATTGACTTTTAAATTTTGGCTCGTTAGGGTTCATCCATGTGGAAACTCAGGGCAAAACTCCATCTTTCAGTAGGATTTCTATGCAAGACTCTTAACAGAATATGTCAAATTAGTATTTTTAACAATAGAAGTGGTCAAGGTGGTAAACTAAAAGTCTTCAAAAATGATGTGAAGCATCTAATAATATTTTATTTATGAGATAGAAAATGGTCAATTACAGATAGAACTTAGCTACAAATATAGGTGTGACTGTTACCTCGAGAACAGTGGTTTAATGGGCGTAAGCTTCTCGAAAACGCTTAGAAGAGATTGAAATGAGCATCGAGCCATGCACTCTTTATAAATGAATCCAAATTCAAATTATTTTACAATGACATTTTATTCAGTGGCAGAGTAGATAACAGCATCATAGTCAATGTAAAAATATATTGTAAAACATCATGGGACACCAGTACCAGTTTGCAACTACGGCAAAGTCAGAAGTTTTCATGAACTACACAAAACTGATGTCACCTTGACCACTAATAGGCACATCGAAATTCAGATCTGGCGAACTAGCATTCTATTTCCTCAGGAACATCACTAACTGGGCAGGGATTTATTTTTCGGTAAGGGAATAATTCCAAGTAATAGTAAGTGTTTTGGAACAATATCTTAACCGTGAAGGGGCAGATAAAACATGTACAACCGTGGTTTCGTATTCACGTATTCCTGTTATGAAAATTCTTGAGGCTGTGCGTGATTACGCTAAATTTAGGTGGTCAAACAGCAACAGCAAAACTCGGTTAAATTGTGGGATGTGATATAGTACAATTGGAACAATGTTTCACAATCCTCCAATAGTAATCTGTTTGCATGTAATTTCCTGCGTAAGGAAAAGGGCTGACATACAGAATACTAGTACATCGTCCAACGTTTTCACTTTCATTTTGTATTTTCTGTGACAATGTTTTACACCATTAAAAAGTTCACTATATAGACGCCATTGCTCGTTGTTTGTGAACTCCGTGTGTGTGTTGCTTGTGTGTTTCCATAACCATAACATGGAAATAGTTAAATACTGAATAACTAACTTTACCTACAATAATATATCACTACCTAATTTATTTAGTACTTGAAAAATGTGATCGTATGGTAATCGAATTTACACGTGAAGCAAGCGAGCGTATGACCAATTTTTCAGATATTGTGTGTGCGTGTATCTACAACGTAACCAGATGGAAAACAAGAAACCTGAGAAATTGAACAAATAAACAATTATTGACTTTCGTCATAATTTGCCATAAAGCATTGGCACTTGTACGTTGCGTACTGTTATTACTCAAGTACTTTCCATATGTCGAGGATTAAAACACGGTCTCATGTGACTTGTTATGATGTCATTTTGCTACCTTCATATTAATATATATATATACTCTTCAAAACAAGAAACGCAAAAGGGATATTTTTGTTATTTTAAAGAGAAATATATGTAATAACGTTACAAGCTCAGAGTATATGATGTTACACGTGTTAAGGCATTGATTGTCAGACCAAAATGACACTAACAGTTGTGCACTTTGAAAACGGAGGAAAACATCGGATTTTTCGCCAAAACGCATTCGTGTTCAATAAATTTGTTTGAGAGATCTGCATGTTCTGCAAGTGCAACATGTGCAAAATCCCTATAAAAGTGACGGGTTCTCGGTTTCCATAGCTCAGTGTTAAGCCACCGACACGCAATACAGTTACGCCAAGACTGACTGAAGCACAACGCAACAACGCCATTGGTCGCTTAGAAGCAGGCGAACCTTGATCAGATGTTGCCAGAGCTGTGAATGTCCACCCAAACACCATCACAAGGCTATGGAATCGTCACCAACAACATGGATCAACTCGTGACACGATCTGGCAGACCTCGTGTGACCACGCCCGCACAAGATCGCTACATCCGGTTACGTCACCTTCGGGATGGGACCACCACTGCGACGTCTACTGCCTCAACCATACCAGGGCTGCGTAGGATTTCCGATCAGACCGTATGCAACCGTCGACGAGATTCTTAGGCCCCATGTGCAACCCATCATGGTGAACGTCAACGACGTTTTTCAACATGACAACGCCCTTCCTCACACAGCCCGACTCACCACTGTCTTCTTGAGACACCACAACATCAACGTTCATTCCTGGCCCTCCAGATCACCAGATTTAAACCCCATCGAACATCTTTGGGACGAGTTGAACCGATGTCTGCAACGGCGACAACCTCAACCACGGACTCTACCTCAGCTTGCAGCAGCTTTGCAGGAGAAAAATGAAGGTTACGTACTTGGGTTTCTGATTAACGTTAATGTCAAATATTGATGTAAACCTTTATGTTTAGTTTGGTACTGGTTGATTTTAAGCTCACAACTTGAGTCTTCCCGTAACCTGATTTTTAGCATCGTAAGCGTGCAAACCGGGGTGGGGGAAATGTAATGTTTCTACGACAGTATTTTTGTAACTATGATTTCAGTACATACGAAATACACTGTGTGGTTTTACAGGGTAGCAGTTTTATTATTCTATTCATTTTCTTCACTAATTGGATGATAAGGCTACTTAAGAATGTCATAGTCGCTGAGAATACAAGTTTTATGTATATATGAAGGTTTAAAGCAAACTGGGTCCGGCATGGCCAGGTGGATAAGGCACTTGACTCGTAATCTGAGGGTTGCGGGTTCAAATCCCCGTTACGTCAAATATGCTCGCCCTCTCAACCGTGGGAGTGTTATAACGTGATGTTCAATCCCACTATTTGTCGGTAAAAGAGTAGCCCAAGAGTTGGCGGTAGGTGGTGATGACTAGCTGCCTTCCCTCTAGTCTTACACTGCTAAATTAAAGACGGCTAGCGCAGATAGCTTTCGTGTAGCTTTGCGCGAAATCGAAAACAAACCAAATTAAAGCAAACTTTGTATGTGTATATATATGTAGGCTTAATTCAATTTGTATGCATGTGTATACGCGTAGGTTGAAATCAAACTGTATGTAGGTTTAAAAAGAAAAACTTATTTTTAAAATGAATTTCCAATACAGCTAAGTTCATTTTTCAGGTGTTTTTTTAACGATTTAGATAAAACTTTAAGATGGCCTGACTAAGTTATTTAAAGTTACCTTCAAAACAGCTAAAACAAAAACCACAGTAACAATAATAAAAAATTACTTTATAAGCAATTCGCCTTTTAAGACGAAAATGTATTTTATCCTTTTAACTCCTTTGAAGTTAAATCCTGTTGATATAGTTGAAACAAGGTGATTATTTCCAAAATTGTTATTGTAATCCACTTCATTATTCTTCTGTTGTTTCAAGTAAGAATACGTGGCACATCTTTATCGCGTTACTCTTTGTGTTTGGAATTATTGATAATTTTCTTAAGAAGTATTGTATTCATAGCATTAATGACCCTGTTTATTACGTCAGTATTAAACATACAAAAGGTATAATGTTCAATGCTACATATAATGCATAGTGTAACTTGCAAGTGTTTTGTTTATTTATAGTTAGTTAATTCATACTACAAACCCGTAAAAAGAAGTACAAAACTTTCTTATGTTATCATCTGTAGGTTTACTCGTTTTGGGTGTGAAATGAATTTCTGTAGTAAAGTGCGGATATAAATATGTGGCACCTGCTAGTTTGATCAATCATTTCAACAAACACGCCTTCTAAGCACGCCAGCGAATCCTGGTGAGTATTTCACGAGTTCCTTTCTGTAGGTCGCAGCGTGTGAGAACGGAAGATAAAATCAGTTGAGTTAGAATTCATTATTATTTGTTTATATATAAATATGTTTTACGCACATTGAAATTTTTATTTCGTGTTTTGTGCGTTTGTTGCTGACTTAACGAGACAGCAAACATACAGAGCCTTTACAATTTGGCACGTGCTCTCGTGCTTCTCGATACATGCGCGGTGCAGAAAAAGCAGCAGCCTTGCAAATCTAGCTGAAGTTCAGGGGTTTAGGCTGCTTGGTGTCGTTCACACGACCAGTCCGGCTAGGAGGTGTTCAGTGTGGAGGCGGGTCATGTTATAAGTTTTGAATGTTTGCTGGGCCTAACTTTCAAATAAACGTATTTTTAGACGAGGTCTAGGTCGCAAAACGAAGAAAAAGATAAGAAACTGGCGAGCTTCAAGAAGGTAAAAGCTGAGATTCGAGCATATCTCTCATATCATGATTCCTTACGCTACCTGTGTTTGTACTCGGACAAGACAAAACACACAAAAATGGTTTGCAAAGACCACCATAGTAAGTAGAAACGTTTTTGCTCTCTTCATTATCTGAGGGGAAAAATAATAAGTCAGAAGTGAAATATGAAATAACGTCGAATGAGCGTATAAATGAAACTAAAATGATTACACGGAATTATATATTACGGAGGAACTAAAAATATATTTTATTTATGCGAGAAAGTAAAGTAGGTCAGGTTTAAAAATGATCTATACTCATTTAGAAGTATTATGACAGAATTAGCATAACGGAGTTTGAAGAGTGAAGATGGTGAATTAATGTCTAAGATCAACTTGCTTTAGCGACCTTCATGAAGATATGAACCCATAATTTGTCGTAAGACATGGAAAAAAAAATGTAGTTAACTTTGAGTATGGCGCTTTCATTCTTACACGAGAGTTTAGGTATCAGAGTTATTGTGAAGTGAAATTGATTGGATGTGTCTTCGGAATGCTGAGTTATTGACAATTTTCTACAAATCTTTTGTTTTTAGTAACTTATCACAATGTCTCTCTCTCACACACACATAAATAACTGGCAATCAACTGGGTGAAAGTTAGTTTCGTATTTCATATTGTATTTATATTACATATATATTTCGACGGATCTAGGCCTATCGTATAAGTATCTATTAAAAATAACATACAGATGGTTCTTAAGTTTTTTAAATATTAAAATTTAACAGTTTGTAATTTGTGAACATTATAATGTAATTATGTATCCACGTTTTACTACTACACTTAAACGATTACAATATGGCGTTTATCACTCAACTACGTGATTTTGTCCACTAGATCCATCAACATTTTGTGTCACTTAAGGAAACTCGTTTCTGCCGCGCATTGTTTGAATTTACCAGATATTGAATTATTCTACCAAACTTTTGTCTATCAAGTAAGTAGTTATCATCAAATGCCCCATGTATAATTGTATTTTCAACAATCCCATCACAGTGACACTACAGTATGTCTACGGATTTAGAACGCTATATACCAGGTTTCAATACTTGTAGTGAACAGAACACAGATAGTCCATTGTGTAGCTTTATGCTTAACTTCAAAGAAACAGACAATTTCCAAAAGGATGTAATATTATAGTGTGCGATACCCTTGGTGGGAAGAAAACAGATAGCTAATTATGTATCATTGTACTTAACTACAAACAAATATAGTGTACGTGGATCACAGCCAAAAATTTATGTCAATCAAACAGATGGATTATAAGCAAAATTTAGTGAAAATAGGGCATTTATATATCCATCAACAGTTACAGATAGTGATAATTGTGGAGAACGTGATGAATGAACTGTAGGAATCAGTATTCTGATATAAACGAGAAAGTTATGACGTCAGAATAGTGTGTTATTGAGGGATTTCTTATGTTACAGGAAAAGGACCATAAGCAAATGATCCATTAACACCAATTAATCAAAGCATTGTTTTAATTATAGCCTATAACTGTTAAGTAAAATTAGAGCATTATTTACACTATATGAAATCCTTTTTACTATGTTATTGTTATATACAACTCGAGGATCATGTCTGGCAAAGGGGTTATGGTACTACTGTAAACACATAAAAATGTTTGTATTTTGAAGAGAAAGGTGTGCAAGCTCTTACTGAATAAAAACGAAATTGTTTTGAAGGCTTTTATTGGGTAAAAAACTATGCTTTGAAAGCTGTATTGGATATCATTGGATAAAAAAGTGTTTTGTTACATTACGGGTGAGAGTTTTATAGTGCAAAACCTGAAAGAACAAAAGTTTCTTCGATATGAAAGAAACTGAATAATAAACATTGGATAAAACATTTAAGTTATGTTTTGATTAAAGATGAATAAACCAGGTATAAGTGTTTAATAATGATTGTACATGTCACACGAAAAAATGTTAAATGTTTCTTTTTGCTTCAGCACAAAGTTACACAAGTTGGTACCTGTGCTCTGCCCATGATATAGAAATCTGAAATTTAGCATCGTAAGCCTGCTGCTTTACCAATGAGCTTTTGGGGATCCAGTAAGTGTGAGAAGTTAAAAAATAAACGGGCATATTATAAAATTGAATTTCAAATAAAATATTGTAGTTGCGAAATTCTTTAGCTGGTGAGTTTATTAGGATTATTTGGTGAAAATAATTCAAGGTCTAGTCCATGTTAAAATATAGATTCCTATAGTTACCTTCTAAATGACAACGTTAAAAATACAGCTTATAACGCTGTCCCCTTCCTGTATTGTAAGTCCTTTTAACAATCGCAACACACAATAAAGTTCTCCAAATTGTCCATTCATCAAATCGTTTTGGCGATTTTTTTCTCTTGTGATATTCGGATGAAATGGTTTCTTGTCTCTCTTGTTGTCAATTGCTGGGGGTTTTCCTGTATAGAATGTCGAGTGAATTCACTGACAACTCCAACTTTGATAAGATTTGAAAACAGTCAGGAACTCTGAGTTTTTCCACAAGTAAATTCTTCACTGGGGTTTACAGTTTGGCCGTTTTCTCACCGACATATTTCCAAAGACGATCACAGTTGTGACCTTTAGCTTGGTTCGCCTCTCTTTTAAACAGCTACTTAATTTTAGAGTTTGTCTTCGTTTGAAACGATTAGTGTTTAGTCACACCAAATCATCTCGATGGAATCTAGTTTTATCTACACTTACTGCATTTGTACGTTTAGCTTTATCACAAGTAAAATATCTAGTAATTGAAGCTAACCTGACATTGCGCAAGTCTTTGCATAAAATCATTTCTTAAGATGTATTCCTTCTTGATGTCACTTACCCAGACATCATGATGTAATTTCCAACTTTCTTTGTCTAGAAATGTATATTTATCTTCTGTTCGCATTAATACGCCTTCTTTCTTCTTCTCGAGAGGCGATTTTCTATCTTTAATTAACAAATCGGGATGGACAATCATAGTTATTGGAGCAGTATCAACCGGCATACTGCAAGGTTTGCCATTAATTAGCACGTGAACTTGTGGAAGATTTTCCTCAACTAATCAAATTTCTCTTCTGTAGTAGATGAAGTTTTTGTATCTGAATTCATAAATTCATTTAATTCATATTTTCTTAATGTTGCTTCAAACGTTTGTTGTTCCATTGCTTTAGCTGTCCCATTGACTTAATTTCTTATACACTCGGCTCTAGTGGCGAAGTTCTTGGGTGTTCTTATTGCATATTGGCCTTTGCAAAAATGTATCTTGAAGTTACAATTGTAACATTTGTTATTTGTATATTTATTTACTAGTTAACTAGGCATCTAATTAATTCTTTTAGCTCTTCCAGGCTATCATTAGGATTATGTTTCAATGCTGAAGGATATGATATCCTCTATGGTGTCTTTATTAGTTCATCTTCGATTTCAATTAATTCTATGCCATCACCAACTGTAGGGTTTTCTTTCTGATCCCCCTATCCTCGGCTGTTATAGCGTTTTTAAATTAGTCACGTGACAATGAATTCATCACTTCTCTCTCAGTCTTCCACAAATTCAACTAAGTTTCTCCTTTCTTTTTTACCCTGTCCCAGAACTTTAGTTTGGATATTTCTTTCGGTTGTAATAGAACAAATCTGTTGGATAGGATGACCGCCAATGCTTGACAGCTGTTACACCTCTCAGATGATGTTGTTAAAGCTGGTCCGTTGAAATGCATAGCAAAATAGCTCGTTTGTTCATTTTGTTTCATTTGTTCCCTATAGCAATTACAGTATGTAAAGAAATTTCTACTTTTTCTCGTTCCTGAGCAGAAAGTGTTATTTCCCAATTGCTTATGCCTAAAGTAAATGGAAACGACCTATTTTTCTCTTCAAGATTTGCTTTTGTGACCTGGGTCATAAAATTTTAAATTTACCCATTTTCCAGAACATTCCAGGTAGATACAGTGTTGAGTAGCTGATAGAGAATTTTCTCGAATTTACAAGAATTTTCAAAAATTTTCTAGAATGTTGTAGAACTTACGAGAATATTCTAGAACTTTCCATACAAATATATACACTGCTGGTCAAAATCTTAAGGCCAATGAACATAAAGAAAAAATATGCATTTTGCATTGTTAGGCTCAACCATTAGTTTGAGTAGAGCTTCGAAAGATGACAATAAAAAAAGGGAAAATAAAAAAAAAATTTAATAGGGAAACTGAGAACACTATGAAATTAGCCTAAATACTAGCTGGTCAAAAGTTTAAGACCATACTGAAACGAAGCGTTAAGCGGTAAACAAGTAATGAAATTTAGTCATTTGTGTTCAAGCATTAGCGTTGTCAACATCTCCCACTGACATCTTCTGTGTTACATTGGGTAAAAACTTGGCAAAGGCTAAAACGTTGACAGAGATTAAACGTGGCAGAATTGTTGAGCTGCAAAAGCGAGGTCTCTCTCAGCGTGCCATCGCTGGTGAGATTGGGCGTACTAAAACTGCTGTTGGAAATTTCTGAAAAGACCCTGAGAGATATGTAACGAGAATTTCAAGTGGTCGGCCCAAGAAGATTTTGCCGGCGTTGAGCAGGAGGATTCGACGGGTTGTCTGGCAAAACACCAACCGATCGTCGAACCAGATTAAGGCCCTTACATACGCAAAATGCAGCTCAAGAACAATAAGACGGCATCTACGACAGAAAGGCTTTAAAGCCCGTTAACTTCTTCAAAGGCCACGCCTCCTTCCACACCACGAAACAGCTCGGTTAAACTTTGCTGAGAAGCACCAAACATAGGACATAGAAAATTGGAAGAAGGTTTTATTCTCTGATGAGAAAAAATTAACCTGGATGGTTCAGATAGCTTTCAACGTTACTGGCACAATAAGGATATCCCACCGGAGACATTTTCTACCCGACACAGTGGAGGAGGTTCCATCATTATCTAGGGTCCTTTCTCCTTCCATGAACCAATGGAGCAGCTTCAGGTTATGCAGGGACGTGAAACAGCAGCTGGCTACATTGGCATGTTGGAAAGAGCATCTTTATTGACTGAAGACCCTCGCTTGTGTGGAAATGACTGGACCTTTCAGCAGGACAACGCTCCAATCCACAATGCATGCGAGACAAAGGACTTTTTCATAGCGAATAACGTGATTCTTTTGGACCACCCAGCGTCTTGGGGTTGGATGGCAAGGGAAGTCTATAGAAATGGACGTCAATTCCAAATAGTGAATGATCTTTGTGAAACCATTTTCACCACTTGGAGTAACATTCCAGCCAGCCTTCTGCAAACGCTTATATCGACCATGCCAAAGCGAATGTTTGAAGTTATTCGCAATGACGGCCGTGCAACTCACTACTGAAACCTCTTGTTGGGCATTTCCTACCTTGTTTAGGACTTCTTTTTGGTATGGTCTTAAACTTTTGACCAGCTACTATTTAGGCTAATTTCATAGTGTTCACATTTTCCCTATTAAACTAACCTCTCCACGGAACGTTGAATTTCACAATTTACATTCTATTATACAAGAACGTTCGTTCAACTTGCTCTATACAAGCCTATCTTAACTTTCAATTTAACGTTACCATCACGTCGTTAGCATTACGATTTTCAGCTTTCTCTACCTAACATTGAATAGTAACTTGTAATAATATAGTCATAAACAGTCTCAAGGAATTTTAGAGATTTGTTACTTGCTATACTTTTATCTAGTTTTCGTGGAATTCATGTAAGAATAGGATAAGAATATAACACATTGAGTTTAAAATCTAATAAGTTTTAATTTGTATTGGTATATTTTGTGGCGTGTTCCGTAAATTACAATGGGTGTCGCACCAAAAACGGATTAGGAATTAAAAGCCACCAGGAAGAAAAGGTTAGATTTGAATTTTGTGCAAAGGTACACGAGGGTTTTCTGCACTGGCCGGCCCTAATTTATGAGTGAAAGAGTTATTAACCTGAAGTTTTTTAGAAACGACTTTACGACGTATCGAATGGTTGAAGGCCTTTAATATGTATATTAAATATTTGAAGAAAATATGTTGAAATTCGATTTAATTATGCAGAATTGTTCTGTGCGTTTAATATACTAAATAATTAGTTATTTTAAAAATTCGAAACAATATATGTATGTATGTATATGTAAATCAACTAATAGTTCTAGTACTGTACCTTACTATAATTGTTGGCCCAGCATGGCCAGGTGGTCTATCTCTCGTTGTTTAGGTATATATGTGTGTATACTCAGGAGGGTCAAATACACTTGACCTCCTTTTCCTTGTTAGTGTGAACTGCTTAGTATGTTATTAATTATTATTACATCAGGGCCAGAGTAATTCACATTCACTCGGGCCCCTTTCAGGGCAATGTCCACGTATATTGCACCATCAGTTCCTTTACTAATGACTCCCCAATGGCTCAGCGGTATCTCTGAGGACTTACAACGCTAAAAACCGGGTTTCGATACCCGTGGTGGGCAGAGCAGAGATAGCCCACTGTGTAGCTTTGTTCTTAATTTAAAAAACAACAGCAACTCCTTCACTAATGTCTAGCTCATAGGTAGCATGTTTTATTATAGCACTTAAGTACTATTGTTATTATATATGTGTATTATAATTTATTAATTGTTTTATTTAGTTTTATTATTATTCTTTTTAATAATGTTATCTCAATGACCTAATCGGGGAGAAGTGTTTAGATGCTCCCCGCTAGTACAGCAGTAAGCTTCCGGATTTACAACGCTAAAATCAGGGGTTCGATCTCCCTCGGTGGGTTCAACAGATAGCCCTTTGTGGCTTTGCTATAAGAAAACACACATACACACCAGAGGTGTTTAGGACTATCTTCATCATATATGTAGTATCTGTCGAGTTCGCATAATAGTTCATTTTTCTCCAATTTTTATCAAAATATTTTATTGTACTTTGTAGGAGTATCTGTTATTGTTTGTGTGTTTAAATATTTATGCATAAACCTTGAAGAGGTAGTTTTAGGTATTCTGTATGCTGTCGTAAGTAGTCTATTTTGTAATGACTGTAATTTGGTTTTCAATTGTTTTTTTACTTACGTTAATCCATTCATGCTGGAGCTACATAGTCCATTACAGGTCTTATATATGCCAGGTGGTTAAGGCGCTTGACTCACAATTTGAGGGTCGCGAATTCCAATTCCCGTCACACCAAACATGTTCGCTCTAACAGTCGTGGGGAAGTTATGATGTGATGGTCAATCCCGTTGTTCGTTAGTAAAAGAGTAGCCCAAGAGTTGGCGGTGGGCGGTGATGACAAGCTGCCTTCCCTCTAGTCTTACGCTGGAAAATTAGGGACGGCTAGCGCAGATAACCCTCGTTTAGCTTTACGCGAAATTTAAAACAAACCAAATCAAGACTGGAGGGAAAGGCAGCTAGTTATCTCCATTCACCGCCGACACTTGGAGTATTTTGTTAAAACAAATAATGAGATTGACTGTCTCATTACAATGCCCTCATGATTGAAAGGGCGAGCATGTTTGGTGGGAAGGGGTGGGAGGGAAAGGGATCCTGAAAAAGGTGAGCCGGAAACTGAGTTTAATGTTGAACAGTCTTATAATCTCCAGTGCTGTTGATATAGTTGAAAATTTGATAAAAATATACAAGATTTTTATTTACAATCCAATGTTTATCACACTTATTGGTAAAATATGACTACAGAATTAAATAAACTGTAACTAATCCATACAAGAATAGTAATTAACGCAAATTGCATTTTTATCGCCAGTTTGCCATACGAGTCTTTAACAGGAAATTGACTACGTTATTAGGCTCAATTTAAATGGTGTTTTAAAATTTCACAATTGCTTCTGATGAACCACCGGTTAACAGCAATTTTTCTCGATGTCCCAATGGTACAATCAACTTCTGTGAAGCATAAACCTTGCTAAGCTCTTCAATCATTAATAAATGTTACGTGAGGAAGATAATATAGGCGACACCCTTTGAATTTGACTCTATTTCATTTAAGACTAGCATTGTCGTGTTCTAAAATTATAAGTAATTCATGGTATAATATCTAAGCCTATTTAAGTATCATGCTGTTCCGCTTTTAATGACTGACTGTATAGTTTCTTTCTGTACATCATTAAGTGTAGGATATACGATAATTTCACTTGCTATTTTATCTTTTTTAAATTAAACCAAAAGATAGTTAAAGAACATTCACACGAGTATGCAACTTACGAAGTTGGGCGATAACTTCTATTAATTTTAACGAAAGTTACATATTCAATTTACCTAGTTGCAAGAAGTAAATTTTAAGATTAATAGTTCTGATACTTAACTCAGACGAGCAATTTACTGCACAGTCTTCCTTGCATGAATAATCACTAATATGCTGCTTATGAATTTGTTTGTTCCTGAACTCCTTTCTCGGTTTTGGGAGCTAACAGAATCAAACTTGGCAAGCGGATTCAGGGTAGTCTGGACCTTATCTGCATGGAAGGGTACACACGGCATGATGATGATTTAGAAGGAGGTTATCAGGGTCGCTGACTCCGAATCTGACATAGGGATTTGGGCCCCTTCTTCCTCTCAGGGTTCTATGAGCATAATCTTTGAAGCTGTATTCATACTTTCAGGACAAAACGTTGCATCGTCCTTGTATACGACGGTTTGATACCCTAACAGCATTTTAATTTTTTGGATCGTATCCCCATGCAATAGCTACAGAAGCAGTTGGTGATGGTCAAAGAGCATGATTGATATGTTGGAACGTCTGTGAATCATGAGTGGGCCTTTGGAACCCGCATTAGAGTGCGGATATTTTATGCTAGTGACAGAAATAATAGTAAATTTAATTAAATTCGAGAATGTCCAGTCTCGGTATGTATATAATATATATATATATATGTATCGTTTTTACGTTAAAAATGTCTTTTTTGCCTTTATTATTACAATGGTTTTATTTAATTCAGAACATTGGATATACAATATTGCCTAGTGAATATTACATATAATACTTGAAAAGACTGCCGCGTTAAAATAAACTACAATGCTATACCATTAAACAGCTAAAATTTTATGATTAACATAATCTATTCTTATTTGAATATTTATAATACTATCATAAAAAAAATATTACTTTTATGATTACAATGGAAAGCTGAGGATAAGAGAATATTGAAGGTCTGTTAGGGAAGTTTCACGGTATATTTCTCAAATGAACTGAGATTTATTATGTGTACGTCTCGTAAAATGTACAAACATATTCTTGGGAAGATAAGTCACGTGCTAAGAAGCCATTGTTTGGAAATTAAAAGAAGAAATGTTTTGTTTGTTATTAAGCACAGAACTGCAGGATGGACTACCCGTGCTCTAATTTTCAATTTTGACGTTATGAGTGGTTATATTTTGAATGGGATTGTTAACACACACACACATACATATTGTATTTGTTGCAGATGGACTTAAGCCTTTGTCTGTTTTTCAGGAAAATGGAACTTTACTGGCAAGCAGTGTTTTAACCAGAATTTTGTTTGTTTGTTTTTTGAATTTCGCGCAAGCTTCTAGAATTTTGAGATCGGAGAAGTGAAAATTACCAGAGGATTTCAAAGAGCCAATTTGAACATTTGATATAAAACAAATACGCTCTGAGAGTGCTGCTAGTGAGAGGGAGAAATGAAAAACAAAAATCTGGTATTTCACCGAAATATTATAATTACTTCTCTTTTTTCTTTTTTCTTTTCTATTCAGCTTTATATTTTACTGAGTATGAACGAGGAATAAAAATATTTAGGCCTAAATTTTACCGACCATTAAGAAGTAATTGTAAATTGGATGTTCGCTAAAAATATCTGAAACTTTGATTAATTACTGCGAATTAAGCAGATAGCCCATTCTGCAGCAGAGAGTCCGTAGACATACCGCTGTGCCACTGAGGGGACATCTGAAACGTTTAACACCAATGTTTCAGAAGCTTTGCAGTAGTACTTGCTAACTACATATATATAATCCAGAAGAGAGCGTTAACGAATGATATTGCTCATGTGATGAAAATTCCTTTTGTAGTCTTCCATTTTAAATAGAATAAATTCATTGGACCTTAGATACGTAAGGTAGGATTTTATATAGAAGTAAGATACGAACACATTTGTGCGCTATACAAACCTGTAAGTAGATGCTGTTACTAGTAGATCAATGAATTTTCCTGACGTCTCATAAATAAATAGATAAATTCATTAACACAAATAAGGCATAGATACCGAAGATAAGAAGGTAATATATAAAGTAACTTAATTAGGCTTAAAATGGCCTTTATTCGTCATTACGGAAGGCTGTACAAATATAATAAGTTAAACATTATTGTATAACGTCTCCATAAAGAAACTGTTGTTTATGTATTTTATGAAACAATGTTTTAACAATTGCAGGTGTATTAATATATTTTTCGTAATACTGGCAAAAGTGGAAAGACTAAAATTACAGTACTGTATAGTTTTCCAGCAAACTCGAAGTTAGCTTTTGGCTCTCAGACAAGCAACACCAGAAGTGTTGACTGTTTAAAATATCAAATTCAAAATTAGAATGAAGTTGGCCTAACGCAATGAAGGAAAAAAAAACAACAACGAAAACTTACGAGAGGAGAAAGGTAGTACAAGGGAAGGTTAAATGTTGTGTGGTGTTTGATTTTCACATATACGTAAATTTAAATGTAAGATTAATTTAGGTTTAGGTGTACTTTATGGACTAATTGTTCATATAAAGATGACATGCATAGGCCTAAACCAAGCTATAACTTTTGCGATTAACTGTATATTTATAATGTTAGTAGTAGTAATATTATGCTTACGAAACCACAAGGTCATGATAGTGGATAATAATATAGTAACGATTTCTATTTGTGGATGAAATATTTTGGTTAATCAAAAGTTAAGTTTACTTAATTATAACGAAAACTTTTAACTTCTTATAATTGAAGTTTTAGGGGTTAGTTACGTAGTTGCTGGTACGTACCGATACAGTAAGTTAATTTGATTCTTAACTTCTCATATCGTTTTTCTAAACTTTCAAGAAGGTGCAAGTCATTTAGCCATGGCTCTCACGCGATAAGAAAACTCCCTTTAGCCAAACAACAATACAAGAGTCTATACATACACATAGATATGTCTATTTAGCATAACTTAGCAATAACTTACAAATTATTTGGTGTTATAGACTGACAGTTTTTATTTGATATTGATATTTGCCAATACTTATCCTGTAAATAACTCAAATATTTGGACTGCTACCCCAGAAACTTAGGAGTCTTTAATCTGGGCTTTTAAAGTATAAGATGATATTCAGATTAAGAAATCCAGTTCCAATTACTTTATAATTATTCAAAAGTCATTTATATGTTTCATTAATCCTTGAGAAGGTAACAGATGTATGCTAACTTGTTTGTTTTACCGTGTGTATTTACTTTAAGTTTCTTTAAAGGCCTTTGATTTTGCCGCCAATCGATTGATTGTGAATTTTCACAAAAAGGTTAAATGGCACAACGTTGAATAATAATTGAGCCCTTTGTCCGCTATCTTAATCAGAGTATTACTAGCCTACTGTCACTCCCTCGGTGTGGATACCTGTACGTGGTGAGGGGACCTCCTAGAGGAGGTTGGGTTGTTTCAGTTTACCTCCTCTACGATCTAAACATCCATCCACGTGTTTGCCATGCGCGGCGACTCGTGAATGGGTGGAGAGGATCCTGATGGTTGAGGGGTCCAACCCTAACACACCACTTTGGCCTTGAATTCCTGTAGACGGGCGGCCTTGGGGTAGCCCTCCTTTGGTCCACTTCGAACTAGGGTGAAACAAGTACTCGTGTTGAATGTTCTCAGCAGGTGTTGTGGACATTGTATCTGATGCTGGTGTTTGGGTATAGTGTTCACGAAACCCTGGCGTTGCTGCAGTGTTCTTGCTTGACATTGTAGTGCATCCCCTCGTATGGCTCCATGGTGGGTGGGGTCAGTGGGCACCGAAATTTCCTCTTTTATTATGGATCCTCTAAATAAAAACTTAAATAAAATAGTGAAAAAAACAGTCCATAGGTAAACGACTACGTACTGAAGATTCTAAGCAGCAATCTTAAACATCTGTAACACCTGTTGCACCTCATGTTCTTATACTACATTCTCTTTCAGACAAACCTTTAGGGCAAATATCTCCTTTTTCACTCAGAAGGGACTAGAGGGACTTGCTGGCTCTTCCACACTCTTGCACCGCATCGCTTTCCAGCAGGCCCGTGCACATGCTCGGTGGGTAAGATGTAAAAGCCAGAAGGAATTTTGGATTAAGTTCACAACCAGCATATCTTCTACCACCAGTTCCAAAGTCATATGGGACAAGATTCGAAAGGTCAGTGGGCAATATAATTCTGTCACCCTCTCGATCTTACTCTCTGATGGCCAGGAAGTAGCTGATACTCGGAGCATCGCCGATACTCTGGGTGAAAGTTTTTGCCGGGTATCTAGCACTTCTGCTTCTTCCTCCACCTTCTTCGCCATCAAGACTCGGGCAGAGCGATCACCTCTTTCATTTTGGGCTAATTGTCTCTATGACTATAATCGTCCCTTTACACTGGTGGAACTCAAATTGGCTCTTCATTGGTTTGACTGTACATCAGTCAGACCTGATGATGTACACTATGAAATGCTGCACCATCTATCTTCTGCATCTCTTGCTATTCTTCTGATTATTTTTAACTGGATCTGGTAGTATAATGTTTTTCCTGCTATCTGGTACCAGGCTATTGCCCTACCTTTCTCTAAACCTGGGAAGGATCCCAATATTCCTTCAAACTACCGTCCAATTGCTTTGACGAGCTGTCTCTGTAAGACCTAAGAGAGGATGGTTAATGCTCGTCTTGTTAAGTTCCTTAAATCAAACAACCTCCTCTCGTCCACCCAGTGTGGGTTACGACGACAGCACTCCACCATAGATCACCTGATTTGACTTGAAACGTCAATCAGAGAAGCCTTTCTCAAACGAAATCTTGTATAAATGTTTTTTGACATTGAGAAGGCTTATGATACAACATGGAGGTATGGCATTTTGCGAGACCTCCATGTATATGAGTTACGTGACCATTTGTCCATTTTTATTAAAAAATGTTAATAGATAGGAGATTTTACGTTTGTGTGGGTTTGACACTTTCCCGTTCTTTTCTACAGGAACTTGGAGTCCCTCAGTGCTACACTTTTCAGTATAAAAATTAATGCCATCACTGAACAACTCTCTCTTACTGTTGCAAACAGGCTCTATGTTGAAACTTTCACATCTCATGTCAGTCATCGAACATGAGGTATATTGAGCGGCAGCTACAGACTGCCATCAATTGTTCACTAAAGTGGACCAGAGCAAACGGGTTTAACTTCTCTCTCTCTAAAACCGTTTGCATGCACTTTTTGCCGCCAACGGGGTACTCAACCTGATCCTAAACTCCGTATCGATGAAGTTGTGCTGCCTGTTGTCCCTGAGGCAAAGTTCTTGGGGCTTATCTCTGACCGTAAGCTGACCTTTATACCACACATCAAGCAGCTACGAGTCAAATGTACAAGAGCACTGAACATCCTCTGAGTTCTCTCTTTCACCACTTGGGGAGGGAATCTGTGTTCCGTGCTAAAGATATATCATGGTCTTACTCTATCGAAATTCGACAATAGATAACTGATCTCTGGCTCTGCCAGGACCTCAGCCTTTAAGAGGCTGGACCCCATTCATCATCAAGGACTTCGACTCTGCACTGGGGCTTTCTGAACTTCCCCAGTTCAGAATTTGTACATAGTATCATTAACCGTCTTTTTACCTCCTTTCACTTACCACAGCATCCAATCTGGAGTCGGGTTTTCCTTCTTTGATGGGCCATACTTTTTTTAGAACAGACGATCTGCCATTGTTGCTTTTGGCCTTCGTATCCAGGTGCAGTTGGATGAATTGGGTCTATCCTTGCCTTACATTGGTGTATACACTGGGCAGCCCATCCCACCATGGCTTCTTATAGTTCCCAAATGTGACCAATCTTTAAGCCATCTGAGAAAAGCAGACACTCCTGATTGGAAATACTGTCTGCTCTTTGCTAAACATCTTTCAAACTATCCTTCCATTCCTATTTATACAGATGGTTCAAAATCAGGTGACTGTGTGGACTCCATGGTTTATTGTGATTCGGTGGATGCGCGCAGAATCCCCTCTACAGTTTTTGTGTTCACTGTTGAACTGTATTTCATTTCTCTTGCCCTGGATCACATAGAAGCTAAGTAGTACTCAAACTGCACTATTTATACTGACTCACTTAGTCCTCTACTGGCCCTCGAATTGCTTCACGTTAGCTCACACCCTGTTCTCGCCGATATTCAATACTGACTGACCCATTTCTCTTTGACATCTACTTCTATTCAGTTTTTCTGGATACCGGGCCACGTTAGTATTCGTGGGAACGAACTCGCCGACACCGCAGCTAAATCAGTCTGTTCTGGCACTATCACTACTGTGCCTGTTCCATACATAGAGTATGGTTCTGTATCCAAGGCTCGGCTCCGTGCCAGTTGGCAGTCGACTTGGAGTGAGCAACATGAAAACAAGCTTTTCTAAATAAAACCCTGTATTGGACCTTGGCCGTCTTGTTTCCGTAAAGATGGGAAAGAGGAAGTTGTTCTAATGTTATGATCAATCCAACTATTTTGTTGATAAAAGAGTAGCCTAAGAGTTTGCGGTGGTTGACGATGACTAGCTGCCTTCCCTTTAGTCTTTTACTATTAAATTAGGGACGATTAGCGCAGATAGCTCTCGTGTAGCTTTGCGCGAAATTCCAAAACGTGCCCAAACTCAGATATGAAATGTAGATATGTGACCGTATTTTGTTTTATTGGAGAAAAAATTTGCTTTATGTAGTAGATATATATACGCACAACCAGACCTGGTAACCTTACATATGTACATAACTTCAAAAGTAACAGGTTTAAATGCCCATTGTAAAGAAATTTAATTGTTCTGTGCTTCTTCGTTCCATACATTTCTATGACTTTATGGACCTTCGTAGTTTCACTGTTTGTTTATATCACTGGTATTATTTCAGTTTTTATTATGATACTCTAAAGAACTCATCGTCCTTTAACTAATGGAATTAGAAATCTGAGCTTTAAAATATTACCAGATTTTTTTTTTTTGTTTTGGAATTTCGCACAAAGCTACTCGAGGGCTATCTGTGCTAGCCGTCCTTAATTTAGCAGTGTAAGACTAGAGGGAAGGCAGCTAGTCATCACCACCCACCGCCAACTCTTGGGCTACTCTTTTACCAACGAAAAGTGGGATTGACCGTAACATTATAACGCCCCCACGGGTGGGAGGGCGAGCATGTTTGGCGCGATTCGGGCGCGAACCCGCGACCCTCAGATTACGAAGCGCACGCCTTAACGCGCTAGACCATGCCAGGCCTAATATTACCAGTAGCGTGTGATGCTTGATTAATGGACAACCTCTGTCAGTCCTTATGATAACACAGTCAGTTTGATAATATCAGGTCGTCAATTCTCACGATATCAGAATTAGTTTGATAATATCAGGTTGTCAGTCCTCATGATAACACAGTTAGTTTGATAATATCAGGTCGTCAGTTCTCACGATATCAGAATTAGTTTGATAATATCAGATTGTCAATCCTCATGATACAAAAATCAGTTTATAATACCAGATTGTCACTCCTCATTATAACACAGTTTAATAATATCAGGTCGTCAATCCTCATGATAACACAATTAGTTTGATAATATCAGGTCGTCAGTTCTCACGATATCAGAATTAGTTTGATAATATCCTCATGATAATACAGTCAGTTTGATAATATAAAGTTGCCAATCCTCATGATATTAGAATTAGTTTGATAACATCAAGTTGTAAGTCCTCATGGTAATAGAATGAGTTGACAGTATCAGGTTGTCAGTGGTCATGACATCAGAATGAGTTGATAATATTAGGCTGTCATAGGACATGATAATGGACTGACAGTCTTTATAAAGTGATGAGTTGATAATATTAGGCTGTCATTGGTCATGATAATGGACTGATATTCTTTATAATGTAATGAGTTGATAATATTAGGCTGTCAATGGTCATGATAATGGTCTGATAGTCTTTATAATATAATGAGTTGATAATATTAGGCTGTCATTGGTCATGATAATGGACTGATATTCTTTATAATGTAATGAGTTGATAATATTAGGCTGTCAATGGTCATGATAATGGACTGATAGTCTTTATAATATAATGAGTTGATAATATTAGGCTGTCATTGGTCATGATAATGGACTGATATTCTTTATAATGTAATGAGTTGATAATATTAGGCTGTCAATGGTCATGATAATGGACTGATAGTCTTTATAATATAATGCTGCCAACCTAACAATAACAGAACGACTTTTTACATGATATAACAGATTGAGAACCTCAGTGATAGTAGAATGACAATGTGGACAATAACGGACTGGCATCGCTGACAGCAGAACGTCTGTTTTAATTCGCCAATAATGTTAATGGCAACTTTAACGATTTTAGTTAAATATCTTTTTACAATAAGACAAACAAATATAAAGGTATCTGTGTGTAAGACTTACTCAGGCTAACGATTGGTATCTTAAATTATTAGAGACTATGGTGTTGTAGAGTGAAAAAAGTTAAGATTTCTGATAACAGGGAACGAAATATTTTTAAAATGATTGTTGAAGGACGTATTAGAGAAACAATCACTTGAGATTTTGTCGTGGAAGCTTGCATGATAAAACATAGTATGTGAGCTGTCATGGCTCGGTGGTTAGGGCGCTCGACTCGTAATCCGAGGGTCCCGGGTTCGAATCCCTGTCACAACAAACAAGCTCTCCCTTTTAACCATGGGTTCGTTATTATGTGACAGGTAATGCCACTATTCGTTGGTAAAATAGTGGCCCAAAAGCTGGCCGTGGGTGGTGATGATTAGCTATCTTCACTACTAAATTAGAGACTACTAGCGAAGATAGCCCTCTATTCTTCAGATATTAGCGTTATTAGAAACCATTAATTTATTAGACAAGATGAAGCTTATATGGATCGGAGATGTGAAAGTTGTGTAATAATTATCAAACTTTCTCAGAACTCGTTAAGAAATATGACACTGTTATGTTCACTTTGGGAAAATGTGTGGTTCTAATTGTATTTATTTCATTCATTTATATATATTTGTATATTTTTTACTATTTTTAATTACAAAATTCAGTGACTGTGTCGTGCTTTTAAAGATTTGAGCCCCGTGTCGTTTCAGCCCGCTGTGTATCATATTAGAATTATTATTTGTGATCAATGTCTAGTCTTAATTATATTGAACTTGTCATTGATCATAGTTTATTCTCCTGTTCTTGTAATCTAAACATAACATGTATTTATATTTTATAATTATCAGAATTTCTGCTGTTTATTTTCTTTCTTTCTCCTCAGTGATTAGCTTGATGGCTTATAACTAAAAAGAATTGTTTCGATAAATATGTTTTTCTTATTTATTTACTTTAAGCACAAAGCTTCACAGTGGGCTGTCTACATTATGCCTAATGCGAATATCTGGCCCGGCATGACCAGGTGGTTAAAGCACTCGACTCGTAATCTAAGGATCGCGGGTTCTAATCCTCGTCACACCAAATATGCTCACCATTTCAGCCGTGGGAACATTATAATGCTACAATCAATCTCACTATTCGTTGGTAAAAGAGTAGCTCAAGAGTTGGCGGTGGGTAGTGATGACTAGCTGTCTTCCATCTAGTCTTACAATGCTAAATTAAGTACGGCTCGAGAAAATAACCGTCGTGTAACTTTACGCAAAATAAAAAAAAACAAAAAACGAACAAATGTGAACATCTAAACTCGATTTTGAGCGTTATAAGCCCTCAAAGTTACCGCTGAGCTAGCAGAGTAATGTATTATCGTATTTATTATTAGTCGTACGCAAAATTCGTAAATCACTTCATATTATTCTTAATAATTTATTCTGTTTTTGAAGTGGGCGTAATAGCCATGTGGTCAGTGTGTTCTGAGAGTGTAATTATTCACGGATAACGTCCTGTTGATAGGGGGGAAAAATGCACTTCGCACTTTGGATATATGGGTGCACTAAAACGTGACCGTCAAATCCCACTATTGAATCATACAAAAGTAGTCCAAGAGTTGGCAATCTATACTGCTGGTTTGTCCTCTAAACTGTCAATTCGCAAGTAGGGCGCATCTGGGCAGCATGCCCTTGTACGTAGCTTTATTGAAACTTAGAAATGTTGATTTCAACTTTCATTCTATTGTCTCTACTTTTCTCACGATACGTTCTGTTGTAGTTAATACTTTTTCTACTCTCCACCCCAGATGTGGCTTAGCGGTAAGTTTGAGGGCTTGTAACGTGTAAAACCGGTATTCGACATTTATCCGCTGTGGGCACAACGTAGGTAGCCCATTGTGCAGGTTTGCGCTTTAAAGCAAACAAAGAAATCCTTCCTCAAAAGTTCATAATTTTCCCGAAAGTTGTCTGAAGGTTGTTTTCTGGGATCACCTGTTTCAAGCACTCACACTACTTTATAGTGTTGTGTTGTTTGCCACTCAGTTAATAGTTACTAAAATGACGTCATAGAAGGTACGCTAAACGTTGCAATTTGTACTGTCGTGACGTTACTAAAACATGCTCATGCCATGAATCACGAGAAGAATTATGTACCCTGTAAGCTACAACACAGCATGATACATGAACATCAAAAGCAAGAAATTAAAATACACGTTACTCTTAATTTTGGTTTTATTTATTCTTGAAACAGAACATTTCGGGAACCCTGCAGAAGTACATCTAACTTACAAATATTTGTGTGCTGAATTTCGCGCAAAGCTATGCGGGAGCTATCTTTGCCAACCGTTCCTAATTTAGAAGTCAACTCTTCAACTACTTCAATAAGCTAATGGGATTGACTGTCCCATTATAATGTTTCCATCGCTGAAAAAACGTACGTGTTGAATTATGGGATTGAAATTTGCGAACCGCAGATTACAAGTTGAGCGCTCTAATCGCCAGGCCATGCCAGCCACACACACACACACACACACACATATATGATTACATATGTATGTGTTTGTGGACATTGCCAGCGTAAAAGTCATTTATATCGGTTTTCTTCCATTATTTTGTTTACTTTTATAATTTATCTGCCTGACATTCTTGTTCATTCTTTTGGTGATGGTTCCTCCTCCTTGCACAGAACACGAGTTTTTTTTATTTATCTTACAGGCATAGTTTTCTGAGACTGAAGACCTTTTTATTAATATATCCACAATATTGAAGTAACTGCTTCACTTAAAAGTTTCAAACATTTAAAGTAAACTTCTCTTCAAACGTGTGTTTCTTCTACACGAGTATAAATAACAAACAGTGAAAACACTATTGTTAATATACCATCCACGAGACAGTTCGGAGTCAGTTTAATCCGACAGAATAAAGTTTTAAATAAATATAAGATATATCGTAGGCGTTCTAAATTAAGTTTTTAGTTGTATTTTTTGTCGCTGTTTGCATTGCATTTTCTTGATGAAAGTATGAGATAAAACACCTATAGTTTCGTAGAATACTTTTATTCGTCCTTCCCATTATTTAAGCTTGAAAACTTTTGTGGTTGTAGCTTTTAAAACCGTAATGTGCCTTACTTTTAAACAAGATAGACTAACGAACAAACTTTAACGAAAACATGCTACATATTTATCCTTTTTACTGTACTTATTTACTGTATTTTTGTTCCTACAAGGAGCTGAGTTTTGTTTTTTACTATAATAGTTCTAACAAATTGCAAAAGTTACGTTGACGACTCTTTTTTTTCCATACTTTAACAATGCTGATCGTGGAACTTGGAGTGCAGACAATGGTTGTCATTTACTCTAGAATTCTCATCTGAAGTTTGCTCTGCAGTACCCATAAATTTAATAAAAAGCAAATGTAACTAACAGCTGATTTAAAGTCAAAAACATAATACAGATTGAACTTTGTATGGTGAAGAACTTTACAGTTCACTGCACTGAGAGCAAAAAAAAAGCCCCCAGTGGCTCAGCGGTATGTCTGTGGACTTACGACGCTAAAAACTGGGTTTCGATACCCGTGGTGGGCAGAGCACAGATAGCCCATTGTGTAGCTTTGTGCTTAATTCAACACAACAACAACAACAGCAAAGAAAACCGAAGAGCTCATTTTAATTAGAAAGTTAGATGATTTCGTGGAATATAGTATGGCTTTAGTTGTTAAGGATCTTACAATTCACTCCACTGAGTGGTGGTTAGGGTGCTCGATTCGCAATCTAGCAGCAAACATACTAGTCTTTTCAACCGTGGGGACGTTATAATGTTACAGTAAATTGGTAAAAGAGTAGTCCAAGAGTTGGCGGTGGGTAGTGAATATAAGATGCCTTCTCTGTAGTCGTTCATTGCTAAATAAGGAACGGTTAGCGCAGATAAACGCCCACGTGTAGATGTGCGCATACTTCCAAACAAAACAAACTATCCACTGAAAGACAAAAATATGAGGAAACTACTTCAGTTAGAAAGTTAAATAACGAATTGTCTTTATGTGTGGAAGGAGTTACAGCTTACTCCACTGAGAAGCAAATAAAACAAAAGAGCTGAATTTAATTGAAAAGTTAAATGGTGCTTTATATGACTTTCGACATGAAGGGCATTAAAAGGTATTCTCCAGAGATGGAATGACAGCACGAGGGCAAACATTAATTGAAAAGTTAAATGGTGCTTTATATGACTTTCGACATGAAGGGCATTAAAAGGTATTCTCCAGAGATGGAATGACAGCACGAGGGCAAACATTAATTGAAAAGTTAAATGGTGCTTTATATGACTTTCGACATGAAGGGCATTAAAAGGTATTCTCCAGAGATGGAATGACAGCACGAGGGCAAACATTAATTGAAAATTTAAATAGCTAAAGCTTTATTCTGTATTTAAAAAGTATGAATGTGTTTGTAATAGTATTTGAAATAATTATGAACAGTTGAGTAGTTGCATATAAATATATTGTATTATTTTTTACAATTAAGCTAATATCTTTGGTTGCCGTTTGACTTTCCCAGTTCCATGTCGGCCCACCTAGCTTAATAACATTTATAGTGAGATTTTATGCAGGTCAGGCCATTTTCATGAACCTTTCACTTGTGTCTTTCTGCTT
The DNA here is from genome assembly GCF_004210375.1 of Tachypleus tridentatus. Lineage (NCBI taxonomy): Eukaryota > Metazoa > Arthropoda > Merostomata > Xiphosura > Limulidae > Tachypleus > Tachypleus tridentatus. The sequence goes on from NC_134837.1 coordinate 197,049,390, forward strand.
CCAAATATTTTCATTACACTTATTGCATGTTTAGGGTCACTGATGTACTAACAGGTATTTTTTTAACCCACGTAGTTACTTGAAACACTCATAATTTTTGTCTGAGGTCTTTACAGACTTATTCATCAAGCCCAGTTTTATGTGAAGTGGAGGCAACAGGATTTTCTTTGTGTCAACCAAACTTTCACATTCAATGTTTTTCGATCCTGGTAGCAGGCTAACTCTGCGTGGCCATTGATTCTTTATCTAGTTCTGATTTCATGTTTTGCTGTCCCATTCATATAAAAACATAGAAACTTTGTATGAAAGTGTTGTTAATCCAACAACATACAAAGGACTTTGAAGTCTCAACAAAGTAACCAACCATGTTCTCTTTATTTAATCTTATTAAGAAGAAGGTTGAGATTTTCGTAAGGTTCCTTCAAGTGAACCGAATGAGCAATAGAAACAGATGTATATATATGTTACCATTGTGAATGAGAACACCTTTTAGAGGAATAAATGAACAATCGTCACTCACTTGGTTCATAGACTGTTGCTTCAAAACTGGTATTAATTAAGCAATATTGTTAAAATGAATCAGTGAACCTACTTGTGAAAAATGTGTTATAAACCTTTTCTCGCCCACTAAAATGATGTCGTTGGAGATATTAAGTTCTTAACCCAATGTTTGGACACCAAAATATCTGAGGAATCCTTTGGAAGGCCTAAATCTCTACCAAATCATTAAGTTCACCTTGTGTAAAAGGTTGTGGTTCACCAGAAGTTTCAGTTGAAGATAATTTCTATCATCAATTCTATTGACATCAGATTCAGAATCAGTCGAAACTGTATCAAGAGTCTCTGCTGAAGTAGACACAGGTATATCAAGTCCATGAGAAATAAGTCTTATAACAGATTGAAGGATCAAATAAGAAATTTCCTTTTTGTTTTGAGTGTTGTAACCTTGCACATTGCATGAGTGAAAATAGCAGCCATCTCCATGGTTTTTCTGGGCTGACGCCAGACTAGTGAGATTACAAAAGACAAAGATTTTTCTTACCTTTAGTCCATTATCTCATCTCCTTGACACAAACGATGCAAGCTTTATACAGAGTCCATGGCTTTCTTACCCTTACGTTTTATTCCAAATTTTTAAACTAATTCTTTCATGTTTTACTTTTTTTTCTTTACAACAAATTTAACACAAATATAACATAATATGTTTGGGTCATTTACACAACTTCTTGTTTCTACAGCTACGAATAAATAACGTTATAAAGAAAAAAGTAATGTCAAAGTGCATGCACAAGCAAATACTATATGGAAATGAGAGGTAATGTGGCCTGTTAACCATTTATATACTTGTGGTGTGTTTCTCGTGGGTTCTAGAACGATGGATAAGAATTTCATGTCACGACTGGTCTACATAATTTTACAGCCAGTGATTATTAATATTTCAAGCAAAATAAAATGTAATTCCATTTCAATGATAATGATTAACATATGTTAAACTACATATTACGTTTAGTGAAAAATATGTACGTGATGAAAAAAATGGATATAATTTTGGTATTCAGACTACAGGCATTACTACAGAGCATGTAAAAATTTCAAGACAATAAAACCATCGCAAGCCTGTGTTAGTGAAGAGCTACTCATCCATTTTATAACAACTGTTGTAGAGATACTTCATGGTGAAGAGAAACCCACTTGATGTAAAAATGTATCTCAAAACAGCTGATATGGGTATTAAAACTTTTATCAAAATAAAGTAGAGAACAACGTTTCGACCTTCTTAGGTCATATTCAGGTTAATCTTATATTTCACAGAGGGTGCATTAGCACTCTCTATAGAGGAATGCAAATAATAAAAATGACCACCAAATTCAGCTGAATTTTTTTTTATTACAACAGTCATCATAAGACTGATACGAAGAGACGTTTCTTGAGTTATACTTTTACTTTGACTCGTTACCTTTCAACTTCAGTCTGTAAGACATTTCTGAGGTCAATGACTTTTAATTAGTTAATCATTTTAATTAACCTGAAGATGACGTAAGAAGGTCGACACGTTGTTCTATACTTTATCATAATTACAGTTTTAATACTCAGCCGTCTTCAGAATACATTTTTCTGGAGACAGCATTCAACCTGTACTTACAGCTAGGCTATTAAAGACCGCTTTTGGGTGATTGTGTATCGTGTAAAGGGTATATCCTGAATAACTTGACATCACTTTTGAATAGTTTAGGTTTTCTACCTCAAGCCTTTTATTTTCTAACAGGAATAATTTCATTTATTTCCTTCAAAATCTAGACATAGCTCTTAATGAAACATAAAATTTATTTTTAGTGCGAGTTCTAAATTTTTATCATGTGACATTTTGTCCTGAAATCAATGGACGCTGGAGATGTTATAACCACTTGTACTTTTTTGGTATTATGCTGGTGTGGCTGTATCTAATTGGTTGAATGAAAGCCAGTTACAGTGTAAACCCTCAACATGTTAGTGTTTTTTAGCGATATTCGTTTTAATAGAATAAAAGAGTAACATGTATTATTGTAAACCGGTGTTATTGACCCGTTTACTACCAAGTTGTGAAATCACATGAAAACAGATAAACAGAACTGTTCGATTAATAGGTTTAACAGCAAATGTTAATTACCCTTTATTAATCCCTGCCATACGGTACTCAGTGTCTATAAGATTGTAAAATATAACCAAATGATAATTCTGAGTGACTGAAAAAATTATTAAATGACATCAGTTGTTAATGTCTAATTTAGGAAGACATTTAATATCCAATCGATAATTAAATTGATCTTTAAACAGTGTTTGAAGATATATATGAAAAGATATTTATATATCGAGCATAATCGATATTTTTACATCTTAAGTATTAACAGAAAAGAAATCGCTTGATCTAATTAGAATTCGACTTCTAGGTTTAGAAAGTTAACAGTTCATATATGTTTGTATCCATTATAGTTAACCACATCGTTATAATAAAGCTATTTTTATTTAAAGAAGTTTAAGTTCATGGCTCTAAACTAATCCAAGAAATTAGTTCTTTTCATTTCAAACGAATGTAAAATTAATGACATAAGGTTATGCTTGAAAGGCGTCAGATATAACGTCAGTTCATCAGTGTGTGGTCCTAAGATGAATTAAACCTAAAATCAGTATTTTAATACAAGCCGACTGAAGTGATTAATCAGTATTTAATTCCAAACTGGGTAAGGCTTGACCTAGTGGTGCAGGTTTATGAATATCAATATCCATGATTCGCAAAATCGCGTTGCACAATTGGAATTTTGAGAGTGTTATAAATGTTTTAATTGAAGTAGTCCAAGAATTGGTGTGTGAGTTGTTGACTATTCTGCCTTTCCTCTAATCTGCCAGCTCAAAATTGGGGACAGCAATGCGCAACTGGCTATTATGTAACTTTACATGAAAATTCTAAACAAGCAAGAAAACGCTGCAAGGCCATTTAGATCTTTTACTATCATGTATATGATTATGGAAAACTTGATAAATCATCAAAAATATTTAATTACAAAGTGCTTTGGATGTTAGAGTTTCATCGTAAATTGATTTAAATGGTTAATCAGTATTTCGTCGCGAAATTGGGTAAGGCATGAATTCGTGTTTAGTGTGCTGTGCTGTGAATTGGAAGTTCGTGACTCACGTCCCATTGGTGCAAAATTGCATACCAATCTAGTTGTGAGGGGACATTATAAAAGCGACAATAAGATCCCCACCATTCAATTAGAGTAGTCCAAGAGTTGGCGGTATGTGCTGTTGACTACGTACATTCCCTCTGATCTGTTAGCTGAGAAATAAAGATAGCAATGCGTAGATAGCACTTATGTAGTTTTGTAGGAAATTTCTAAACAAACACAGTAATTGATTTAAGTCTTTTACCTCCATATACATGTATAATTATAAGTGTATTAAATCTTCTACAAGTGTATAACTACAATATGATTTAAATTCTGTACTAATGCTCATTACACGTCTGCCCAGACGTGCTATCGATATTTATTTACAAGTCAAAGTCTGCAAACCTGGAGTAACCACGTGGTTTTTAGCTCATCAATAACCAGTCGATTCATGCGTGAAATTGGAATCCTGCAAGAGGTTCTAGAACCTTTTAGTATAGCTCATTATGCGAGACTTTAGTGCAGTTGATTGCAAAATACGACAATTCCAAGGACCCATTTTATAAAATAATCACAGTTTTGGATAATTTATATAAAACGGAGACACATTTGCATGGTAAGTAACCCTTTCCTTACTTAATATTGGGATGAATGAAGGGTCTCGTCAGTTTAGGATTTTATGATTTAAAAATTAAAACCTTCTATAAATCATAGGACCTCGTGTGACGCATTTCAAATCATATTTCAGTTGATGGCTTTTGTGTGTAAATAACTGCTTGTTTCTAATCAATTGTAGAAATATCTTTTTAGGTCCATTAATAAAACAGTTACACATTTTTATAGATGATGGACAACCTAGCATCTTTTCTCATTACTGCATCATTTACACGGTCTCATCAACGATGGAAGACCTGAAACTTTGTGTCCTTTATCGTGATAATTGAACAATCTCATCGATGATGGACATTATCGCCTCTTTCAGTTCCCATTCGTGTAATACTTGCACAATCTCATTGATGGTAGACATTATCACCACTGTCAGTTATCATTAGTGTAATACTTGCACAATCTAATTGATGATAGACATTGTCACAACTGTTAGTTATCATTAGTGTAATACTTGCACAATCTAATTGATGGTAGACATTATCACCACTGTCAGTTATCATTAGTGTAATAATTGCACAATCTCATTGGTGGCAGACATTAGCACCACTGTCAGTTATCATTAGTGTAATAATTGCACAATCTCATTGATGGTAGGCATTATCACCACTGTCAGTTATCATTAGTGTAATAATTGCACAATCTCATTGATGGCAGACATTAGCACCACTGTCAGTTATCATTAGTGTAATAATTGCACAATCTCATTGATGGCAGACATTAGCACCACTGTCAGTTATCATTAGTATAATAATTGCACAATCTCATTGATGGTAGGCATTATCACCACTTTCTGTTATCGTTAGTGTAATAATTGCACAATCTAATTGATAATAGGCATTATCACCACTTTCTGTTCTTGTTAATGCAATAATTACACAATCTCATTTATGATGAACGTTATCCCCACTTTCAGTTTCCATTAGTGTAACGGTTATACAGTTTCATCGATAATGGAGAATCTGGTAGTTTGATTCGCTTAAAAGTAACATTTCCAACAGTCTCATTAGTGATGGAAATCTGAAGTCTGTCAAGTTTCTTCGTTTCAGACTCTTTCTTTCTACTTTCTGTAAACAATTACTTGTCTCTCCTTTGAAATTTTTAAGATAGTTTTACGAACCCCAAATTTGCCGTTAATACGTGAGACTGTTTTGTGAAGTTTCATTTTCTCCAAATATTCAGTAGTTGTATGATTTATAGTAATAAGAGAACCAATCTTATTTATGTGTAGTAAAATTTAAGTGAACTGTTTGAAGTTGGAGAACACTTTTGAGAGAAGAAACCTGTATTAAATGACATCAATCGTCACACTTAACAGCAGATTGAAGTAAGTTATGAATATTACCACAGTATATCTCACTTATCGATAGGTCCACGTGTGCATCTTAGCCCTTTTTAGCTCACGTGTATCTATCATAGTAGTCCATCATAGCCAGGTGGTGAAGGCACTCCACTCCTAATCTGAGGGTCGCGGGTTCGAATCCCTGTCGTACCAAACATACTCGCCCTTTTAACCGTTAGGGTATTATAATGTGACGGTCAATCCCTAGCTGTCCCTAATTTTGCAGTGTAAGGCTCTAGAGGGAAGGCAGCTAGTCATCAACACCCACTGCCAACTTTCGGGTTACTCTTTTACCAACGAATAGTGCGATTGATTGTTACATAATAACGCCCCCACGGCTAAAAGTAGCGACCATGTTTGATGTGAAAGCAAACCCGCAACCCTCAGATTAAGAGTCGAGTGTCTTAACCACCTGGCTATGCCGGGCACTGTTCTTATATACAATATATTGTAGAATACATTTTCAGTTAAAAAATATGATCAAGAGATATCCATAGCGTAGTAAGGGCGTGTGTTCCTCCAGTTTGGATTTATGTGGAACATTTTGTGCTGAAATATCTATCTTTATGGATTTGCATTTACAGAAACTCTAAAAATTGACTGAAATCAAACGATGTAAATGAAATTTATCCGGGCTTCATATAAACATAAAACAATGTCTCTCTATGCTCTTCAGTTGTAGCTTTTCACTCACCTTTCTATATTCGTTTTCAAATAAAGTTAACCCCTGGGCAATTTTGATATTTGTGACCATCTGTCGAGAACCACTGCTGCTGTATTTTAGAAAATGGGCGTCAATTTACGTCACTTGTAGAAGTCAATAAGAAAATGATATTTTACTCCTGTTACCTTATAAGGATAACGTAGAAAAGTGAAAACAACAGTCATGACGTTAGCGTAAGACACTAGTTTCGTGAAAGTTGGGTGCAAACTCGTGGCACGTGCTACGTGTTTAGCTTGCCAGAGAAGCGCATTCACGTTCCACCTGCCAAGCTGAAGAGTAATTACTATAGTATTTTGGAAATAACCAAAGCAACTGTTTAAAAAGCTGACGTAAATGTTGGCAACTTCTCTCTCGTCAACAATTGTCAGCGAAACCTTTTACAGGTTCTTCTTCCAGAGTCTGACGAATTAAATATATATACATGTAAAACGAAATATAAACTAGTAAACCAGATCAAACACATCGGAAAAGAAATAACATTAAATTTTTTTGAGAAAAAACCTCAACTCGTAATCTGAGGGTTCAAATCCCTGTCACACCAAACATGCTCGCCCTTTCAGTCGTGGAGGTGTTATAATGCGACTGTCAATCCCACTATATATTGGTAAAAGAGTAGCTCAAGAGTTGGCGGTGGGTGGTGATATTTAAACTGCCTTCCCTCTACTCTTACACTGCTAAATTAGGGACGGCTAACGCAGATAGCCCTCGTGAAGCTCTGCGCGAAATTCAAAAACAAAGAATCTTGACAACAGTAGGAGTATTAATGAATTATCCTGTAGTCATGTTACTGCCTGTGACACGAACCCTTATGGTTTATGGACTATCGCAAAGCCACACAACAAGTTATCTGTGCTTTACCCACCACAGAGAATCGAACATCGAATTTTTGTGTTGTAAGTCTGTAAAGTTATTATTGACCCATCAGGATACATAATGGTAAGATACTAAGCCACGAAGGGTTAAACAAGGCCATTGGGATACTTCTGTGTTGCTGCATAACAAAGTCATTTTGGGGTATTTGCTCTTCCCGCCGATGGTAATCGAATCTCTTATTTTAGAGATGTAAATCCTTAAACTGCTGTTGTTCCACCGAGGGACAACAGGGCCATAAGTAACACCAAAATCAGGAATTGTCTGCAATATTTTAGACATGGCAAGATTGTTATAATTTACTTTGGGGCATCCTAGGGCTACTAACAAAAGGTAGCATTTCTAAAACTAATCAAGCCCAGGGATTGACTGAGAAAAAAGCATAAAACACCTGTATAATCTAAATTGTTAGAAATATTGAAACTGGGCTCAAATTTATACTATAACCGCAACGTAAAAATAACTTACAATTTGTATCGGTGCTTAGAAGACGGTAACAATATAGTAATTGAAATGCGGAAAATATTTATTTTTGATGTTTGTAAGCAGTTATCACTTTGTTGGCATTTAGAATATCAGAAGTAAACAATAACTGAAACGTGAAAAATAATTATTATTCTCGATGCTTAGATTGAAGTTGATTACTACTAATAATAATAATAAAGGAGAATATATTAATATTTTTTTCAATTTATCAGTATGCAATGCTTCCTGGTGGGACAGCATTAAGCTTACGAACTTACAACGCTGAAATCGGGGGTTCGATTTCCCGTGATGAGCAAAGCAGATTACCCAACGTAACTTTTCTCTAAGAATTTAAACAAACAGTATGCGACTGTCAAAATGATTTGTATGCTTTAAGACTGCATAACAAGTACGACGATTATGTAGTATAGAAATGTTTATAGCATTTTTATTCATAAATGTTTGTTTTTGTTACTGCGACCGTCTCATCAGACGTTAACAGTTTAGAATGATAGAAGACTCAAGAAAATGTAACTTCCAACGTTACTATCTCTTTGAAAACATTACGTATCTTCGCTTGTGGAAAGCCCCCCAGTGGCTCAGCGGTATGTCTGCGTACTTACAACGCTAAAAACCGGATTTCGATATCCGTGGTGGGCAAAGCACAGATAGCCCATTGTGTAGCTTTGTGCTTAATTCAAAACAACAACAACAACGCTCGTGAAAAACTCACGTGTAAGCAGCGATATATAGCTTACTTACCCGTTAAGTGAATTGTGCCGATATCAACACAGAATTAATCTGTTCGCTGTGAACCGTTGATAAAATATTCAGTTCCAGACCAGATAGAAGACTCAGTATTGTTTGTAAATTTGTAAAACTTATGTATTAACCGTTATTATAAATTGTATTTTTGTTTGAACATTAAAATATATGTGTGTTAAAAAAGAAAATTGTGTTTATAAATCTTGTTGGAAAATATCATAAACTTGATACACATCGACATTCAGTTAACTTATAAACTCGAAATTTTCGGCTATTTAAAATTGTTACAAGTAATATAATAGGATAACAAATCGGAGATTGGTCTGAGTTGAATTGTATTACGTAACAATGAAAAGCATACTAATATTATTATATACAAAATACAAGGTCGAATTTTGTTTTTGTTTGCTTTTGAATTTTGCACAAAGCTACTCGAGGGCTATCTGTGCTAGCCGTCCCTAATTTAGTAGTGTAAGACTAGAGGGAAGGCAGCTAGTCATCACCACCGACCGCCAACTCTTGGGCTACTCTTTTACCAACGAATAGTGGGATTGACCGTCACATCATAACGCCCCCACGGCTGAAAGGGCGAGCATGTTTGGCGCGACGGGGATGCGAACCCGCGACCCTTAGATTACGAGTCGCACGTCTTAACACGCTTAGCCATGCCGGGCCACAAGGTCGAAATTTCCATGTTTTCTTTTTATGTTCCTCATAACTCTTTGGCTCTTATGTAGTTATTACAGTTGATGTATGTACTCTGAAACATGCTACGTTATCGAATGTTCATGTGCTCTTCTCTACATAACCCCCCTTCGTCAAAATCTTGCGGTAAGGAACCACCGTAGAGATCTTGTTTGATTGAACAAGCAATCAGATGAACGGTTAGAGTTTGGCAGCCATTTTAATTTTGCCGCTTTGTCTCTTGAGTGAAGAAGTCGGTAATAAAATACTTGAAACTGACACCATGCGAAGTGACGTCTTGATGTCAAGAGATGAAAAGACTAAAAATATTTCTTTTAATGCATTTAAAAATTCGTAATGAAAAGGAAGAAAATAATAAGAGGTGAAAAGTTTTGATCCTCCGGAAAGAAGATTGTTTTTTATATAAAACTTGATGGTGAACTGGAAGAATACACTTTCCTCAAGAGTCGACGAAATATGGAAAAAAAAATGTCCTCTTCATCAGGTGCAGTACAAGTTGAATTTAGTTGATCCTGAAGTTTAGTTCCCACCTTTAGTTACATCGCGAGCTTATTTTTGTTAATTTCTCTTCTTTGCAGTAATTACAAAATAAATCACACTCGTGAGTTATGACACTTGTGAGTTATCACACTCGTGAGTTATGACACTCGTGAGTTAAATCGTTTTTGTGTTTGTTTTTGGGTTCACTGTAGTATTCCACTGTTACCCAATCCACACTTACCAATAGGTTGAGAAAAAGACCGCGAACAATGGTTAGTCAATAAAACTCTAGATATGATTAATTCGCCATTTTGTTTCACTCCAGACACCTTTCATCTGTTGCCTCTGACAAAAAATCTCGCATATAAAGATCCTCTGTAGAAAATATTATTTTTATTCAGTACATTCCCTATATATATATCACAAGTCTACTTTACAAGGTGTATGTTAATTGACAGCCAATTTTTCATTACTAGAAGATTAAACAACAACTCTATTCCAGAACAGAATCGAAAGGAGATTTAATTCGATTATTTTGTTACTAAACTTTTGTCGAAAAGAAAAAGCTACAGGTTTTTGATGGGCCTGCTTAAAGTGGCCTGTTAATCGCTGGTATTATAGGCTTCTTAACGCTTTAAAGAGTTTTTGTTAAAATTGAGTACTTATTTGTAGGAATCTAAACCCTTCTGTAGAACAGCTGTGTTTGATATCTTAGGTTTTTTCTATAAACAGGGATTAAAACTGAACAATTATAATATTATCGGTACACATAACGACTTTCTTTTCGGCTGTGAACACTTTGGTATGGAATAGTCCTAACTGAATAATATACAAACATGAACGGTAAAAACAGTGTCGCTATAGTAGTGTGTTTTGAGTTTCTGAAGCCAAACTAATGTAATATATCCCTGCTTTTCTCACGTAAGCGTAATAGATTACACATGTACGTATGTTCACATGCACTTTTAAATCTACTAAGTTGATATCCCTCCTAAAACTGGTGGCTCAGCATAAAGGACTTATAATTCAAAAATTCAGATTAGATCTCCGCAGTCGGTGTGGTATTATAGTCCATTGCGCAGGTTGTTATTTATCCACAAACAAATCCCAAAAATTACGGAGCAAGAACACTTGTTTTTTAACTGTTTTCAATTTACAAGTGTGAGGAGTTGTACACAGGAGTAATGGGATTGGGGAGTAAAAGAAAAAATCCTCCTTCAGTAATATGACAAAATTTAAAGAATCTTAACCCTCATTTGATGGCTAAAAGTCAAAGCTAATTGCAATAGAGGGAATTGTATAAGTTAACAGTGAAATTATTAAATATATGTATATATACCAGTAAGTATGAAAATATTACTTTTCAAGAGACACATTCGAGTGCCTTAAGGACTACTTATTATACTCGATTACATTGAAAGATACATACTCAAGTACGTTCAAAATATACGTACCCGAATACATTCACAAATGCATAATCAGATAAGTTTAAAGGTATGCACCAAAATGTTTTAACGTAGAAATACTATGCGTATGATTGTTTGTTTTGTGTGTGTGTGTTTTCTTATAGCAAAGCCACATCGGGCTATCTGCTGAGCCCACCGAGGGGAATCGAACCCCTGATTTTAGCGTTGTAAATTCGGAGACATACCGCTGTTTGTTTTGAATTTTGCTCAAAGCTACACGAGAGCTATCTGAGCTAGCCGTCCTTAATTTAGCAGTGTAAGACAATAGGGAAGGCAGTTAGTCATAAGCAAATAGTGGGATTGACTGTTACATAATAATGCCCCTACGGCTAAAAAAGCGAGTATGTTTGATGTAACGGGGACTCGAACCCACGACCTTCGAATTGTGAGTCGAGTGCCCTAACCATCTGGCCATGCTGGGTCTCCCTACGTATGATGGGTCATTTTGTGGTTGCGTAAGTTGTGTACATCTTTCTTTGAAAATACGTCCATATTGGTCATCTTAGCATTTTACTGAAACTGTTACGGAGTGTTTGTACATCTGTGAACAAACCACACGTGATTGGTGACCGTGGTCTTTTATTAAAATTGTTAAACACGGTTTAAACACCGTACTGTGAAAATACACCAGACGTAATGGATCACTTTGATAGGTCAAAATAAAATTCTTACATAAAATTTGTATACTATTTTGAGCATGCCACACGTGACGGGTCACCTGGATATTGTACATAAATTGTTGCAGCATAGCATGAATTATTACATAGAATTTGTTAAGTTTATTTTGAACATACCAGACATGATGGGTCACCTTTATATTTTACGTAAATTGTTAAACCATGAAATAATATGTGCCTTTTTTGTGTACTTTATTACTTCGGGTTTGTCAAGTTTATTTTGAAAATACCAGATATGATGGATCACCTTGATATGTCATGTAAATTGTGACACCATGAAATAATTTGCAAGTTGTAACAGAAGATTTCTACATCTATTGTAAGATTGTTGAACGTGATAATTTACCTCGATCTTTCGTTACATTCTTTACACAGACTTTATCGCTTATTGTAATAAAAACATCAATTGCTCACATCAACAGTTGTGTTTAGGTTGTTACCCAAAATTAATTAATCTTATATCGTTCTACTCACAACCATGCTTAAGGCACTCGACTTGTAATCTGAGGGTAGCGGGCTCGAATCCCCGTCACACCAAACATGCTCGCTCTCTCAGTCGTGGAGGCGTTATAATTTGAAATATAAACAAACTGTTTGTACATTCGACTTATTACACTGACGAACACTGTTTGTATATTACGTCGTGATTTCAACAGTTTGACGAACAATATTGAAGTTGGTTGTACAATTGTGTTTACATTTTTTGTTGGAGTATCTCTTATCACATACAATAATAATATCATTTACTTCAGTCAGTTCTCTCTCGTAGAAACACCCAACATAAACTGATGCTTTTTTCATATATATATATATCTGGCCCGGCATGGCCAGGTGGGTTAAGACGTTCGACTCGTAATCTGAGGGTCGCGAGTTCGAATCACCATTGCACCAAACATACTCGCCTTTTCAACCGTGGGGGCGTTATATTGTGACGGTCAATCCCACTATTCATTAATAAAAGAGTAACCCAAGAGATGGTGGTGGGTGATGATGACTAGCTGCCTTCCCTCTAGTCTTACACTGCTAAATTTGGGACGGCTAGTGCAGATAGCCCTGGTGTAGCTTTGCGCAAAATTTCAAAACAAACCAAACAACAACCATATCTCAAAAGTAAATTAGTGATAACTTAAGAACGATTAGGAGTCAACTGGGACAATATAAAAAAAAAAAACCTGTTTACGTTGTCGAAAGTTTAGGGTGCATAAAATCATAACTTGTATTCGATTGTAAAGATACGAAAATTAACTACTCAAATTGTACAAAACCAATATAAATGAAGTCTGGTATTGTTTTTTTTTTACAAAATATAATAAGCACGTGATATTATTTTCGTCATCTGACCATTGTTAGTTGTTGGCACCTACGTGGTTAATAATTTTATATTAATGTTTTGAAAACGGGGTGAAGTTACACATTTCAACAATATAATTTTGTTTCATTATAAAAAAGTTCCCCCCAGTGGCACAGGGATATGTCTGCGGACTTACAACGCTAGAAACCGGGTTTCGATACCCGCAGTGGGCAGAGTAGATATAGCCCATTGAGTAGCTTTGTGCATAACTACTAACAAGCAAACAATTAAAAAATGCCCGACATGACCAGGTGGTTAGGGCGCTCGGCTCTTTATATCTTGTCATTGTTGTTGAATGTGTGTTTCGTAAAGCAGTTTTCGAAACTATTACAGATTGAATGTCCTTAAAGACCACGAAAAAGAAAAGTTGAAGTTACTTATAAACAAGTGTGATTAGGTCTAGTTGTGTCGTAAATCTACGGTTGTTTTTAATGATTTATTATAACGTTATACGTTAGTAATAACAGTTGGTAGGTGTTGGTGTTACAAATTACATTGTAAGACAATGCATTTTACCATATTGTTGATATCAAATTAGGCTGACATCTTGTTTAGAACCAGCTACTAGTAGTAAACCACTTGATATTGAACTGGTAGCGAAACATTACTTATTGATGATTTACTACAAATGTACCACAAGTTACTGAACTAGTACCAAAACATTTCTTGGCGGTTTAGTACCGACAAACCACTAGGCTCTGAATTAGAACCAACATACCACTTATTGATAGTTTAATACCAACAAACCACTAAATACTAAATTAGAACTAACAAACCACTAAATACTAAATTAGAACTAACAAACCACTTATTGATACTTTAGTACCAACAAACCACTAAATACTAAATTAGAACTAACAAACCACTTATTGATAGTTTAGTACCAACAAACCACTGAATACTAAATTAGAACCAACATACCACTTATTGATAGTTTAATACCAACAAACCACTAAATACTGAATTAGAACTAACAAACCACTTATTGATAGTTTAGTACCAACAAACCACTAAATACTAAATTAGAACTAACATACCACTTATTGATAGTTTAGTACCAACAAACCACTATATACTAAATTAGAACTAACAAACCACTTATTGATAGTTTAGTACCAACAAACCACTAAATACTAAATTAGAACTAACAAACCACTTATTGATAGTTTAGTACCAACAAACCACTGAATACTAAATTAGAACCAACATACCACTTATTGATAGTTTAATACCAACAAACCACTAAATGCTGAATTAGAACTAACAAACCACTTATTGATAGTTTAGTACCAACAAACCACTAAATACTAAATTAGAACTAACATACCACTTATTGATAGTTTAGTACCAACAAACCACTAAATACTAAATTAGAACTAACAAACCACTTATTGATAGTTTAGTACCAACAAACCACTAAATACTAAATTAGAACTAACAAACCACTTATTGATAGTTTAGTACCAACAAACCACTAAATACTAACTTAGAACCAACATACCACTTATTGATAGTTTAGTACCAACAAACCACTGAATACTAAATTAGAACTAACATACCACTTATTGATAGTTTAGTACCAACAAACCACTGAATACTAAATTAGAACCAACATACCACTTATTGATAGTTTAATACCAACAAACCACTAAATACTGAATTAGAACTAACAAACCACTTATTGATAGTTTAGTACCAACAAACCACTGAATACTAAATTAGAACCAACATACCACTTATTGATAGTTTAATACCAACAAACCACTAAATACTGAATTAGAACTAACAAACCACTTATTGATAGTTTAGTACCAACAAACCACTAAATACTAAATTAGAACTAACATACCACTTATTGATAGTTTAGTACCAACAAACCACTATATACTAAATTAGAACTAACAAACCACTTATTGATGGTTTAGTACCAACAAACCACTAAATACTAAATTAGAACTAACAAACCACTTATTGATGGTTTAGTACCAACAAACCACTGAATACTAAATTAGAACCAACATACCACTTATTGATGGTTTAATACCAACAAACCACTAAATACTGAATTAGAACTAACAAACCACTTATTGATAGTTTAGTACCAACAAACCACTAAATACTAAATTAGAACTAACATACCACTTATTGATAGTTTAGTACCAACAAACCACTATATACTAAATTAGAACTAACAAACCACTTATTGATAGTTTAGTACCAACAAACCACTAAATACTAAATTAGAACTAACAAACCACTTATTGATGGTTTAGTACCAACAAACCACTAAATACTAAATTAGAACTAACAAACCACTTATTGATAGTTTAGTACCAACAAACCACTAAATACTAAATTAGAACTAACAAACCACTTATTGATAGTTTAGTACCAACAAACCACTAAATACTAAATTAGAACCAACATACCACTTATTGATAGTTTAGTACCAACAAACCACTGAATACTAAATTAGAACCAACATACCACTTATTGATAGTTTAGTACCAACAAACCACTGAATACTAAATTAGAACCAACATACCACTTATTGATAGTTTAATACCAACAAACCACTAAATACTGAATTAGAACTAAGAAACCACTTATTGATAGTTTAGTACCAACAAACCACTATATACTAAATTAGAACTAACAAACCACTTATTGATAGTTTAGTACCAACAAACCACTAAATACTAAATTAGAACTAACAAACCACTTATTGATAGTTTAGTACCAACAAACCACTAAATACTAAATTAGAACTAACAAACCACTTATTGATAGTTTAGTACCAACAAACCACTAAATACTAAATTAGAACTAACAAACCACTTATTGATAGTTTAGTACCAACAAACCACTAAATACTAAATTAGAACCAACATACCACTTATTGATAGTTTAGTACCAACAAACCACTGAATACTAAATTAGAACCAACATACCACTTATTGATAGTTTAATACCAACAAACCACTAAATACTGAATTAGAACTAACATACCACTTATTGATAGTTTAGTACCAACAAACCACTATATACTAAATTAGAACTAACAAACCACTTATTGATAGTTTAGTACCAACAAACCACTGAATACTAAATTAGAACTAATAAACCACTTATTGATAGTTTAATACCAACAAACCACTAAATACTGAATTAGAACTAACAAACCACTTATTGATAGTTTAGTACCAACAAACCACTAAATACTAAATTAGAACTAACATACCACTTATTGATAGTTTAGTACCAACAAACCACTATATACTAAATTAGAACTAACAAACCACTTATTGATAGTTTAGTACCAACAAACCACTAAATACTAAATTAGAACTAACAAACCACTTATTGATAGTTTAGTACCAACAAACCGCTAAATACTAACTTAGAACCAACATACCACTTATTGATAGTTTAGTACCAACAAACCACTGAATACTAAATTAGAACCAACATACCACTTATTGATAGTTTAGTACCAACAAACCACTGAATACTGAATTAGAACTAACAAACCACTTATTGATAGTTTAGTACCAACAAACCACTAAATACTAAATTAGAACTAACAAACCACTTATTGATAGTTTAGTACCAACAAACCGCTAAATACTAACTTAGAACCAACATACCACTTATTGATAGTTTAGTACCAACAAACCACTGAATACTAAATTAGAACCAACATACCACTTATTGATAGTTTAGTACCAACAAACCACTGAATACTGAATTAGAACTAACAAACCACTTATTGATAGTTTAGTACCAACAAACCACTAAATACTAAATTAGAACTAACATACCACTTATTGATAGTTTAGTACCAACAAACCACTATATACTAAATTAGAACTAACAAACCACTTATTGATAGTTTAGTACCAACAAACCACTAAATACTAAATTAGAACTAACAAACCACTTATTGATAGTTTAGTACCAACAAACCACTAAATACTAAATTAGAACTAACAAACCACTTATTGATAGTTTAGTACCAACAAACCACTGAATACTAAATTAGAACCAACATACCACTTATTGATAGTTTAGTACCAACAAACCACTATATACTAAATTAGAACTAACAAACCACTTATTGATAGTTTAGTACCAACAAACCACTAAATACTAAATTAGAACTAACAAACCACTTATTGATAGTTTAGTACCAACAAACCACTAAATACTAAATTAGAACTAACAAACCACTTATTGATAGTTTAGTACCAACAAACCACTGAATACTAAATTAGAACCAACATACCACTTATTGATAGTTTAGTACCAACAAACCACTAAATACTAAATTAGAACCAACATACCACTTATTGATAGTTTAGTACCAACAAACCACTAAATACTAAATTAGAACTAACAAACCACTTATTGATAGTTTAGTACCAACAAACCACTAAATACTAAATTAGAACCAACATACCACTTATTGATAGTTTAGTACCAACAAACCACTGAATACTAAATTAGAACTAACATACCACTTATTGATAGTTTAGTACCAACAAACCACTAAATACTAAATTAGAACCAACATACCACTTATTGATAGTTTAGTACCAACAAACCACTATATACTAAATTAGAACTAACAAACCATTTATTGATAGTTTAGTACCAACAAACCACTGAATACTAAATTAGAACCAACATACCACTTATTGATAGTTTAATACCAACAAACCACTAAATACTGAATTAGAACTAACAAACCACTTATTGATAGTTTAGTACCAACAAACCACTAAATACTAAATTAGAACTAACATACCACTTATTGATAGTTTAGTACCAACAAACCACTAAATACTAAATTAGAACTAACAAACCACTTATTGATAGTTTAGTACCAACAAACCACTAAATACTAAATTTGAACTAACAAACTACTTATTGATAGTTTAGTACCAACAAACCACTAAATACTGAATTAGAACTAACAAACCACTTATTGATAGTTTAGTACCAACAAACCACTGAATACTAAATTAGAACTAACATACCACTTATTGATAGTTTAGTACCAACAAACCACTAAATACTAAATTAGAACTAACAAACCACTTATTGATAGTTTAGTACCAACAAACCACTAAATACTAAATTTGAACTAACAAACTACTTATTGATAGTTTAGTACCAACAAACCACTAAATACTAAATTTGAACTAACAAACTACTTATTGATAGTTTAGTACCAACAAACCACTGAATACTGAATTAGAACTAACAAACCACTTATTGATAGTTTAGTACCAACAAACCACTAAATACTGAATTAGAAATAACATACCACTTATTGATAGTTTACTACCAACAAACCACTAATTGACAGCTTAGTACCAACAAAGCGCTAAATACTAAATGAGAACTAACACACCCCTTATTGATAGTTTAGTACCAAAAAATCAATAATTACTAAATTAGAACCAACATACTACATATTGATGGTTTAGTATCATTACATCACTTGATACAGAATTATAACCATCATATATAATCGAAGTTCCATAACGCAAGAGGGTTTTGATTGTCCTGAGGATATGTTTGTTCCTAATTTTGTTCACTATTGTGTAATTTAAAACATATATTCTTACTTAGAGTAGTTCCTAGAGGCATATTCAAATCATGTGAATATGCCTGTAACGCAATGTATATATTGTAATATAGTTCTGCACGCTTTATATCGGTTTCATTTCTAACTCAGGTCTGGTGGTTAGGGTATTTCACTCCTAGGCTATAGCTCACGGGATCTGCTCGACCTAAGGATTACGGTAGTATTATAATGCTGGTAAGAAGAGTAGCTCATGAATTGGCGGTGGGTGGTGATGACTAGCTGCCTTCCTACTAGTCTTAAACTGCTGAATTAGGGACGGCTGACGCAGATAGCCTTCGTGTAGCTTTGCGCGAAATTCCAAATATAAACACACAAAGTCAAATCATTTCTAACTCAGTGTACATATTCAACCTTTTCTAATTATCTTTCAATATGCTGCTATTTTTTTAGATTATTAAAGAATGAAAGAAATGTTTCGAAAGTTGATTCTACAGTCTGTTGTTATCATATACGTGTGAAGCCAAAATTCATTAAACTAATGATTTCAACAGGTTTCTGTGCCAAACCCTACAAATCAAATGTTGTCAGGACGAACCTCGACGTTAAAGGTCAATGTTAAAAATAAGAGACTTTAGTTATTTTAGGATTCATGGCCATATGAATATGGTAGCTTTGCTCCTGAAGTTTATTATCTTATAAGGTACAACATCAACCAGTAAGTAGAAAGATAAAATAGAGGGGCTCACTTTCGAGGTGTATAATATACAAAGAACAGTTTTGTTATCAATTTGAGTAATATATATATGTGTGTGTGTGTCAGTTAGTAATTAAAAGATTCTGTGAAGGTTTTCAATTGAGCGATAGAAAATTCGAACATGGTATTTCGTTATGATAAAGTCAATGTTTGTAAAAGTTGTTTTACACACGAAAAATTATTTTTGCGTTGTAAAGGGAAAATATAACTCCTTGTCTATTTTCTCTTTCATCTAAGTTTGAGTTTATTTATACGAGTAAGTTTTAGTTGATTGTTTGAATTTCGGCCAAAATTACACGGGGACTATCTGCGCTAGCCGTTCCTAATTTAGCAGTGCAAGACTAGGGAGAAGGCAATTAGTCATCACCACCCACCACTAACTCTTGGGATATTCTTTTACCGACGCATAATGGGATTGACCGTCAGATTATAACGCTCCCACAGCTAAAAGGGCGGACATGTTTGGTGCGACCGGGATTCGACCCCGTGACCTTCAGATTATAAGTCGAATGCCTTAACCACCTGGCCATGCCGGACTGAGTTCGCGCTCTATTTTACTTTTAACATTTTCTTGAAGACCGCTCCAGATAAATGCTTACCAAAAGGAGAAACTAAATCGTAAGAGATTATTTGGTGTGGAGTAACGTTAGCGGTGTAGGATTTTATTTTCACTTATTGAATGGGAAAGAATTAGCAAAACTTTGTGATGCAGTATAAACCAGTTCTATAATTCAGCTGCTATGTAAAATAGTTTCAAGTTTATTAATAATTTTTGCAATCAAACAGAAATACTTGGTGTATAAACAAAGACACCACATCTTTACAACGTCATATGTTATGTTAAAGACAGGTCGTTTATACATTTACGAAGGTTGCTAGATTTCGAATAATAAACTGTTTAAGATATTGATTTAGTGAAAATAAAAAGAAAGTGGCGCGAATCAAAAATGAAAGATAGGCATAATGAAATGCGATTGGTGATATTTTACTGTTTTTTTTTTCGTGTTTGATTTAAGTGTTCATCAACGGAACGGCTCGACACTCAAATTCACAAATCTATAAAAATTAATAAAGAACTCGTGGGCCTATGGCCCACACTTACAGGGCCTCTATCATAAAAATGTAATGCTGGAATTGCTAGTTTGGACTTTTCATGTTTAATGATCATTGTCGCTAGAATACAAATTTCTCTAACAAGTTACAAACGGTAATTATTAGGCCTATTTATTTACGTGCACTAATGTAAATCAATGCCATATTAGGAGCTCTCTTTGGAGTAATTCTATAAAAGTGTTTTGCTAAATATCCTGGTTCTCTAAAAGGTTGATTGAAACAATTTCCCTACATGTAAACATCGGGGCTGAGATGATTTGTTTGGTACCAGCGGTTTAGACTAACGCAGACGTATTCCCCCATGAATCTTATCATAAGGATGTTTTGTAAATAAGTAAATCCAAGCTAGTAATTGTGAGTTTAAAAAGTGATCACTACTGGCATTTCCTTTGGACTTAACTGCCATATAATTTCTGTTGAAATTGGTAGTGACGTAGTTATGGCGCTAACGCCTTTTATTTACAAGTTGACTAAACGTGATTATAATTATATATACTTCCCATAAAACATTAGTACTAGGCCTATTATACTTTTCAAAGGTTGCTTTTTTATCTAACCCCTTACGGATTTTCAAGAGATTTAGGAGAGTATTTATTATTAATAATGTTCAACGAATGCTGTATCCCAGCTGGCCTGAAGAGCTCTGGATTGAGCGAAACGCGTCGCCGAAAATGGGTATGGCAAATTTCATGTGGTTGAAATAGTGTCATTAAGTACGTAATAGTAGGGATCGTGACGAAACAAAATGGCGGCCATAAATATCGCCCGTTTAAAATCATCTTTAAAATGTCTGGATATTAACAACGACTAGTTAACAGTATTGGCTATGGAAAAATTAAACTTATTGCACTTATATAAAGCCGCCTAAATCAATGTATATGTGTTTATGGAATGAATAAAAAAATTAATTATATCAAAAAAAATTCCTCAAAATAACTAAGTGGATAAGTGACATTTGCAGACAAACGTGCCGAAAAAAATGACGGGCCTTATTTGACTAATATTTTTACATAACGCTTACGTTTAGGGTCCACACGATTCCTTTATTGTACCGAAAATGATATACACACGCACACACACATTGGTAGAGATTCTGATGAGTAGTAAATACGAATCGGGTATACGTGCCCCCAAGCTTGGTATTGGTGCCGCAAAAATATAAATAATAAAGCTGAAACAAATAAGCATAATAAAAAATTAAATATTATAAAGAGAAGTAGGGATCGGTATACCTAACCTAACTAGCTAGCTACAGTAACATAGAAAGTTTTAATGCGGCAAATCGTATTGAAGCAGCAAAGCAAAACTACAAGTAAGTACTTTTGACTTTCTGGTTTCAATAGTTTTTGTAGCATTAAAACTTTCTATATTACTTTAGTTAGCTATATTTTGTATATATTTATCATTACCTGTCTTTGTACTATTTAACACGTTTTACTGGTGGTTAAGGCACTCCACTCGTAATCCGAGGATCGCAGGTTCGAATCCCCGTCACACCAAACATGCTCGCTCTCTCAGTCGTGGAGGCGTTATAATGTTACGGTCAGTCCCACTATTCGTTGGTAAAAGAGTAGCCCGAGAGTTAGTGATGGGTGGAGATGACTAGCCGCCTTCCCTCTAGTCTTACACTGATAAATTAGGGACGACTAGCGCAGATAGTCCTCATGTAGCTTTGCGCGAAATTTAAAACAAACACTTTTAATTATATTTATTATTATACATTCTTCTAAATATTGAAACTCTAGATCTAATAGACTACATATAGAATGTAATGTTTAAAAATATAATAGGCTAATACTAATGTTTTATAACAAGCCCAATTAATTACGAAGGAAATGTATAAATTTCTTATTATACATAACTTCATATATTAAATTAAGTCTACAACTTAATTTATTTATTGTTCATTGAAAGAATAATTCAGAAATTTATATCTTTTAATCACATGCCAACAAAGAAAACAAAGATTAATACAGATACACAACAAATCTTACAGAAAACTTTTTACTACGAACGTTTTAATTATGTGTCGTCTTTATTTATAACCCCTTTTAACCTTACCAACTGTAGCAAAAAGTGATGTTTTTTGAAAAATAAATATAAAGCAGAAATTCAGGATGTTAAACTTCTGTTTATCAGAGAATAAGAAATAACCGCAAACGTAGCGTATACATGCGATTGAATTATCTTTGGCATAAATGTAATTTCAAAGTTAGTTCAACTTAAGCACAATAAGGTAAAATACATATTAACTATTCACATATTTGAACTTCAGATTTTAAACTTTTTCAAGCGCTCTTTCCCAGATGGAAAAATTAAAATACTCGAAAGATTGTGGTTGAAATAAACCACAATAAATATAAGATGATTTACTCTGCAGATCCATTTTTATCTGATGTTATGAACACACCGAAAAGTGAAAGTCGCGTAACAGGATACGAAACAATGTGCGATAAAAGTGATGTAATACAGCAATAATAATTAATATAATATACGAAACAATGATCTATATTTAAATAATATGGCAGTAATACTTGATATATGAAACGATGTCCTAGAAAAGTCAAGCAAAACGACAGTAACAACTGATGTAATATATGAAACAATGTTTTACAAAGGTAAAATAATACGGTAGTAATTGTCAGTACAAGGTATGGAACAATGCCCTACAAATGTGAGTATTAATAAACAATTTTTGTGCTACAATTTCATACAATGGCTACAGAAATATGGATTTAATAACTGATTAAATAACACCTGGGCAGAAAACAATAGTTAAATGTTTCTTTTCTAATCTGGTGTGGAATTTTAAAACAAACACAATTATTGTGTCTGTTACAATAATTCAGAATATTAGATTATTTTACAGTACACAAGTCGTTTGGATTCGTGACACACAGTAAACTTGTTCGAGTGACACAAATGCGGTTTTCAAAGCTTGTTCTGTTTGCTTTCTTGTTTTTTGTTGCTACTAAACAGTAAGCCCACGCTCCAAGAACCGAGTTTCAAGAACTATCACGTATCTTGTCTATCAGTTCAAGAAGCAACCAAGAAAAAATAATAACAATAATCCGCTTGAAGAACACAAGAAATCCTGTTTTATTTTTGTTTTACTCAATACTGATCTTCCTGTACGTAAACATACAGATATCACAAAAGTGATCTTATTATCATCACTTGAGGCCAATAATCGCTTACTACCATACTGATTTTGTTAAAATACCAAAGTATGATAGTTTACTCGTAGTTATAAAATAGTGCAGTAATTTCCATCATTCGGTAATATGCTGAATAGTGAAAATAGAATTAAACAGAACTAAGGGAAAAAAAGTATCTTAAACATTCCGTGTTACAAATCTGTTTGTGTTTTAATAATTCGTCTTTTATCTATCAATCTCTTTCTTTCTTCTCACAACTACTTAAAGCTGTCTTTTTCTTTATAATTTAAATGTTTTAAAAATGAAATCGTTCGATTAAATATTTCATTATTTTCCACAGTTTAATTTTTGTAAGTGCTGTTTATTTTCAGCTTTTTTCGTTCATTTAATTATCTCGCAGTGGACCAAATAAACAATTAATTTTCGTTAGCCCCTGTTCATGTGCCTCACCTGATGATGCCAAGTAAACCTGATGAAACGTTGTGATTAGAATGAAAAAGTTTTACTTATAGACACGTATTTTCAGTTCCACTTGTTATTTTCAGGCTTGTTTCTTAATCTACAGTTCATTATTTAAATTATTGAACAGATGTTTGGAACGTTATTGTCTTGAAAATAGTTTCATGCCTGTCTTGGGTTTTCATATGACATCGGTAAGATTGGGAGTTTACAATGTTAAAATTCTGGGTTTGATACACATGAACACAACACATAGTGTTATTTCTGGGACAATCACACGACTGTGTTTTTTTTTTTTCGATTGTTTCATTTTAACTAAACATGTGCAAGACATCTTGAACTTTTTTCCACTTCGCAATATCGATGAACGTTTGATTTTCATTAACAGTAATTGCTCTTTAGAAATCATCAAAACATGTCTTTTAAATTCTTATTATCAGTAACTTGTCGGCCCGGCCTTGGCACTCATAATCCGAGGGTTGCGATAGGTGGTGATGACCATCTGCCTTCCTTCTTGTCTTACACTGCTAAATTAGGGACGGCAAGCGCAGATAGCCCTTGTGTGGCGTTGTGCGAAAATCAGAACAAACCAAACCAGTAACATCTCAGTGTTTTTTTTTTTCAGAATTGGTTGTTATACTAAAGCGATCCCTAACAAACAGAAATGCAATATTAAAATAATATGAGTAGATTAATTAAATTTTTTTTAAAGAACTGCGTAATAAATATTTCAATCACAAATTGAAGAGGAAAGATGTGAAACTAATGTCTGGTAAAAACAGTTAACTTTGTAACATGATTAGAGACGCTTGGGTTGAGTTACCGGGAACCTGAAACCATTGGAACTATTGTAAAACCTAGAAGAAAGATTGCGCTACTCAATTTGGGATCGTAGGTGCATTATAAGTGTTATAGTCATATTTCACTGTTCGGTGTGACAAGTGTAACCAGAGAGTTTGTGTGGGATGTTGTTGACTAACTGCTTTCCTCTAGTCTCTTAAGTTCAGAATTAGGGACGACTAGCTCAGGTAACCCTTCAGTGGCTTTTGGATGTTGTTCCTTAACTGCTTTCCCTGAAGTCTTTTAAGCTCAGAATTAGGAACGACTAGATTAGATACCCCTTGAATGGCTTTTGGATGCTGTTGACTAACTGCTTTCCCTCTGGTCTCTCAAGCTCAGATAACCCTTGAGTGGCTTTGCAAAAATATGCAAGAACAAAAAGCACTATTTTTGTTCGATCATTAATAAGATTCGATAGAAACTACTTAGCTTCAAGAATGAAAGTAAATACTTAAACTGATACACTTATGTCGTACTTATATTAATACAAGAGACAATGTTCCCCAAGACTATCATAAAAGCTCGTCACCCTAATGTATGAGAAATGTCAGACACAAAGTGTTATTTTATAGCTTTTAATATCTATACCTTTTGGGAATGCTTTATTGTATGAGTAAAGTGCTTCTCTTAGTGACATGTAATAACGGCCAGTAAATGAAAGGCTAAAATGTACTGGTAGTTGATGAACTAAAAAGTAGGAAATGAATAAAGTGATTCTGCGTGGAAGTTGTGTAACAATGATATAAATCAAAGTATTCCTTGTTTCTGTTAATAACGACCAGCTGTTTAATAATCAAACCAAAGTTTCTAATCAACGTAATTGCTAAGGTGTTCGTTGCACTCACATTAGTTTGTTTGTTTTTTGAACTTCGCGCAAAGCTACACGAGGGCTATCTGCACTAGCCGTCCCTAATTTAGCAGTGTAAGACAAGAAGGAATGGCAGCTAGTCATCACCGCCAGCGCTTGGGCTACTCTTTTACCAACGCTTAGTGGGATTGACAGTCACATAATAACCCCCCATGACTGAAGGGGCGAGCATGTTTAGTGTGACGGGGATTCGAACCCGCGACCCCCAGATTACGAGTCGAGAGCCTTAACACACGTGGCTATGCCGGACCTCATTAGAGATTTAAACTTGTATAGAAGGATCTTAAAGAACTATTAAAACAGATCCACGTAACTGTGTACAATATACTAGCTGGAATACCCTTCCTTTGGACGTGTGAAATACAAATTCGTTTGTAACAAAAAATAGGAAACTGTGCTTCTATTTTTTAACGTCATAAACATTAAACGTGCAATAAAAATACATAAAGGTGCCAATACTGAAAAGAAAGACATACTGTTTTTAATAATTTTATCAATATAAAATTATATGGGGATCCATCCCCCTCATGACCTTCCTCATGTCACACTCTAATACTGTGTCAAGTTTGGTGCTGATTGATTAAGAAATGTGGAAACGAATAAAGAGCAGATGCAGAGACATATACTGACGTTTGTTTGTACAGATATGTATCGTACAGGATTACGAATCATTAAATCCAAGGTTCATGACTCTATGCCACTGAACATCTTTGCATTTTCAGCTATGGGCTGCCCTGCTGACTGTAATCAGTAGCTGATCTTTCAGTTGGCTGCACCCGAATTTTTGGGTCTCTGGCTGGCCGTTTGGCCCATATTTCTTGTATGGTACTGTTGAGGGACCAATAAAACACATTCCTGTTACCAAGTAAGGCATACACTGATCTCATATATTCCTTCTGCCCATAAAATTTAGAATTTCTAAACTAATCAAAAGGAACTGTTCTCATAACTAGTAAGCCTTCTCCCTAGAAGTTTTTTCTTTTACTTGTTTCTTTATCTTAGTGAGAGTATTAACGAAATCCAGTGTGTGCTGGCATAGAAAATAACTTAGTAATTGTTTCATTTTAAAATGAATTTTAAAGTCCTTAAACTGTTTTAGATCGATAAATTCATTAATTTGAGCAAGATGCGAACGCGACAGTTCACTTTGTATTACGTCGCTATCTGAACAGACTCGTAATATCAAATCAGATAGTTTTATTATCAGTAATTTATATCGAATAGCTTGGATTATAAGTTATGAAGTTTCGATTCCTGATAAGATTATCTAATGGAAGATTTCTCAGCATCTACAAACGTTGGTGAGTGTTGGAGAGCGCCAGTAAAGTGACAAGCTTGACAGAACTCTTTAAGACAGCTAAGAAAGAAATGTCTTAAGGTAAGAAGAAGGGGAGCTAACACTTTATATACGAACAGATAATGAACGCAACTTTTGTATGTTAACTTTACATTTAAATAGTAAAATTCTTCAGGGTTTTCAAAGAAAAAATCACAGGGTTCTTCAAGTTATACAGTTCGAGCACGAATAAAATGAAATATCTTCAACATGGAGCAATAATCTTTGTTGGATATATGTATACAAATATATATATTAAATAAAAGAGACTACGGGCAACACAAACCTGTGGTCATTAGAAATCATCGCCAGAGTCCGCTATCTGCTCAGTGTGGCCTACATTTTTGGGGCGAAGTGAAAGAGTGTTGAAGAAAACTGTTATCATATTCAGCAATGCCACTTGCTGTCAGATAGCAACTGTCAAGTCCGTTGTGGGATAGGCATGTTCAGATGGATGAAGCTCTCGACTTGCAATCTGAGGGTCGCTCGTTCGAATGCCCGTCGCACCAAACACGTTCTCGGAAAGAAAACGTTTGGTTTGAATTTCACACAAAGCTACACGAGGGCTATCTGCGCGAGCCGTCCATAGTTTAGCGATTTAAGATTAGAAGGAAAGCAGCTTGTTATCACCACCCACCACCACCTCTTGGGCTACTCTTTTACCAATAAATATTGGGATTGACCATACGTTATAATGTCCCCACGGCTGAAAGAGCGAGCATATTCGGTGGGACGGGGACTCTAGCGCCCTAACCGCTTAACCATACCGAGCCTTGATTTTTCTTGATTCAGGCAGTTTTACCAAGCAGGTAATTATATAATAAAAGTGCTATTGCTTAATATCAACTTATACTAAATTGGAGGTACAACTGTTAAAATCGGAATCCACTGAAAACAGTATAATTGAAGAAAAGTTTCAACTTTTCCGATATTTCTCTTTCTACTAAGAAAATCTTCAGACGACTAGACAGTAAAGTTCTCTAAAATCGAAGCCGGATTTAGGACTGATTTATGGTAACATAAAGTAACATATAGTATAACAATATCAGATACGAGAAAGCTAATAACAACTAAACTAAAGATATACCTGGTTATCTACCTAGCCAGTTAAGTATACCTTTATTACATATAAAGATTGCAATGCACTGTTTCAACTGAATACTCCCCGCCCCCACTGTAGCGATGTTTTCGACCGTAATTCAACGTCTATGTACAATAACCCTCGTATAGCTTTCCGTGAAATACATAAAACAACGAAAGCAAGAGAAACAACAACATTGAAATAATGTAAAATGTTCACATTTTGTAGTTGTGCCATTGTAGCTTTTCACTAACTTATTATACAAAGTTAATGGTGCACACTGGAGTATATACACATCTTGTAAACAAAAACAAAAAAACGGGCAGTGACCAGTAAAGTCTATTTCCTTGCGGTTTCTTCAGAGGTGCCTATTGAATGGAAGAGAAGGTTTAAGAAAACTATGCTAATTGGAAGTGAAATTAACAATGAAATTAAAGTATCGGCCTTCTTGTAGATATCTACATATTTCTTGCCTAGTTTATTTTACTTGGTTTGTTGGTTGTTTCACTTCTGTTATTTACTGTCTTTTTTATGGTTTTGAATTGATTTAAATTTTACTCAACTAATTATTATTTGTATTTTGTGTGCGTTATTTATTAAAACCTCTTTTCATTTTTGAGCTGAAGAATATATTCTCGAGCCCTCTAACCACGTTCTTTGTTCTTTTTTGGTATGTCCAGTTTCTTCTGAAAGCCACTTTCTTCTCTCTAGAAACCCGACGATAGGCTGTTGTCCGAAACGTTGTTTTCATGAATAAATTATTCTAATTTGGCAAGTGTTTGCCTTGTTTGTTTTATTCTGCAGCTACCGATAATAAGAGACTACATGAAGAATGTAATGTTTTCAGATATAACAAGTTTAATAACAATGTCTTATTACAAGTATAAATGTCTAGTTTCTTATAATAATAAAAACAGTAAGTATAAATTTAAGCATGGTCATATACACGTTTATATCTATACAAATATAGAAAACATACGTACTTAGAATATATAAGTATACAAGTAGATATCCATATATATATATATATATAGGTGTGTCTGTATACATAAAACAAAAACTCTCAAAAGTTAGTTCATACAATAGCTGTTTCAATTTACCAAAAAGAGGGAACAAGGCCTTTTAGGCGGCCATCCATTATCTGTACTGATTGTCCCCAGGTCAAATAAGGAGAGAATCCATGCATTTTCTCTTAAGATAACTCTGACATTTACTCTCCATGTTAATAAAAAGGAGTGGTCAGTTTTATTCATGTCAAGTTCATTCACTTCTATTGCGCTTTTGTCACAATTGTTGGAACATTATATTAAAACTTAGATCATTCATATATAGTGCCATAATAAATTAATAAAGTAAAATAAAGCAAGTGTTTCTCAGTGCTCCTCCCCTCCAATCACAAAGCAGCATGTCTGAGAATTCATTACGCTAAAAAACCTGGTTTCAACATCTGTGGTGAACAGAGCGCAGAAAGCCAGCCCATTGTGTGTAGCTGTTTGCTTAACTACGAACAAACAACAACAATGAAGTAATAAGGAGAATAGAACACAACAGAATGACTTTTCTAGAAGTTCCATGCCACTAGGTAAAAAATATGAGATCGTATGATGTAACGTAAAAAAACAATAAACGAACATAGACAAGTTATTGAGAAAAAACAGGTTATTTTAAAATTGTTTGTTTTCTTATATCAAAGCCACATCGGGCTATCTGTTGTGTCTACTGACGGGAATCGAACCCTTAATTTTAGCGTTGTAAATCCGTAGACTTGTCGTTGTCTCAGCGGGGACTAGTTTAAAAGACTCGTTAGTTTTATTTTGATGTCGATGGGGATACTTTTATTGTAAGTAATCGGGTGATTCTCGCGCTCACGTGAGGCAGGAGTAAACGCAAAGAAAATCACTTTGAAACGAGAAGTATCATGTTTGCCATCACAAAAATGTCGAGAAACTGGTTCATCAATATTATTAGAGTTACATTAAGGTGGAACAGCTGCACCAGGGCCCCGACCACTTAGAGTCCTCGACTAAAGGAAATTTTTATGCGTTATTTGCAATTGTATTTATTATGATTGGGGGCAAATGCGATTATACTGCTTGAAGCCCTAAATCCGCCTCTGAATATTACCGTTAACAATACAGCTTCTGTGTTCAAGAAATCTCTCGCAAACTGGCTACCAAGATCACAAATCAACAACAGACGAAACAATCTTAAGTCCCACCAATCAGATTACAACTCGTCAAGGTCCTAGTATCCTGGATAAATGATCTTAAGACTTAAAAAATCAGATTACAATTAGTAATGGTCGTAGTATCCTGGATAAATGATCTTGATGCTTAACAATAAATTTATAATTAGTCATGGTCCTGATATTCCGGATAAACGATCTTAAGGTTTAGCAACCAGATTACAATTAATAATGATCCTGGTATTCTAGATAAATGATCTTAAGGCTTAACAATCAGATTATGATTAGTAATGGTCCTGGTATCCTGGATAAATGATCTTAAGGTGTAACAATCAGATTACAATTAGTAATGATCCTGGTATTATGAATAAATGATCTTAAGGCGTAACAATCGGATTGCATTTAGTCATGTGTCTCGGTATCCTGGATGCGAAGAAGATTTTTCTGGAATTAAGTAATTGTTTGTTTGTTTTTTAATTTCGCGCATAGCTACGCGAGGGCTATCTGCGCTAGCCATCCCAATTTAGCAGTGTAAGACTAGAGGGAAGCAGCTAGTCATCACCACTCACCGCCAACTCTTGGACTACACTTTTACCATCGAATAGTGGGATTGACCGTCACATTTTAACGCCCCCACGACTGAAAGGGCGAGCATGTTTGGTGCAACGGGGATTCGAACCCACGACCCTCAGATTACGAGTCGAACTCCTTAACTCACCTGGCCATGCTGGGCCTAGAATTAAGTAAAATGAGAAAACGTTTAATCCGAAGGACGAATAAAAAAATTCACTTGTGTAAAATTTCCTCGAGAAAAAAAAAAGTACTTTCACTTTTTGTAATGGTATCCTCATAGAGAAGAAGAAGATATAATTTTCTTGCTATGCCAAAACAAATATTTGGCATGGGGAACCAAACACTTTCTCCATTGTTACCCCCTGCTAGTACAGCGGTAAGTCCACGGATTTACAACGCTAAAATCAAGGGTTCGATTGCCCTCGGTGGGCTCAGCAGATAGCCCGATGTGGTTTTGCTATAAGAAAACACACACACACACACACTCCTCCATTATTTTATTCCAATTTCCTCGTGAAGAAGAGGAAATTCCTGTCAACTCTGAGGACTGAATAAAATCTAGATAAAATTATCCTATGTAAAAAAAAAAAACTATGACTCATTAGCAGAGGCTCTTCTACTAACGTCAAGTGCAACGAAAGAGATAACATCATTTTAAAGGAAGCTTGAAGTGACATTTTTTTTTCGACTATCTGAACATTGAAAAATTCGGTTTCATAAAATGTTGGAAGTTGTTTACCTTTTGATGGCCGATAACCCATAATTTTATTTTCTCCTTTTATCTGCTCCCAAGTAGAATAGGTTTAATCATAAAGTCTTTGTTTTTCATGGTGGAGTGTTAATTTTAGAATTTATTTGAACATCTGACTTTTTTCTTCTTGTCTTTGTTTTGGTTTGTAGTTACAAAGTCAATCTAATTAAACGTCGTTTTGTTTTCGATGCTGTATTTCAATGTTGATGGACCTGTATTTATTAATAGTATTAGAATAAAAAGCGTGAGGAAATTTTGATCTAGAAACTTATGTATAACTATATTTATTACTTTTTCTGTCACCTCCTGGCCTTTGTCAATGACATTTTTGTCTTGAAGCCGTAAATGTATTCACCATAGTAAAGCTGGGAATGGTGTAATTTCCCGTACTTATATGTGAATTACGCATGTTCGGATATTTACTTACGGCTAGATGACAGCCAATTACAATGTAAGCTATAAATACGCAGTTGTTACGTGGTGTAATTCATTTTCCTACAATAAAGAGAGCAATCCCATAATATACTCGTTCTATACTTAGTTTTATTGTTGTCTCACTTCTCTAAGTAAGAACGTTTACACAAGCATTTACACAATTAGGTTTAACAAAATGAAACTCAACAAAGAATATGTTGATTTATTTATGTCTCAAAAAGTAAAAAACAAATCAATAATTTTGGCAGATTAATATGTATTTACGTATTTTGGATTCAGAAATATAGAACGAATGGTGTTCTTATTGTCCTATTTAGTTTCACATTCTTTTTTTCCTGAAATTGTTGAGTTCAAGACTTTACTGTATGGTTCTCTCATGTGTCAGTATCATTTGTAGCAACTATTTATGTGTCCATTATTATCCAATTTAGGTTTGTGTTTCTATTACTAACTTTTTCGGCCCGGAGTAGCCAGGTTCTTAAGACACTCGACTCGATCTGAGGGTCGCCGGTTCGAATCCCCGTCGCACCAAACATGCTCGTCCTTTCAGCCGTGGGGACGTCATAAAGTTACAGTCAATCCCACTATTCGTTGGTAAAAGAGTATTATCCCAAGAGTTGGCGGTGGGTGCTGATGACTAGCTGCCTTCCCTCTAGTCTTACACTGCTAAATTAAGGATGGTTAGCGCAGATAGCCCTCGTGTAGCTTTGCACGAAAGTCAAAACAAACCAAACCAATAACTTTTCCTATCTTTCTTTCTTCTTTCAGGGACAGAGTCGAGTAGAACTGGAAAGAGAGAAAAATGGAAAAGTCTGCGTTCGTCTGAGAGGTACGTTAATTTTAATAGGTTTCTGGTCTCAGTGTGACCTATAGTGGTACATATAAGTTGGAGTACAAAGATCACCGATTCAAGACACCGTCTTATCAAACAGTTTGTGTTTACAACTATAGATGCGTCATAAGTGTGACAGTACATCCTGCTGTTTGAGATGATAATGATTGCTTGCCCTTTTTCTGTGTACAACTAACAATGGATGAGTGTATATAAGGTATACTTCAGTTTGTTGTTGGAAAGGGGCCTAGCATAGCATGGTATTCGACTCGCAACCTGCAGGGCGCAGGCTCGAAACTCGGCACTGAACACGCTCGCCCTTATAGTTATGAAGACGTTATATAGGTCAGTGAATCCCATTATTTTTCGGTTAAATAGTAGCTTAAGAGTTGGCGTTGGGTTTTACTGGCTGATTGCCTTGTTTTTTGGTAGATATCTCAAAGTTAGGGACGGCTGTAGTTTTACCATGAACAAACAAATAGTGATGTTACAAAGTTTGCTTATGTTATAGGTAGATTACATCAAATACAGAATAGAGATAAGCAGAAACAAATGTACATTTCACAAATATTTCATTTTTTATCACCGTGGTTTTAACAGTGAAAGCATCTTCAGGTTTCTTTCATATTATATAACGGAAACCAGTTAAAAATGACGAATTATCTTGTCTAGCTTAACTGAGTTTTTTTTTACAGGTTTTTCATTTTGTGATTTTATTAACGTTATTTAATTGGTTTTAGAGTATTATATCCAAACATTTGTTCATACATATATAGTACATGCAATTCTGCAGGGTCCACGAAAGTATTCTGTTTCATGAGTAAATTAAAACAAAATTAAGAATAACAAATACTTTTAGTTCTTGCTTTGGTCATAAATATATCTTGTTGTGTTGGAGACTACAGACTGTATAATTATTCTCGTGATTCATGGTATGTGCACGTTTTATTAATATCATGCCAGTAAAAATTGCAACGTTAAGCTTCCTTTATGTGTTGTCCGTCACTCAGTCAGTAAATCCTAAAATGACAACACATAAGGGAAGCTTAACGTAAAATTTCAAAAACTAAGTGTGTTCGCTTACATTTTATGAAAGTTGTTTCCTCAACTGCTCAGCGCTAAAACCTAATTTCGATACTCATGGTAGGAACAGCACAGATAGCTCATTATGCAGCTTTTTGCTTAGCTAAGAAGCAGGTGTTTTATTAATCATTTATTAGGCCGAATACTGGAATTAACAACGAAGCTACTGATCAAAGACAACCAGTCAGTAGCAGCCATCATCGACGCTTACACTAAGTGACTGATTGTCACTATGATAACGTACTCACAGCTGAAGCTGTGTGTGTATGTATGTAGATGGGGTATTTTATTATTCGTACAGCTTCGAACCTGATTTTCCAGCTTCGAAATTCATTGTTTCACTACAATAATCTCACACCAGATTATTTAATGTATTTATATAACTAACACTTCAACACAGAGAGTGAAGTATTCTCTGGAAAGCAGGCACCAGTATGAATAGTTAGTAACACTACATCAGCCTTACCTGCATATCGTTTAGTGGGGCGAAAAAACCCTTGGTTACACATTGTTTCTTGTTTGTTTTTGTCTCCTCGAGAAGTTACGCTGTTAACTTTGACATGTATGTACACAAACCCGCAGAACGGTGGTACAAGAAACTGTGGCAGTTAGAAAACACTACAGGTGAAAATGCTGTTTCACTATTACATGACTTAATAAAGTTTAGTTTATTACATTTCATTTGGAATGACGTCCATTAGATGTGCTGTCTAATTTAATATCTTTCCTAAGGTTCCGATACGCACTCCTATCAATACGCCTAGTTGCTAAATTGCCCTCCAGAGTGTTTTATTGTTGATTGTTATTAAGCATAAAGCTGCACAATGGGTGATCTGTGCTCTGCCTACCACGTGTATCGAAACACGGTTTCTCGTCGTATATGTCCGCAAACATGCCACTGTGTTACTAAGGAGGCATGTGTTTTATTGTTTTTGTCTTAGTGCGAAGCTAAACAATTAGCTATTTGTGTTTTGTCCGCGCCGAAAAATCGAACCTCGAATATTAGCGTTGTAAATACATAAACTGTTCAGAACTCCTGGTGGACTTGGAATGTTTAAGTCTTTCCTCTTTATTCGAAATTTCGTTTATGGTAAAAAAAAAAAAAGTATGGGCTGATGGCAAATAAAAAAACTTCTTTCTGTTTAATTGAATTTTTTTGTTTTGATCTGAAGATAAATACATATCGAATTTCACAGTGCGCTTGCGTACTTATTTTTTCCTAGGAAAATATTGTTTATGTTTGTTGTTGGAGCAGAGCCACACTCGGCTTCCTGTTGTGTTCACCATGGGGAATCTAAGCCCGGATTTTGACGTTGTAAGTCTGTTTGTTTTGGTTTTTGAACTTCGTGCAAAATTACACGCGAGCTATCTACGCTAGCCGTCCCTAATTTAGCAGTGTAAGACTAAATGGAAGGCAGCTAGTCATCACCACACACCGCCAACTCTTGGGCTACTCTTTTACCAAAGAATAGTAGGATTGACCATAACGTCCCAGTGGCTGAAAGGGCGTTAAAAGTTACGGTCGATAACTTACTAGTCGAGTGTCCTAATCATCTGGCCATGCCGGATCCGTGTTTAATGTGACGGGGATTTGAAACCGCGACCCTCAGATAACTTACTAGTCTAGTGCCCTGACCACCTTGCTATTCCGGATCAGTGTTTGATGTGACGGGGATTCGAACAAGCGACCCTTAGATAGTCGAGTGCCCCAACCACCTGGCCATTACGGATCCGTGTTTGGTGTGACAGGGATTTGAGCCCGCGACCCTCAGATAAATTACTAGTCGAGTGTCATAATCACCTGGCCATGCCGGATCTGTTGTAAGTCCGTAAACATTCCGAGGGGCTGAAAATACTGAGAGTAAGAAATCTGCTAAATTTGTTATTAGATCAATTAATGTTCTTGATATTTCAAAGATAGGTTTTGTTTCGAACTCCAGGTGGTTAAGGCGCTAGACTCGTAGTCTGAGAAACAAACAAACATTCTTCGTGTAGTAATGACAGTTGACTTTGATATTAAATTTGAACTTTTATATAAAAAAAAAGGTTAACATTAGACTTATAAAAAGGTTCGATGCAATTGAAAAAGTACACAATATACAGTTAGCGATCTGGCATATCTCCGTCATTATAGCACTGGGTTCACAATCTATTGGTCGTTGGTTCGAATCTTCTCTCCGAACATGCTCGCTCTTTCAGCCGTGGGAGCGGCGTTATTGAAAGCTTAATTACACTCTTCGTTAGTGAAATAGCTGGCGATAGGTGATGTTGACTAGCTGCCTGCTATCTCCAGTTTAGTGTTTCTCAAATGGTGGGTCGCGAGCGAATCCCCAGGAAAACCAAAAGGTATTGTCTTTTTTTTTTTTTTTTGTCCTCGAGGTGTCTGACATCACCTTTGTTATGAACTGCGCCAAGAAACATCAATAATTTTTTCATCCTGTATTGCTAATTGGGGGTCGCGACGACCAAAGCTCATAGACGTGGTCGTCTGGCAAATTCGACTGGAAAAAAGACCACATTCTAGTTTATCACTTGTAAACGAAGGAAGATTAGCGCAGATAGTTGTCGAATAGCTTCGCGTGAAGTTCCAGAAACTACACAATTAACTATGAAATTTAAATAGTTGTGTTTAAGGATGAGGACATGTATTTGGTTCTGAGCTGAATTAGTCTTCTGTCGTATTGTATCTGAATTAGTCTTCTGTCGTATTGTATCTGAATTAGTCTTCTGTCGTATTGTATCTGTACGAGCTTTCGTCTCTTTTTGTTTACGCCGACCATTTCCAGCGTTTGAAAAACTGTGCACGTAGACAAACCTCAACATTCACTTTTGAAATGATGAGAGAACAGGTATAAATAACACTGATGCCAAATTTTATTTTACAAGCAGGACGTTCTACACTAAATAGTTAGGAATTAACCATTCTATCCTTGACATTTTAAAATGAGACGCAGCTTAAACAATAAAAATGTAGATCTACCGTGTGTTATTATAAAACGCCCTTAGCATGACTGAAAAACTCAACAATTACTTTACGCAGTATAAGTTAGCTAAAGCTAAAATATTTAGCTTTGACTGAAACCAATAACGGAACACTATTGGACTTTTAATAATCCATGAACTAATTTGAATTGATGAATTAGCTTAGAATTATTCTGTCAGTGGGGGCGGGGCCTGTTTAATAATATTTAGAACAATTTATGTCAGTTGTCAGTCTTTTAACTTGATCCTGAAATGTACAATGAATTTCTATTCAGTAATTTTTATATAAAGACTATAAAAGACGCGTTGTGACACCGCGCACATCTTAACACTGAGATATTAAATATTTTGATAAAGCACGTTTTTAAAATTAACTTTTTTTCACTCCTGAGGTTTAAAAACGATATTAAACCAAAACACAACGTGCATCTCTATTAACACCTTTTATTATTGTTTATCCTATGTGTTTTATCGAATATTAAATTACTGGATAGATATGAGACCAACCTGGATCACCTACGCTCGTAAAATGTTATTGGGGTTAGGAAAATATCGATGAAAGAAAATATACTCAAGTCTCCAGTGGCATGTCACCGGACTTGCAATGTTAAAAACTGTCATGGTGGGCAAAGCACAGATAGCCCATCATGTAGCTCTGTGCTTAACTACAACCAAGTAAAGATACCCAACTGAGGAATAAATGCATTATACATTGAATTTTGTCAATTTGAGGAGTAAATTATTCACTAAGCCAACTTTAAAGTTTTGATTTATGCATGTGCCTGTTATCGATAATTAGATCAATTTCTGCGGTTCTTATTTCTTTAAGTTATAATTATTATTTTTTTATCTTAACAATGAAACGTAATATCAATATACTCGTTAAGTTTAGGTTGTTTTCACGTAATCGGTTGCCTCATGAAGCCAATATTCCTCGCGGATAGCGCTTTGTGCTGTTTTTTTTTTTTTTTTTTTTGTCGTGTTTAGCTGACTTAAAGGACAACAAAAGGAATACAAAACAAATGAATAACGCGTGGCGAATTGTGATCTGTTTCACTACGTACGTTTGTCTTATCCAGATCAGAGATCTCTGTTTTAACTTAATTAATACAATAGTATGGTCTCCACTGACAGTTACCCGTATAATTAACTTAACAGTTTAGTGCAACCACATACTTCAACGTTTCAACTTATTGAGAAGCGTTATTTTGAACTATTTCTAACTTATGTTCTTTTAAAACACAACATTACTTACCTTAGCTAGTATATTTTACAAATAAAAATGATTTAAAACTTATGAATTTTGTTAACATTTTAAAATAATTTCGCGTTTTCCGAAATAATTAGAATCGTGTTCAATGAAGCTCATTCTATCACTAAGTATAATCCTGTATAGTAAAATTGGTTCTACCAGTAAATAAATCATGTGTAATAAAGCTGGTTCTACCAGTAAATATAATTACGTAGAGTGAAGCTGGTTCTACCAGTAAATATAATCGTGTACAGTGAAGCTGGTTCTATCAGTAACTATAATCATGTATAGTGAAGTTGGTTCTACCAGTAAGTATAAATCTTGTATAGTCAAGCCGGTTTTCTTCTCGCTTGTACTTGATAAAAGTCTATAATTTATTAGTTTTAACATTAAGTTCACCGACATGACACTGAAGAAAGCAAGTTCTTCCCGGTGGCTCGGCAGTAAGTTCTCTGAGGGCTTTATCCCTAAACATTTGGTTTTCTAGTTGCGGTGAGCATAGATAGCAGAAATATCCCATTTGTTTGACCAAGTGCATAGAAGGGGCTGTAATATTTGACCAACAATCATATGTTTTGAAGAAAAGACGTAGTTAATACAGTTAAATACAGACCACACAGTAACTTAATACCAGACTTTCACACATACTCGTAATTTCATATATACCTCTTCAGTTGTCGGCCGATTATCAAAACTGACATATACAAGCCGAATATAATAGAATAGAAATGAAGCAGCCTCTGTCTGCTTTCAATATACTTTAGGAGCTAAATCTACTAATCCTTATGATTTCTAACGTAAGGGGAAAAAGCATGCAGATTAGGGTTTTAGGATAACTTTAGCAGCTACTGGAATGGACAAATACAATTTCTAGCATTAGTTTTGTAAAACATGTTTTGTTCTGATCGTATCGTAATGGCGTAAACTGATTATGCCAAACTGAAACATAAAACAGGTTTATACCCCGTATCCGTTCTTGTTTTAGAAGCGGTCATAGTGAAATAATATTTATTTATCAGAATTTATCAGACATTGTTAATTAACTCAAATCAAATGACATTTGTATAAGAGTTAAATGTTCAGCATAGTAACGTATTACTATTACCAGTATAACAGTTTGTTTTATCGTTGTCATTTCAACACCGTGATACAAAAACTCCTCGTGAATCACTAGTAAACCACTAGGAAAGAATAACAGTGTGCCCAGTGGCATAGCGGTATGTCTGCGGAGGCACACCGCCAGAAACCGAGTTTCAATACCCATAATGGGCAGAGCACAGTTAGTCCATTGTGTAGCTTTGTGCTTCATTCCAAACTAATATAGAATAACAATGAATGTGTAACGCTGTTTTTGTTTATTTATTTCGTTTGTTATCTTTGTTCACATTTTACGAAGTGTGATATAAGACATGTACTGATGAAAGATAGATTTTGAAATTATCGCTCTAGTTATTCCTGAGATGGGTGTGAATCTTATCTTTGATTATTGTTTTTGACCATGTTTCATAGCTCTTGTATTGAACGTCTATAATCGATCGCTTGACTGACACAAAGCAGGGTTATATCGTAGTGCGCCTATCCAACGGGAAGAAACGTTTGACGTCATTTATAACGTCATAGGACTGCTGTACTTGGAGCCTTGACGTAATAATATCTGTTGATGACGTCGGTATTCTTAATGCTTTCTTGCACAAAACCAAAATCTCGTGCTTCGATGACTTTTAGAGTATTTCTATGACCGATCTTTAGGTCACGTTTTTCACATCCTGCCTGAAGTAAAATGAAAACATAAATGTAAGTTTTGTAGAAATGTAAGAAACATAGGCTAACAAACTTTAAAATTGCAGTTTCATCTAAAATCGTTCGGTATTCTAAAAGAACATGCATGTATATCACAGTAAATAGTGTAATATTTTGATTCTCGTGAGGGGCGAGACAATTTGAAACATCTGCCAATGGCTTATTGCTGTTTTACATTCAAGTAGAATGATGATTATTGTTTGTTTTGGAATTTTCACTTCTCTTATGTCAGTTTACATCAAATATAAATATATATTGTGTGTTAGTAGTACAAACGAATATTGGATTCAAAGCTGCGTTTTTTGTGGAAAATTTTCAACTTGTAAACATCAATAAAGTAGCTTATTCAGCACTAACCCTACCGTGGTGTTACAATACACGAGCCAGCGTACCGAAACATTCTAACTAAACTCGTTACACATCAGAAGAAATTTTGCAGTGACAAATAAAATTGGCTCTCAGTGGCACAGCGGTATGTTTGGTAACCGAGTTTCGATACCTAGGGTGGGTAGAGCACAAATAGTCCTTTGTGTAGCTTTGTGCTTAATAACAAACAAGAAATAAAATTTGTTTTACAGCTGCAAATCATGTTAAATTCGACACTAAAAATATAGTAAATCGTAATAAAATGTAAACATTTCTATAACTAAGGAAGAAAATATCAAAATTATTGATGTTTTAAAACTGAAAGATTGTATTACAAATCCATAACATACAAGTATACTGACAGTTTAACTCCTCTGGAATCCAAACATCCACCCTCGTGTTTGCAGTCCGTGTCGTCCCATGAAGGAGAGGATCGTGGTGGATGAGTGCTGTCAGGGCACTGGAACATTCGACTTTGGCCCTAAATTATTGTAGACAGGTAACCTTTGGTTGGCCTCTGAGGTAATTTGGCTGATCCTGTGTATCAACTGAGTACCACTCTTAGACGTTCTCAAAAGGTGTTGTGGACATTGTATCTGGTGCTCTCGTTTGGGTGTATAGGGCTCACGAAACCACGATGTAGCTACACTGTCCGTGTAGGATTTCATTGTGGGTGGGGCTGTTGGATACTGATTCTTTTTATTATGGATTATCTCAAAACTTTAATTGGATAACGACCACGATTAGAAGACTCTGGCCCATAGTCACCATCTTCTAACATCCCTGTACCTCGCTTCTTGATTATTCATTCTTTATCTGACAGATTTTTAGGGCAAATGTCTGTCTTTTTCACCCAAAAGGGAGTGTAGGGACTATTTAGCTCTCCTAAGTTAATCAAGAAGTTACGTCCTGGAAAAATATTGGCCGAAACTTCTATACTAGAATATAGCAAACTTCTCCTGAATTGTAAGACCATTGGGAATATTCCTATTGAAGTTACTCCCCATGCTACTTTGAATTCCATACGAGGAGCGATCGTTGAGAGGGATTTACTTAACATCTCCGATTCGGAGATTCTCATTGGTTTCTCTAGATAAAGAATTTCAGCTGCGTAATATACCATCATCCACTCATAAAGATGAAACAGTTGCAGCATAGATAATGTATCGTCTAGGTATTTGGGTAATATCTTGGGATTTGGAGCAGTTGTTGAGTGAGCGTTGTATTAAATGGCTGTAAAGATTGGTTACTGAATACTGGTGGTAGGAGTGTGCTTATAGTTAGGCTGTTTTATTGTTGATAGTATTTATTTTTTTGTTAACAGTATGTTGTTTTTATACAGAAGTAGGTCGAGAGTTTTATTATTGTGAAAATTGCCACTTTGTTATTGACATGTGAGGATGTTTTACCCACTAATGGTGATATTTCATCTATGAGATTGTTAACTATGGGTAGAAATCAGTGGCCCTCTCTGAATATAGAACATGTGGAGTGATTGACACGTAGCTATATATTCTTCATTATTAAAATCCGCGGTCCGATTCCTCGCGCTAGACATTGTATAGCTTAGCGCAAAGTCAAACAGAAACGCCTTTTCATTCCGAAATTCTTAGAATGCTGTAAAGTCCATAGATCTGTAGGTTGGTGTGTGTGTTTGTGTGTTTTTCTTAGAGCAAAGTTACATTGGGCTATCTGCTGAGTCCACCGAGGGGAATTGAACCCCTGCTGTAGGCTTGTGTTACTTCTTGAATATTCTTGTTTCAGCTTCGTTTTGAAGTATCTCGACAAGTTTAATACTTATCTTCTTTATGGTAATGATTGATTTGGGCTACAATTGTTTTATTGTTTTCAAGCACAGAGCTCCATAATGGGCTATCTATGCACTGGCATCGAAACCCTATTTTTAGCCTTATAAGCTCTCTGACTTATCGCTGAGCCACTAGAGCTTGAAGATGTATTCCTTTCAAAAACTATGAGAGTATCGTTATTGACTGGCTGGTAGAACTGTGATATTACGATCTTTATTTAAGTTTCTGTTAAGGTATAATTATTGTGAGGTTTACATTTCATGATTTTCCTAACTGCTGACTTTATATTATCCGAATTATTGGCCCGGCATGGCCAGGTGTTTAAGGCACTCGACTCTGAGTGTCGCAGGTTCGAAGCCCCGTCGCACCAAACAAGCTTTCCCTTTCAGCCGTGGGTGGCGTTATAATGTTATATATGTTATTCGTTGACAAAAGAGCGGCCAAGGAGTTGGCGGTGGGTGGTGATGACTAGCTGCCTTCCCTCTAGTCTCATACTGCAAAATTAGGGACGGCTAGCGCAGATAGCCCTCGTGTAGCTTTGCGCGAAATTCAAAAGAAACCAAACCAAACTAGTCATTGCCATCAGAAAGTCTCCATGGGTATCTTAAGTGTTTGGGAATTACGCTGTGTTGTTTACATTTGTGGAAGAGAGTGTACCAATTGTCTTGTAAGTTAATTATGTCACATCTTAGCAACAGTAGATATGGTTGTAGGTAATACACCTTCAGTCCACTTTGTAGAGATTATAAAACCAATCGTGGCAAGATATCAACTACGGCGTATTCAACCTATTCACTACTATATAAAACCTGGAATATACTCAGAAAATATTAATATTAAACATTGAATGATAATGCTGTGATTTAAAGGTTATGACCTAGTACAGATACATTGACCGCGCATTCGTTATATGGCTACACAGATTCTAGAATTAATGATGTAATTGAATTAACATTATACAGCAATACAATTCACAGTGGAAATAACAGAAGACAAAATCTCTTTCCTTGGCGTGTTGGTTACAAAGAGATATATCTTCACCTGTAATCAAACCTGGTGATAAACGGATAAAGAGTTCACCTATAAATCAAACCCTCTGATACGGATAAACACTTCACCTATAAGTC
Organism: Tachypleus tridentatus; assembly: GCF_004210375.1. Lineage (NCBI taxonomy): Eukaryota > Metazoa > Arthropoda > Merostomata > Xiphosura > Limulidae > Tachypleus > Tachypleus tridentatus. The sequence continues at coordinate 197,092,941 of NC_134837.1, forward strand.
AAACCCACTGATACGGATAAACACTACACCTATAAATCAGAATCACTAATATGGATAAACACTTCACCTGTAAAAAAAACAACCAGTGATATACGGATAAACAGTCCACCTGTAAAACAAACCCAGTGATATACGGACAGACAGTTCACTTATAAATCAAACCCACTGATATACGGATAAACAGTTCACCTATAAATCAAACGCACTGATTCGATAAACACTTCACCCGTAAATCAAACCCAGTGATACGGATAAACATTCCACCTGTAAATCAAACACCCTTGGTACGGACAAATTGTATATCAAACACTATAACAGTGTAAATGAGATTGTAATACACTACCTAGTTAACAAGACTGGTAACACTACAACAGTGTAAATGAGATTGTAATAAACTACCCAGTTAACAAGACTGGTAACACTACAACAGTGTCAATGAGATTGTAATAAACTACCTAGTTAACAAGACTGGTAACACTACAACAGTGTAAATGAGAATGTAATAAACTACCCAGTTAACAAGACTGGTAACACTACAACAGTGTAAATGAGATTGTAATAAACTACCTAGTTAACAAGACTGGTAACACTACAACAGTGTAAATGAGATTGTAATAAACTACCTAGTTAACAAGACTGGTAACACTACAACAGTGTAAATGAGAATGTAATAAACTACCCAGTTAACAAGACTGGTAACACTACAACAGTGTAAATGAGATTGTAATAAACTACCTAGTTAACAAGACTGGTAACACTACAACAGTGTAAATGAGAATGTAATAAACTACCCAGTTAACAAGACTGGTAACACTACAACAGTGTAAATGAGAATGTAATAAACTACCCAGTTAACAAGACTGGTAACACTACAACAGTGTAAATGAGATTGTAATAAACTACCTAGTTAACAAGACTGGTAACACTACAACAGTGTAAATGAGAATGTAATAAACTACCCAGTTAACAAGACTGGTAACACTACAACAGTGTAAATGAGATTGTAATAAACTACCTAGTTAACAAGACCGGTAACACAGTATATTTCAAGAAGAAGAAAAACACATCACTATGATCCTCATGGACGATGGATACTCACGTCACTGTAATCCTTATGAACATTGGATACTCACATTACTGTAATCCTCATGGATGTTGGATACTCACGTCACTGTGACCTTTATGGACGATGGATACTCACATCGCTATGACCCTCATGGACGTTACATACTGACATCGCTGTGATCCTTATGGACGTTGGATACTCACATCACTATGACCCTCATGGACGATGGATACTCACATCGCTGTGATCCTTATGGACGATGGATACTCACATCATTGTGATTCTCATGGACGATGGATACTCACATCACTATGACCCTCATGGACGTTGGATATTTACATCACTGTGACCCTCATGGACGATGGATATTCACATCACTATGACCCTCATGGACGATGGATATTCACATCACTATGACCCTCATGGACGATGGATATTCACATCACTATGACACTTATAGACAATGTGTAAACAGCATTAAAAAGCTATAGTTAATGTACATGAAACCATCCAACAGCCAACTGGAAATCAAACCATTTACAATGACCACTGGAAAGACCAACATAAGCTATATGTGAGAAGATAACAGCCACGGGATACCGATATATCTAAAATTACTCATCATGCCAGAGAGGAAGGCCACATCTCAAATAGTAATAATGCTAAAATAAATGGATATAACCACAGAACGGAATAATTAACTAATGTCTAGTAATCAGTAATAAGTAATGATTAGTTTTAATGTTCGTATATAGGCTAGTAACCATTGAGTGATCATGTGTAGGCTAACAGCCATAACAATAGCTGTTGGAGTTGTTAGCAAATGCTCTTGGTTCTGTTAAACCAATGTGTTCATATTGTTAATGACTATTCGTATTGTAACGAGAGTTTTTGGTACTGTTAACAGGTGCTGTTAATATTTGCTTGTATTGCTACCAATCAATGGTGTTGGTGCTGGGCACGCTTGCTTATCTTCTAATAAAGAATATCGTTGTAATTATTAGCACTTGTGTTTGGTAGCGCTAACAATAGTTGTTGACACTCTTTATACGCACATATTTTCTCGTGCTCTTAACTTGTGTATGTTAATGCTCCTGGATCTTTCAACTCGGGCCGTTGGAATTATTACCAAATGTTATCGTTTTTAACAAATGATTTTATTATTATTAACATATATTTTGGGTTCTGTTAACTCTTACTTTTGTTTTTGTTCTGCCATATTCTCTTGAATTACACCAAACTTCTAATGTTCTGGGTTACCAACATGTCTTTGGTGATACTAACAGTTATTGCTATGCAATTAACAATTTCATTATTTTAGGTTCTTGTTAACGTCTTTTTTTAAAGTGCTTCTTGCTTTTTGTTGCTTTATGTTATAACAAAGTAATATATTGAACTCTAAACATTTTCAGATCTCCAAACACAAAATTCAAGAAAACAAGTTCCAGAAGAAGACATTACTTTGTTGGAAGGTAAGTTTCTCTTCAGTGAAATCCGTAAAATTAAGTAACATCCAAAACCTACCACGTAGCCAGGTGGTTAAGGCACTTGACTCGTAATCTGAGGTCGCAGGTTTGAATCCCCCTCACACCAAACATGCTCGCCCTTTCAGCCGCAGGGAAGTTATAAAGTTTCGGTCAAACCCACTATTCGTTGGTAAAAAAGTAGCCCAAGAGTTGGTGGTACATGGTGATGACTAGCGGCCTTTCTTCTTGTCTTACGCTGCTAAATTAGGAACTGTTAACGCAGATAACCCTCGTGTAGCTTTGCGCGAAATTCAAAACAAACAAATTTATAACACCTGGATATATAGTGGGTTTCTGGATCCGTATTCACTTGCTCTTAAGGACACTACGCTTCACGTTACAATCTAGGATGAGACACCTGGTTATAGTTTTTTTATGATGGTAAAAATTAAACCTTTTGAATTTTGTTTATCTATTAGTAATATATCAACGAAGCAAACTAAGTGGCATACATTATTTCATAGTCATGAAATAGTTTATAAAAACTGGTTCTAAAATATTAACACAATATTTACAAAAGTAAAGCCTTGTAGATATCTGAATGGTAAGGGCTGGCCTTGGGTGTTTTATTTTTAAAGATTAGTGGATATAACAACCAAAATGGAGCAACAGATCTCTGGTTATAATTAAATTATGTGTGTAGATATAAGATTCAAAGAGACTTTCAACCGGAAATAAACGTCGTGGAGAGCTGTTTTAACAAGTGAATTATGATTTAATTTATGAAAAAATGTTCTATTGCTTTAGAGAACTTAATAAACATAGGTTAGGCTCATTTGTGATTATACTCTGGTGGTCATTTTATACGCAAAAAGGACTTGTGAGATTCATCACAGAAATCATCTTGTGAAATTAAATTGTTTTGATTTTTTACTGATTACATCCTTATAAATATAACAACATAAAACCGTCTTGTGAGGTTAATATGTGTTTTTTTACTGATGATATCTTTATAAATATAACATAAAATCGTCTTACCAGATTAATTTGTTGTGCTTTTTTCTGATGGCGTCTTTATAAATATAACATAAAACCGTCTTGTGAGGTTATTTTTTTTTCCTGATAACATCCTTATAAATATAACACAAAACTGTCTTGTGAGGTTAATTTGTTTTTCTACTGATGGCGTCTTTGTAAATGTAACATAAAATCGTCTTGTGAGGTTAATTTGTGTGTTTCCTTTGTGTAAATCTTATTAACAGATATACTGACATAATCTTTAGAAAAACGAGGTTGATATAATAAAATTCTCCAGCTTTGGAAAGTACTTTTATGACCAGCATATTTAACAAATAGATAGAAACTAACTAATTTGGGGAAGTTTTGCTCAGAGTTCTAAACTATCCCACAACATTTCAAAAGGTACACAGGGACAGCATTATTAATAATGATAATACAGTCGTTGAATTGTTTGAATTTTGCGCAAAGCTACACGAGGTCTATCTCCGCTAGCCGTCCCTAATTTAGCAGTGTAAGACTAGAGGGAAGGGAGCTAGTCATCACCACCCACCGCCAACTCTTGGACTACTCTTTTACCAACGAATAGGGGGATTGGCCATCACATTATAACGCACCCACGGCTGAATGGGCGAGCATATTTGGTGGGATTGAGGTTCGAACCCGCGACCCTCAGATTACGACTCAAGTGCCTTAACCCACCTGGCCATCCTGGGCTGTTGAAATCAATGTGCAACGTTGTGTCATATAATGGGCTTTTTATTAAATAAGGGTTCACTGCATTTTTTAAACTATTATGTGTTATCCCCGTTATAACTGTTTAAGTAATCTTAAAACAACGAGTGGCAATGCAATAACCTTTATCGTAGTCTAACTTTGGAATCAAATAAATCTTGATACATAACTGATAGAAACATAAATCTGTAGGTTTAATTTTTACTCTGAATTGTCAATTTAATAAGCAATATTATTTTAGAGTCGATTTGTTCTCGTGTTTGTTTGTTTTTCAAATTTTAATATTTTTATGATTTCCAAAAATGTAATTTATCTTACTTTACTCTCTTTATGGTTACAAAAACAAAACGAAACAGGGCCCGGCATGACCAGGTACTTAAGGCTCTCGACTCGTAATCTGAGTGTCGCGGATTCAAATCCCGTCACACCAAACATGCTCGCCCTTTCTGTTGTGGGAGCGTTATAATGTGATGATCAATCCCACTATTCCTTTGTAAAGAAGTAGCCCAAGAGTTGGCGATGGGTGGTAATGACTAGCTGCTTTCCATCTAGTCTTACACTGCTAAATGAGGGATGGCTAGCGCAGATAACCCTCGTGTAGATTTGCTCGAAATTCAAAATAAACCAAACAAACAGTAAAAGAATCAAATGAAGTTCGCAAAACGCATTACATAAAAATAACATATTTTTCTATTATATTTATTTTGAAGTATTAGATAAACTAACGCTAAAAACAAACAAAAACCAACAACTACTAAAGACTTACGTTTATAAAGTTTGTATGAGGACAATCGATACGTTTTCAGAATACAAGCGAGCAGACTTTCTAATCAAAAGTTCTGTTTTTACTGAGTTTATCTTATTTCGGCTTATTTTATCCTGAAGTGTTACCTTCTGTGCTTATTGAACTGAGTATATGAAGATGTGGAGATGACTTCCTTAGATAAGATCAGGGTTCTAGTTTGTCTACCGTCACTTTTCTTGTTCACCCACCAGGGTTTCATCAAACAAATTAGGCGAACTCGACAGCGAATTGATTTTGTGCGACTGTAACAGAATGAAAATCATTGGACTGAGAAAAGGAATACCTTGGGAAGCTGTACAAGTGAAGTGTTTAAAAAATCTATAACATACGGATGGAATCAGGGCAGATTCCTCATACATGAGAACATTTTGTTCATTCTTTTTTATACAATAAGACTATATCCATCTTCAATACTTTTATGGTGAATATTCAATAGAAAGTTATTGCTGATGTCAGCAGAATTTGTACCATAGAACTGTTGTGGTTCATAGTTACAAAAAGTTACAAACGTTATGAACGGTGATGATATAAATAACGTTATATCTATACAAAAATATATTTTTATAACGCATAATTAATGTTATAGTTAATAATAAACTGTTACACATAGATCACGAAACAACTGAGAAGGGTATATATGTAAATATGAGAAATAAAATAACTGTTTATACCTTAATTTTCAACTTTACACTTTCGCAAGCAAAGTTATATCAGTATATTTTGTAGGCTTCGTTTAATGAAATTAAAAATAGAGATTGAAAGTAGAAAGATGCTACCGTGTTATTTATACACGTATGTGTTGGTGTGCGCAAATATATATTACGAATGGATTCTGCTTTAGTAATTGCATTTTAATTTAATTTATTAATTTTATACTATTTTGTGACGCCCTCTGAACTTAAAAATATGTGTATACATGTAATCTTACAAAAAGTCTACATGTTTAGCATACGTTTTAAAATGCAATAAGTGTTACAGCATGAAATGTAAGCCTAATATATGTGTGAATTGATATCATGCGATATATGATAGTGATTTAAATCGCATTATTTATTATTTACTTGCATGATAAGAGTAATAAAATTTTATCTCGTATCTCGTAACCTCGTGCATCACATATCTCTGTTGGCACGATCTTTTTCCAAATTCTGGAGTTCGTTAGGCTTACTGCATTACATTGTACAAAGTCTTGGTTGAAATAATGTTTAGATTATCAAACAAGGCTTAATATAAAGAACATCTTAGCTAGTAGAACATGACATTTAACCGTAATATGAGTTTTATTTTTTTAATTTTTATAGGATAGCATATTCAGTGAAATTTTTCTCTTGTCTACCTTTCCATACCACAACTTCTCAGGCTGTTGGATTATAATACAAATTACGGTTGAAACAATAGTTATATAATAACTTTTTTGTAAGTCATTTATGAGACATCGTCTTATCACTAGCGAATATAAATTGTGAGCCACAATATTATTTTACGTTTATGTTACGTAATCCAACGTACTGTTATTCACGTGCTTTATATTTGAAATTTACTTGGAAAAGACCGTTTTAAGTATCTTAGGCAGACGAGAAAAACCTTTATGAAACTCGCTACAGAAAGAAATATTTAGGTTATCGGCTGTGAGTTTATCATTTTCCACTGTGAAATGTATGTGTTTATGCAAGTTGTTTATATGTTTAAGAAATTCTTCTTGTTCGTTTTAACAAGTATCACAAACCCTACAAAATCTACCTAAGACTAATGTTTTAACATCTAAACAACATAAGCCTCACTGAAAGAATTCGTCTATATTATAACAAGGTTGGGAAGAAAACATTTTATTGCAAAAAATACCCAACTGAAACTGAAGAATGTAGTTTTAAGTCTAACCTTTATAAAAACTTGCAAAAAAGAAAAGTTGACACCAACTATCCTAAAAATAAAACTATATCTTCAGCTGAACATAAAACTCAAAAGTATTCTACAAGAAAAAAAATTTTTTTTAAACAAACTATAAAGGGAAAAAACCGTCAGATAACTAATGTTTCTACGCAGAAATGACGTTAATATACGTAGGAATCTCGTACGTGTAACTAACTACCCCTGAAGATTACAACGTACTTTTAACACTAATACAGAAAAAAACATCTATTTTAAAGGCTTCGCTATCAAATGAAATTTAGACACAATAAAAAAAAACAACACACAAACAGAACCAGACACTGTAAAGAAAAATATAATCAACATCGCGAGCTTTTAGCGTGATTTTTGTGTGTGTGTTTTTTAATTTCGCGCAAAGCTACACGAGGGCTATCTGCGCTAGCCGTCCCTAATTTAGCAGTGTAAGACTAGAGAGAAGGTAGCTAGTCATCACCACTCACCGCCAACTCTTGGACTACTCTTTTACCAACGAATAGTGGGATTGACTGTCACATTATAAAACCCCCACGGCTTAAAGGGCGAGCATGTTTGGTGCGACGGGGATTCGAACCCGTGACCCTCGGATTACGAGTTGAACGCCTTAACCCACCTAGCCATGCCGGGCCTGAGCTTTCAGCTCAGTGAATCTCAAACCGCAGCCCTAAATGAAGGTATTAATCACACAGTGACTCCTCAGTGTTTGATTTAAAAATTAGCCAGCAGGAAAGTAATAACAAACTCAAATCGCAATTCCAGTCAACAACAACTAATCCCAAATCAGAGATCACAAGAAGAATCCACGTCTAATTCGTCTTAGGACAATAAAAAAAAACACCGGAAATATTCAAAGTCCCAAAAACAAGAACAAATTAATAAATGGATAATTTCCTTGCAAAATCAAAAACATGTCCAGTAGATTAATTTAGTGGGAAAAATTCCAAAATACAAAACAAAAGGCCCCCCAGTGGTACAGCGGTATGTATGCGGACTTACCCGGGTTTTAATACCCGTGTTGTACAGAGCACAGATAACCCTTTGTGTAGCTTATGAAACAACATTTGACATCAGCAGGTAGAAAAGGCCTAAAACTTATTAGGAACAACGAAAACATTGTTATCTAATTTGCTGATAAAAGGAACTCTATCGTGATTTTGTTCCCCGCTGGTACAGCTGTAAGTCTACGGATTTACAACGCTAAAACCAGGGGTTCGATTCCCTTCGGTGGACTCAACAGATAGGCCAATGTGGCTTTGCTTAAAGAAATCACAAACACTATCGTGATTTTACCAACCAAACAGTATGATTCTTTAATCGTAAATATATTGAATGGTACCTATAAGATTATTTAGTCAAATACTGACATTAATTCAACATTCAACAAAAATTACTCAAAATATTATTTAAAAACGATTACTTTTGAACGATATAATTATTTTGCATACAAACCAACGAAGAATATTTAAATTCTACAGTCTACTAAAAGTCCATAAACCTTACCCCAAATTGTCTTCTAATAACTCTTTAAACTACAACTTTGATAATCACTTTAACTGAATTTTTGAGACTTATGTTTACAAATTAATTACCCAAGTAAAAAACACTCCCCACCTTCTACAATACTAACACAGTTGAGACAGTAACGTCATTATGTTCAGCTCTGATGTTTGTTTGTTTTTTAATTTTGCGCAAAGCTACACGAGGGCTATATTCAGTAGCCGTTCATAATTTAGTAGTATAAGACTAGAGAGAAGGCAGCTAGTCATCACTACCCACCGCCAACTCTTGGGCTACTCTTTTACCAACGAATAGTGGGATTGACCGTCACATTATAACACCTCCATGGCTGTAAGGGCGATCACGTCTGGTGCGACGGGGGATTCAAATCCATGATCCTCGGATTACAAGTCGAGTGCCTTAACCACCTGGCCATGCCAGGCCTAACTCTGATGTCATAAACCTGTTTTCTTAAACCACTTGTCATGAAGCAATACAATTTACTGCGGAAATTTCTTCACAAGGGTTCAGAAAGAGAATGAACATAAAACGGGAACACCTGATCGAACTGTTACAATGAGCCACATTCATTTGAATTCAATACTAAGATTCGTATTTACTTCAGCACACGGGCTTGCCTTCGATTCACAGTGGAAAAGGAAAACAAGTATACGATAAATGTTTTAAACATCACATGAATGTTCCCAGGTTTCACCACTAAAATTCACAGGATAAACATATACAGTAGAAAATAATATAAACTGGGGGAGTGTAATGTAATCATGGCCTTCCCCTTTAGTTATTTTTTAGACTTTTCATCAGGAAATAATAAAGTTTAAATATGATAAACATAAATTGAAATTATGTGCAAATATCAATGTTAAGACTTGCCCACTGGATACGTCACTGTATGTAATCCACCAGGAGTTTGACGTCCTAAAAAAAGTTTCCTAAATTTAGCATATGCTATACGCACCACAGAAACCATCGATGAAGTTGTACACTTAACTCACTGTTTTACTAATGTTAACCAGTTCCATATTAAAATCGTTTCAGAAACTATTAATAAATTAAAAAAGCAGAGACAAGAATCACTTAAGAGACACACAAACTAAAAAAAAAAAAAACTCCAGAAAACAAGCATAATTACTTGTTATATCTCATCCACAGAAAATATTAGCTTACTTCTATCAGAAACTTGAAAAAAGACTACGTGAACGTAACAACTGGATTCATTTTCACTTCTGGAATGAAAATTAAACACATGTTAAAAAAAAGTATATGATGAATTTATCACCAGGAAACAATTTTTAAAAAATACAATATAACAGTTGTCCAGCCTTTTACATAGGTGAATCAGGAAATAACTTGAAGATTAGGGCAAACGAACACCAAAAAAACTCTTTCCTAATTCATGAGCATATAAGTAAAAACAAACAGTTTTTCTGAACAGAACGTCACAATACTAAAATACAACACTAAAAGAACAATTAGAGAAGTGTTATTAATAAAATCAATCTTGCGATTAAAATATATTCAGGCACATCACTTTACAGCTTTGATCGTTAATTCTCCAGAGATTCATAATATTCTGTATGTAAATATTTCACAAAAGACATTCCATATTCTTTTATGTTTATTCAATTTTTGTATATTTTTTTCTGTTCTTTTTGTAGGACGATGTGTAAACTCGATGGTTCATGAGTGTCTTAAAAAGCCAAACTGATATTGACATTCTTGTGTGACATAAGTTGAAATAAGTTATTATGCGAGGGAAACTGAAATTATGTTTGTTAATTATGTGATGCTATTGTAACTGTACTTGGGGTAACTGTAACTTGGGGTAAAACTAGTTAAATTATTACAGAGGTGATTGCCGCCTCAACACAGGTGGTGTGGTATAAAGCAGTGACATAGATAAAGGAAGATATATATATATAAAGTTCTGTAGGTGGGAGTAAGAATTGCTTTGACCATGTCATTATATATCTCCTGAATAGACCATGAGGAAATGGATTTGTCCTTTGCAGGGCTCTAATGATATTATTGGAGTGTCAGCTCTTGGACTTAAATATTGTTTTGTTGTCAAGACTGTAAAATATGTTAAGGTTACTTATTACGAATACATTCTTTTTTATTAATAGACTATTGAATTACGAATTAAACGTTTACGCACCATTATAAGTAAAGATGTCCTCTAGTTTATCCTAACAACGTTTTATTATACAGATTTAATATTCTAATAGAATAAGAACAACTCGTAGAACCATATTTATATTGCTTTGTTTCTTTTGAATTTAAGAATGGGCTGACCGTAGCCTAATGGCTAGTGTGCCGGGCTTCGTATCGGAAAAGTTCATTATTTAAGCTGCTGAACACGATCCGTATTTTCATCCGTGGGTGCATTATAAGAGTAACAGTCAATCACGTTATTCGGTTCGAAGCGAGGCATATCCCTTGTGATGGCGAGTGCTACCTTAATTCCCTCTAGTGGTTAGTTCAATGTTATAGATTTGCTGTGCCTGAACTATTGTGGTCTCTGAACTGGACTAAAGGTGTCAACCAAGGTGAAAGTACCGATTCAAATATATTTTACAATATGTAGTGAACACAAACGATACAGTGCTTTTAAGTTTTTCTGTGTTGGATAAAGAGTGCTAGAGTATTACATTTGGCCCGGCATGTCCAGGTGGTTAACGCATTCGACTTGTAATCAGAGGGTCGCGAGTTCGAATTCCCATCGCACCAAACATGCTCGCCCTTTCAGCCGTGGGGACATTATAATATGACGGTCAATCCGACTATTTGTTAGTAAAAGAGTAGCCCAAGAGTTGGCGGTAGGTGATGATGACTAGCTTCCTTCCCTCTCGTCTTACACTGCAAAATTAGGGACGGCGAGCGCAGATAGCCCTCGTGTAGCTTTGTGCGAAATCAAACCAAACCAAAGTATTTCATTTAGAATATTGGCACTTCTTTAATAATGAATTATTCTTGTTCTGTTGAAGTACCATGTAGATATGATGTGCACTATACAACATTTTTCATTGACGGAAGTTCGTAGATTATATCGGTTTCTTTGAAAGCTTGTAATTTTTGGCATGCTTAGTTAATTCTTTTGAGAAGGAAAACGTACCTTACACCCATGATAACATTACTTAAACATTGTTTCTTTTGGACCCGGCGTGGCTAGGTGGTTAGGGCGCTCGACTGATAAGCTGAGAGTCGTGGGTTTGAATTCCTGTCTCACCACACGTGATAGCCCTTTCATTATAATGTGACGGTTATTCCCACTGTTCGTTGGTAAAAGAGTATTCCAAGAATTGGCGGTTGGTGGTGATGGCTAGCTGCCTTCTTTCTAGCCTTAAACTGCTAAAACAGGGACGACTAGCGCAGACAGCCCTCGTGTAGCTTTGCGCGATATACAAAAAAACCAAAACAAACAAACAACAACATCAAACAGATTGTTTTGTCAGAATACGCCCAAACGTAACAGAGTAATCTCTCGTGTTGGAACGCTGTTTTTACAAATGAAAGACATATGCTAACATTTAAAAATTACCTTGTCAGAGTTGTAGTTATAAGATTTGGACAAAAGTGTGTTTCTCTTATAGCAAAGCCACATTGGGCTGTCTGCTGTGTCCTCCGAAGGGAATCGTACCCCTGGTTTTAACATTGTAAGTACAAAGACTTACCACTGTTCCAGAGGGTAATGATTTGGACAACAGATGGTTCGGCTTATATAACATTTCTAGTTATAAGAATGTATTGCAAAAAAAACAGGACAAAAAGTATTGTATTCCTATACGATCTTTGTGTAGATTCTGTTGTTGGCTCACACGTTTTTTTTACAAATCATGTAAGTTGTAATAGTTGTGTTGGTACCACTGTGTTAGGTACTAATAGTGATTTTAGTCAACATGCAGCAATTATCGATTCACCTTGTTCGGCTATAAATTAAGCTTTAAAGTTATGCCGATGTAAAGGTAATTATGTTTGAACAAAGTTTGTGTTAGGTTTTTCAGCCAATCATTTTGTATTATTTCAGCTTTGAATGCAAGTGGGAATGAGCGCCCTTTAGCAGCAAAACCGTTTCTGACACTCCAGAGACATCGAGTTCGTTTTCCTGTAACAAAACCCGAAGTTCAACAACTTCATATACTGGACGACTCATACGACGGAGTTATTCAGGTGCGGTTGTCAGTACCTTGTTTTCTCGTTTCTTTCATTGACATCACATGCTTTCTTTGTTTTAAACCAAAGTCGCAGTGGGCTATCTGCTGTGTCCACCGCAGGGAATAGAAACCCTAGATTTTAGCGTTGAAAGTGCGTAGACTTACTGCTATTCCGGCCTGGCATGGCCAGGTGGTTAAGGTACTCGACTCGTAATCCGAGGGTCGCGGGTTCGAGTTTCAGCCACGCCAAATATGCTCGCTCTTTCAGCCGTGGGGGCGTTGTAGTGTTACAGTTAATCCCACTTTTCGTTGGTAAAAAAATAGTCCAAGAGTTGGCGCTGGGTTCGTGAGGTTTTTTCAAATACGTTTTCATGATGTTGTTAAACATTAAAATCTCTTTGATTTTAAGCAGCCTCTGATGTCCTCTATAAGTAGTAATCTTTAGTTTATTTGTTTATTTTTAGTATCTACTTTCTTCTTGTTGGAAATGGAACTTCAACGCCTTTTCGCTAGATGTGGCCACTGGGGGGCGCTCCTTGTCTGTTCTGTTACTTCATCTGTTTCATCACTATGGTTTTACTAAAACGTTTCATCTGGATGCGTTGAAAATCCTTCATTGTTTCAGTAAGTGAATTTTGCATTTCCCTGTTTTCATATTCATTGGTACTATTCTTTAATTTCAATTTCAGCCCTCTCATTTTATTTAGAAGCAATTTTATGCTGAACCTTAAAAGCTGTGAGAAAATTACTGTTGTAACGTCATTCGTATTATTTTACATTATTTGGTGAAACCGATTCAATACACGTAAAAAGTAACAAATTATTTTATCTCTTGGTCCAGTGTGGCCAGGTGGTTAAGGCACTCGACACGTAATATGAGGGTCGCAGGTTCAATTCTCCATGATATGCTCGCCCGTTCAGCTGTGGAGGCGTTATTCGTTGGTAAATAGTCAAAGAGATGGCGGTGGGTGGTGATGACTAGCTGCCTTCCCTCTAGTCTTATACTACAAAACTGGGGACGGCTGGCGCAGATAGCCCTCATGTAACTTCGTGAGATATTTAAAAACAAACAATTTTATCTCTTACTTAATGGTTTCACAAGACTTAGCATTCGTTGTTGGTCAGGTTTAAAAACGACGATAATTGCAATACATTATGAAAAGAAAAAAACGTCTTATACAAGCTCGTCGGAGAAATGAAGAAGCACTGGCTCACTCTATCATTCTTCTTAATTATCTTCTCCGAAAATAATATTCATAATATACCCTTGAATTTAGTACACAACTTGGAGTCATACCTTTAGAATTTTCTAAGCCTATGTTATTAAACCTTTTTATTTTAACGTTATTATCTCGATCCACATTTCTTAGTAACTAGCTAGCAAATAGGGGCTGCTCTTTAAGAACGAAAAGTGGGATTGAGCGCCATATTATACCGCTTCTATGGGTGAAAGGGTGAGCCTGTTCGATGAGTATCTCATGCCAGACCTCAGTAAAGTCACGAAAACACTCAGATGGTAAGGTTAAGGTTCTAAGAACAGCAGATCGAGGATGTTTTCCCTCGTCAATTCAGAAACAGACCTGAGAAGTAAATAGATAGAGATTTTTTTCTTTTAATGAGGGATAACTAGTGTATTGCTTTAGGTCACAAATACTGGCACTAGGTGGGGTTTGCAGGGTTCGTAGAATACAAAATTATAGATATTCGTAATAAATCTTTGTAGGACTTAGAAGTTTCCTTAATGCCCAGTTTTATAAAATAGTTAAGTGGTTTTTTTAATGTAAGGTTTTAACTGCCCACTGGCTGAGAAGAAGAGACAAATACAATGATCACAGGGCTGTCTTTGTTAATAGAAAAAGTGTGGTAACCCTTGGTGTCGGACACACGTAAATAAAACGATGAAGTGGAATTTTTGTACGTTGTTCATGTGTCAGCCGTGTGTTGTAACACAATATGCATGTGGCATAACTAACTACATGTAAAAAGTTCTCACTGTTCAAATATTTTGCTAATGAGCAAGAATCATGCGAACTTGTAAGTCTTCTATGACACTTGGTTCTCACTGTTCAAATATTTTGCTAATGAGCAAGAATAAGTCTTCTATGACACTTGGTTCTCACGCGCACACAAACACAGAGATTCGTTCGATTACAGATTGATCCTTCCATTCTGTTTCAGATACGGCTGTGATGGGGAATAGTGAGAAGGATGTAAGTTCTTGGTGACTCACCGCCTGGCTTTCGTGAGTAAAAAACAAAATCATGATGTTTCATGTGGAAATTCATGGGAAGTTAACATTAAAACAAATAACGATAAATCCTGTAGGCTTCAGCGGAGAGTGCCTCGATGTATGAAGGAATGACACCTCGGCTTTTGGAACACAATCAAAGTTAAAGTTAAAACTAATAGATGAAGATTAATGGTGCGAAGCAAAGTCTAAAGACACCGATTCCAAGTGATTATTCACGTTATTCCATCATACATTAAACTGATAATCTTAGGCCTATATAATTATGTCGTTTTAGGGAAAATATTTAACGTTACGTCATTAAGTTCCTTCATCATAAGTTTGCAGTTGGATTAGTTTTTCTTTTTAAGTGAATACCAGAGGGTAGTTTAAAAAAAAACGATATGCGTGACTGGATAATTTTCATAACAAGAAATAGAAACGACTGTCATCTGAAGCGGAAGATATACTAAGTTTTGGAAGAGGCCCTGGACTGATTATTAAGATTAGGCTAGGATTATAACATTTGTGAAGATGTTTCCATCTGTCAGTCTGCTGAGCGCGTACTAATTCAGCACCAAAATTGGTAACATTATATTTAATATGTGAACCTTGGAGAGAAAGTCAGGTAAATAAATGTAAAAAATGTTAACACCACCAAAAATAACTACTTCAGTGAATGAATAATTCAATGACTTCAAATTAATATTTGTGGAAAGATCTAAAACACCATCCTAAAATGAGGAGATGGTTCAATGCTATAAAACACCATCTCAAAATGTGGAGATGGCTCAATGCTATAAAACACCATCCCAAAATAAGAAGATAGCTGAATACTATAAAGCACCATCCCAAAATGAAGCGATGGCTGAATGCTATGAAACACCATCCCAAAATGAGGAGATGGTTCAATGCTATAAAACACCATCCCAAAATTAGGAGATGACTTAATACTAGGCTCTAACCTGCAGAGAAAAGCCAAATTACAATAAAGATATTGTGAGTCTTTAGTTGTCTATTGTTTTATTGTAGATGGCGTGATTACGAGGTTTATTGGTATTTTACAAAATGTAGCAAATCGAAACAGATGTCTTCACAAGTTTCACTTTCGTTTTTGTTGTTGTAAGCAAGTAGCTCTGTAAAGGCTTCTCACAGAATAAGAGACTTAATGCACCCAGTATCCCTTGCTGAAATATAGAGATAGTCTAAATAATCTGTGTTCCAGAGAAGTCAAGCTTGTCTTTCTCGAACAAATTTGTAAGCTACTATTTCATTAATTTGCAGCATTTAGTGAGGGGATTGCTAGTAATTACTGTGCAATATACACGAACTAATGTGAATATTACAGTGTAGTCACAAGCAAGAAGTAGTGAGACGTAATCTGACCTTTGGATGTAACCCTAACTGTAGTATAACTGTAGTACATGTAAAATGCTACTTCCCTCGCAGTCCGAGAGTCTCGGGTTCAAATCCCCGTCCCACCAAACATGCTCGCCCTTTCAGCCGTGGGAGAGTTAAAATGTGCGTTCAATCCTACTGTTCCTTGGTAAAAAGTAGCCCAAGAATTGACGGTGGGTGGTGCTGACTGGCTGCCTTCCCTCTAGTCTTTCACTGCTGAATTAGGGGCAATTAACGTAGATAGTCTTCTTGTAGCTTTGCGCGAAATTCAAAACAAACCAACCAAATCCATTGGTTTATGTCTATAGATCAAGGAGTGAAAGATGAACAGAGTCCATCATCGATTTGTTGTGGTGTGGACAGGTATCATTACATGAACTGACGTAGATAACGTGACGCTCTAAGAGTGGATTTGCAATATATTCATGCGGTATTGGACTCTTTAGTGCCATCTAGTGAGGGCAGATTGTATCAGGCTTTTGCCTGACGTGGTACAATGTTGTACTGCTACGACTGTGATGGACCACATTGAACAAGAAACTATACCGAGGTCATGGATAGGTCACTAGTCCTGATCTAGTTTGAATAGAACACTTCTGGGTCCTCCTTGATCACCATATACATCAGCACTCTAATCTACGTGCATGATATTAGAAGATTGGTGTTGCCCTAGATGTGAATAACACACATAACACCGTCAGTCGGCGCTTAACCAAGAGTGTTACGTTATCGGTATCTACTTTATAGTTTTATTTTACATTAGTTTACAAAGTGAACAATATTATCATACTTACATGTATTATTACGTCATCAATTACGTCAAAGCTATTAATTTAACTACAATGTTAGGATTTGAACAAATCTGCTGTCATCCATTATCTGAATGAAGTCATAACTTACGTTTTTCTTGTGGTCTGCCAATTCAAAGACTGCCTTGATGACACAGGAGCACATAATCATTACCGAGCGTCTATCTTTACCCTGAATGACTTAGTCACTTTGATTTATGTGTTCCCTAACTTTGTGTTTAAAGGACCACCATGTTCTATGGTTTGTATAACTAGTGATGTGGTGTTAATAAAACTGATTCCTTAACTATAACCTAGTGAATGAGTGATATTTTTTAGAAATATTGTAAAGTTCAACTCAGAGACCCCTTTAACTCTGAGACACTGCCCTTTTCGATTTTAAACGATTTGGAGTACATTATACAATAGTTTTCTATAACATTTGCCCCCTCCCTCTCTGCACAAGGTCAGTGGTAAGTCTTGAGGTAGCATATACCCTTTAAATGTCAATAAACAATATTTTAACGTTGTAAATGCGTACTTTTATCGCTGACCCTCCGAAGATCATATTTGACGAATACCTGTTATCTTTATTAATTTCTCACTTAAAAGCAGCTCACTAGTTTAAACTTAAATATTTTTCTCTTTATTATTCTGCAGCTCTAGTAGAAAGTGGTTACCATAGAGACAATCCCTATCATAATGCCGTTCATGCCGCTGACGTCACTCAAGCATTGCATTGTTTTCTCCAAGAAGAAACTGTGAGTATCCTGTACATCAAAAATTTTCTTTAATTGATGTCAGTATCCTGTACTTTAAAACATTCTTTAACTGATATCAGTATCCTGTACTTTAAAATCCTACTTGTACTGATGTGTATCATTTACTTTAAAATTCTACATGAACTGATGTGTATCCTGTACTTTAAAATTCTACTTAAATTGATGTCAGTATCCTATAATTTAAAATCCTACATAAACTGATGTGTATCCTCTACTTTAAAATGCTACTTAAATTGATGTCAGTATCCTGTACTTTAAAATCCTAAAGAAACTGATGTGTATTCTGTACTTTAAAATTCTACTTGAACTGATGTGTATCTTTTATTTTAAAATCATACATGAACTGATGTGTATCTTGTAAATTAAAATCCTACATGAACTCATGTGTGTCCTGTACTTCAAAATCCTACTTGAACTGATGTGTATCCTTTACTTTAAAATCCTACTTCATGTGTTCTGTATCCTGTACTTTAAAATCCTACTTCATGTATTCTGTATCCTGTACTTTGGAATCTTACTTAAATTGTTGTCAGTATCCTGTACAATAAAATCTTACTTAGGCCTGGCAAGGCCAGTTGGGTTAAGGCGTTCGACTCGTAATCTGAAGATCTCGGGTTCGAATCCCCATCGCACCAAACCTGCTCGCCTTTTCAGCCGTGGGGGTGTTATAATGTGACAGTCAATCCCACTATTCGTTGGTAAAAGAGTAGCCCAAGAGTTGGCGGTAGGTGGTGATGACTAGCTGTCTTCCCTCTAGTCTTACACTGCTAAATTGGGAACGGCTAGCGCGGATAGCCCTTGAGTATCTTTGCGCGAAATTCAAAACAAACAAAGAAACAAAATCTCACTTAAATTGACGTCAGTATCCTGTACTTTAAAATCCTACTTAAATTGATGTCAGTATCCTGTACTATAAAATCTTACTTAAATTGATGTCAGTATCCTTTACTTTAAAATCTTACTTAATTTGTTGTTAGTATCCTTTACTTTTAAAATCCCACACAAATTAAAGAATGTAAGCTGTACTTTAAAATCCTAATTAAATTGATTTTAGTTTCCTGTACTTTAAAATTCTGCATATATTGTGTCAGTATCCTGTTCTGTAAAATCCTACTTAAATTGATTTGTTTTTATTGACGTATGGACGCACTAATATTGAACTGAACAAGTAAGCCTGACGACAGAATTGTAACTGTGTGACAATCGTTACAGAATGTTAGAACAACATCAAGCTTAGAAATATCCAGCTAGACTCAGTCAGTACAAAACTGTTAGCATGGTGACCAAACCAGTGGGAATTACCATTAGCGACTAAATCTAATAACCAGGCACTGATATTGAATTCGAACAAATCACGTGCATTTTCTTTTGTGATTAGGAAGAAACCTAACGTTTCACCGTTAATATCATTTAAGTTAACTGGACATGAACTGTTAGTAAGGCACTTTAGAATATCTACTTACAGAAATAGGGCTATGTATGAAGTCGTTAGTGACATATCTAAAGACAGAAAGGTTCACCGAGTGATATTCGTCAAAACAGTCAAAGGTCATTTTTTTCTGTTTTATCGAGCTGACCTTATAGTTGATAGTTCTTTATCATATTATCTACACAGAACCCCAAAACAAAACGAAAGATTAAATTAATATTTATGCTTCACCAGTTGTAGAATATATAGTGTATAATTTTTTGTGAGGCTTCGTAACGAACGAATCATTGAATAATGTACTTTATAGACTTACACTAACGAAGCAAAACTCCAAACAAAATATATCCTCTATTGTCAAAAGATGGCAGCACAAGACGGAGTAGTTTATTATACCTGTTCCGGCAATGTTTATGAGTGAAACGCGTGGATCAAGGCTGTATATTAGCGATATTAATTCTACCGAATAATACAACTTTTCTCACTATTTTATTCTCTACTAAGAAGTCCTAGATATAAATGTGACGCCAAATCTGTTGTTGTATTCAGCACTTGTTACTGAATTATACCGGTTTAGGGAAATTTTACTACTCGGTAGTTGCCATAAATAATGGTGAATTAAAATGACAAAAGTAGCTTTTTTATAATTGCATTCGGTTAATGAAAACAGTAATACGACGATAAGATGTAACTATTATAATTTTTCTCTATGTTGCACCATTCGTGTTGTTTGTTCGCTTCTTTTTAATATTTACGATGAAGTCTATACAACAGTATCTGCACTACTAGTCTCTAATTTTTAAGTGAAAGATTAGCAGGGAAAATAGTATTCACTCGTAACTTTTGGGCTTCTCTCTTCAACGGGATGCGAATCTTGGGTTTTTGAATTTGCAGGCTAGCGTGTTAACTACTATAACATACGTGACATGAAGGTAATCGTTAATAATAGTTTTGTTGTTTTGAATACATAGCTCCACAGTAGGCTGAATAACGTGAGAAATTGAAACAATTTAATCCTACATTTTATCGTCATGAACTTCCAAGCGATAGGTACGCAGGATTAAGAAACATACAAAATGAAATAATATATATACACTGCTTCGAAAGATGAAAATAAGAAAAGGGAAAATAAAATTAAAAAAACATTTTAGCATTTAATAGGGAAAATGTCAACACTATTAAATTAGCCTAAATACTAGCTGGTGAAAGGTTTAAGACCATACCAAAAAGAAGTCCTAAACAGAGTAGGAAATGCCCAACAAGAGGTCTCAGTGGTGAGTTGCACGGCCGGCCTTCATTGCGAATAACTGCAAACATTCGCTGTGACATAGTCGACATAAGTGTTTGCTGAAAACTAGCTGGAATGTTATTCCAAGTGGTGAAGATGGCTTCACGAAGATCATGCACTGTTTGGAATTGACGTACATTTCTATAGACATCCCTTCAATTCATCCCCAAACATTTTCAATGGGGTTCAGTTCGGGCGAACACGCTGGATGGTCCAAAAGAATCACGTTATTCGCCATGAATAAGTCCTTTGTCCTGCTGAAAGGTCCAGTCATTTCCACACAGTCGAGGGTCTTCAGTCAATAAAGATGCTCTCTCCACCATCCCAATATAGCCAGCTGCTGTTTGATGCCACTGTATAACCTGAAGATCCATTGTTCTACGGAAGGAGAAAGCACCCTAGATCATGATGGAATTTCCTCCACTGTGTGGTGTAGAAAATGCCTCCGGTCGGATATCCTTATCGTGCCAGTGACGTTGGAAGCCATCTGGACCATCCAGGTTAACTTTTTTCTCATCAGAGAACAAAACCCTCGTCCATTTTTCTACGTCCCATGTTTGGTGCTTCTCAGTAAAGTTTAACCGAGCTGTTTCGTGGTGTGGAAGGAGGCGTGACCTTTGAAGAAGTTTACGGTTTTTAAAGACTTTCTCTCGTAGATACCGCCTTATTGTTCTTGAGCTGCATTCTGCGCCCGTATGGGCCTCAATCTGGACAACCCGTCGAATCCTCCTGCTCAACGCCAGCGAAATTTTCTTGGGCCGATCACTTGAAATTCTAATCAGTGATGTCGAGAAAACCCACTTGTAGAGAAAAATATATATATAAAAATGGCTAGTTTGGGTTGAGAAAAGTTTTTACGTAGAAAAGCGAACAACGTTTCGACCGTCTTCAGCTAATTTCATAGTGTTCATATTTTCCGTATTAAATGCTAAAAAGGTTTTTTATTTTTATTTTCCCTTTCCTTATTTTCATATCTCGAAGCTGTACTCAAATAAGTGGTTGAGTCTAACAACGCAAAATGCATATTTTTTCTTTATATCCATTGGCTTTAAGACTTTGGCCAGCAGTGTATATACTACCCCTCTCCCAGTGGCACAGCCATGCGTGTGCAGACTTCCAATAGCAGAAACCAGGTTTGGATACCCGTGGTGGGCAGAATTAAGGTGCATACTAAACTGAACTGATATATACATGACTTTTAAATAAAAGCAATGTTACAACGATAACGGACTTATGTAACATCCAATATAAAGTACGATTAACCGCATTTTGGTCACAAGCTTTCATTGAATTGCATGGTTACATGCTTTATCATTATTATTAAATAATCTTCGTGTTAGAGCAAAGCCACATTGGTCTATTTACTATGTTTATCACGCAAAAACAAACCCCGGATATCAACGCTTGACTTACATTGGGGTTCGAACATATTGTATTGTTTGTTTTTTGGAATTTCGCGCAAAGCTATACAAGGGCTATTCGCGCTAGCCGTTCCTAATTTATCAGTGAAAGACTAGAGTGAAGGCAGCTAGTTATCACTACCCACCGCCAACCTTGGACTACTCTTTTACCAACGCGTAATGGGATTAACCGTAATTTATAACGCCCCCACGGCTGAAAAGGCGAGCATGTTTGGTGTGACGGTGATTCGTTCCCGCAACCCTCGGATTACGAGTAGAGTGCCTTAATCCTAACTATCTGGGGCCATTCTGGGCTGAACATATTGCACAAAAGTTATATTTTTAATATGGCCGAAACTGAACTATCAAAGTATGAATATTAAAACCTTATTATATTATTTTTCTACCCGTAAGTGATATTTAATCCCCCCTCCTTCTTTACGTCTAGCAGCGTACAGTAGGATTTTGTTAATCTCAAACTTGTGTTGTACAGACTAGAATATTAATATGGTTAATTTACATTTGCACTTCACAAACAGTTCAGATGGTATTAAGTATTAAGCTCGTGTCTATGTAAGTAGGTTGATAAACAAAATATCTTTAACCTGTTGACTGCCAAGTATTTCAGCTGCTACGGCAACTCCGAACCAAGTTCAAAATACAATTCTAATGCTTCTTCATTTTGTAACGTTTATCGTGACGCCATTTTGGATCGAAAGTGAAACAATTTGTAAGTAGGTCAAATGCATGTATGGTGCTGACATCTAGCGTTGAAGTTAAGTATTATTGAGAACGAATTAACTCGTCCGTGGCACTGTGTTACCGATCGGCTTGGACGACTTATCTCGTTTACGGCACTGAACAGGTTAACTTTATAAGTTTCTTTTGTAGCCACTTGATGCACCTTAAATTTTGTGCAAATTACTTTGAACTGTAAGGTTGTAGGAACGTTTTCATGAGACTCTGGTAATCTTGGGTGTTACTCTAGTAACTTCTTATTTTGTTTTCTTCTTGAACGTGAAGAACCTTATATTCACACGTATGATTTATGTTGCTTATTTCAATATTAACCTTTCTACGTTTCGTCTTTATTAAATTCTTATTTTAAAATATGCTTTAGAGGAGTACATTGAAGAAACATATTCACTTTGAATGTTTCTTTTCTTTTTTATATCGATAGCCCATAATGGTTCAGTTAAGGTTATAGTGCAAAATTTCCCATCCTAGTTCGATGGTTCGTTAATTCACTGGTATGATGGGTTGTTCTGATATATCAGGAACAGTTTAGATTTGAGAGCCATAAAACGTCCAGTTCCTTTGTTAAACTTCGTGTCAAGTGTTTTGTCATAATAATCCACACTGATTTACAAAAACAGTAGTCAGTACTGTGCTCAAATATATTTTCAGATTTCAAAGTATTTGACTCCAGTAGAAATTATGGCCTGTCTTATAGCTGCAGTTTGCCATGACCTTGATCATCCAGGTTTTACCCAACCTTTCCTACTGGCTACTTCCAACCACCTAGCGGTGTTATATAAGGTAAGCTAACGAATAGTTGTGTGCGTCACTCACTAAGCCACCTGGCGGTGCTATACAGTAAAACTAACGTATAACTGTGTATGTCACTCACTAAAAGCCACCTAGCGGTACTCTACAGGTAAAACTAACATATCACTGTCTGTGTTGCTCACTAAGCCACCTGGCGGTACTGTACAAGGTAAAACCGATGTACAACTGTTTGTATCACGCACCAAATCCCCTGGCAGTATTAAAGTAGATCTAATGTTTTCACTCACACAACCACCTAACTATATACAAGATAAAAGTAATTCGTAACTGTTTACTCTACTCACCAAACAACCTAGTGTCATTTTAGAAAGTAAAGCTAGCGTTCGGCATTTTTTGCCACTCATGAGCCATTTAGCAGAGTTGGTTACATTTATTGTCAACCAACTAATCTACATATATTTATTGTTCATTAATTCACGTAGATACGTTATAAAGGGTTAACTTCTATATTGTTAGGTTATTCTTAAGTTAAATTAAATGTATAATATGCATATTCCATAAAACGAATTTGTAGGAAATCAAAATGTGATTGTGAAAACTAAAGACTAACAATCGTTATTGTTTAAACAGAATTTTTCTGTACTGGAAACTCATCATTGGAGGATGGCTATCTCGTGCCTCAGGGAATCAAAGTTACTGGATCACATGGATAAGGATGTATGGTGAGAGAAAACCTTTGTTTATTCATATTAACAGGTTATAGCCCATTGTTTCAGAAAAAAACACTAAAACATTTGTGATGTGAATTTAATAAAGTTTTAATTATTTCCGTAAATCGTCTCGTTTTTATCTTATTTCAAAAAGAAATATTATATTTCATATTCAGTGTTGCTCCACTTGGGGTGGTTGAGGGGACTAATCTCTCATCTTTTTTAAGAGCACCCTTTATGCCCTCTTCATACACCCTATATATCCAATAAACAAATTTCACAGGAAGATATTTCTTGCAATATACAACTAATTATATACTCGGTAAATAAATGGGTTCAAGAAAATTATTCTTTCTTATGTAGAACTAATTATAAACTCTGTAAAGAAACAAGTACAGACAAATACACCATGGTAATTTATCAAACATAATACACCTGGTAAAGAAACAAGTACAAATAGATACACCTTGAGAATTTATCAAACATAATACATGTGGTAAAGAAACAAGTATAAACATAATACACCTGGTAGAAAAGTATTTACAGACATGAACAGTTTATTATTTTAAAACTATGTATACAACCAGTAAAGACATGTATACAAGTATAAACACTTTTAGTATTCTAGAATTGTTTATGCAGTCATTAAAGAAGTGTGTACTGGCATAAAAACTCTAACATTTAGCAATTATTTATACAGCCTCTAAGGAAATATGTACAAAATTAAACACTTTGGTATTTTAAAATTAATTATACAGCCAGTAAAAATATGTGTATTTATTCACAGCCATGGATACTTTAGTATTTTAGAAATATTTATACAACAAGTAAAGAAATAGGTATAGGCTCATAGACTTTGTTATTTTAAAAATATGTACAGGCATAAATTAATTAATTCTACTGAGGTTTGCTGGAATTTCTCTTTGTAAAGAGGGTTAAATAATATTTCAAGTTAGCAGAATGAAAGTGTAACTAATGGTTTGGAATTCAAAACAAGTGGCCGTAAGTAGATGTACATGTTTCACATGTGACGACTTTAATGCATCAAGTTCAAATTATACTTTTACCTGTGATTTCATTATGTGTAAATTTTGTTCTGTTAAAGTTTTCATTCGAAATCTCATGTGATATATCACAAGTTTTCTGTGTGTAAGTTGTAGTTTCCATTACAACAAAACCTTTAGTTTGATCGCTAACGTTTACAGTGATATCATTGCTGTGGCAAACTGTTCAGATTCTTTTTTATAGTGTTATTATAAATTTCCTCTTTAATTACCCAAACCTAACTTCAGTAGCTCTATTGTCCGCCTCCCTCTGGGTTAATAGTAAGTTAATGGATTTACATTGTTAAAATCCCAGACTGATTCTTCGTGCAGGACAGAGCACAGACAGATCATTGCGTAACTTTTTACTAAAACAACATTAGTAGCTGTATCAATTATTAAAGGAAGAGATCTAAGTACAGCAAGTAATACAGGGTATAATATAATAGAATCAGTCTCACTTGCTGTGCTTGTATTAATGTTTTAATACTTAATTAGGTAGCAAACTCATGCTTCACATGCGCAACAAATTTTTTCGTGATATTTTGTATTTCGATGCACACAGTTTATAAAATGTAGAGGCAGTGTTCTGTATTTAAAGCAAATACAACAGTTAAGTGACCTCCCTAGACCATTCACGTATAAGGGTTAGGTACTTAGAACTCTTAACTAACTGATGGCCGTGCGAGACGTCTTAGTGGCTGCGAGGTTAAACATAAGTAGGCTAAACCTATTCCACAGCAGTACTATGTAGTAAACACTTCAAGTACAAAAGACACCTTGAGCTGAATGGTCTAATAAAAATTGACAAACCAATCGATTCCAGATCTAGGTTGCTTTCGAAATCTGAGTATCGGGGTCAAGTATTAAAATTCAGTAGGGTGGCGGAGCTGGTGCTCTAAGTGTATATAAACAAATGAAGAAATTCATATATAAAACCTTAACGTATAAACATTGCTGTAGGAAAGGGGGCTCTGGGGATGACAGATCTATTACTAAAATACTTTTCAATTTATAGAGCATGGCACTGTCAAGATCTTACCTTTCTTTATGTATATAATGACGTCATCTCTACTAACCAACTCCTAGTTTCATTTTTGCATTGTTTAATAAAGTTTGGAAAGCTTCTCACGCATGCAGCTATTTTCATGACGTAGATATGTAATGACTTATCATAATGAGAAATAATATCAAGATAACTTTATTAGCTTTAGACTTAGTACCATAAGTCAGATTTTGAAAACGTTTAGAGAAAATATGTATATAACCTTCCCTTTGTGAATCTTTCACTACTACATCAATACAACAATGAGACAAGGGATTACCATTTTAAAATAGTGATCTTCTTTAGTTCACGTTTCCAAATAAATATCTCCTTCACATCAGAAAGGTCAGAGAAAATAAATGGTGTCACGTTGCGACGTGACATACTTGGCACACTAAATAGTTTCGTCATGACAGGCTTAATGTTCCAGAGATAAGAAGTCGTCAAACTGTGGGCCATGACAGACGTACATCACTTTCTTTTGTTGTTCATATTTTGGCTGTAATTTTCACCCGTTGACACAATGGTTTATCATCACGTTTTTCTCGAGTATTGTTGGTTGCTTCTAATGCAGTCAAATGTTTAGCCCTTCTTTCTGTAAATTATATTATTAACGTCCTACAAAACATTAACCAAAAGTTTCTTAAATAATCTAGAAATGGTTAGGTGATCAGGGCACTCGACTCGTAATCTGTGGGACGTGGGTTTGAATCCCCGTCGCACCAAACATGCTCGCCCTTTCAGTCGTGGGGGCGTTGTAAAGTCACGATCAATCCCACAGTTTATTGATAAAAGAGTAGCCCAAGAGTTGGGTGATGATGATTAGCTGCCTTTCTTCTAGTCTTACACTGCTAAATTAGGAACTGCTAGCCCAGATAGCTCTCGTGTACCTTTGCGCAAAAATTCAAAATCAAAGGCATTAATCTGGAATTGTGTTTAACACGTCGGTTAGCGACTGTTTAAATATCATTTGATGAAGATCTTAGACTGGAAGTATTGTTGAACAAATTATTTGTGTTTTGTTTTTTTTAATCACGGGAAGACCTACTAGCAATTTAGTTCTCGATTGTTTGATTCAATATCTTCAACATTTGCGTAGAAAAACCTATTCCTGAGGCATGGCATGACTTGATAGGGTGCTTGACTCGCAATCTTTGGATTGCATGATCGAAACTCCTCACCTAATATGCTCACCATTTAAGCCATTTGGTGTTAAAATGTGACGACCATTCCTGCTATTATTAATAAAAGAGTAGCCCAAGAACTGGCAATGGGTGATATTTACTAGATGTCTTCTTTCAGGTCTATCTCTTCATAATTAGAGACGACTAGCGCTTTCGAGATACAACAAAAACAGAAAACAAAATAAACCTATTTTTAGAGTTTTATGAGACTGTAGATCGTTATAAAAGTCCAAAAGAAAATATTTTATTAATACCCAGCGTTTCGGCTTTCGTCTTTCTGAAGGGTTGGGTGTTTAGTAATGAAAGGTTATGTGTGAAAGGAGACAGATGTAAGTTAGGAGAGTAAAAAATAACATGGAAGATATACGCATGTTGAGAAATCAGATAAAACTCACGATCACAGCGAAATATTGGTAATTTACAACAATTTACGAAATACGTGTAAGTATTTTGTGTAGCAGACTTGCAGTTTTAGAAATACTCTACAAGAAACAATGACATTCGTTATATTTGTTTCATAAAAAATGTCATGTATGAGATACAATGTACATAAACACCACTCTACACATATTGGAAAAAATGGCGTTTCTTGTATAAAATATTCCAAAAACATGACCAAGGAGGTTTAAAATATCATACAAAAAGGGGTGGGAGCTGAACATTTAATACAGCTTCAAGCATTAACTACTGAAGTCCAATATCTGAACAAACTGTAAGAACTTTCTGGATAAAATATATATAAAAAGCTCTTTCGACTTAAAGAGATAACTCATTATATGAGCCATAACAGTGGTTGGCCTGTTTAATATATGGTTTATTATAAATGATTTGCTGACGTTGAAGCCTTGATTCCTTTGTGTGTGTTTTTGGTTTTTGTACTTAACTATTTAACAGTTTCAAATGTTTTCATTTATAACTTTTCTGCTTGTATTCTATCATTTTGATTATTATTCAGTAAATTCTGATTCTAGTATTTAGTTATTTTTATTTATTTTTTCGTTTTAACTATATATACTAATACTGAAACAGTATTATATTATTTTTTATATTGTTACTAGTATAAAAACCTGTAAAAAATGACAGAAAACCATTACTGAATGAATTAACGAAAATTATAGAATTTAACTTAAAACAAATTTGTCTGCACCTCCAAAATACACCTACTCTTTATATGCTTTATCAGTCTCGACGTAATTATTTAATTTTATATGTTTAGTAAAAACTGCGTGGAAAATATTATATGTTATCGTTAACAAAAGTATGTGTGAACTCAGAAAGTGACTTAAATGGCACTCTTCAGCCTTTTCACTGTATTCTAGGTCAGAAGTAGAAAACGTAGTGCGGATATTTTGACTCAAATTTTTAACTCTTTCGACTGTACAAAAAATAAACGATACTTGGCAGCAGGGGCGTATATCCTGGGGGGGATGGAGGGTATACATCCCCCTTCATTTTAGGTGGGGGGTATGGTGCAAACAATCATCCCCCCTACAGTTGGGTCTGTTGAATTGTTTTATTGCATCACAGGCTTACAAATTGTGTGTTTGTTCTTGTGATTCTCGAGTTCTTACCAATCGAATTACATGATTAGCCCTAGATGTAGGCTTTTTCAGTAGCCGAAATGTACATCTTTAATATAGGCGTGCTTCTAAGCTTTTCGATCTAAGCGATAGTTCGTAAGTATCAGTCAGTAGACCCAAGTATACACGCAAGTATCGTGGCAACAAGATTACTATGTGACTGCATGTTTACAGCTTTCAGGTTTACGTAATCAGAGATTACTAATTTGCAAATTGAACAGTCCACATAAGTGGTTGCAAAAATCTTTCCCCCCATCGGGTGTAAAAAATATACGTCTCTGCTTGGCAGTAATAAATATTTATCTTTTTATGTTTAAGGTCAAGTAGATAATATATGTGTCAAAATACCAAAAGAATATTTTGAACATTTATTCGCCACTTTAAACTTTTTAAACACTGACTTTATAACGTCAAACTAGATGTAGTCTAATTTAAGCATTAGTCCTAATACATAAACGTAACTTAAGACTTAGCTGAAGTATTACGTAGTACATTTAATTTGCTTTTGGCTACAACTCAATGCAATAATACTTTTGAATTGAACTTTTTGCTGTTATATCACAGAAGTTATAAAAAAAACAAATATTTCTAACAAATCAACAAGAATATTAAATACTCAACATAAACACTATAGTTCGTCTAAGAACAATCGAGTGATAGTTTTGTTGCTAAGCGACAGTGTATTCTGTTGAGCATTACCTAAAAATGAAAGCTTTCGCTACAGAATGATAAAGAGAATAAATCTTTTTTAGTCGGGATAAATTTAAAATATTTTGTTTTAACCTTTGTTTTTCCTGGTTTTCTAGTGACTTTTATACGAATATCAACCCAACTTATTTCTTACCTCTAGCGTGTCCTTCCTTTCACACATTGTTTTGTCACGTACTATTGTGTCTTGTCGGTATATTTTGTTGTTCTATTTTATGTGAGGTGTAGGTACAAAAAGAGTAGACAATTAAGCCTTACGAAGGCTGAAACGTTGGTTTTAAGAATATTTTTTCTGGATTTTATGGTCGTGGTTTTTTAAACGAATTATTAGTATTTTTAATCTACAAAGTTAGTACTCATGAAACTGTATTGCAGAATTAAATAAATAGATTATTAGCTTGTAATATTTGTGCCTTTCATCTATAACTGCACAATTAGTGTTTTTGGATCCGTACTGTACTATTAGATGAATAAATTGTTAGATTAAAATAGTAATATTTTTCATATGTAATTCTACAGTTAGTGCCCTTCGATCTGTATTGTAAGCAATAGCTAAAAATATTAGTAGATTGGAGTAGTATGTAATTATAATGGTGAAATTAAGATAGAAAAAAAATGTTACCAAATTCTATAATGATTTTTTCTGCAGATTCGTTACTTGTATTTGTTTTTTTTTTATAATCTTAATTTTCATTAAATTAACTGTTCTCTTAGCTTTTGTTTGTTTGTTTTCAGTGAAGAGATAGAACGTTCAGTACAATCGCTGATTCTGTCCACGGACTTGTCACTGCAACAGGACTTTCTCATTAGCTTCAAGGTTAGGCTATAAATAAGGGAATTCACCACCAGGAGCATGATAAATATTTCTATAAAATTTAGAATTTTATTCCATTCTACATTTATTACAAATATACAGTTTCTTTTTTAATTTTTTCCCCCATTCCATGGTTAGTTTATTAGGACACTCAAACCCGCGACACTACAAACATGCGCCCTCTTTCATCTTTCAATCCCACTCGTTCTTAAGAGTATCTCAAGAGTCGGCGGTAGCTGATGATGACTAACTGCTAAATTAGAAACGGCCTAGAGTGGATAGCCCTCATATAACTTTGGGCGACACTGAAAAAAAACAATAAACCAAAATTACATGTTTTTTGCGACGATTTAAACTTTGACTTATTTGATAACATTTTGTTCATCAAAAATTCAAGTCCATCAGTTGTTTTAAAATATATTTATTAAAATAAGGATGTTTGAATTTGGCTGAAAATTCTATTTAAAAATACTTTCTTCTTCAGAACGCAGTAGTTAAAGTTGATTTAAAAACAAAATATCTCATAGCTCCAAATCAATTATGATTGTGATGTAGGATAGTTCTATAAACCACAATCCAAACTCTTCTTTAATTATGATTTTAGTAGCTTTTAAAATGCTTAAAACGTGCTGAATGTTTAAAGACATTAAACATGTGATTTGTTTGTTGGTTATTAGGTAATATTCTGCCTTCCTCAGGTAAATCAATCTCACAGTATTTAATACTATCACAGTTACATACTTAAAATTTAGTAGGTTTACGAAACTCTAAAATATTTACAGTAAAAATGCGGATTTTGCAAGTTGTACTTTTGTGTAAACGATAGGAAAACCGTAATAAAATGCTTTATTATACAGAGAAAATTCGTGTGAATACAAAACACACTATATTCAATGTATATCTCTTTATATATATATTTATTTCGGTATATTCTTTCTTATTTACTTCTTTCAATAGATGTAAAGAGATATAAATATTATTTTCTCTCGTTTTTAATAATATCGTTTGTGGAACTGTAAGTGATTAAACAGTTGTAGTCTTCAATGTTATCTTAGTATAAATAGTGAGATAGTAACATCTTCATGTTGTGGTTTAGTAATTCTTGCACCTTTTCAAATGTTGAATATTTTCATAACTTTGGACTAAAAGATTATTTTGTGAAAATTAAAAATAATAAAGACCTGAATAAGTATTTAATGATATATTGCATTGTTATTTTCAGTGCAATTTGGAGAATGATTCTGTATCCCCCAAGTAGACATGCGATAAAAGTAAATTAATATATGTATAAAGTAGACATAACACGAGTTAAGTCTTATGTGATATTGTGATCTCTTGATTCTTTAATACAGTCTCTATAAGAATAATCCAAGTTTGCTTCTTTTGATATAACTAAATATATTATCTGTAGTTATATTTCCAGTTTTGGAAAATATATTTCTTATATATTTCTTAGAAATCCATGGATGAAATTTCTTTAGACCTGAACAAAAAAGAAAAAAGACATTTTGTTCTTCAGGTATGTAAGACTCAATGTTGGAAGTGATTATATATTCTTTGTATCATAATAATTTTGTATGTTAATCAGTGGAGTGTTTAGGTAAGGGCTAGAAAAGCCTCAGCCCCAGGTTCCGTGGTCTTAATGGGAGCCCTTTGATAATTTTATTATATGTAAAACTACATGGGATGTACCGTTACATTATAATGTCCCCACAGCTGAAAAGGCGAGCAGGTTTGGTGCGATGGGGATTCGAACCCGCGATCTACAGATTATGAGTTAAACGCCTTAACCCACCTGGCCTTGCCGGGCCTAAGTAAGATTTTATAGTACAGGATACTGACAACAATTTAAGTAGGATTTTAAAGTACAGGATGCAGAACACATAAAGTAGTATTTTAAAGTAAAGGATACACATCAATTCAAGCTGGTATTTAAAGTAAAGGATACTGAGGATAAAGAGCGAGCATGTTTGATGTGACAGAGACTCAAACCTACGATTCTCAGATTGCGAGTAAAGTGCCCTAACCACCTTGCCTTGTCGGACCTGTTTTGTATAGTTACACTTATAATAAGTAATGCATACGAGTTAAGATTAAATTTATTATATGTTGCATGCCCGCAGTGGCTCAGCGTCAAATTTGAGGGCTTATGATGCTAAATAATTAGTGTTAATACCTATTGTGGGCAAAATATTCTGTAGTTAACGAAAAACAAATTACATTGTATACTGTACCACTTTGTAAGTCTTTTTCAGATTCCAAAGCCACTGTACATATACAATTAACTACAGTCTACATTATAATTTGTAACTTTGTGTTATTATTTTCAACGTTCGTCTTCCAACTTTTGGTTCGATTTCCTTAGTTTACATATTATACTGTATATATAGTAAAGGAACTTCGAAGTTGAAGATGTTATTTCTTGTACGTGTGACCGAAAAGTGAAAAGTAATTTGTCATGAAGAACAAGTTATTTTCTTTCGCTTGAACATTTTGTTTCTTTATGCCCATCTAGGTTGCGTTGAAGTGTGCTGATTTGTGTAATCCATGCAGGCCTTGGCCTATCAGCAAACAGTGGAGTTACCAAGTGTGTGAGGAGTTATTTAAACAAGGTAAGTTTAGGGATTTGTAAAGTTACATTAAAGGTAACATTTACGAACGTGTGTATAATTACACTAATAGGTGATAGTTTAGGTAGTGTTGTAATTATATTAACAGATGATGGTTTAGGACACTTGTATCATTACATTACCAGGGTAAGAGATAAATATAACTTACTATTACATTATTTAGTGTGATTTTGGAAGCTTTGTCAAGGTCAAGCTCTTTGACCCCAGTTTTACCCTGTCCAAAATGAGAATTGGTCAGGTCACACTGATAAGTAGTAAACTGATTGCAGAGAGAGAGAAAACTGTTAGTATTGAAGTTATTTCAGTTATGTAACACGACATTTCATCATGTTATTCTTCATAAATATTTTAACAACTGGTCATGCAACCGATGTCTGAATACATTATTAGAAAAAAAGTCGTTTAAGTTGTTATTGCACTTTTGATTGGTTATATTACAGAAGAAAGAAAAGTGTTACTGATGAAAACAGTAATTTAACCTCATTTAGCACTGGCCTTTGTCAAGATTCTTCATGGTTTTTCAGTAGGAGGTGGCCAGAACAAGGTATGACGTAATTCCAAGTCCCACCTTCACAAGTTGGACGTTTTAACCTTGTAGTATATTGTGCAATAGTTATTAACAACACCTACGGCTTTCTCGGTGTGTGTTCATAGATAGCACATACAGATAAAGAGAGAACTTCATTTCTTACACCAGTGATACTTGTACTGAGTTATGCAGTCTTGTATTGTCTTGTCTTGGAAATGCAATGGAAACGGAAATAAACATGACCCGTTTCTTAGAATGTAACTTTGGATAATATTTCATGAGGGTGGGTGGTAAGCTAGTACACCTAACATTCAGTGAAACATAACACAGTTGTTCCCCGCTAGTACAGCGATATGTCTACGGATTTACAACGCTAAAATTAGGTGTTCGATTCCCCTTGGTGGGTTTAGCAGATAGCCCGATGTGGCTTTGCTATAAGAAAACACACACACATGACACAATCTTTTCGATTTTTTTTTCAACTGAAGTTTGTCAGAAGTGAGTTCCAAATGTTATTTAATGGATAAACTTTCATCTGTTACTATATAGTGCGCAGAAAAGGTAAAAACTATTGAAAACATGGAATCACTAGTATTATCAAAAGTGGTAGGTTAAATGTTACTAATATATGTACTGTGAAAGATTCCAACTTTATTTTTTTTATGTATGTCTGCTGTACTCTAATAAGAATTGTAACACGTGTTGGGAAAGACATGATTTTCGTCTGGTTGAAAAAGAAGAAAAGTATTCTCGTTTGTTAGTTAGCTAAAAAAAGTTTTGTGGCTTTGAAATTATTTTTGTTTGTCCTCGTTACTAAGACCTGAATGAAAAAATTATAAATTATCGTTTGCATTGTTATAACAAATGAGAAGCCACTTACGTATTGATAAAGCAACTTATATTTAGCCAGACTATTGAAGGAGAAGCCACTCAGATATTAATAAACCACCTTATATCTAGCCAGATTATTAAATTAAAACCTACTTGGGTATTAATAAAGCAACTTATACCTGGCCAGATTAGTAAATGAAAAGCCACTTGGGTATTAATAAACCAGCTTATATCTAGCCAGATTATTACAGGAGAGGCTACTTAGATATCAATAAAGCAGCTTATATCTAGTCAGATTATTACAGGAGAAGTCACTTAAATATTAATAAAGCAGTTCATATCCAGCCAGATTATGAAAGGAGAAGCCACTTAGGTATTAATAAAGCAGCTTATATCTAGCCAGATTATTACAGGAGAGGCTACTTAGATATCAATAAGGCAGCTTATATCTAGTCAGATTATTACAGGAGAAGTCACTTAAATATTAATAAAGCAGTTCATATCCAGCCAGATTATGAAAGGAGAAGCCACTTAGGTATTAATAAAGCAGCTTATACCAAGCCAGATTAGTAAATGTGAATCCACTTAGGTATTAATAAAGCAGCTTATACCTAGCCAGATTAATAAAGGAGAAACTACTTACGTATTGGTAAAGAAACTTATATCTAGCCAGATTAGTAAATGAAAAGCCACTTGGGTATTAATAAAGCAACTTACATCTAACCAGATTACTAAATGAAAAGCCACTTAGGTATTAATAAAGCAGCTTACATCTAACCAGATTACTAAATGAAAAGCCACTTCTTAACAACACCAAAACCTGAATTTCGATTCCCCGCGGTGGACAGAGCATTACATGTCCCCTTGTGTAGCTTTGTGTTTGAACATCAGAAAACCCAACTTAAGCTCAAATCAACTGCACAGTTAGTGCAAGTGGCAAGTAAAAGCTGTTAATGAACGTTCTTTCTAAGCAAGACTGACTTTCACTTAATAATGCTGTAACTAATTGTAAAATTCTGGTTAAAATGCAAGTTATTTCATGGTTATAATTCACTTGTTTGTTTCTCTTTACTATTCGGTAAAAGGAAACAAATTTTTGTTTCGTAAAATTTTGTGAATGATATAAATAATTTATAGATATATTGGTTTATCTATTGTTGGAAGAGTTTGTTTGTTTTAGCGCAAACTATACAATGAGCTAGCTGCGCTCTGTCCACCAGGGGGAGCCTAACCTCTTGGATTTTAGTTTTGAAAAAATTGATTTAATAAACAATATAATTATTGACATGGAATTCGGATGTTTGTGCTAAAACTCGTATTTTCACTATTTCAATGATAACTTTTACGTGACTGTCTTGTTTGTTACAGGCGATGTTGAGACAGAACTGTGCCTTCCTGTAACTCCAATATGTGACCGCACCAGAACATCCGTTGCAAGGATACAGAGTGGTGAGAAATAATTTTGTGCGTTGTTAAATAATTCCGTTGCTAGTCTACAGTGTGTTGGGAGGCATCATTCTTGGTCACTGTATGTTTCTCGTTAACCCAATCATTTAATTGCTCTGCAACGTAAAATGAACTCACAAACTCCACTTCTAAGATATACCGTGAAGCAATTTTTTCTTAAAAATATTGTCCTTAACTTAAAGTTTCATAAACTGTTTGGTATATTTATGAGACATTATAAATTCATTTGTAACATAATATCAGTTCTATGGTCACGAGTGTTTCTGTGTGTGTGTGAGTGTGAGCGGGTGGGTGTCGAAGGGGCAGGGGTTTTCTAAGTGCTTATTCTAAAGACAGAGATTTCGTCCATTTGTTACAGTGTATCATAATGTTTTTGTTATTAAATTCTAAAGCAGGAAATCCGCAAGTATTTTAAGTAACTATGAAGACGCAAAAGGCCGTTATCAAAAATTAATTTATCTGTCTCAAAATCTTGAGTAAGTTAAATTTGACCAGAGACTTCTCATTTAATTTACCTACTCACACATGTTCGTTTTAAATACGTAAACTAAAATTAGCTTCATTGTATATTGTTTTTGTTCTCTTACATTTTTTAGATTTTTTACGTTACGTCGTGTCGCCACTGTTCGTGATGTGGCACCAGTTTCTAAAGAGTTCTTTGTCTCAAGAGTTGATGCGAAACCTTCGCAGTAATCAAGCTCGCTGGAATGAACAGTTGCAGCGGGAACTTGCAGAACTGGACGACATGAGCTCAATGATGGGTATAGCCGCAATGGCTAGTGACGAATTTGCACCTTTGGCCTCCGAGGAAGAGGACAGTCTTGAGGACTGTGTTAGTCTATACAACGAGGGTTTCCTGGTCGTTCATTCTTCAAACACATCATTAGGTCGTAGGCACAGTGAGCCATTGAGAAATATCATTTCATTACCAGGGACCGCGTTTCGTAGAGAGAGTTATCCACAATCTCTGGTCTCCCACTTCAATGGCACCAGGATTCCACCTCACCTTCGATACAGTGCCAACCTCTCGTCAGAAGTAGCACCCTCTACACTACTACAGTCTAGAACTAGTATCGTTTCCTTATCGAGCCCATTAAGGTCTTTGGCATCACGAAGGCTAGAAGATGAAGTAGCCAATGGTCGAACGCGTGTGTCACAACAAAACACTCTTCCATCTACTTCTTGTAAAAGTTCGTCACCTCTGACCAACAAAGAAGCTGTCCAATCACAAAACATATGTCTTCGGAACCTAGTAAGAACATCGTATTCTCCAAACGAACGAACCTTCTTTTCCAACAATAGCTCAGAAACAGACTGTGATAATAAATGTTCCGGCCTTTCGACAGCGTCGTGCCCAATTGAAAGCAATAATGAATTTCCAGATAGCGAATACTCTAGAATGAAAACATCAGACCTTCATAACGTTAACAAACTGTCCCTTTCTAGAACGTTGTTTTCGCAAGAAACACCCAAGAACTGTAGTTTGTTAGAAACGTAACCAAATGAATTTCATTTAATATTGAACCCCATGACATTCCAAAATAAAAAAGTTGATACACGTGTTTACATATGCAGTGCACTCGAGCATAGATAACTATTTCCCACGATACATACAGTACGTTTTTTAATTCAGGGGCTACTATTACCTCAGATAAGCTACAAGTACTGTAAATGCCATGCCTTTTTATTGTGAACAGCTTAGTTCAAAGAAGTATGAAAAACAACGACAACCATAATTTAGAACTTATAAAATATTCAGAATTTTCCCTTTAACATGTAGTCTACAAATACAAGAACGACGGTTATTGGTGATTTATAACGAAGATGAGATACCCATGAACTTCTTATTGGTGCCACTTGAAAAAAAAAAAGGATAGTGTAGGTACTGGTAATGAGTGGGCTTGGAGGTACTAGTGGACCAGATAGCTTTTACAGGCTGCAAGCTTCCTAAAATATGTTAGTTGGTTAACATTTGATCTTCCTTATGTAGTTACCAACTTTTTAAGGTTTGTAAGGTTCTCCCTAGTTCGTACAGAAGTTAATTAAACCTTTCCGGTTAACTATACAAAGTAATGAAGGAATTTTGAGGTGAAACGTCAGATAACTAAATTTGTACTCGTTTTGTCTTGCCACAGGATAGAATTGAATCGATGTTAATAAACTCTTTAATGTCAACTACTTTGTACAAATGATAAAAACAAATATGTCTGAATAATATTCGTATGGCGACACCACGTGGTCGAGTGCAAAATAGGCTTACTTGTATGTTAGGCCTACCTTACGTTTGGTCATTGGATTCCAATTTACCACAGTGCATGTAAATGAAAAACTTTAAACCTAAATTATGTTCTTATCATTTTTGCCTTGACACAATTCACAGTGTGTAATAAATTTTTTTTACCAAAACTAATTAAAATTTATAACCAAACAAGTGAAAAATATGAGATTTTATGATCGTAAAATAACTGAAAAACTGTAATATTCCGAGAAAAACATTATGTATGACCTAACGAGATTTCCAAAAGATTAGAGGAATATTTTCTATTATAGCTAAAATATTTTGTGTTTTAGAATTCAGTACTAAGCTTTTGGCTGAGAAAATTCAGGATTCAATCCCTCTTGGCGGACACAGCACAGATAGCTCATCGAACAACTTTTTTGTAAAATAAACAATACCAGTTGTTAAATCCCAACAAGTACATTTTAGTATAGATAGATTAATTTTGTGTTCTGGACATGCACTTTAGGCCTGGCATGGCAGGGAATTCGACTCGTAACCTGAGGGTCGCGGTTTCGAATCCCTATCACACCAAACATGCTTGCCCTTTCAGCCGCGAGGCGTTATAATGTTACGATCAAACCCACATTTCGGAGTTAAAAGAGTAGCCCAAGAATAGTCGGAGAATGGTGATGACTAGCTGCCTTCCCACTAGTTTACATTACTAAATTAAGGACGGCTAGCGCAGATACTCTTCGTGTAGCTTTGCGCGAAATTCAAAAACAAACAAGCAGACACGCACTTTACTTAGGAACCAAAAGCAACAATAAAAAAAAATAAAAAAATAAAGTTGATTTTCTAGAGGGGAGCAACGTAAACTACTGCATAATGTCTAGAATACAGACCAGTGATTGACACTTTTTTTTCGTGAAGAGTTAATTTGTTTCATCACTTTATGCAACCGATTCCTTTCTGTAATTACGAAATCACTCCGTGAACTGCAGTTTAAGTTTGATTGTTTTATTTGTTGTTAAGTACAAAGCTACACTATGAGCTATCTGTGCTGTGCCCATAAAGGGCATCGAAACCTGTTTTTTAAGAACCGTAGACATAGCTAATGGTGATATATAATTGTTCTTTGTAAGAACAATAGATTGATACTTCGTCAGTGTTACGTATTTAAGTAAATAACTGTTTGAAAACCCCAAATATTATCTTCCTTGGTTTAAAATACTTGGATAATTATTGTTTTATTATATGCCATAGCTTTCCCAATAGCATATTTGAAGCTTAGACTTAAATAAACGGAACTGGTGTGTGAACTTAAGGAAATTAATATTGTTAGTTCAGTGTTGCATTAGTACTTTGTCTAATTACTTGTATAGACCACGTGCGATAGTAAAAAGGTAAAGCTTAACCGACACTTAAAAAAAGAATCTGAATATAAAGTGTACACAGTTAATGCAATGAATCATTAATTGATGTGGGTGTTAAACCTTTAGTTGGATTTTGTTTGTTTGTTTGTTTGAAATTCGCACAAATCTACTCGAGGGCTATCTGTGCTAGCCGTCCCTAATTTAGCAGTGTAAGACTAGAGGGAAGGCAGCTAGTCATCACCACCCACCGCCAACTCTTGGGCTACTCTTTTACCAACGAATAGTGGGATTGACCGTCACATTATAACGCCCCCACGGCTGAAAGGGCGAACATGTTTGGCGCGACGGGGATGCGAACCCGCGACCCTCAGATTACGAGTCGCACGCCTTAACACGCTTGGCCATGCCGGGCCCCTTTAGTTGGAATCACTCTATTACGTCTACTAAGTCTATCTGTTGTGTTGAATTGGCATCGTTAACATGCGAGTATTCGTATAACTAGCGATATATGCATCGCAACTGATAATTAATGTTGCTTTTCTTAAGCCTAAAACTTGCGTAGACTCTTAAAACATTATGAATTATTTATTTATATTGTTTCAGGTCTACAAGAGAATATAAAGATACATTTGAAGAAGGAATTCATAAAGCTTATGTTCAACAAGAAAAGCCAACTTATAGAGACGTCACAGTTTTGCCCTGTTTGAAATTAACCTGTTATCACAGAATGTTGTAGAAACCGAAGTTAGTAAGTCCGAAAACTTATAAACTAAAACAGTGCGATACCGTTTCAGATATTTTAGTGTCATATTTGTCCAAAAGGGGTTCTTGGTGTTGGAAGTGATGACATTGTTCCCACTGCCAATCAAGCTTTACCAATTAGTTGCAGATGCGCTCTACCATTTAACATTGGCATGGTTAGAACATGCCGTTTTTACCACTTAAAAATCTTTCAGTAATTTATCTTGCTTTTGATGGTGTATAGAGGATAAAAACATTCAAAGGACCTAATCTATTATCCGCTTTCACACAGATTACAGAGTGGGAGAACTCGTAAACCAGTCTCAACCGTAGATTTTATTGTAAATGTTTAAGTTCATTACTGGGTTTCATTTCGAACAATACTTCACTTTGTAATTAGGTCGACGAGGAAATCATACAGTATTTCACACCACAACTGATTACCGAGAGTTGCTGTCGTCTGCCAAACAATGACTACAATCAAATAAAGGAAAACTTTCTTTGAAGATAGTCCTGTTATCTTGATGCTTGTTGCAACCATCACTCGAATAGTGACTCGAATCCAGTGAAGAACAACTCTCTTTGAAGATAACCTTGTTATCTTGGTGCTGTCATCTGCCAAACAGTGACTTAGAGCCATTAAAAGATTTTTTGAGGGCAGGGCTTTTATCTTGGTCTTTGTGTCAATCATTCACCGTATAATTATTCCAAGTCATCAAAGAGAAAACATATCTTTGAAGGTAGGACTGTTACTTTGGTCCTTGGCTTCTTTCTGATGTAATTTAACGATAACTGTCTACAAAACCCTCCCATTTCGTTATCTAACCCTTCTTTCCACAGTTTTTTTCATTTCGAAAGAGATCAATGACTATTCCATGTGTTCTGTTCTGTTAAAACAGCAAAGCAGGTCAGAGGAAACCTTTCACCCACTTCTTCACTAATCGATTACTACTTTTATTGTTTTTGCAGGACAATTTTTTGGATTTTTTCCCATCAAAATCTTCAGGTTTCTTTATTCAATTTTTATTTCAATCGTCAGTTTAGTGTCATTGTTTTCATACATCTTGCAGGCTAAAGATATACATCTACCAGCGTCAGTTCGTATTGTTCGACTTAAAAATACGAGGTTCAACGCTCATTGGAAGGTATTTATCCCAATAAACAGAATACTTTCCTCTGATTGACATTAATGTTGTTTTTGTTATTTTTATGCAATTTTACACGATACACTGTATAAAGAATCAGCAATACGAACGTAAAATTAAGTTGTTGTTTTTTTCTTCTAAAAGACGCCGATTTTTCTTGCCATTTTCCGTAGACATTCGATTTCATCAAACTGTATCGTAAAATGCTAGATCCATGACAGCAGTGGATACTACGCAACAATAACAAGATTATTGGTTATTAATACATCTTTATAAGGAAAATTTCTCCTTCCCCAAACTATGCAATAAAATTCTTTGTTGGACATTTGCTTTGCAATAAAGTTTTTTGTTGGACATTGTGCTTGTATTACTGTGTTGATTTAGGTAACGAGATTGTAAGAAGAAGCTAAACATAAAGATGGAAATTATGTGAAAGCAAATTATAGTGAAGTATACTGAATGGAAACAATGTTGACAGAACTGTTAAACTGAACTTGTAAAAAGAAAGTAAAATACTGCAATTAAGTATAATTTGTAAAAACGTTGTATAATTGTTTGTTCGTTTTTTGGAATTTCGCGCAAAGCTACACGAGGGCTATCTGCGCTAGCCGTCCCTAATTTAGCAGTGTAAGACTAGAGGGAAGGCAGCTAGTCATCACCACCCACCGCCAACTCTTGGGCTACTCTTTTACCAACGAATAGTGGGACTGACCGTCACATTATAATGCCTCCACGGCTGAAAGGGCGAGCATGTTTGGTGCGACGAGGATTCGAACCCGCGACCCTCAAATTACGAGTCGAATGCCTCAACCAGCCTGTCCATGCCGGGCCAATCTGTATAATAATAATACCAATGGATTCTACGACATCATGTTAAATGCTTACAGCTGTTTGTAAACGGCAAGTATAATTAAACTGTTAACACAAAATTCATTCTTATGTCGCAATCACAGTTTCTCAAGATTAGCATAAAATACTTGCGTTCCGTTGCAGGATCCAAATACCCCCTCAAAATTCAGAGAGGTTCCAGTGCTCAGATAAAGCTCATTCATTATCTTGACTTAGGACTACCCAGAGATTTCCTGACAGTAAGTCCCCGTAGGACGTTGCCCTGTAGTACCTGAGAACATGTGACATATTTGGTCTCGCAAGTTGTTGAATGGGAGTATGAACGTAGTTTCAAATAATTCGCCCCTCAGATCCCGTTGAGGGGAGGGGACACCCACTTTCAAAAAACCTGATTTTTAAGATCGGTTAGTTGGTTTGTCTTTAAACACTAAAACTACACAATAGGGTTGAATTCGATGTTACCGCCTCCGTATCGAAACCAAGTTTTTAACCACCAGTGGGTGACCCTTAAAAGAACGATTAATGCAGTCACTCTATGAAGACTTGTCTCTGCTTTTACTGGGGAATATATTTAACGCGAAAATGGAACAGTTGATTAACTCTCGTTAAATAAGAAGTTGATTAACTGATAACTGCACTTCTGATGGTAAAGAATGTGGTAGAAAAGAGCTCTATAGATCTTCGGGTAAAGGGTTTTAATTCTGATGACGAGGAACCTACTTTTAGACGAATAAAGATTGGAGACTACTTTAATGAATAACGAAGGAAACTTTATTACAAATTTAACCTGGTAGCAAATGTACGAAGTCTCAACACTGTTCTTTTTCCATTCAAACTTCTCCAGACTTGGTTTCAGGTGAAGGACTTTGAAATTGGTATTTTTATCTTTGAGCATTAATCTCAAATTACTGTTGGACAAGACTCGGCATAGCCAGGTGGGTTAAGGCATTCGACTCGTAATCTGAGGGTCGCGGGTTCGAATTCCCGTCGCACCAAACATGCTCGCCATTTCAGCCGTGGGAGCGTTATAAAGTGACGGTCAATCCCAATATTCGTTGATAAAAGAGTAGTCCAAGAGTTGGCGGTGGGTGGTGATGACTAACTGCTTTCTCTCTAGTCATATACTGCTAAATTAGGGATAGCTATTGCAGAGAGCCCTCGTTGCTTTGCGCGAAATTCCAAATCAAACATACTGTTGGACAACACAAATATATCAGTAGGATGAAATATAGCCTTCACCTTCGTGCATTAATTATACTGAATTAATTTTCTAGTAACAGATACCAGTAGTCATAATTACATAATAAAAGTA
Organism: Tachypleus tridentatus; assembly: GCF_004210375.1. Taxonomy (NCBI): domain Eukaryota; kingdom Metazoa; phylum Arthropoda; class Merostomata; order Xiphosura; family Limulidae; genus Tachypleus; species Tachypleus tridentatus. The sequence continues at coordinate 197,136,604 of NC_134837.1, forward strand.
AATAACATTTTTGGGGATTCAAAATCTTCACATTCTTTGTCACGGCGAGTTTCAAGTAATCGTAATGATATTTACAGATTTACCCATTTAGTCTAAAGGTTATTTTCTGGAAGATCAGTTATTCTGTTTCGTAAGTAGAAATATTATTTTTAATTATCCGTAGCGCCAGTGCATTAGATCCGTGAGTGATGTATTTATGACATCATATCTGCACCCTGAGAATGGAGGAAAACAAAAGTTCACCGTAACGGGAAACGGAGGCGAAAAGGGAAAATCGTGACCCCTATTGCAAATCTACGTGTACATAGGACAAAATTTTCGCAAAGTTGGGGATTGCATAATAAAAAGGGTTTTCCTGTATTATATAAGCAAGAATTATATTATAGTTTGAGAAGAAAAGAATGCAATGAACTGGTTATTAAATTGCCAAGATACAGAGTTACGTCATGCCTTCCAAAGATAAACGAAGAATAAAACTTCAAATGATTACACAGGCCCAGGATATTTATTGTCTCGTAAGGTTTTCATGTTCTATCGAAATTCCCGTACGCTGAATCAAAAATAATATCCACTTTTGGCCATTACGTACAGATTTTTCACAAAACGTCATATGTACTTTTACATAAGTGAATCATTTACATCGAAATCGGTTTTCATTTTGTTATGTTTTAAAATGTCGATACCTCCTGTCTATAGATTTCTATAGGCCAATCTTGTCGCTCTTTATACAGCTCAAACATAATAGTAAAATATGTTCATTATGGTAAGTGGAAAAATTTGATCTAAACAGATTTTTTCTTCCTGATTTGTTAAAAATACATGTGCGATAGGAACAAAATATTTTCGAACTCTGCGTAGCTGATTTATGAAAAATCTGTTATTAAAACCAAAACAATTTTTATGAAGTTTGAATTCGCAGGTCTGTGTTATTATTGTACCAGAGTATTGTGCTGTTTAGAACTGGCTGAAATAAAACAAAGGGAAATCTTCAATAGCAGCGATGCTTGAAATTCTTTTAGGCAAGATTACACTAAAATAATGTATAAGACATTCCCCCACCCCTTTTATTAATTGTTTTTGTGCGCTGACAATACCAAGCGTAGAGAGCGTGTATTCCTGACTCGATTTTACTACTCATCAGGATCTTTACCATTCTGCCCTCAAGCTGAAAGTCTTTTAGGTAGGATTAGAGTAGATTAATCTATCAGACTTTGGGCATCGTCAAATACATCAATTAAAAATGTTTTACTTCCTGAACCCAAAACTATAATTGGATCTCAAATCGGTCAAGAGATGGCGAAGCTATGAGTTAAAAGCTTGTTTTTTTTTTGGGAATTTCGCACAAAGCTACTCGAGGGCTATCTGTGCTAGCCGTCCCTAATTTTGCAGTGCAAGACTAGAGGGAAGGCAGCTAGTCATCACCACCCACCGCCAACTCTTGGGCGACTCTTTTACCAACGAATAGTGGGATTGACCGTCACATTATAACGCCCCTCGGCTGAAAGGGCGAGCATGTTTGGCACGACGGGGATGCGAACCCGCGACCCTCGGATTACGAGACGCACGCCTTACGCGCTTGGCCATGCCAGGCGTTAAAAGCTTGTACTTAAAAATTTTAGAGCCGTTTTATGAGCTACGATGGCGCGTCTAAAAAAAACATGAACTACGAACTAATAGAAAATATATAAAACTGTAGTTTACGTAAATCTAGAATTCGCACAGATAAATCGAAAATATATATATATGTAATAAATTATGTAGAAACACTGTAAATTCTGAGATGTAATTACGCTCACTGCCAGCTTCAGCTGTTTTTAACTGAAGGAGGTGGTAGGGACAGTGAGATGTGTAATGAGGCCTACTAGATTAAAGGATGGCGTTTGCTTCAGAGGGCTAGTTCCCCTTTCCAACGCCATTCCTTGTTGGGGTACATCCTTACCAATAAATTAAGAGGAATCCTCAATAAATATTCGCTGTATTGTCGGTTCTATAGTCATGTAGACATGGGTATGGAAGCCCTGAAAGATGTCGACGTCTTGTTATATGATCTGATTGATTTAAGAGAGGGGGGGACAACAACACGTGTTTTGTAGTACTGATACCTTTGATAAGATCGAAATGATATAAAAATGAAGGTTATTAAATTAAAATGAATACGGGTCAGACCCATTTCTGCTGTACGCTTACAGGTCAATATTAAAACGAAACCAATTTTCTTAAAATCCTGTTATATCTTCGGAATATCGCTTTGTAACCATTCACTAGACTAAGACAAGAGACTGTGATATGTTTAACATACCCTAATATTTTATGATTGCTTGATTGATTTTTTTTTTTAATTAAGCACAAAGCTATGCCCACCACGGCTATCGAAACCCGGTTTCTAGAGGTGGGAAATGAATTTAGATAGTTCAATGATTAAGTAATTATAGAAATGTGTGGGTTTGATTGGTTTGAGGGCTATCTGTGCTAGCCGTACTTAATTTAACAGTGTAAGGTAGCTGGACATCACCACCCACCGCCAACTCTTGGGGTACTCTTTTACCAACAAATAGTGGTACTTATCATCATATAATAACACCCCCACGGCTGAAAGGGCGAACATGTTTTGTGTGACAAGGATTTGAACCTGCGACCCTCTGATACGTGTGGGTTTGATCTTGAAAACGAAAACTTAAACACACGTGACACATTATTGCCATGTTAAGGAAGAGTGTTTGAGGTAATATGGTGTATAACACCTTTTAATTTTCCAAAGTAACTTTATCAGCAAAAATAAATATTCTTGTTTATTATTATATTAATATAAAGCAGCATGAGGGAAAGAACCAAATATAAAACCTGATCATTGTAAAATAAATATTGAATTTTTTTTCTAATTTCCTAAGATATTATAAAAAAAATATTATCTACCTGGTTTTATAAAGTTATTCAAAAGTGTAACAGTCCTACATAGAATGTTTTAGTATGAAACAATATATCCAAGTTCATTATTAGTCTTTTTTTTAATTGGGTAATTTTCTTAACAAGCATAGATTATAAAAAATTACTCATGTTTCACTGGAAATGTTTAATGTTTATGTATTGTTTTATTTCAAGAGACTCGACATGGCCGGGTAGTTAGGGCGCTCGATTCGAGGGTTTGAGTCCCTATCACACTAAACATGATATCTCTTTCACTCGATACGATGTTCAATCCCAATACTAGTTAGTAACTGAGTAGCTCAAGAGCTGGCCGTGGGTGGTGATGACTAGCTGCCTTCCCTCTTGTCTTACATTGCTAAATTAGGAATGGCTGTAGCTCTGCGCGAATTTCAAAAAACGAACAAACGTTTCAAGAGGTCCCCAATGGCACAGCGGAATGTCTGTGGTCTTACACTACTATAAATCGGTTTCTGGTACTCATGGTGGACAGAGCACAGATAGCCCATTGTGTAGCTTTGTGCTTAACTACAAAGAAAACAAATATTTCAAGAGATACGTTTCAATATTTGTTTATTGTAAGATATTTTGACTGATGGTTAGTTCTAGGAGGATGAAACCGATGTAAATATTTTCAGTTTTGTATCAAAATATTAAGTAATACGAAATGTTATATTACTCTTGTAGTCATACGCATTATTTACCGCTGTATTGTAATTACAACATTCACTGTTCACACTGAATCCGCAACGTAGAGAAAAAATAATAATTGATAACTGACATCAAACACATAATATCATGCTGAATGTCACTTTGTAAGTGGTTCCTGATACTCGAACTTTGTTTTCATCCAAGCATGTATGGTTTAATAATACTCACAAAAGACATTAATAGATTATTGTTTTTAAGGACTTTTCACTAAATTAAATCTTTATGTTTGCTATCTGTCCCTGTACTATACTAGTCTTTGACGCACAACGATAAAGCACGTGGACTATTGATTGTTTAAACTGCCCTCTGTGTAATGTAACTTCATTTATGTGAAAGCCAGAGAAATCACGGACAGGCATAGAAAAAAGTATGTGATTGAATTTAATTTCGTTACAATGTTGTCCTTTGGAACTAAAATAATGCCTCATATAATTATATTGTTGTATTTGATGTAACAATCTTTTTTATTTTTTTTTCTCATATTTCGCATTCATTGTCACTTCCACACTCATAAAATTGTAAACTTTTTGTTAGGAATAAATTTTGAAAATAAAATTGGAATTACAAAAATTATTTATTGTTAAATCAGTATTTAAAAATATTAACAGTAAAAGGTACTATTATTATACGTTATAAACAATATAGCTTTTAATATGCTCTTTTCATGTTCATGAATTATGTCGCTGATATTAAACAATGTCTTTTTGTGTTTCTGAAATTTATAAAAAGGGACGAATAAGTGTTGAAGAAATTCAGTGAGAAATGGGGAAACAAATTCAATGTTCTAGAGGAGTAATTTCAGTTGATTTACATGGGGAAATATAGAACAATGTATGTGTTTGGACTTGAAGCACTTAGAGCCTGGTAAGTTGGGAAGAGCCATTACTTTTAAACCATCCCCGAGTTTAGCTGTAACTTGAGATTTCTTTGTTTAGGAAATGACAGCCAATTACAGTTTATGGCAAAAACACATTTTATATGTTTGGCTTGGTTTGAATTTCGCGTAAAGCCACACGAGGGTTATCTGCGCTAGCCGTCCCTAATTTTGCAATGTGAGACTAGAGGGAAGGTAGCTAGTCATCACTACCCACCGCCAACTCTTAAGCTATTCTTTTACCAATGAATAGTGGAATTGACCGTCACATTAAAGATAAAAGGGCAATCATATTTGGTGTGACGGGTATTTGAACTTGCAACCCTCAGATTATGAGTTCAGTGCCTTAACCACCTGGCCATATATAATTTGATATTATACAGCAGGTATTAAACAGAATATCAAGGAGTCAGTTTAAACCAATTTTATATTGTTTTGTTGAGAGTAAAATTTTAGAAATTAAACTAAATAAAACAAATATACGTTCCTTAACAATAAGTAATATTAGTTTACACATTTTGACCTGGGCCTGGCATGGCCTAGCGCGTTAAGGCGTGCGCTTCGTAATCTGAGGGTCGCGGGTTCGCGCCCAAGTCGTGCCAAACATGCTTGCCCTCCCAGCCGTGGGGAAGTTATAATGTGACGGTCAATCCCACTATTCGTTGGTAAAAGAGTAGCCCAAGAGTTGGCGGTGGGTGGTGATGACTAGCTGCCTTCCTTCTAGTCTTACACTGCTAAATTAGGGACGGCTAGCACAGATAACCCTCGAATAGCTTTGTGCGAAATTCCAAAACAAAACATTTTGACCTGTCAATATGTGTGTTTTTCCAGAGAAGGTCTTTAGGAGTTATGAACACTGTTGTGGGGCCATCTAACAATATTTAAACTCACTTCCCCAGATATTACATGAAATGATTGTGAATTACTGTATCGTATACTAAGAAATTGATGAACTGCCTCACTATACGATTTAATACACTAATCATGCAATTTCTTCTGTCGTTTTCACGAGTTCTGTAGAAGCGTAAACAAGATGGAATCCTCAGTAGTCGCGGAACTATAAACTCCTTTAAGTAGAGTAAGAGTAAATTAATCCATGTGACATTTTTAAACGTTTTTATAATCTATTACTTTCGAACGTAAACAATGGCATGTGTATACCCAGTATGATTTAATGTCAGGCGTATGGCATGTGTATACCCAGTATGATTTTATTTCTCATCAGAACTTCTTCTAGCCTACCCTCAAATTGAGAATCTTTTAGGCGGTAGATACTAGAGTAAATTAATCTGAGATATTAGGCGTAGTCAAATATACCAATCGAAAGGGTTTGACTTTCTGAGTCAAAAACTATAATTAGATCTCTAATAGGTTAAAACATGATGGAGCTATGAGCTAAAACTTTGTACTTGAAAAACATCAAGAAACAAAATTCAAATTTGTTTTATAAACCACTATGCCGCATCTAAAACGTTTCTTCTGTTACAACCATTATAGTAAAAAAAAAAATCGATTTAGTTTTCTATTAAAATGGAAACTACCTGATCATATTTAAACCATTTTATACGTATTTTCAAAGCTGTGTTTAGTTACTGATTACTTAAATTACATCACATGACATTATAAGAAAGCTGTAGCCAAGACATTTTCTAATAAAAGTAAGTCGGAAATAAAATCACAAGAAAAACAATACATAGATAATATATTATGATTGAGTTTATTAGTAATCAGCAGGCTTATTATGCTAAAATCCGGGTTTTGATATTCGTGATGGCACAGCACAAATAGCCCATTATGAAGCTTTGAGCTTAATAACTATCAGATCAGTCTTTACTCACAAGAGATGATAGATCTTTTAGCAGATAGAAACTATATTTAAGATAAGTAGAAAAAGTTTACAAGTACAGTGTTTACAAGCAAGGCTTGTCGGAGCGATACAAGTTCGATGATGTGATTAATAAAGGGGCAGCATGGAAGAGTTACAGGCCATGTTGTAGCTGTTGTATCACTTCCAAAGTACCGTATTAGCTATATCTCGAATATAAGGCGATCTCCATTTTCGAAAACCATAGAAAAGAAAAACATTGAGCATTGTAATGTTCTTTTTAGGTCCGCAAAATCAATAATATAACTGAACAGCCTACAGGTGAATTAGCTGCAAGAATTAGTAATGACATTGAGCAAACCGCTAGCGGGCATATGTAGTTAAACGCTATTTGGACATTCAGAAATGCGAACAGGTTTGTGTGAAGGGAAGCCTGTAGTTGGCTGCAATTATTAGGTTACTGTGAATTTTATAGCCTAATTATTAATCAATAAACATTGCCTTATAATGGGGCTAACATGGTAAGTTTCATACTTACAATGTTTTACCTTTTTATTACTGTGCAGGCCCGGCATGGCCAGGTGAGTTAAAGTTTTTGACTCGTACTCTGAGGGTCGCGGGTTTGGATCCCTGTCGCACCAAACACGCTCGCTCTTTCAGCTGTGGGGGCATTATAATGTTACGGTCAATCCCACTATTCGTTGGTAAAATAGTAGCCCAAGAGTTGGCAGTGATGACTAGCTGCCTTCCCTCTTGTCTTACACTGATAAATTAGGGACAAATAGCGCAGTTAGCCCTCGTATAGCTTTGCACAAAAAAAAACATTGCTATGCATGAGCATTATTAGCTATTGTGGAAAACGGTTAATCACTAAGATGTACCTAAAATATCGTAATATATTTATTGTTAGTGAACATCGAACTGCATTTTTTATAATAAACACTTGTTATCGTTATTTTTATTCACTGAATTAAGTTGTAAAATTTATTTTAAACTTAAACTAGTTATATCAAAAAGAAAGTTCTTTTTATAGTTTTTCCTATTTAAACAGGGAGTGCTTTTTGTGCATTCAATAATTTAGTACTACTGTCTCATATTCATATAATACTTTTGTTTGTGTTTTTTAAAGAAGGAAATGACTAGACATCGTTTTCTATGGGGCCAAAACTCACCTCTTGAGCCCTAACTTTCTGGAAAGAACTAGTTGCATCCCTCATTACATACAAAGGCTAAATATAGAACACAATTTTCCTCCAGAAACCAAAGGAACACATTTGAACAGGATAACGGTTAAGCCTTGAAACACGAGTTTCCTTTATAAGGCATTTAACACTACTTTTGTTCTTGTGAAAGCCGTTTAAGGTAGTGTAATTGTATAGGAAATATACTCCTTGGCGAGGTTTTCCTATGGTATATTTAGAAGGGATTAAAATTTAATGTTCCTAACCATTATTATTTATTCTATCTACATTCCCTAGTATTATAAATTAATAAAAACAATTATTATCCTTACTTTGGCTCAGACGAACAATGATTTGCCAAATGAGAGATAAAAAGTTTTAAATTTTAAGCAACTCACTTTTGACTTTTTGTTTCAATACGTTTTGTAGCACTAACATTTTTATATAACTATAGCTATCTGTGTTACGTATACATTTATCCTTACTCGTCTTTATAAAGTACGACTTTTTTATTGTAATTGTTTCCTTTTTATTATCTATATACGTATATTTTTTGCCAGCATTACGAAATGTAGGGGTACGCGTTTATCCGAATCCGTTTTATTACTCGTCAGGATCTCCATCACCTGAAAATAGTCATTCATTTCACATTAATGGAATATCTTTCCTTTCTTGCCCGATCGGGTTAGGGGTAAGTTTATAGATTTAAAAAGAAAACAGAGTTTGATGCCTCTCAGTGAACAAAGCGCAAATGATCCATTGTGTAGCTTTGCTCTCAAACAAAAAAAACCTTATTTCTCGACTTATACATAGCATTGCTTCTTTCTAGGTACTATATTAAACACAGCCAGCTACCGAGGAATAGCAAATTCTTATATTTCAGTTAGGTTCCGCAGACATGTTTATTAAAACGAAACTTTGTGGAGAATAGTTGAAGAGAAATACAACACAAACAGTATACCAACTTAAAAGCCCGAAAAAAACTATTCTAGGCTATTTACATAAACCCGAAAGTACATAAAAATAAACACCGAGAAACGAAATAGGTACGATAATGATTTACGTCATTACAAAAAGTTAAGGCTTTTCAAAATATTAGGAAGCCCTCTAGTGATTACTTAGCGATGTTCAAAGACGTATTTAAACATCCAATAAAATATGTTTTCAAATCTTAATTATTTTACACACACGTGATCAAAATATTTGCATATGCTAAAACTAATTTTCATTATATATATAATAAATGAGAGCAATTACGTATATTTCTACTTCATAATAAAACACAGAAAATTCGTATAAACTGTACAAAAAAGATACAAATATTTTGCTTTACCTTTAATAACTTCTTAAATATTAATCATACGTTTGTCTGTAATGTTTTCTTATTTAAAAATTTATTTCATGTTTTAGATCATAGGTGGTTGAAAAGTTGTTACCCACGAAATCGGTATTCTTTGAGAAATAAGAAAATCTTAGTTGAGTTGAAACTTGAAGTATTTGGGTAAACATTTACTTACAAACGTTTGTGTGTATGGTATAATGTTATAATGGATTTTTGTTTAGAACCATGTAAGTAACATATTAAACTCTTATTTTGATCAATTATACGTATTTTTATCAGACCCAAAAAACGCAGTTAAAAAGAGTAATGCCGTTTAAAATGCCCGAAGCATCAAAAACCAAAAGGCCTAAAATTTGTGATAAAAATCTCAACCTACACGTTTTCTTTTTGTTTTCAATCCTTTTTAATTTGTTCATTTAGAATGCTAGATAAGTGGTATAGTAACTTTGCAACCTTTTCTCAGGGGTTTATTAACCTGTGTCTACACGTACATAGATGCGTGTGTGTGTGTGTGTGTTTATGAACAAAACAAACGGAAAACAGTTTTTGTTTTCTGATGCTATTTGTATTTCAACAGTAGGAAATGTGTCGCGTATATACACTTTTCGAATTAATTTAGAATAATTTCTTATAAATAACTACTCTTAAATCAAGAGTTATAGTTGATAGTCGACAAACGGCACCGAATTTTGAACATGAATCGATGCAGAAAATCAGCAAGACCTACAAAGCCAGGAACCAACAGGAGTGTATTTTTCCTTTGAAGCAGATTTTTATAAAATAACTATCGAAATATGGTTCCCACATTTATACATAAAGTGATAAAATACTTTTGTTTGAGATCCAAAGTAAAAATAAACTTGTTTCTTAGTAAGTTAACCACTTTTATTACTTTTTCATTTTTTCTCAAAAAGGAAAAATACACTCAGCATCACATAGAACATGACAAACATGAACCTATTTCTGGAACCAAATCTAAACAGTTTACATAATGCGTACAAATGTGTGTTTCACATAGCCAACTGTAACGTCACTAATATTTCCATATCCATTAATATATTATGATCAGTTTGTAGTAACTTGTGAGTATAAACAAATTTCCTTAACCAAATTTAAACAGTTTAATTTAGATGCTTAACAAATGTATTTCACATATCCAACTGGAACTTCACTAACATTTCCATTTCAATCAATAATATATTATCAGTTTATAGTAACTTATGAGCATAAACAAATTTCCTTAACTAAATTTGAACAGTTTCGTTTACATAATGCCTAACAAATCTGTGTTTCACATAGCCAACTGGAACTTCACTAACATTTCCACATCAATTAATAATACATTATGATCAGTTTAAAGTAACTTGTGAGTATAAACCTTAATGTTCCCTTTTAACTTCACAATATCCAACTTGCACTACAGAACTAAATCAATATATTTTACTGAAATTGCCAGAATCTACTTTCACAGAGCAATCTTAAGTACATATAAATTTCCACATTCACACTGATCTTATGTTTCCACTAATATGATAGTTCTGATAAAACCAGTTCTTTTAAGTAATAGCATTAGTTTAAGTGGAGCAAACCAGAACATAAAACACAATACTACGAGACTGTTGTTACCTTAATTTGGTAACCCTGAAGATTTTAAAGTTTAATACCAAAGAATCACAGTGAATATTTTATAAAGTTCATCAGATATTCTACGCAGATGACGGAAGGAGAAACTGCAGGGTGGTCGCTCCCAACCCACACTCAGTTCTCCCAGTTTCAGACATAACTCCTTCTTGATTTGAACTGCTACTAGTAGAATGGTGATTGATCCAGAGACCCACTCGCTTGCCACTAGTGTGTCTTTTTACATGTTTAGCAAGATGATCGCTCCTCATAAATCTCCGCTCACACACTGGACAAGCAAATTTCTTCTCTCCTGTATGAGTCCTCTTATGGCGTGAAAGTTCATCAGACCTTGAGAATTTTCTGTTACATCCTTCCCATGTACAGGCAAATGGTTTTTCCCCTGAAAAAAGAATTCCCACAACCTATAACTATGTCATGTGCTACCTGTATTTAAACAAACATCTGAACTGTAAAAAATTAAAATAATGACAATTAATCTGGGGAAGCAACATAAAGGACACCCTTACATATAGCATAATTACCTTTACTGTAAGAAAGGTCACAGAAGTATTTGTTCTCAGAAATAGATTTATAATTCTTGCAAAACTTATAAAATTGTTTTATTTCATGATTTTACATGGGCCTAAAAGAACTCTACTGTCTGTTAAAATATAACCACATTTCAATGGCCCACCAGGTACAGAAGAATACTATGTATTAAATTATTTACCTGTGTGGGTTCTTATGTGGGCCTTCAGGTGAGAACTTTTGAAGTAGGTCTTGGAACAATTAGGATAAGAGCACTGATATGCCCTTCGTCTTGCATCTGCCAGTAAACTGGCTTTATCTGTTGGTGAAAACACTAGTGGTGCAGGAGCTAATATCCGCGGTTTTGCAGCTTGTCCGTCGGAGATTCCACAGGTCACTGCCGTACCATTAATTCCCAGTGGTGCTGCTGCTACCAGAAACTGGAATATGGACCCATTAGACCCTAATAATGGTATCAAAGTGGTAGGGTTACCATTCGAAGTGTTGGGGAGAGAACAAGATTTGACCGGAGAGTCTTCTTGCTCACTGTTACTGGCCATCATTGGCCTGACAGTAGAAACAATGGGAACCACAGTTGTAGGAATGATCTTAGGAGCAATAGCAATAGGCTTAGCTGTACTCTGAGTGGTGCATGTGTTTAATACACAATGAACAGAAGATGTATCCAGAGTGAGTGGAAGCACCGTTGTTATCGGGGTGTGTTGCATGGTAACAGAACCAGAACTGAGACTCTGAGCAGTGGTTGTAACAGGCAGGCTAACTGAAGGAGACACTGCAGATTGCTTAACAGGAAATGTAGAGTTTCTATTGCAGGCAGGGAATTGGATAACTTCATTTGTTTTCAACTCATCCTTTTCAGTAATACTGTTTTCTGAGAAATGGCAAACTCTTGGAGCTCTTCTGATGACAGAAACAGGCATACCTGTTACCTGAGGACTTGGTGTAGGAGGTGGGGTTTGAGTCAAAAGCAACTGAAAATAAGAGAATAAACTCTTTAAATATATGCATGTTTCAGGTAAATGAACAAACTAGAACAAAAATTCTGCAGAAAACCTGACACAATCCCATGACAATAAAGAGACTTCTTATAATCACTACCATTTTACCAGGGTAGACTGACCACATGTTCATAGAAAAAGAAATATAAACATCCACTTTTTATCACAGAACATTCTCATCATAACTTTTATATTTTAATTTTATACATCCAGATTTTTCCCATTACAATCACTCAAAACACAGGAACACTCAATCATTGTTAACATTTGCTTATTACAAACACTATACATCTATTTGGATTGTCTCATTACAAACTTGGAAACCTACTCGGGCAAGCTTAGAACTGCTCTTCTTTTTCTGATTGATTTCTTCCAGTTCATCTTCTGAGTTGGGTGGTGTCAACTCGAGCTGTTTGGTACTGAAGAAATCTACACTGTCTTGTGTACTGCTGTCATGCTGGGCTGGGCATATCTGTTGGCTGATAGATAGCAGTGTTTGTACTGCATCAAAGTCATTCTTTTCTTGTACTGATCCATGAAGAAAATCCTCCTAGAAAAAAAACAACAAAATTTAATATCTGTTGTCATATATATTCTGAACATCTTTTAATTGGTTCTTTTTCTTTTAACTTCCTCCCAAATCAAATGATACGATTTACTTGATAAACAAATTGATATTTCACATTGTTACAAAAGAAGCTCAGATCACTATTAAATTCAAAAGAAATTTAATAGAAGAAAAGGGAAAGTTAAATCATTTCAAGGTACATGGAGCAGAATGGCATGGAACAAGTTTCTAAAAATTAATAAACCCTCAGAATGTGGATACATAGCCATATAAAGAGAAAACAACAAAACAAAGACCCGTCAAGATTTATAAAACCTCTAATGAAAATGTATTCTTGAATATAATTCCATACTGTGTAACTTTTTGGTTTGTTTTTTAAATCTGAGGAACTTCAAAACCACTTTTAAAATCTCTTGGACATCTCTGGTTTTGTTTTAATATTTAATAACTTGTATTATCAACAACAAAAAACGAGTTGTAACTATTACAAACCTGTCACTTTAGTGTTGATTCATAACATGCTAATTTATAGGAATTCACTTAAGTGTTTTCATTATGGCCTAATTTTCAAAATTATATAATATGGTTTTAAGGTTGATTTAGAAATTTGGTTTCTTCACAGCACTGACAGACTTTCATTTTAAAAAAGTGGCAAAATTATGTAAAGATACAGTCTGTTATTTACTAGCTGGTCCAGATTTCACACTAACAATTTATAAAAACATGTTAAATATTAAGATGATATTAAGATGCAAACACAGCAGACATTCTCATTCTGAAGAATGAATAACTACAAAAGGAGGATAAATCTGACATGGTGCAGGTAAGAAGTTGTTACAGCTGAGCAACTGGGGACTACTGGCTTTATAGTGCTGTTCTTCTGCTTTCTTTAATTGTTAATACAGGTTTGGAAACCTTTAAGAGAAATGTTGGAATGTCAATGGGACTCTCAAAAACTGAAATTTATAATGATAGACATTTCTGTAGTTGTCTGAAACTACAAGTCATGTGACTTTGTGTAGTTAGAATCATTTATAGGTTAATTTTCTTCTTATTGAAAAAAAACAACAAAACTTTTCATCATATTGTTCAGGAAAAAGTAAAGATGGAAGAACATATTTTCTCTCGACTGTTTCATCATCCTCCATAGTAACCATTATCTTTAAAACAATATAAAACCGATTTCACATTTGAAGTGTTGTCATTAAAACAATGGCCCATTCTATAAAAACTCCTCCCCCTAAATATTATCGCTCCCCAACACTTCAACAGAGCAAAGTTCAAAGTTTCTCTTAGATTTCTTCACTTGACTATCACACTAACTGTTACAATGACCCTCTAATTGGTTAAATGCAATCATCTCTCTCTCTTTGTGGATGCACAAATCAGAATAAACAGCCAAAGTCCATAGGTAGAGTATCGCTGTTAGTTCCACCTCTTATTAGTTTCTCTCCTTGAACTGCAATTGGGGAGATAAAATTGGTGCCATTTCATAGAAGATATGAAAAACCTTAGTGGTTTTGGGGACTTTACAGAACCAGACAAGGCTAGACAGCAGAATCGCACTACTTCTAGGCCACACTGCTTTGTAAGTACTAGTAGCCTATAGTTCTCATGCTGTCTTGTACAGTAATAATTCATCATAATCTATTCTATGTTTCACACATATCAAGTAAAGACAAAGAACTCTCTAAAGATATAAAAATCAAATTTTGATACTAAGTTACAAAATTCCTGGTAAGCATTATATACATAAAAATATCACAGAAACGTAACTGAATATTAAACTAAACTTATACTTCTAATAAAAGCTATTTTCACAAGTAAAATGGTGACACCGGCACGAGAAACAGTTTGTTTTTTTGTTGTTTGAACACCCTACAACTTAAGTGTTGTGTTTAAGCAGATTTTAATAAATATTACTGAATTCAGTTGTTAGTTAATACAATCACGGCTATTTATATCTTACTCTTAAAAAAATAAAAAGCTGAAGCTTTGGAAGACAAATGCTTATCTTTTGTTTCAGTTAAGCCTACATCTTACTCTTTCAGATTTAACTTAAAAACTTAAATTGTTGTTATCACAGCTTAAAAGTTTGTCAAATGAAACTTGCAGCTAACCAACTAGTACCTTGGTTATGATATACTAACTTGTATTTATTTATTTCATTAAAGGTCTATACTAGGATTTTTTATCAAATATTTTCTGATTAATACAAACACGTTTCGTCATATTTTAAAACAAGCAAACACTGGTTAAAACGTTGGAGTTCAAAATGACAGATAACACTTGATTCACGTGCACATCACATGAAATATTAACATTACAGCACAAAGCAGCGAAGGCTGGAAGCAAAAACCGCCTTTCAGCTCACGGTTAGTCAATATACTTACATGTCTACATTTCAGTAATAATATCAGTAATACAGACAACTAATTAATATAATCTTTTTTGACAGTTGACACATAAATTCAAATTTTGAATAAAAAACATAACCCAAACACAACGAAGCCAAAAATGTTGTTGTTTGTTTTATTTGGCTCCGTAAATGTTCACCAGTGTAATGCTTGTTCGAAATGCTGCCCATTGTGTTTGGAACAGCAAGAAAAGTAAAGTCGAACGTTCATCTGAAGGTTAACGCTAAATTAACTATTATTAACATAAAGTAGAAGATTATTTCGTTCCCGATACTTACAGAGAACGAATTTGGAGGAGTATGAGGTGGAGAATATGAAAGTCTAGACATCGTTAAACGCTGCAACATTCACTAACGACTTCAAACTAACGTAAAAATTTCTGCGGCCTTCGAAATCTGCTTTTATTCTAAAGCAATAGGGTGTGTATTGTAAATTCAAAACAAAGTCATATGGGCCGGAACTGTATTGTCCATTCAGAATCGAGGAAGATTGGAGGGCACGTTAACTCAGCCAATGAAGATTGAGTGTTCATGTGATCAGTGCGTGATAGTAGGTCTGTTGAGCACGTGTACCGTGTATGACAAGAGCATGAGTAACAAAGTGTTGCAGTTAGAGCGTGAGCTAATGCACGTACTGTTGACAAGCTTCGTAGACGGATATAACACGTATTTAGTCGAAACTAAAATATTTTCATCTTAAAAAAATATTTCATTGATCATGTAATGATATTTTATGTATCGCATTTCTTAAACATATTTTAAAATTAATTATTCATTTCGTTACAACGTATTAGAAGTAGTACACAATTAATAAATTTCGTAGTGTGTTATAGGAACAGTTAAATTCTTAAGATACTAGAATATACTCCCTTCTAGTTACATTTGAATGCTCAGACATTAAAATGATTCGTACGAGTTGTTTTTTTTACGTGGTTGTGAGGTTCGAAAGACAGCAACGCATAGTTTGATTGGATTACGATTTCGTTACTATGTGATCAGCCAGCGAGTCACGTTGGGAGACATACAGTCTCTTCTCGCAATGTAGCAATTCAAACATGTGTTTTAGAAGTTTTATGCCAACGTTTTGAATATACATTGTATTATATTTACAGTTATAGATTTTCCGATAATGTGACGTTTAACTTTGATTAAATTTATTATACGTCACATTATCGGAAAACCTATAAATCTAAAAACTGAACACAACAGCATGTGTAGGAGGAAATGACATAAGTTTGTAATACGTCACAGGAATTCTGGTCACCGTGTATTTTGATAGTCTTATGCCTACGGAGTTAAAGTGAGCGGTCTAAAGCCGAAGGTTCTTTAAATTATGTTGACGATTTAAATACATTTATTATTTCTATGGAATTACTAACGACAGGTTGGAGATGTATTCTGATTCACGATGGGGATTTTGTAGTTTAGGGGTGTGCTTTGATTAAAGTGGTTTTTCTACAAATTCTATTAAGATACGCTTTGTGCAAGTTTTATGTGCACTAATCACTTACAGAAGTGCAATAATATCAGTATGTAATTTGTTTGTCTGTTTGTTTTGAATTTCACACAAAGCTACAGGAGGGCTATCTGTGTTAGCCGTCCTTAATTTAAGTGTAAGACAAAAGGGAAGGCAGCTAGTCATCACCACCCACCGCCAACTCTTGTGCTACTCTTTTACCAACGAATAGTTGAGTGCCTTAACCACCTAACCATGCCGTGCATACTTAGAGAGAGGGATAAGAATTGGAGCAACTCTAACAAGTTGCTTTTATCGGATTTAGTGAAGAGTTATACGCAATATTATGCTAATTGCATTCGGTTCTCAACTTATAACTGCTTAACCAGACAACGCCATAAATATAGCGTTGGGAAAAGTTGCGAAATAGTTGATTATTATACGGTTGGTACTAAATAAGTTCAAACGAAACCAACTGAAAAAAAATCTTTTCTTCATAATAATACTTAGAAATTCAACTGTGTTCTAAATAAAATATAGTCACTTATATTACATCCTGTACAACAAAAGTAGTGTGCGCGATATTCGCATAACTATATGCAATTGTACGGTATATCTACATTCCTCCTGTCAGTCACTAACCATACAAACTTTTAAGAGATCGAACTGTAACTTTGCATAATATGAACACGAACAAGAAGATATTTAAAACCAATTTTACTAATATTTGACGAAGATATATTAGCTACAGTGAGAACCTATAGGACAACAGCTGAGCGAACACACCTTACTCCCCTGAGGTTAGGACAATCAGCGATGTCAATCTGTAGAAAGAATGCACGATTTTTTAGATGAGGGGAGAAAATAAGTGGAACTTATTTTATCTATTAAATGGAAATATAATCCCTCCCTGCATTACGAGAATACACACTCTTGGATAAACCCGATAATTATGTTAAAACATCGTGCGGAGCATTCACGGCAATATAAACGATAGCTGGACCCTATCTTTAAAAATTATAACTTCGTTGTAACTTCAATAAATATTTGTTTTATTGTCCTGCATTTCGCTTCTGTCTTGTTAGTGGTTTAGATAAGTTCAATATAATACTCCCGAAGTGCAGTTGAGTCACTTTTGTAGCACTTCCGTTTTTTTAAATAAACAATAAAAAAAGGCCGTACCAATATGGATCTTAGATTCTGCAACATTACGCACCGTCTGTCTACCAAGTTTGCGTGCACTTGTGACAAGCTGTGAAGCGAAACGCGGGTTAATAAAAACAGATAGTGGTAGGCTGTTGTTGTTTCGTCGGTTTTATCATTCCAAATTACAAGTTTCGGGTGGCCATCTTCTGCTAGTATGGCCTCTATTTTTGTGAAGTATAAACAAACTGTTTGTATATTCGACGTATTACACTGACGAACACTGTTTGTATATTACGTCGTGATTTCAACAGTTTGACGAACAATATTGAAGTTGGTTGTACAATTGTGTTTACATTTTCTGTTGGAGTATCTCTTATCACATATAATAATAATATCATTTACTTCAGTCAGTTCTCTCTCGCAGAAACACTCAACATAAACTGATGCTTTTTTCATATATATATATCTGGCCCGGCATGGCCAGGTGGGTTAAGACGTTCGACTCGTAATCTGAAGGTCGCGAGTTCGAATCCCCATCGTACCATACGTGCTCACCCTTTCAGCCGTGGCAGCGTTATATTGTGACGGTCAGTTCCACTATTCGTTGGTAAAAAGAGCAGCCCAAGAGTTGATGGTGGGTGGTGATGACTAGCTGCCTTCCCTCTAGTCTTACACTGCTAAATTAGAGACGGCTAGCGCAGATAGCCCTCGTGTAGCTTTGCGCGAAATTCAAAAACAGACCAAACAAATCTCTCTGAGTCACGTGGTTAAAAATAGAAAAAAGTGTTATTTTGGAGAGGATGGGGTGTTAATAGTATGACTCCAAACTGCGATGTTATTTTCACACAATACTTTAACCTGATAGGCTTAACATTTATTTTCCACAGAGGTTATATTTTAAATTAAGAACATTAATAAATCCATATTCTCGTTCCCCCATCACCCGATCGGTGAGCTTTTGAGCTTATAACGCAAAAGCTCAAGAGTCGATCCCTCCAGTTGGCTTAGCGCATTACATCCTTTAGGCAGCTTTGCGATTAAAAACAAATATATTTTTATTTTCGTACACACATTTAATATACCAGCCAAAGTAATATTATATATCATGCTATTTCTGGTTTATGATTTGGAACACAAGATCACACGCAAAAAAAATAAAAAATAAATGAATTTCAATAAAAGGCCCAATATTCGAGCACTTTCGAATTGCTTGGGTTGTAATAGATCTGATGGAGTGACAATCACAATGTCCCAGCGCTAAACTTAATAGGACTTGTCGATAACGGTTACACTTTGCATGTTTGTGGGAGTAGGTCATTATAACAAATGCGTGTACGAACATAATAGCTTTTGGTTCGTATTATGTGGTAACATAAATGTCCAAAGTCTGCTAGTGGTCATAATATTTCATTAAATCCTGCCTGATAAACATCGAGCGTTAGAAAAAACAACAACAATTTTGCAATTTCATGTGAAACGTTAGTCACTAATTTCCGTGGTGCTTCCTCTATCAAACTTGGAAAACTCGATTTTAAATTTAATCTGAACAAGTTATTGTTGTTTTGAATTAAGCACAATGCTATACAATGGGCTATCTATGCTCTGGTCACTCACGGGTATCGAAACCCGGTTTCTAGCGTTGTAAGTCCGCAGACATGCCGCTGAGTCGTTGGGGGGCTTTATCTGAATAAGCTGTAGTTTGTAAATACGGTACACTTGTAATGTTTAACACCATGATAAACACAACAGTTAGTGTTTGTGGACAAGACCGTTAAATATAACTTTACGTGTAAGTAAAACGTCGCATAAAATATCTAAACGCCAAGGCTTGGTACGTAAATGTAGAATGATTCTGGGGTCAATGGATCGTTTCATTGCAGAAACCCTTGTTTTAAAACTAAAGGAAAATTTAAATTATAAATCTAACAGTATGACGTTACTTTCGACTAAAAACGTAGATGATTATACGATCGTCCTTACCGCTTCAGTATATGACGCTACTTCCTATTAAAACAGTTCATTATATGGTCGTTCTTACTCTCTTAAGTATGTGACGTCATTTCCTATTTAAAGTAGCAAGACAGCAACACCCATCTTTAACTGTTGGGCTACTTTTTTTTTTGTCAATGAATAGTGGAACTGAACGTTGTTTTAACGTTCCTGCAGCTGAAAGGATGAGCATGTTTTGTGACGTGATTCGAATTCACGACCCTAAGATTATGAGTTGTTTGATCCTGACAGCATATCATATGAGGCTAACTTTTTACTATAAAACGCATGCGTATTCTGTGTTAAGAACACGGCCTCTGTGCAAAGATAATATAGGCTTCCTTCACGTTTCTGTATTGTAATTAAGTTCTTTTACGCTTCGCAGCCAGCTAGACAATTAAAAAAGTGTCACTCGTTGTTTACTTGTCATTTGAGAAAAAAAAAAAAAGCACGACAAACAGCGCCAACGTAATTTAAGAAAGAATTACTTTACATTAAAATAATTATTATTTAATTATATTCTACCAGACTGCTCTTCGTTCCTCATGATTCTTTTAAGATTTTTTTTTTTTTTTGCCGGATACTAAATCCCATCGTATTAAACTTTTGATTTTGGAAAAATGAAAGCAGTGCCCAAGAAACACGTGGGCGTTCAGCAAGGTGTCGCCATATTGCTTACGTAAGAGGTAGTGACGTTACGAAAATTCTCCAGCGAACGTGAGATGACTGTTGCTAGGCTGATCTCGCACACACCTTCAAACCAGTTATAGTTAAGTGTAGTTCTACGTTGTCGAATTTTTATAGCCGATCTACGCGAACGAAAATACCCATGTACTCATTGAGAGAATTGTGGGAAAAAAATCAAGATTATATTAAAACTGTTATGTTGGTGTGAGTTTGAACATTTTTCTATACATGTCTTCAAGTGCTACTGTTTAAACCGGTTATGATTTTGCGCGAAGTATTTCGGGTCCTAACAAATATATATGACAATCAATATCACAGGTACTAATGTATGTGGTATGATTTATACATAAGATTTGTCTATTACTTTTATGTTTACACGTATATATGTACGCCTTCTCTTGATATTTAGTGTAGTGTTTCGCCTTTGGGGCTGAATGAGGTTCAGAAAACGAATTGCCTTTTAATTTAGCGTTTTATATTTTCCATATTTACATTTAATTGTAATTAAAACAAATGAATTCTGCACATTGTGATGTGTACATAAAAATAATTTCAACGTATATCTCTCATTCTAGGCTCACGAACTTTACTGATTATCCGTCTCTATAATATCAATATTTACAACTTTTTTTAATGTCAGAACAAACTTATGTGTGAATCACAAAATTATTACTACGTAATGCATCAATGAAAACATTTACTAACGTGTCTATGACGTTGTGGGGTTACTCTTAGCTGATATTTGTTTTGTTT
This sequence comes from Tachypleus tridentatus, assembly GCF_004210375.1. Taxonomy (NCBI): domain Eukaryota; kingdom Metazoa; phylum Arthropoda; class Merostomata; order Xiphosura; family Limulidae; genus Tachypleus; species Tachypleus tridentatus. The sequence continues at coordinate 197,157,644 of NC_134837.1, forward strand.
TTTCTCATAAGCCCCTTGTTTTCCTCTACACTCGGTACCTTGACCTCTGAATGTAATCACAGGACGTGTAGTAATGTTTATTATGACCGCTAGGGTAGGTCGGTAGCAATGGCAATCAACAACAAGGTTGATTGTAAAGCTGTATTTCACTTTGGGAATGGCGTCCAAGTTGAACGCGAACTTTGATCGATTACAAAAGGAAAAAGAAATATTTATCGTGTTAACTTTCATGCGAATTAAATAAGTTTTGATAGTTTAAACCTCACGATTTGTTTCACCTAGGCGTATCAGCGAGCGGAAGCTGTCAGAAACTTCATACATTGGTACTTTTTGTAGACAAATAAAACCAGATTTAGTTTCTGGGCTTCTACACACATACACGCGCGCGTGCATAAATATTCTTCGTAAAATATTGTACTTAAGATCTTAAGACATTAAATTCATTGGACAAGGTATGGGCCTGTGATTAGTGTCCAGAACTGTAGATCCGACAGTCTGTGGTTCCCGTTTCGTTATTAAAACAAACAACAAACAAAACGCTTACGCTTAGAGCTTTGAAGAGTTGAGTGCTGTGCAAGCGTGACGGTTAATTCCATCTGTTCTATTAGAGTATCTCAAGAATTGGCGGTGGGTGCTGTAGACCATCTGCCTTTCCCTTATTCATCAGCTCAAAGTTAGAGACAGCTAACACAGGTGGCCCATGAGTAGCTTTGCTTGTATGGGTTTTATGGACAATGAAATACAAGAGATAAGTTGAAAATATCTGCAAGAACACACATTCTTGGAACGTACGGCGGAGAGTAATTTCGAAGTCGGACAATAAAGGTAAAACAAGCACAAATAAAGAAAAAATGAATTGGGATTCTATTGATAGTCAGTGTAAATGTTTATTGTTTACACTGCCAGGATTCTAAATATTTTGGGTTTTAAATCGGTTGCTGGGATGTGAACATTTTCCACCCACATCCACAAAGGACGGAAAGATTTCTATTATACTGTACTTTCTAATACGGTATACCATAATCATAAGCTGCATACGTTGACGAGTAGTCATTCCAAATTACATATATGGGGAGAAAACTCCCAACTTATGCTAATTAGTACAAGTGTCTGTGTTAACTTTTGTTATAAACTCGTCTCCTTCCAAGGGAATGGACACAGGTAATATGGTACAAGTTTTTATCTTAGTAAAAGTATCAGTAAATATTTAAATATATTATGAACTTTGATATATCTTTGAGTGATACTGATACCGGCTGTGGTAGGACACGCCTTTTAAAGTATAATATGTTTATTTTTTATACTATGGTTTTTACCATAATACTGATATAACTCTTCGCTAAATCCGATAAAAGCAACTGCTGGACTCGCTGTAGTTCGTGATCTTCTCTCTACGTCACGTGGTCCTGTTTATAAGTCTAAAAATATGAAAAGATGTTCTTTCGGAGAGGATGGGGTATTTAAATTTTGACTCCAAAGTGTGATGTTATGTTGACACATACTTTAACCTACGAGCTTATGAACAGAGAGGATGGGGTATTTAAATTTTGACTTCAAAGTGTGATGTTATGTTGACACATACTTTAACCTACGAGTTTATGAACAGAGAGGCTTAACATTTATTTTTCAATCAGATCCTAAACTGTTGATTTGATTTATAAGATTTGACTATTTCTTTTACATCTATCTGCATATCTGTACGGATTTTATTTGTTTTTTCCAAAACTGTTGATTGTAAACTGTATAGTTTGGCTTGTACGTTTCGTGGACAATTTGACGCCGCCGTACAGGTTAACTTTGAGCGTGCTGTTAGACAGAAAACTGTACTTAGACCAAATCTTAATTCTAAATGTTGAATTGGTCATGTGAAGATTAGAAAATATAAAAAAAGACCAAAATGTAGCAGAAAAGTTAATAACAAATAGCAGTTCGACTCATATAATTTCTCCAACGTGAGAAGAACTTATGTTTGTAAATTTCAAGTGGTTCTGTGTATGTGTGTTCTTTTTTCTTATAGCAAAGCCACATCAGACTATCTGCTGAGCCAACCGAGGGGAATCGAACCCTTGATTTTATCGTTGTAAATCCATAGACTTACCTATACTAGTGGTGGGGGGGGCTCAAGTGGTTCTTTTGAGTTATAAACAAACGACTTAAGAAAAATAACACAAGTTGCACGTGCAGAAGTTTCTCATGTCTTTGAAATACTTTAGTTACCGCAGTATCGACTAGATAAGTTTCCTGACTGTAAACAACACTAAGACTTAACAATATCTTATCATATTAAGGTTAAAGGTTATTTCAAAAGTAATCCTTCCAATTCAAGAAAATAAGAATTTTTCGCGAACTTTATGGTTTTCCCCGCAAAGGTACTGCGTGGTTAGAGGTGGCGAGAGGAATTCTAGGCTTCGAAAAACCCAAGGTTAATTAGCTAACCCGATGCGATGAAGCAATATTTCCTTTGAAAAACTCATTATATGCGTAGCACTGATGGTCTGCAAGGATAGAACATTGAAATACACGTAATATTAAAATGCAATCCTTGAATCAAACCGGTCCGTCTTGTCAGACAGTGCTACAACAATTCTATGAACAATATGCTTTCACCCTACATGCGGATCAGTTATTTAGAGTTAGTGTTATAACTAAAAAGAAATAAATTGGCCTTTCAACTCTATCTAATAGAATACAACTTTAAACTTCCTCGGGTGCTGAATGACATTCCAACAAGGGGGCGACAGTTTACTCTCTTATTTCATGTACATATTTGTCATTTCCCGTTTCTCTTCTTCTTTTCAGTACCAATCATTGTATGTGACATTTCTCAGCTGATCAGTACCTTCAGTTTCCTCAGCCACCGTTTGGTCTACTACTTTTCAGAGGGCGACTTCCAACAACAGCGTGACTCTAAGAACTTGTGACTGATAGTAAAGAACTTTGACAACCACATATTTGTCATATCCTGTGCCAACGAAGGTTTTCGCTCAGTACCTTCTCTGTTAAAACCTGATTCTCACACTTGTTATAACCTTCACATTTATTGCCACAGCCTGTTTTTATTATCAGTGTTTGTCCAAATTTCCACAAACAACCTGTACCTATTATCAGTGGCACACAGTAGTAATCAGCTTGTGCTTCTGTTTATCTCTCAGTATTTGAAGTGAAAAATTTTTAGTTCAAGTTCTATTTTTCAGGTCCCATCATAATTATACTTCCATTTTACAAACACAAATTGACTATCTGTTTGTGAGTCATTACGCGACACTAAAACTTTCAGTCGTAGTTTGTCCTTATATTTCTTACTTTTAGTGATTTTCTATTTCCAGCCAAATTGTGACCGTTTACATCACAGTTGTACTATCATCTCTCATTGACAAGTCACAGTGTGACACTACATTATACAGTGCCTCTCTTAATTTCCACTATCAGTTGCAATAATTGACTTTTTAACGTTTTAAAAATTAAACTGACCTATTATTGTTAGCTGTAAGAGTATGAATACATTTTTTATTCAATTTGACTTTTAAACTATTTTAAACTATTCTGCTTTCTGGCAAGCATTCAGACTTATGAATATCAAATAGAGCATTTTAAAACCAAAAGGTACAGGGAGAATCAAAATTCGAAATGAAATTTCAAACTTATATAAAAGAGAACAGAACACTCATATTCCTACGCACCAATGCCTAATATTCTGTCTATATAGGCACGTGAATATATCAAATTTTGTTTGATAACGTTTTATTGTTGAAACTAAAGGTTGTCGTAGCCGATATAAAGTGATTTTTATGCATCTGTGGTTATATCTATTTATTTTAAATAAACAGAAAGAAATAGGGTAGTTTTCATATTGTTTCATTTTGATTAATAACTTCTTTCAACGAAATATAGTTGTTTTCTTGTCTGCATGTGTGCTATTGGATTATGTACGCTTCTTACTATCGTAGTTGTCCACAACATATACAATCGTTTATTACTACCCTACTACCTTTACATAATATGCAGTTTACACATGGGGGTTGTCTTTCAGTTATATAAGCTTCTGTCTTGGCGCAACTGTTTTAAATTAGCACGCCTTTATCTCAACGCTATTGTTTGTACGAACCGTATTTCTCTAACGCCATATAATGTTTTATTTCTTTGTTGTTGTTTTATAAACAATAAATGCTTCTATCTCTAAGCAAATAATCATTTTATTTGATCAATTCATGAACATTTGAAGAGAAAAAAATGTAAAAAAACATATGTAGACTTTTGTAATAGTAACAATTGCAATATAAAAGTGTTAGTCAAACTTGGTAGAGCCAGGTGGGTTAAAGCGTTCGACTCGTAATCCGAGGGTTGCGGGTTCGAATCCCCGTCGCACCAAACATGCTCGCCCTTTCAGCCCTGTGGGCGTTATAATATGGCTGTTAATCCCACTATTCATTGGTAAAAGAGCATCCCAAGAGTTGGCTGTGGGTGGTGATGACTAGCTGCCTTCACTCTAGTCTTACACTGCTAAACTAGGGACGGCTAGCACAGATAGCTCTCGTGTAGCTTTGCGTGAAATTCACAAACTAACCAATGGGAAAGGAACCTTAAATGAGCGAAACATGCATTAAACATTTAAAAAAAAAACAACTATTTTCTATTCAACAGATTGGTGTATTTTAATTTATCAGTAGATGTATGCGATTTTGCCATCAATAACTTTAAATCGATTTAATATATGTTTTATTAAGGCGAATGCTGTTCTTAATTCTAGAGAGTCTACCGCTCTCTGCCAACTCTTGGGTTACTCTTTACTATTGTTTTTTGAATTTCGTGCAAAGCTACTCAAGGGTTATCTGCGCTAGCCGTCCCTAACTTAGCAGTGTAAGACTAGAGGGAAGGCAGCTAGTCATCACCACTCACCGCCAACTCTTGGGCTACTCTTTTACCAACGAATAGCATCTATAACATTATAACGCCCCCACGGCTGAAAGGGCGAGCATGTTTGGTGCGACGGAGATTCGAACTCGCGACCCTCAGAATACGAGTGGAACACCTTAACCCACCTGGCCATGCCGAGCACTTTTTTACGAAAGAGTAAGATTGACTGTCAAATTATAACATCCCTACTGTCAAAAGAGTGATCATGTTCGAGGACGGGTTTCGAACCTGCAACACTCAGATTTTGAGTCATGTGCCCTTACCATCAGACTACAAATGTTCATAAAAGTTGAGGAACTAAATGAAGCTGGTTTAATTTTTATACTAGAATCATAACTATATTAAAGTAAAATTAACTGTAAGATAGTTAGTTATGCGAATGCCAGCAACCAAAGTAAGCTTAACAAATGCACTGTCAGTGTTAGAAACAAAGTTAAAGGCTTAAGCCTAGACTTATCTCATATAAAAATGATATATAATTTACAATTGTAATGTACGTTTTAAACACGCCACTTTTATTGCAGAATTCTTCAAATTCTATTCAATGAGCCAATTGCATTTTGGAAAATATAATCATTTTATCCTTACACAGTATTCTGCACATAGATTATCCATGATACAAACTGGATACGACTTCCTTATTATATTTATATTGGCCGATGTGTTCTAGTCGAGTGCCATGTTGCATCGGCGTCACTGCTGATAGATACGACCCAGTTAGCATATTCAAATGTTATACATATACAAGATTATGTTCAACCCAAAATAAACTTCCGAAACTCAAGTAAACACGGCTATGAATACAATCCATTACGATGGACATATTATGCAGCTTTTCTAATAATAAAATAAATTAATAAACAAGTCAGTAACATAGTAATAATTTATATAAAACACCAACTAATTAATAAATGTTCTAACGGAATGATTTCACCATCTTATTTGTTTGGTTTGGTGTTTTGTGACGCAACTAGGCTATCTGCGCTTCTTATTTGTATTTATGAATACTGTGTGTAACTTGTAGAATAATAATACAATTTACGGTAAATTAAAAACAAAGTGGAAGTCAGCTGATTCAATAAACATACGGCCAATATCACTTTACTTGGTCAATCATAGACTTGAATGAGGGAAGCGATCTAAAATTATTTTTGTAGACAGACATTCATTATCTAGTATATAGAAAATTAACACTTAAACAATAAATCAAACTAAATAAATAGATGCATGTATATTAGAGAGAGAGGCCTGGTATGGCCAGGTGGTTAAGGCACTCGACTCATATTCTGAAGGTCGAGGGTTCGAATCCCCGTCGCACCAAACAGGCTCGCCATTTCAGATGTGGGGGCGTTATAATGTCACGGTCAATCCTACTATTCGTTGGTAAAAGAGTATCCCAAGAGTTTGCGGTGAGTGGTGATGACTAACTGCCTTCCATCTAGCCTTACACTGCTAAATTAGGGACGGCTAGTGCAGATAACTCTCGTGTAGCGTTGCACAAAATTAAAAAAAAAAAAAAACATTAGAGAGAGAGATGTGACACATTATTTTTCGGACTTATGACACGATTTTGGAGCCTTGTCATCGTATAATATTCTGTTATTGAACATTAATGATTCTGTGCTTGCGAAGTGTACCTTCGCGTTGTAATTTTCTGTCACGGCACTATTTTTAAACAAGATCTAGTTAGTTGCGTTATGTCAGGGATAACAGAACGTCAACACGAAAAGAAAATGTTTTAAAGCTAAAAATGCGTAAAAATATACCTCTGAAATGGAACGAACAGTCTGGAATCAATACAATTTGGTTTTTAGTATTTATTTTGCCCGCGTAGACCACGTTGTAAATTAGGCGCAAGTGTAAAAAATAGATATTATCTGTAAGTTAAGATTAGCCTAAATTTCGATAATTTATTTTTTAGGGTATCAAGTTTCTCAGCTAATTAGCAAATTACTGCTTACAGTTCAGTTTCCTGTAAAATAAACAACTATCAGTTTCAAACAGTAACTATAACTTATGTTTAAATATATTTGATATAACTTTTCTCTTTCCCCGACTTTAACTATAGTTCAGTATTCAAATAGGCGTATGTATCAATTAATTAAAAAAAGGCATGAAAACAAAAGCATTAACTTTTGTTTACTCTCCAGTAAAATTAATTTTCAGTTTATAATTCATAAATTAACAACAGAATATTTGTGTTAAAAGTCTAGAAGAATGTGATTGCATTAAATGTATCTCTATTTCCTGAAGACTTGACTTGGGGGCATCTTTACCCTGTATTACATGCACTTTAAAATACAATTAAAATTATCCACAGTGGGTAATTTTAATTGTATTTTAAACGTTAGAGTTGCATGCAAGAGTGTAAACGAATATATTATTTTAAATATTACAGTATAAACGACAGTAATAAACGCAGCAAATTTACAGTATTCTTGCTATGTTTTCAAAATCATTCCAGAAATATGATTTTCATCAAAATAAAAAGCTGACAAAATAAAAGAACATAACTTAGAATACCTTTCTCTTTAGCACTCTAAATATTTTTTTACTGTTTGTTGTTGTGTCCTTTTGTTATATAAAACAGATAGAATAAGTCTTGCCTTTCTCATTGTTATAATTGGCGAGTTGTGCTTTCCTCGTTGTTATAATTAGTAAGTATTGTATTCCTAATGATAATTTTTGGTTTATCATTATTCTCTTGTCTTCTCTATTGTCCTTATTCCTAATCTTATCACACAATTTTTTTTTCTGTTGCCTATTTTTACTTCTCTTTCTATTTGTTCTTGCTCTGAAATATTTGCTATAGCTTTATCACTTTAAAAAAAACGCTTTGTATTCATATGTTTTCCCCTTATTCTTACAGGTTTAATTTTTGGTGACGGACCGAAGACAATTACCAGTATAATCTTATCCTTGATTTTCTATTGGAAAGACAACAGAAGGCACCAGGACGAGCTTCAACAGAGTTTGATACTTCTGTTTCGTTAGTCTCTCTTCCCGATGGCTGACTGGTTAGTTTGAAAGCTTATAACGCTAAAAATTGGATTTTAATACTCCCAGAGAGCACAGCGCAGATAGCCCATTGTGTTGCCTTATGTGTAACAACAAACAAACAGTTTCATAAAGAATGTTCTGTTCTAGTGGTCCGTTTATGACAAGTTAGTATACTTGTTTGGTACCTTGATGGCTAATCACTGTTGATGGTGCTAGAATTAAAACGCTACATATTAAAAAAACAACTTTTCTTTTACAAATTGTCACTGTTTACCAAAGACGTGCCTTGATGATATGAGGATAGTTTTATTCTACCAACAAACTGACCTTTTTTTTGATGATGTTTTGTGATTTGTTCACGGATCTAATACGAGAATGCCTTAAATGTAAAATAGAAGAAGCTGTAACAATTAAATAATTGTGTTTATTATGTTTATGTGTAACTTCTTCGCTTAACTGTGAGTTACTCGTGAAATCTATGCTTCTATAGAAGCAACAACACGACATTTGCTATCTAACCACCAGATCTCATAAGATGGATCAGATATTCATTTTCAGGTGGCAAATCCTAATTATACAGTTAGTTCTCTTCTGAAAAGACCTTTGAGAATTAAACTTCATTGTGAAATAGAATGACACATTTAGAAAAATAAATAATTTGTGCAATGTTTCGGCGGCACATGCGGCTGTCATCGAGTATAGGCATCGTGATATAAAAGTCTTTGGGGTATATATTATTATTATTTAGTTTATTATATGAATACATACTGTATGATTGTTTATAGTATTTTTATTATAACAGTTCAAAAACAGACGATTATTGGAAATTGTGTTTGTAATTCACTGACGTTGAGAATATAGCGACCTAGACGATTTAGTAATAAACATAAATAGTATGAAATGAGCGGGAAATAAGAGACAAATAACACAGTAGAAGGAGAAGGGAGTAAAGTCAAGGCCAAGTAAAAATTAGGCGTCAACTTCGGTAAAAATGATAGGCCTAACGTTTAATATGTTTAAATAAGACTAACTGTAGAAAAGGAGAAAAAAAAAGAATAATTTATACCATTAAAGCACGCTTCTAAATTAACCGAATTAGCCTAATTGTACTTTAACAAAAGGAACAGAAGATATTTTGAAGACAGAAGATCAAACGATTTCTGGAAGAGCAGTGTCTGATGTAGTAATTCGCGTCAAATGTGTAAGTGAATTATATACAGAATACTAGTGCGATAGAAGTAGGGGAAGGTAGTTCGTTTTGTCAACTGAAATACTAAAGTAATTGATTAGGCCTAAGTAGACATTTGGCAAGGAGAAGAGAACCAAATAGTGTTTATAATATTCCTATAGCCACTATAGTGTACAGAATTTGTTGTACCCAAGTTTAAGTTACTTTAACTAGTTCCGAATATGTATATTATTTTCAAAACAAGTAAAGGGAGTGCTGTTCGTTTATTTTTTTCGAAATTATCGATAGCAAGTTACAGACAGATATCGTAGAAGAATCCGAAGCCGAACAACAACATCATAGTATATACTTACACTTTAAGAAGTAAAAATAAAAGCCATTAATTAACAGTTGGTAAACACAGCCTTGACATCTGACAATAGGGTTACCTAATGAATTGTACATAACGCTGCTAAGAACGATATACTGGACTCAATCATCAACCAAATCAAAGGTTCTGATTATTGTTAAATTTTTAACTGACTTATCAATCGCACCTAAAAATTGTTAAGCATTGAATTTTGTCATCGACACTTAACAACAGGGCTATTGCTAAGTCCCGGGTTGTCATCAACCGTGCTAAATAAATGAATTTATTATTTTCCTAGCTCTTTTGTGTTTAACCATTCTTAGAGCTGTGTAACTGGTCGATTTTAAGTTTTAGGCATGTATTATAGAACGAAATAATTTGATACAAACTAAAATTTTACTTTGCTGTCATGTTTGCATGATGTTTTTCTTCCAGTACGTTTTTTACCACGTGAACGCAAGGGTGTACCTACAGCTAAGGTGTTTGTATACACCGTAGTAGCCGTTTGAAAATTTCTCCCTCATAACCACCCAGAGCATAACGTTTTTCAGATTAGTAATAAAGAAATTACTAGTTATAAACTCTATAAAGAAGAACTTCATATTAATCTACTAGAATACGTAAATGGTTGTACACCAACTTAGTAAGTCCCAAATCGTTAGCTCCATTCCTTCTTCTGAAAATGTTATACAGAGAATCAATTGGACTCATACAGAAAAGAGAGAAGAAACAAAACAAAAAGAAGTGAACAAATAATTTTTTTTTATTCACATCAAAGTGTATTTATATTAACTTTTATATATAACTCTGGACAAAGACACAAGCATTTGGATTTACTATGCCAAATTAAGACATAAAGTGTGGTATGTAATAATGCAACATTGTGTACGTAACTGATTATTCTAAATAAGAGTTATAGAAGAGAGAGAGAAGAGCTCATATCAATTTATACAAGTATCCGTTTCGCCCCTGGAGTAGAGGCTCATTCCTCATTAGGAGGGAATTGGTTGTGTGTTTTGCTGTTACAACAAAGCTACATACATACTAAACAATGTTTGTTCTTCTCACCACGGATATCAAAACTCGATTTTAATAGTTCTAAACCTCGAAACTTACCGCTGAGTCACTGGTGGGAATAGGCACAGGGCCAAATTGATACTAGTTTCTAGACGTCAACATATGCATTCTTTATCAGAGTAAAAGGGTGATTAGTACATGTTCACGACCATCCGACATTCCATTAACAAGAACACCTGCGCAAAAAGAAAACAAATTTCGTGAATAATTCTGACCATAGATATAATCAGTTTTAAGACCGCCTTACATTCATCTATTTATGTTCAGTTCATTTTTTTAGTGGTACAGGTTGTGCACTCACCTTGTGGGTAAGTTTTTATTTTATTTGTAGCTTCGAGTTACCGGAAATACTGAACACACTGAGAAGAAATATTCAATATTCAGTCAAGATATTCTGGTATTCTAAGTTGGAATTCTCCCCGGGTAGGGCCCGACATGGCCAAGTGGTTAAGGCATTCGACTAGTAATCCGAGGGTAACGGGTTCGAATTCCTTTCACATCAAACATGTTCGCCCTTTCAGCCATGAGGGCGTAATTTATGCGGTCAATCCCGCTATTCGTTGGTAAAAGAGTATCCCAAGAGTTGGGAGTGATGACTAGCTGCCTTCCCTCCAGTCTTACACTGCTAAATTAGGGACGGCTAGCGCAGATAGACCTCGTGTAGCTTTATGCGAAATTCAAAACAAACCAAAAACAAAACTCCCCGGGTAACTGAGGGCAGCTAAAGATATACATAACGTGATATCCTTTTAGACCGTTGCTGGTGATACTACTGGTGTTTTATGTTCTCTGTGTAACAGTGTTGTTGTATTCGATGCAGAGTGATTCATCCATTATACCTTTGGTTATATCTCGGGCACTTGAACTCTTTTACCACTTGCAGAGCATTTTAAAGTTGAAAAACCCTTTTAACCTACAATGTTTTAAAAGACATTTTAACTTGGATTGCGGATATAGATGGTTTGATAACTTTTTTTTAAAATCGTGTACCAAATAGTGTCTAATTAGGTTAATACTAAAGTAAGTTTTCTTTGGAACATCTGATACAACAACTGGAATATTTAGTTTTTCAGCTCTTGCATGCTGGGAATGATAACGAAAAACAATGACGTCTGAGTATTTGTGTTATGTTCTCAGATTCTGATCCAAAAACATTTTATTTCCCGATATTTGGAACGCTCTGTGTAATAAACCTTTAACCAAATTTTGCTTTACAGACTGAAAGTGTGAAACCTTCAATATTTAAAGAAAATTGATTAAAACTATGCTGTACAGGTGTTTAAAAATATAACCTGGTTGTGCAAGACATTAACGACTAAAAACTACACTTTTAGCTGTGAAAATAACACAACATGAACTAATCTAAACTAGTTACTGAAAGGCGAAATTCATGAGTACTCTCAATTCAGTCTTTACACACTGCTAATTAGTTCTTAATTTTTAGCTAGGTCAAAAATACTTTTTTTTAACTATATAATTTTAACCCATCTAAAGTATTTAATTCAGAGTATTTTTATTTTAATAAACCTAAGTAAATGACAATATTATGACATCTCACTGTTTATCTATTATCAGATCTTATTTACATATTCCGTAAAGCATTGGTTAAATTGACATTTTTTTTTTAACACTACCAAGTGCACTAGACCAACATGTCAACGAGCAATAAAATCCTTAAATGGCAAACTGCGCTAAAGAAACGTATATACTAGCGAAGTACAGAAACGACGTGCCGATCATGATATTTGATATAATCGAAATAGTTGTTTGGCATATGGCCCTGACGAAAACAAATCCGATAGTTTGTTGATGTAACAGAGTGTATAGCATACACTTCTGATGTAATAGTCTGAAGTTTGAATGAAAAGTGTATCGCATAAATAAAAAGATTTAACCAGTTCCCAAAGCGTGATGCTCACGTGAATTCCACGTGAAAGGTTCGCCTGAGTTATGAGTGCAAGGTCGCTATTCGCTTAGTGAACCAGGCGAAGTTTAGTAAATAGCGTGACGCATTGTGGATACGAGCATTCGTGGTTCGTGTTCCGTTACTGATTCCCCTCCCCCCAAAATACAAACTTTGGGGCAATGGGGTCGTTAAAGATAATAATGACAGACAAATTCCATTACTTAGAGTTTTAGATGACGCTATTGTCTAATTAACTTCCATAATTTTGAGCTGATAGACGGGTAATGACATACCCCTAGGTAGCTTTGTGTAAACATTATAAACCAAGTAGAGTAAATTATGCCACAAGCTTTGGTGCACGTACAAAACATTCCGAAACTATAAATATTTTCTATAGATGGAGGATGAAAACTAAATTGGGAGAGGAGCTAAGATAAACTTAGGGGACATAGAAAATTAATCAATAAGTCTTCTGTCTTCGATGGGCTTGTTTAACCCCGCACCTTCTGATGAACACTATGACAAAATTTAACTTGAAACGATCGTGCCACCTTACACCCTTCTGCTTTCTTTTCTGAATAATAGAATTCAGTGAAAAAGTCAAGGATCTTTATGACATTTTTAAATCATTAAAGGATAATACAGTATGCAAATCGTTAAATCACACTTCGAATGATATAGTATATTGATTCACAAAAGTATTTACTTTACTAAGATCCCAGTAGATGAATTTAGTGGGAAGAATTTCAAAATACTAAACAAAATGTCTCCCAGTGGCACAACGGTATGTCTGCAGATTTACATTGCTAAAAAACCGGGTTTCGATATTCATGGTGGGTGGAGCGCAAATAGCCATTTGTGTAGTTTTATGCTTAATTACAAACGACAACGACGACTATTTCATCAAAATTTCACTCAAGGATACCAGTTTACTGTTAAACATGTTTACACAGAACTATCTAAATAAATCGAAATGTCGAGTGATGATATGCTAACAACAAAGTATGCCTGCCGTACTATGTGTTTTATTGCTCTTACTTATACTGCCCGTTGTATAATAGTTTAACTTTAGTCCAATAGATGGCAGAGCCAGACATAGCGGATATCAGATTATTGTTATATCAGTACCATGATCTTTATGGCAAACTTTTGTTGCCATATTTAGCATATTGGACGAAGTGTCAAGTATCTTTATTTGTTTTAAAGTGGTAAGCCTTTTAGTAAGGTTGTATCTGTCGCAAATAAAATCACTATAATTAGTGAATGTTTATCGCCATGGATATCAGATAGTTCGACTTTGGAACTACGTTTTCTATTTCTTTACAGAGACTTATAAATATAATACACTAAATAAGGTAGAATGTTTGAAACTTACTCAAGTGTCTAAACACTTGTTAAATGAATATATATATATATATGTATATTTCGATGTTTGTGCTTTTTTCCATTAATTAATAACTTAAACGGAGTGGACAAATGACCAGGAAATGACTCTTGATCGAAGCAGTTATCGTTTGTAATGTAAGACTGATCGATCGAAGTCGAAGAATATTTTTATCTTACATGTTAAGGAAACGATTATGACACGCCATCAACGTCACAACACGTTGCTTCAACATTATAATGGACGTTTCGATTACACGTTAAACTAACGCATTTTGGCCCATAATTATTATACAGTCAACAGGGTCATAACTTGTTGACTCAACGCATTAACATCCTGTATATCAGGGGTCGCCAAACTTGCTTAACGAAGAGCTACATACGATACACTTTAGATGTTTGGGAGTCGCAAGACGTGAACAAATATTATATTTTGTTACATAAGTTTTATATAAATATTAAGAAATACATGTACGTAATAATACTTATTCATGTTTTTAGTTTTCAAACTGTTAATTTGTATTAGTTTCAATAATCACAAAGTACACATATATATACCAAATGTTTTTAAAATTCTGGCTGATTATTGTTTTAACTATATTGAGCATATTTAGTACGATAATGAACAACGGAAACATCTGAGAAAAATGTGCAAATCTGCATTTCATGAACATTAAATGAGACTGCCAAAATAAAAGGGGTAAAAACAGGTATTTTTAATTATATTTATTTGTCTTAGCAAATATCTGGCCAAAGCATGGAGGAAAATATGTAAAACAATAAAATTAGAGATATATTAATCAGATACCATCTTACAAAATTTTAGTCTTATAATATTTTTCTGACACCAACAGATATTGATACAATTATCAGGCTATTTACTGCCAGTAGAGGTCTTGTGAGTTTCCATCTTGGTTGTGAGTGGTTGAAATTCCGACTGATATGTTGTCGAGGCTGTACAAATTAGCTCTGTCAGGTGTTTATTCGACTTCACAAACTTCATTAGAGAGTACAGTGATTCACAGCAGTATGCTGTGCTGAAAATTGAGATGAGTCGCATACTGGTTTTCTTCAGTTCAGGATATTTTATTTGTAGAACTTGCTTCCAGAACTGAATTGTAGAATGGGGTTTATGGATCATCTTTAGACCTAAGCTCTATTAGTTCCGTTTCCACACCAGATGATTCTGTAATCAGAAGTTCGAGAATTGGACAACCATTATTGATCACATCAACCATGAATGGATTTACAAGAAAGGCGAAACAGGGTTTCAGCTTCTGCAAGCTCTCAAACCTGTCTAGGAAATTATCAAGCAGTCCTTGTAAATTATCTTTGTATTCTTCCAGTTTGTGGTCTTTTATTTCAATATCAGAGAATGTATTTACTCTCCTTTTGAGATTGGGAAAGTAACTGAAGTTTCTTGACAATATGTCTCTTTGAAAAAGTCTTATTTTATTCTGAAAGCTGAAAATTGTCTGAGAAAGATCAGAAACAGTTATCCTATCCCTGGAGTGCCAAGTTGAGAATTTGTAGATGATTCATTATATCAGTAAGGAACATTAGATCTTGTATTCATTCATCATTTCCCAGTTGAGGATGGAATCTTTTCTTCATGAAAAGTAATAATAGGCTGCAACACATCCACAAACCTATTTAAGACATTGTTGGTTACTCAGTCATTACAAAACCAGTAACACATAGCAGATAAGACACAAAGGTTTACCTTCTTTAACAGTGGGTGCAAAATCTTTCTCTCACTATGGCTTGAAATGCCTGTTTTCATCTTCATACTTTTGATTTTTACAATTTGATGACGCCATCTTCCTTCACAAAATTATCACAGACACTTCTAAAAAATTAAAGTGAAAAGAAACAATAAGCTCCAACAAGCGCAACGCAACCAAACTCTACAGCGCCCAGTATCACACTTACACCCCACTAATTTCACTGCCCGCAACACAGCCACACACACCACAATAACGCAATCGCAAGCCACGCCCACTAAAACATTGTCAGCACAGGCTTGTACGATTACTGATTCTTTAGCACAATTCCTCTGTAATTCTTGCTTGTACGATTACTGATTCTTTAGCACAATTCCTCTGTAATTCTTGCTTGTACGATTACTGATTCTTTAGCACAATTCCTCTGCAATCCTTGCTTGTACGATTACTAATTCTCCAGTACAATTCCTTTGTAATCCTTGCTTGTACGATTACCGATTCTCCAGTACAATTCCTTTGTAATTCTTGGTTGTACGATTACTGATTCTCCAGTACAATTCCTCTGTAATCCTTGCTTGTATGATTACTGATTCTCCAGCACAATTCCTCTGTAATCCTTGCTTGTATGATTACTGATTCTCCAGCACAATTCCTCTGTAATCCTTGCTTGTATGATTACTGATTCTCCAGCACAATTCCTCTGTAATCCTTGCTTGTATGATTACTGATTCTCCAGCACAATTCCTCTGTAATCCTTGCTTGTATGATTACTGATTCTCCAGCACAATTCCTCTGTAATCCTTGCTTCTATGATTAATGATTCTTCACTACAATTCCTCTGTAATCCTTGCTTGTATGATTACTGATTCTCCAGCACAATTCCTCTGTAATCCTTGCTTGTATGATTACCGATTCTCCAGTACAATTCCTCTGTAATCCTTGCTGATCCGAAATTTCTTTAATCCCTGACTCAAATCTAGCATTAAAATTAGGATTTAAATAATTATAATATATTTATTCACCATGAACATTAAACTTACGTTTTAATCCAGTGGACTCTCAGTTATGCCTGGTAAATAGTCATAAAGCTTGAACATTTTTTATTTACCTTTCATATTAGTTGTGATGCAAAAAGGAGCTCAGCAAACATATTTCCGCGAGCCGCACATTATATGTCAAAGAGCCGCATGTGGCTTGCGGGTCGCGGTTTGGCCACCCCTGCTATATATTGCTGCCTTTAGTTCCTATTGGCACTGATGTACAGTTAATGCGTTGAGGCAATATGTTATGACCCGCTTGGCTACAAATCTAAAGGGCCGTAGTACATATATTCCACGCATAGTAGAAATTTTGACTTGAATCATGCGATTGAAAACTACCTCATGACTGACTTGTTAGAATGCGCGGAATTGAACTGATGCTTCATGACCATGATGGTTGGTTACTTTTGATATTTCATTCAATTTTATCTGCTATATTTTTTATCTATTTTTCCATACACCTTATCTTGTTCACAAACTTTTAATTCGTTGGAAACAATAAGCGTCTTGCACATGTGATCGTATTCTCACCATAACAAAAATAATCTGATTGGAAGCCGAAACTGAATTAGTTTTTGTAAGATTAAACAAACTTTATAATAAGGATTTTAAAACTTCGAAACCTTATGTTAAATAACAATAAATAAACTAGTTCTGCAATTGGTCCCTCAGTGAGGACAACGATAACTATACGGATTTACAACGTTACGTGTAGGGGTTCGATTCCTTTCCGTGAATACAGCAGATAATTGGATGTGGCTTTGCGATAAAACAGACCCACAAACAAGATTCTGCAGTTCAAATGACAGTAAAAAAATAAAAAAGGCCTGGTGATTTAATTGCTTGACTCACAATCTGACGGCCACTGGTTCGAATCCCTGTTACCCAACATACTCGTCTCTTCAGCCGTGTAGGTGTAATAATGTGACGATTAATCCCATAATTCGTTGGTAAAAGAGTAGACCAAGAGTTGGCGGTGGGAGGTATTGAGTGACTGCTTTCCTTTTAGTCTTTCACTGGTAAATGAGGGATTGTTAGCGTAGATAGCTCTTGTAACGATTTACGCGAAATTCAAACCTTATAAAAATTAGTGAATTTTAAAATGTTAACACCTCAAAAACAAATACAAAATTTGGAACTTTTTACTCTGAAGAGAAAAACAACAAATGCTTTTTCAGTTCAGTTAATGATATTTCAAAAATTACAAACATTATTTAAGAGTTGCCTCGACGTTTGTATTAACACTAATACAGCATTCATTTTCTATCTTTTTATTTTCTACAACTTTGTAAAGCATAATTTACGAATCATCTTTATTATTTCAAAAAAAAAAAATCATTTTCAACCTAGAAATTAAACATAAACTTTTAAAAACAAGAAGTGGACATTTGTAAACGATTGTACACGGAAATTAAATAAACAGACGATTTATTAAAAATGCTTTGGTCTGTTTTGGATTTCGCGCAAAGCTATGCGCTAGCCGTCCCTAATTTAGCACCGTAAGACTAGAGGGAAGGCAACTGGTCATCACCATCAACCGCTAACTCTTGGGCTACTCTTTTACCAACGAATAGTGGAATTGATCGTCACATTATAACGCTCCATGGCTGAAAGGGCGAGCATGTTTGATGTGACAGGGATTCGAACCCGCGACCCTCGGATTGCGAGTCGAGTGCCTTAACCACCTGGCCATGCCGGGCCTAATAAAAGTGATAGGGTTGTTAGTTTAGCGCAAAGCTACACGATTCGCTAACTGCGCTTTGTCCACTGCGGGGAATTGAACCCCAGATTTTAGCGTTTTAAGTCCGTAAACTTACCATTTACCTGCCAAGAAACAAACCCAAATGTTGATTATAAATTGTCATCTATATTTATTAAATAATATTTAAAAAAAAAGAATATATCTTAGGCAACTTGACAATTTACAGATTGTAGTGACGTTTATAAATCGACAAGTGAGGTTATAATTTTCCTGGGTAATAGATATATATATGACCTAGGAGTATGCAATACGCAAATTGTACATAAATTTTAACTTACATTGTAAAGTTACACCTAATATTCCTGTTTTGAAAATAAGTTACTGTTAATTCTTAGAACGAAATAGGTTAATACAAAGTGAAATATTTCACGTGCTACAGTGCTTTGATAAATATTTGGTAGGTAATCACTGTAAGACATCGTCTCTTGGGTGTA
This sequence comes from Tachypleus tridentatus, assembly GCF_004210375.1. Classification (NCBI taxonomy): domain Eukaryota; kingdom Metazoa; phylum Arthropoda; class Merostomata; order Xiphosura; family Limulidae; genus Tachypleus; species Tachypleus tridentatus. Next base: position 197,176,422 of record NC_134837.1, read on the forward strand.
TCAACCAAAGTCGAAAAGACTGTAATTATAATAATGAAGGCAAGAAAGTTGTTTATATCTGCCTACAGGGTTAGATATCAATGATGCGTATCTCACCATGGTAATAGATACTGTAGATACAGAAGTTTTACCAGCAGTGTGTTACAAAGTTTGACAGTCTCCTCTGTAATTTATTATCTACATTACTAACATTGTCTTATTTAATTACTCCACACTTTAGAGTGATTTTTCAGATTCGCAGGTTTCATCAACTAAATGGCAGTTGACAAGAAAAGTAAAATTAAAAAAGTTAATATCTATTTTGTTAATTTGTTACATTAAGTTGTATACAATGTTTTTTGATAAAACAAATGTGGTGCTAAATACTCAACTTCCTTTACTGAATCAATATTTTTTACCAAAATATTTTATTAGAAATACTGAATGTTTCTGTATAAAATATACTTATAGTGTTCACTGAAAGCATGAAGATTCATAAATTGTATCGTATTGTTACAATCTTATCACAGCTTCACGATACCATTGTCGTATCATATGGCCTCCCAGTGGCACTGCGGCATTCCTACGGACTTAGAGCGCTAGAAATTGGGTGTCGATACCTGTGGTGGGCAGAGCACAGATAGCTAGCTCATAGTGTAGCTTTGTGTTTAATTATAAGCAACAACGTATCGTATCGTTGCGTTTCTGTACCTATAGTGGATACCACACTGAACGTATTTCTCGTCGACCACTTTAAAAAGCTTAAATTTAAACTTTATTCAAGAATATCTACTCAGAAATATCGAATACAACAAAATAGATATTTCTATTCACACGAATATTATACAGTTTTTTTGCAATTGGGTTGTTGGGCTGTCAAATAGGTATGCTAGTTTACTTTTTCAGTCTTAAAAATGATAAAATTCTTTTGTTTAGATATTTTCAAAAATTTGCATTTCTTGAAAAGGTCATATCGGTGACATTTTTAACTGATTACAATAAAATGTATCATTGTTAATTTTTTCTTAAATTTTAGTTTTCTGGTTGTTTAATTCCCATCACGGGTATCAAAATCTGTTTTCTAGCGTTATAAGCCTACAGACTAATCCTGTGCCATTGAGGGTGGCATTTTTTAGTTTTTAGTTACTAAAATTAGATGTAAACGTATTCTCACAGCAAAAATAACATTTCAGAAATAAAAAGGTTTGGTTTGTTCTGAATTTTCGCGCAAAACTACATGAGAATTATCTGCGCTAGCAGTTCCTAAGTTAACAGTGTAAGACAAGAGGGAAGACATCTAATCATCATCACCCATCGCCAACTCTTGGACTACGCTTTTACCAACGAATAATAGGATTGACAATTACATTATAACGCCTTCACGACTGAAAGAACGAGCATGTTCGAAACCGCAATTTTCATATTACGAGTTGAGCTCCCCTTAATCACTTGGCCATGCGTGGCCCAGAAATAAAAGGGAAACATTAAAATTATGTGACTTATGTTACATCATTTACTTAATAAAGATAAGTAACTTTTCTATCCACAGGTTTTCCTCTGGTACTTTATTAATAATTTTAATTGCTGTCAATAATTTATTGCCTAATATAATTACTGTTACAGATATTTAATTTATGTGGTATATATAGTTTTGTAGTTTTTGTATTAAGAGCAAATCTACTTAAGCTATGAACCAAAATTATGTATATAATAAATTACAGAAAATATATACAAAATATGTGATTTCATGTTATTTTATAAAATTTAGTTTAAAAAAGGTTATCTATATGTATTTATATTGTATAAGGTATACGCTGTTTTGTGGGAAAAGTATTATTTTAGAAATAACCGCAATATGTGGGGACGGGAGTTAAAAGTTTTTACTGCAAAAAAAGTCAGCCTGCATTATCGTTGGTTTTTTACTTCATCTGGTAGTTGCAGAATATTTTACTTTTTGAGTAAAGTATTATTCTATATGTACAACATGTGAATGGAGCATAAAACATAAAAAAATGGAGTTACACTTATACTCCAGATTCGCATAATGACGTAACAGGATAAACAACTTTTCTAGCAGATATCAATATATTTGGCTCGGCATCGCCAGATGGTTAAGGCACTCGACTCGCAATCTGAGGGTCGCGGGTTCGAATCTCCATTACACCAAGCATGTCCGCCCTTTTAGTCGTGGGGACGTTACAATGAAACGATCAATCTCATTATTCGTTGGTAAAAGAGTAACCCCAGGCGGTGGGTGGTGATGACAAGCTGCCTTCCCTCTAGTCTTACATTGGTAAATTAGGGACGGCTAGCGCAGATAGCCCTCGTGTAGCTTTGCTCGAAATTCAAAACAAATCAATATATTTATTTTAAGTGTCACAAAACGGCTGCGTTTTAATACTATTTCTATTGTTTATTACAGCCAGGGGTTTGTCTGTATAAAACATTTAATGTACTGTTTACTGTGTGGCAAGTCACGTGACGAAATAATTTTTTTATGTTTTCTTATGGAAAAGCCACATCGGACTATGTGCTGTATACACTGAAGAAAATCGAATCCCCTTATTTTAGCTTTGTAAGTTCAAAGACTTACTGCTGTCCCATCAAGTTACAATAACCTTCTGTTGCGAAACTTTTAAACATTTAGGAAGGGGGGCAAGCATTCTTCACTAGCACAGGGAAAAATAAAGAATTTAAACTGCAGTTATTGATGTGTTTTTGAAAGCGACTTTTTTTTTTCGTTTTCTTTTCCCCATTTATTCACCTTTGGGTTGCATATCTCGTTGGTTTTCATGAATATTTTATGTTTCATCAAAACGAGTTCAACTTGCGAGGTAGTTTTATCAAAACAGAAACTCGTGTTTAACTGATTTATTCTCAATGTACTGATTAAAAATCACTCTATTCCTAAGGGGTACCTGCATTAGCTGCCCCTAGTTTCGAACTGACAGACTATAGGGTTTGTTTGTTTTTGAATTTTGCACAAAGCTACTCGAGGGCTATCTGTGCTAGCCGTCCCTAAGTTAGCAGTGTGAGACTAGAGGGAAGGCAGCTAGTCATCACCACTCACCGCCAACTCTTGGGCTACTCTTTTACAACAGACAATAGGGAAAACCGAATGTTAACGGCACCCTTTGACAATTTTGAACTACGGTTATCTGCTCAAACTGTAAAACTCTTATTAATGTACTATTAGCCCCAAAGTTCGCAGGTTGATTTTGCAGCAACGGAAGACAAACCTCGGACCTTCATACTCACACCCCGGTACGCTGTTAGACTGCGCCTTGTCTCCATGATAAAGAGAGTAAAAATATTAATCTTTCTCGATTTGTGTAATGGATAATTCTGTATATTCATTAAAGGTATGATTTAAAATCCGAAAACCGGCGAAATATTAAAAAACCAATAGGTATAAAACAATCTGGACAGTGGCTTATAAGAGAGAAAAGAAGATCTTAAAATGTCATTTTCTACACGCATCTGACCTCGAGTTAGAATGGACAAACTAACACGATTGTGTAAATAACGAGATATCTACAGCTAACTTGTTTTTATAACAATCCCATACGTTTTACTACAACTTATTTTGCCGAAACGGGAAACCAATGACTTAGGTTTATAATGTTAATAAAACAGAACTTTGAGTAGTGTAAAAGTGTTACCATTAAATAGCATTAAGTAACTAGCAATGACATGAATACGTTGAAAAATATTTCAAAAATATCACATTCGAAACTGATTTCAAGAATAAAATCTATTGTCTTTGATAGGTTTTGAATGTAACAGAAATTCGTTAAATATAATACATATAACGTAAGGAAACTAAAAACTTTGTATTTAAAAAAAACACAACATTCAAGGACGACTTGTGGCGCGTAAATATATTTTTGAGTTAAACATAACTGGGGAGGAATTATCCTGATATGTTTTCTTCCACTTATCAGTGAATACGATTTCAAATAAAACATTGTCCAAGAAATTGTATCTTATATATATTATCTGAATCAGAAACACAACAAAGAATGACGTGATTTACATTAATATTATCTTATTGTATACTGTAGTATAATGTAATCACTCACATCTATATTGATTAAAAGTGTGACAAAGTTGTGTTTGGCTGCGATCGTTAAAAGTTTAATCAAGCGACTACTAGAGGGCGAGACTAATGTATTTTTCCTCTTGCTTACGTCGTAATAAAGAAAAGAAATATTTAATATAATTATAGTATGTGATTTATTCGTTGAAATAAACTAATAACTGTTTCTGTTGAAATTTTCTGGTGTTGTTTGTGATTCATTTTTCTGATTAGTTACAGAGTTCAGTGTATCACTTTAATTGCTCTATCGTGCTGTGCCAGTATATTTCACTCTGCCCATCTTAATAGAGACTGTTCTACATTATACAGTTCCAAAATTAACACTTGATATCGCTGGTTGAAACATTTCCTAGAATTATACAACTAATACTACGACAAATCTGTTGGAAGCAGTTGAGAGAGAGAACTAACCATACAATACAATACATCTCTGGAAGTGGAACAGCCCTGTTGATACGACATAACTCACAATGTAACAGCTCTGTTGGTAAGGCATAATTAATAATGTAACAGCCCTGATGGTACGACATAATTAACAATTAACCTATTGGTATGACATAATTTATACTGTAACAGCCCTGATGGTACGATATAATTAACAACCTATTGGTATGACATAATTTATAATGTAACAGCCCTGATGGTACGATATAATTAACAACCTATTGGTATGACATAATTAATAATGTAACAACCCTACTGGTAAGACAATTAACAATGTAACAGACCTGTTACTACGACATAATAGCACATAACACCCCTATTGTTGCGATAGAATTAACAATGTAACGGACCTGCTGGTACGACATAATTAACAATGTAACAGTCCTATCAATGCGACAAAATTAACACTGTAACAGCTCTATTTGTGCGACAGAATTAATAATCTAACAGCCCTGTCGGTGTGAGAGAACTAACTGTAACAGTCGTATTGGTGCTATAGAAATAACACCCCTGGTGGTTTGTCAAAATTAATAATGTAAAAGTCCTGTTGGTGCGACAGAATTATGTACTTAAAAATAAGCAAAATATTTAAATGCAATACAGTGCTTAATTTAAAAAGGGGGAATGTTTAGAACTAAAACACTTATAATAGTAGTCACTTTTGATTAAGATATGATCACAAATCCCAAATCTTGAAAAAAACAACAAAATTGATGAAATTAATTATTAATTATTTGTTAATTGTATTACTGCCCGTTTTATAAACCTGAATAATATATTACACTATCTGGTGATAATAAAAGAAAGCATTAAAAATCCTAAGCGGTTTTTGCTATCTTCTGTATAAATGATGACTTTGTTTATATCGTTTGTATAATCACAGACACACAATGAGTTATCCACGCTATACTCATTGATGGTACTTACCATAAGTTATTATCTTCATACGTCTTAAGGCTTACCGTTTAACCACCAGGGGGCATAAATGATGAGTTAAAAAAGTATATTTGAAAATCTTAGTTGTTGATAGGTTAATTGGTTAATATAAATAAAACGTATCTAATCGTGATTATATCAATATCAGCTGCAGGTTTAATAATTTTATACAGTTTTCAAGACACAAATTAAACACTGTGAGGTGTAACTAAAAAAATTAATTAAAAAAAATTCTATAAAGTCTTCGTATTTTGGCATTTTGTTTTCTGATGCAATTATGGAATCATTTACCCATTACTATAGAGGTATTAGTTACGCGTACGCGCGAGACTATTATGAATTTGAAAATTTCAGCGTCATAATTCTCGCCCTGGATATTCTGATGCAACGTTCTATTCCTAGAAAATGATTGATCTGAAAGAACTATATTAGTATTCGTTAATCATGTGACTATTTACCGCACAAGGATTTGTCGAAGCCAGTATCCGCTGGTGGGTTGTGGTAACATTGCGGACTGATACGTTAAAAAACCGAGATTCTTTTCACCGAGATAGACACAGTGCGCAGAGAGCCATTTGTGTAGCTTTGTGCTAACAGCTGAAACCAATATAATAATGTATTCAAAATATATATAATTAAAATAAACGGAGTGTTACGTTGAATGGCGTTTCCTTCTTCTACTAGCCAGGTGGTCAGGGCGCTTGAATCGCAATCTGAAGGTCTCGGGCTTGAATCTTCGTTCCATCAAACATGCTTGTTTAGTCTCACTGCTGATTGGTAAAAGAGTAGTCCAAGAGTTGGCGGCTGGTGGTAATGACTAGTTGCCTTCCTTCTAGTCTTATACTGCTAAATTATGGACGGCTAACGCAGATAGCTCTCATGTAGCTTTACGTGAAATTTAAACCAAAGCAAAACCTTCTGCTACTGATACGGTGTATTGATTAAGGCACTAACATCTCAATCTGCAAATTGCGGAATCGAAATCCGGCACTGAACATACTCGTTCTCTTCAGTAATGGTGGCGTTATAATATGTAGGTCAGCTAGCCCAGTAGTTAGTGGTAGGTGCTATCTGTTGTCTTCCGTATAGCGGTCCGGTATGGCCAGGTGGTTAAGGCACTCGACTCGTAATCTGAGGGTCGCCCCGTCACACCAAACATGCTCGCCCTTTCATCCGTGGGAGCTTTATAAGTTATGGTCAATCCCACTATTCGTTGGTAAAAGAGTAGCTCAAAAGTTGACGGTGGGTGGTGATGACTGCATTTTCTCTAGTCTTACATTGTAAAATTAGGGACGGCTAGCGCAGATAGCCCTCGTGTAGCATTGCGTTAAATTCAAAACAAAACAAACCTTCCCGAAAGTCAGCAACTCAATATTAAGATCGGTGGTGGTTAGTTTTCGAAGTTTCTTGCTTTTTCAAATTGCGTTACTATGCAATGTATCACTGCAACGTATTACGATAATTATTCAAAAGTTATATTGATGTCAAATTTTATCTTTTTAATAACTTGTCGACGATAATACATAAAAATAATTAGTACATAGCTCCAGAGTAGCATATCTGCGGACTTACAACGCTAGAAATTGGGCTTCGATAACCGTGGTAGGCAGAGCATAGATAGCCCATTGTGTAGCTTTGTGTTACAAAGCTTTGTGTTAATTACAAACAACAAATAAATACAAGATTATTGTACCTTATATTTTCTGTTTGTGTTTGAGGCATGATGGCTTAGATAGTTGGTTAGTAAAATACTTTGAATTTATTAGAAATGCTTTAAAATCTTCAAACGTTTAAGGGCGCGGCATGACCATGTGTTTACTTAGGAAAATGGGTAAATTTGAAATTTTTATTACCTATGTCACAAAAGCAAAGTTTGAAGAGAAAAATATGTCTTTGTGACGTGAAACCTTTGGCTTAATTGGGCGTACCTTCAAAAATAGATTATTTTACAAGTAAGGTAACAGCGTTCTTCAGCGTTCACGTCCTAGATGGTATAATCTTTCAGTCTCGTGGTAGGCCGACATTGCGAAAACTCAGTGGTAACGTTGTTTTGTTTGTCACTCTAGCAAAATTAATTTCGCCTTTCCTTAACTGATTCGTTAGGAAGTAAACTGAGATTGTTGACAAAATTCCATCCATATAAAGCCATAACGAATGTACCAATGCGGAAGTTGTTAAAAGTTGTTGTAGAGCGCTTTTGTTCTGATTGTATATTAAACCGGAAGTAATGGAAGGAAAGGTTTTCATGGGAAGAGGGCGAAGAACATTATAACACAGTTTAGGATACAAGTCTGTTTGTGTGTTTTTTAAATTAAATTCATTAGATAATAATGATCTGGTTCGCCGAAAATGGAAATGGAGGATCTCGATTTGTTTGGTCACATAGAGTAATGAAAATGGACTCTGTCCGATGAATGGTGATCATTAATATAACAAGTTTAACTTTTCGTACTTCCACTGTCATGTACCCCACTGACTGGATTCCTGTTTGTGATGTTGATCATTGGACCTATTTTCTCTTCCACGGCGTGGATACCGAAACTTGGGCCTATTCAGTGAAAAAAGAAGCTTTCTCCGTAGTCGTTAACACCAGTTGCTCTGAAAATCCATTTTTAAAACGTACAGCCACTCCAAGCGCATTAAGAATGTCCATTGATTGATGGATATACAAGTTGTCTTTTACCGGCTGTATCCATGGATGGAAAAAACAGGATTTTTTCCTGCATTATTCTCCCTAAAATTTCCACAGTTGCACATAAAAATAAGTTGATAATTCTATTTCACATAAATGTCCATTTAAAATAAAAGTAACAACTAGGGCAACCAGATTTCCAAACCGAAAAACCAGGACAACCCAATCCTTGTCGCTCATTTCAAAAACGGTTATTAAAATTTTCAAATACATTAACTTTTATTTAATTTACTTTAAAATTTATTGAAGTGTTCCACAATGCCTCAAAAATATATATTAACATTGGGATTGTTTTGAAATAATTTCAACTACATTTTTTTGGTGATGGACATAAAGCAAAGAGTAAAAATAATGAAGTCATACATCCAAGAAATAATTATTCACTTTAACCATTTCATCTTAGAATAGACTACTTCATATCTGGATTTATTTAAGATTCCATAAAATCTTCAAACGTTTAAGGGCGCGGCATGACCACGTGTTTAAGAACTCTCGGCTCATAACACTATGTAACAAAATTTTTACCTTTTCTTTTTCCTTGGCAGAAAGTGTTATTTCCCAATTGCTTATACCTAAAGTAAATGGAAAAGACATATTTTTCTCTTCAAACTTTGCTTTTGTGACATAGGTAATAAAAATTTCAAATTTACCCATTTTCCTAAGTAAACACATAGAGCTAGCCAAGAAGGTTTTACCGAGTTTCTCTGTTATCTTTGCCTTTGGAACAGCAGGGACACCGAAGCGCACTACAACAGGAAGCTCTTGCCACAACGGATCGAGTTCTCTGTGTGGAGGCACAATGCCAAGTGTGAGCCACTAATGGACCTCCAGAAGGTGTTCTCACCATTGCACATAAAATTGGGTCTTATGAAATAATTTGTCACAACTCTTGATAAGGAGTCTGCAGCCTTCAAGTACCTTCGAGGCTTCTTCCCTAAGCTGTCTCAAGCAAAGGTAAAAGCTGGTGTCTTCGTTGGACCTTATATGAATAAGATCCTGGAGTGCACAAAATTGTTGCAGTGGTTCGGGGCTTCTTGGGCAATTACAAGGCCAAAAATTATGTGGAACTGGTTGAGACTCTGGTGAAGAACTACGGCAAAATAGGCTGCAGGATGTCCCCGAAAATCCATATTCTTGACGCACATCTTGATAAGTTCAAGGAGGACATGGGAGCATACTCAAAGGAGCAAGACGAGCGCTTCCACAAAGATATACTGGTCTTTGAACGCCGCTACCAAGGAGCGTATAACGAAAGCATGATGGGAGACTATATTTGGGGGCTGATACGTGAAAGTGATTTACGTTAGGGTCGCTAATCTCAATAAACTACTCACTTCTAAACATTTTTGTTTGTTTTTGTATAACTAGTATAAATACATGTAAATCTTGATTCATATGTTGTTTTATTCAGACTTTATGTAAATGAAAATGTGCAAATTTGCGCGTTTTTACATAGAATTGTTTTTCTTTTTGAATATCGCACAAAGCTACTCGAGGGCTATCTGTGCTAGCCGTCCCAAATTTAGCAGTGTAAGACTAGAGGGAAGGCGGCTAGTCATCACCACCCACCGCCAACTCTTGGGCTACTCTTTTACCAACGAATAGTGGGATGACCGTCACATTATAACGCTCCCACGGCTGAAAGGGCGAGCATGTTTGGCGCGACGGGGATGCGAGTTTGCATAGAAAATATGTTAATTTCTAAATTTCATTATCCAACAACATACTTTTACAACATAAACAGTTAAGAAATAACACATACTATCCAGGAACATAATTTGTGTTACATTGTGTTATTTTAACCAGGACCTATTATGACTTCTTTTATATCACCTTTCCCCGTCATAATCCACTGGTTTCTGGATTGGCCGACGTTGGACTAGTCCGCTAAATTCTGGAAGAGGATTCGGTAGTGTCATGGCTAGAGTAGCTCATGAAGATCCTTCACGACTAGGAGACACAGCGGTAGTGGCAACAAGGATAGACCATTCACGTTCCCCTATTCAGTATGTAGTAGAAGATGGTGTTTTGCGTTAAACTCTTCAGCAAAAGTAGAAAAAGTGTGACTGGCTTAATCTTTGAATTTAATAATTCCTTTATCAGATGCTTTGTTTTGTTATTGATTGTCTTTTATGATACGCTTTTGACTTCGTTGATGTCTGTTTACATTCCTTCAAACTTTATACACCTTCGTTGATTTTAATTCAGATTTAGGTTTAATTTTAGTTCCTCTTTAAACAGTACGTTTCTTCTTTTAATTTCCTATTTTTTATCTGCCTCTAAATTTCTTCTTGACGTTCTTTTAATTTTCTCTCTCTCTCTCTGTTTGTTTGTTTGTTTTTTTTTTCATTGTTTTATTTATCATGGCTGGGTATTTAGGGCGTTTGACTCGCAGTCTAAGGGTCGCAGGTTCGAATTCCCATCCATCCAACATACGCGCTCTTTCAGACGTGGGTGCGTTATAATGTTACGATTAATCCCATTATTCGTTGGTAAAAAGGTAGCCCAAGAGTTGGCGTTGAGTGGTGATGACTAGCTGCCTTCCCTTTAGTCTTTCATTAGGGACGGCTTGCGCAGACATTCCTTGCATAGCTTTGCGCAAAACTCAAACCAATTAACTATACAAACAAATCATTGTTTTATCACGTCACGTACGTTTCTTATCCAAGTTTCTGCCCTTGTTGTCATCTTGACTGAAAGTTCTAGTTTAGCTGAAATTATTTTGTATTTTCTCCAAAGTCATGTCACTTGTGAAACTAGTGCAGTGGCGCAAGTCTTTTGCTTGCTAGTTCATTTATATTATCGAGTGAAAATAATTCTAAGTCCACTTCACAATGTGATAATAAATACTGTACATACACCTTGTACTGCTATAAATTTTCTGTAGGTTTAGGTTAAAACTGACGTTGCCTAACATGACCCAAATCAACTTGTACAAAATAACATTGACAGCTAACACATTGAATGATTCTCTTTATCTTGAAGTTACTATTGACATTTCACAACTATCGAACTTCTACTCATGTAATACTCTTAAAACAATTCACTTTCTAACTCACCTCTCCATGGAACGTTGTATTTCACAATTTGGCCCGGCATGGCCAAGCGCGTTAAGGCGTGCGACTCGTAATCCGAGGGTCGTGGGTTCGCATCCCCGTCGTGCCAAACATTCTCGCCCTTTCAGCCGTGGGGGCGTTATAATGTGACGATCAATCCCACTATTCGTTGGTAAAAGAGTAGCCCAAGAGTTGGCGGTGGGTGGTGATGACTAGCTGCCTTCCCTCTAGTCTTACACTGCTAAATTAGGGACGGCTAGCACAGATAGCCCTCGAGTAGCTTTGTGCGAAATTCAAAAACAAACAATTTCACAATTTACGTTTATTATACAAGAACATTCGTTCAACTTGCTCTATACAAGCCTATCTTAACTTTCAATTTAACGTTACCATAACGTCGTTAGCATTACGATTTTCAGCTTTCTCTACCTGACATTGAATAGTAACTTGTAATAATATAGTCATAAACAGTCTCAGGGAATTTTAGAGATTTGTTACTTCCTATACTTTTATCCAGTTTTCGTGGAATTCCTGTAAGAATAGGATAAGAATAGAACACATTGAGATCAAAATCTAATAAATTTTAATTTGTATTGGTATATTTTGTGGCGTGTTCCGTAAATTACATTAGGTGTCGCACCAAAAACGGATTAGGAATTAAAAGCCACCAGGGAATATTTTTTTGGAATTTCGCACAAAGCTACTCGTGGGCTATCTGTGCTAGCCGTCCCTAATTTAGCAGTGTAAGACTAGAGGGAAGGCAGCTAGTCATCACCACCCACCGCCAACTCTTGGGCTACTCTTTTACCAACGAATAGTGGGATTGATCGTAACATTATAACGCCCACACAGCTGAAAGGGCGAGAATGTTTGGCACGATGGGGATGCGAACCCGCGACCCTCGGATTACGAGTCGCACGCCTTAACACGCTTGGCCATGCCGGACCACCAGGGAGTAAAGGTTAGATTTCAATTTTGCGCAAAGGTACATGAGGGCTATCTGCACTGGCCGTCCCTAATTTATGAGTGAGAGTTATTAACTGAAGTTGTGTTTTTTAAAAACGACTTTACTACAAATTGAATGGTTGAAGGTGTTTAAGATATATATATTAAATATTTGAACAAAATATGTTGAAATTCGATTTAATTATGCAGAATTGTTCAGTTCATTTGATGTACGAAATATTTAGTTATTTTAAAAATTCGAAACAATATATGTATGTATGTATATGTAAATCAACTAATAGTTCTAGTACTGTACCTTACTTAGTGGTCTCTCTCTCTTCAGGCCCGGCATGGCCAAGCGTGTTAAGGCGTGCGACTCGTAACCTGAGGGTCTCGGGTTCGCATCCCCGTCACGCCAAACATGCTCGCCCTTTCAGCCGTGGGGGCGTTATAATGTGACGGTCAATCCCACTATTCGTTGGTAAAAGAGTAGCCCAGGAGTTGGCGGTGGGTGGTGATGACTAGCTGCCTTCCCTCTAGTCTTACACTACGGATGGCTAGCACAGATAGCCCTGGAGTAGCTTTGTGCGAAATTCAAAAAAACAAACAAACAAACTCTCTCTCTTGTTGTTTGGGTGTACATGTGTGTATACCCAAGAGGGTCAGGTACACTTGTCCTCTTCCTCCTTCCTTTTCCTTGTTAGTGTGAACTGCTTAGTATGTTAATAATTATTACATTAGGGCCAGAGTAATTCACATTTACTCGGGCCCCTTTTCGGGCAATGTCAAGGAACTGATGGTGCAATGTCCATGCATATTGCGCCATCAGTTCCTTCACTAATGTCTAGCTCATAGGTGGCCTGTTTTATTATAGTACTTAATTATTATTGTTATTATATATGTATCTTGTATTTTTTATTTATTTTTATATTTTATTTATTTATTATTATTATTTTTAATAATTTTATCTTAATGATCTGATATATAAATTAATCGGGGAGAGGTGTTTAGGACTATCTTCATCATATATGCAGTATCTGTCTAGTTCGCATAATAGTTCATTTTTTCTCCAATTTTTATCGAAATATTTTATTGTACTATGTTGGACTCTATCTGCTGTTGTTTGTGTGTTTGAATATTTATGCATAAACTTGGAAGAAGTGGTTTTAGGTACTCTTTATGCTGTCGTAATTAGTGCATTTTGTTATGACTGTAATTTGGTTTTCAATTGTTTTTTTTACTTACGTCAATCCATCCATACTGGAGCTGCATAGTCTATTACAGGTCTTATATATGCCAGGTGGTTAGGGCGTTTGACTTGCAATTTGAGGATCGCAGGTTCCAATGCCCGTCACACATGCTCTTCCTTTCAGCTGTAGAGGTGTTATAATGTGACAGGTAATCCCACTATTCGTAGGTAAAAGAGTAGCCCAAAAATTGGCGGTGGGTGATGATGACTAGATGTCTTCCCCCTAATCCTACTATACTAGATTAGGGACGGCGAGCGCAGATAGCTCTCGTGTAGCTTTGCGCGAAATTCAATAAAACCAAACGTTTAGGTTTTAGCATTACTTTGAAACTTTCAAAGATATTTTTGTGAAGAATGAATGGAAAGTAGAAGTTCCATTTTTTCAATCAAACATTCATAAAATTCAGTACATGACAGTGTGATGTGAATACTGACTGCGAAGACTTGGGTTTCCTATTCGATACAGACAGAATATTCGAGAGAACTTGGAGGCAGGGTAGTATATTTACAATAACTGAAGTAGACCTATATAGATTCGTCATTCGATGAGACTGGACAGTTGGAAGTTTTTTATAATAAAACAGAAACGTTCTGTGCGTCGTGAGAACTTTTGTCTTCGAACATTGGGATAAATCACCAAAAAATGGGATTGTTCCCACCAAAACCGGGATGTGTGGTCAACTACTAACAACATATCTAGCAGTTGGCTTGCCCAGTATCAGGCGACTGTTTGGGCAAAGAACTTTAAAAGTATTTTATGGTGAGAGGAACTTAATTCTATGTGCATTACGTATGATAAAGTCTTCAGCGCCCTATGTAATTACGTTTTATTCAGATTTTTTAGAAATAATATATTGATCTATATAGCAGTCTATCTGACATCATGGAGATGTCTGGCTGGTTGTGTCAAAATAATGAGTTTGAAACTCCATATGTTTTAGTAACTACTTTATATTTAATTGTCTATAGTTTTGCTACATTAACCGTGCCGGGCACACAGACATATTCTTCCACTGGTTGTATTTAAGTTTTGTACATTTCAAGCATATTTTATGTCGTTGCACCTCTTCTGTTGCCAGTAGGATGGCGTATATAGTTGTTTATTGGTCATATTTTAGTTCTAACTTCATTTACGTGTTTTTCTTTTCATTTGAGTGCGAAATCGTCAGTTAGGCTCAGGAATTTAGATGATGTGGCTACACGAAGAAGGGTTTAATTTAGACATAACTTAGGGGGCTGTATACTTAATTTAACTGATATTATGGAAAGCATCACTTGTGGCATTAACTTTTATTTTCCATCTGCAACAAAAGTTTACTACGTTGTTTAGGTGTGGTTGTACATTCCTCGCAGTCATGACCAGAGTGTTTGGACTCTTCCATATAACCCCATGATCTTCAAACTGGGAACAAAAACATGAATATGGATCTATTAACGGCATTACACTGACATACAGATGGATACTCCATGACTAACTACTCCTTCTTGCCAGACACCTGCTTCTGGAATAAAATATTCTGAGAAAATTGGAAAGCTAGCGAATAACATTTCGCGGCGCAGCTCCATCTGAGACATTTGAAATGTTAATGTGTCATGCCAAACACTGTCAAAAACATCCTCTACATCTAGAAAGCATGAGACAATCCATTCTTTCATATTTAAGTAATTTATAACAGTTTCTCTAAGTCGGGCTAAATTATCTATGGCTTGGCTTGATTTTCAGAAACCGTTTGTATTTCTGGTAGTTTCGATGTAACTTTCAGATGTGCTGATAATTTATTATTGTTGATTTTTTTGTATAAATTTACTAATACAGGTTAGGCTGATTGATCTGTGACTTTTAGGTCTATTCACTTGCTTTAAGACAAGTTAAAATCGCTTCTATATGTTCGTTGCAGAGTGCCTTTTAAATTATTAAGTATTGTATTCAGTTTTCACTTTGCGCTTTATTTTTAAAGAGTCTTGTACTTTTGTGATAATGTGATGAACAGCCGTATTGTCAATTCGTATTTTCTGTTCGACCTGAGGCGTCAATAGACAGTGGCCACGGGGTCCGTGTTCATAATCTCCAGTTGGTTAGTTCCTTGAAAAATCAGAATATAAAACCATGATCCATATCATATTGAAACGCCAATATTTTCGCCTCTATCTTTTAAATACCAAGTGACACCTCTGTGTTTGAGCCCAATGTGGTGTGACGTACGTTTGTATTTTCTATTTAAACCACGTGTGACCACTGGTTCGTGTTTATGTAGTTGTTAACTTTATTATAGAAACTCGTTTTCATAGTGGATTCGTTTTGTGTTGGAAACGTTTTTTGGAGATGTTGTCTAGAGGCTTCTGTTTTTTGTATGTTAGTATAGAAGGAGAGTGTTGTTACGTATTAGTGTGGGATATGTGTGATTGTTTTTAGCATCTTTTATAAATCGTTTCAGATTAGACCAGAAGCCTTTCGAATCCGTCTATGTGTTTAAGTTTGGGCACTATTCACCCCATTTATCTGATTATGATTTTTTTAAATTTCATTTCTTATTTTGTTTCTAGATTATTTAGTTAATCGAGTTCTTAATTTTTTATTAATTTCTTAATTTTTCGATGTTGTGGGAATCTGAATTTCCCGCTCGTTATTAGACGAGACTACCTGAAAATTTTGTGATCTGCGTGATGTAACTGGGAGCTGACGACAAACAAGTAAACTAAAGCACCCTGTGAATACTTCACAAAACAAATGAAAGTAAATGGGTAATCATTCATTATGTTCTCAGTGACGTCGCTTTAATGATTGAGATTTTTCTTCATTCTGCAATAAAAAAGAACAAGAAAAGTTATAATAATAATAATAATACAGTTTCATGAATAGTACAAACATATTCACCGAAAATGAAATTTGAACAACACAAAAATAATAATAAAATAAGACTGCACTTAACTGATTAACTATATAGTTCTCGCTGTGATTTTTTCACTCTTTAGTAAACTTGACAAGACATTTATCAAAATTGCTCACTGTTTTTAACATCGTGTTTTGTTACGCATTGTCTGAACTTATCTACTGCTGGTAGCAACTGAGAGGATTCGGAATATTACCTATTTTTCAGTAGAATTATTTCGTTTTTGTTTAGTTTTCTTTTTCAGGAAGCCAAATAAGAAAAACTATCATTTTAATATTATAAACGTTAATAAAAAATGTAAGATAGCTGAATAAATTATCGATTCAAACAGTGATTATTTATAAGTGGTAATCTAAACAGTGAACATAAGAAAAACATGACTGATATAAGACACTTTCTTTTGAAAAAGATAAGCAGAAAAGACAGGTATGTAAGCTGAGAAAAAATTACCTTCTCAAAATAAAAAGAAGTAAACAGTTAATTAATAGAATAAAATATGAAACTGCTGGTGTTAAAACTAGTGAAAAGATAAGAAGCACATTTTACTGCTATGTTGCTTCAGAAATTGAAGAATCTAAAGCTTCTCATTACAAATAAAATATATAGAAATAAGAGACGGGTCTAAAGCAAAAGTACGTGTGTATTTGACAATGGTTGGTATAGCTAATTGATCAAAAATCAAATCAGTGGGCCCGGTACAACTGCGATATTTGTCAATAAGAGAGTGGAATATTCAATAAGTTAATACATCTAAGAAGTTGTCAGTGGAAAAGAAACATGAAACAAATAGGGTCAGTGCTTTGTTACACCTGACTTTTTATTATCGTTAAAATAGAATAATAAACGGAAAAACAGCAAATTATTTGGAGTTATTTCAACAGTGTAAAAAAAAAAAAGGGAAAGATTAGAATTTCCACTGAAATGAATCAAATATTCGATACAGAAATTTTGCGTTTCATTAAACAAGAATGTGGTAAGTTATGCTTTAACGACTTATTGTCGCGATAACAGTTGACGGAATTCAAAATATTGTACCTCATAGAAGTTGTGAAAGTTTTTCACACCCAAAAATGGAAATTCCTTGATGTTTGTTAAATATTTGATTATGTTTGATTATTTGCATACAAGAATGCATTAAAAGAACTATCACGCAAGAAATTTATAAGAACTATCGATTCTATTTAGAGTAAGATGGTTCATCTGCTGTCCAAATCCAAACTAATGAGATGGAAGCTGCTAGAAGTGTCATATATTTATTTCTTGGCTGTACTGCAGACGTACACCATTCAGATTCAATGACAACGATAATTTAGTTTAAAACTACTGGGACATATTCAACTGAGGACTGGATCAACGACTATTTCCTTGGATTTTGGTGCTGAAAGACAGTTCTTCTGAGAAAATTTGGCGAAATGATTCTATCTCTGGAAGACGTATGAGACCACAGACATAGCAATTAAATGAACATGAAAGACAAGAACAATGATCTTTAAAATATTTAGACTTGAGTGGAAGAGTTTTTTGTTTTTGTAATATCATTCAACGCGCATTCTGTTTCCATCTTGCATATCCAAGCATATACGTTTATGTAACACACATTTCTTCAGCTTATTGTTTTGAGGTATTGCTGTAACATAATTTCTAGCTAAATATAAAGTCATTGAGCGATACCTTATGGGATAGTAGAATTTACACTACTCGTTCGCTACAGTATCAGCTGGGAGGAATGTTGACACTCTGATCTCCATTACAGAAAAGAGTGATCACACAAGAACCAATAGAACAAAGTCGCATTTCATTCCGAAGAGAAAACAATCGCTGCTAATTTGCTAAATTTAAAATTTATAACTAGTCTTTTATGACTCTTATGAGGTCAACCATCAACTCACTAGCAAACAGCTGCAACAAAAGTGATATTAATACATCTCGAGCTACCCCGTAACTATAATAAGTAAATAGCTTTCCTTACCACTCAATATTAATGAAGAATTTGTTAAGATGTCGGTGGGTGCAAAGGAGCTTGCTGAAGAAATAGAATTACTGAATATGTTTTACAACTACATCAGGGTCGCTTACGAAAAATAGAGAAATGTTTCCTCTGACAGCTGTGAAGAACCGTTTCTTTATCCATAACAAAACCACAGTTTTAATACGAAAGTGGCGATGAATCTGTTCTTTATCCATAAAAAAACCACAGTTTTAATACGGAAGTTGCGATGAATCTGTTCTTTATCCATGACAAAACCACAGTTTTAATACGAAAGTTGCGATGAACTTGTTCTTTATCCATAACAAAACCACAGTTTTAATACGAAAGTGGCTGTGAATCTGTTCTTTATCCACAACAAAACCACAGATTTAATACAAAAATTGTAATGAACCTGTTTTTTATCCACAACAAAACAATAGTTTTAATACGAAAGTGGCGATGAACCTGTTCTTTATCCATAACAAAACCACTAACGCTGGGATGAAACTGTTTTGATTCATAGCAGGACAAGTCCCAAGTAAAACTTTCCTAAGGTAGCGAATTAGCTGCTGGTTACCTTACAAGTAATTTTACGTCATGATTGACATTGAGCAGTACTTGTTAGAAAGTTGCATTTTTACAAACACAAAAAATAAACTTGTAGAAAAAATCACATTCATTTAACCTCTATAGTAAAACAGTGTAGAGAACTTTATTTAGTGTTAGATGTTTGAAGAAATAATTATGTTTTCATTGCTCTAGTGGAAAGGGAAACCAAACCAACGTTATTCAAAAACGCTCATTTGTATAACCTGTCATTTAATATTCTGCTGTGCGTTGTTTATCTTATTCATACACGTGAATTATGTCATTTTCGGTAGACTATACGTGTGAATGATGCATTTGGTGTAAAGTTTGTCTGTTTTTGATTTTGCGCAATGCTACACGAGGGCTATCTGCGCTAGGCATCCCTTATTTAGCAGCGTAAGACTAGAGGGAAGGCAGCTAGTCATCACCACCCACCGCCAATTCTTGGGCTACTCTTTTACTAACGAATAGTGGGATTGACCGAAATATTATAACGCCACCACGAGTGAAAAGGGAAAAATGTTTGGTGTGAGAGGGATTCGAACTCGCAACTCTCAGATTACGAGTCGAACGCCTTAACCCAACTGGCCATGCCGGGCCTGATGTAAAGTTCACAACTGCAGCCACCATTATTATAATACCTGCACATCATGCACCATAGTGTATTTGTTTGTGTTGTCATTCTGAGGTGTGACATCGTGCAATGATAAATGTATAACTGACATTTTTTTTTACAATCTGTATATCAATGTTGAAACAAATATATGAACTTAAGTTATTTCCAGACATTTCAACTCTCCTATCATATCAGGTAAGCGGTAAACGTACTTTACAACCACGGATAATGAAATAACTAGTCAAGCAGTTTCTGGAATCACGTTTTTTCAAAGCATGCTATTTTATTCAGGCTTAAAAATAGTGTCGACTATCTAGACGCAGTACACATTTAATGTGCGCGATGGATTAAGTGATAATGAATTTTATAATTTCTAGTATTTTTGGATTAATATTTGAAATAATTCAACGAGTAAACTGATGCATATTTATTATTCCAGATTTGTAAAAATGTACAACACCCATTCCATCTTCGAAAACATTTTTTTCAGGAAGCTATATCCAAATAAATAGCTTTATTGAATAATAATAAAAAAATCATCCTGATTAATTACATTTTATTAGTTTTACTAATCATTTTATTAGAAATATCCACCATCGAATAAAGTACGTTGATAACTTTTAGGTAATTTATTTTTCATGTTTGCAGTTCTTTCAGGTAGTTTTGGCTGCTGTAGTTTAACATCTATTAAGTGTAAAGCCCGTTGTAAGAGATTCAGTATTAGGCCTGACTTTTGTGTTTTCGATTCCTCACTCATTTCGGCCCGGCATGACCAGGTGGTTATGGCGCTCGTCTCGTAATCCGAGGGTTCCGGGTTCCAATCTCTGTCATATCAAACATGCCTGCCCTTTCAGCCGTTAAGACGTTATAATGTGACGGTCAATCCCACTATTCGTTGGTAAAAGGGTATCCCAAAAGTTGGCAGTGAGTGGTGATGACTAGCTGTCTTCCCTTTAGCCTTAAACTGCTAAATTAGGGACGACTAGCGCAGACAGTCCTCGTGTAGCTTTGCGCGAAATTAAAAAAACAAACAATCCTCACTCATTTTCACACACGTTGCAAAGTAGGTGTAAATATTTTTTATGTTTCAAAACAAACTGCATTGCACATACAAGCTTATGTTGTTTGTTTGTGTGAAAGCCACACAACAGGCCATCAGCGTTTTTCCCTCCAGGGAATCGAACTCTCGAGTTATAGAAAAGCTCGAGTGGTTGAGCCACTGAAGGGGTGGGGGCTGTAAGTTAATGTAACACGGAAAACTCGTGTTTCAATTCTGTAAGATCAACAGCTAAATGTCAACTTCGGCAGTTCTCACGCCCACTTCTCTGACTCAGTCAAGCTAAAATAACCAAGATTTCTCATTCAAGCCATTTGGATTACTTAGCGATATTTGTTTTTTATAAATTCGCTTTTTCTTATACATATAAGAAGAAACTGAATTATTCTAAGATTTGGCGTTGCCCTGTAACTCTTATGTGCAAATAATCCAATAGACGTGTATGATTAACTGGTCAAGAAGATAAATAGATGGACAACATAAAATAAAATCCTATCGTGGTTCGTAACTTTCATTGCAGCTCTGTTATTGTGACTTTCTTAGCTTTCGAACAAACCATACTTTCCACGAACCACTGCTGGAGTTTGACATTAGGCACGACGTGGTTTCACCCACGACCGTGTCTTTCTATTTTCAAAGTTTTACTTGTCAGCATAGAGTACCGCGAATTAGTAAACCTCATGCATGCAATAATCCTTGGAAATAGCTGTTACTGTCTTTATTATTTAACCTAGAACACAGGAAGCTCAAGGCTGGAACAAGTGAACGACAAGAAGACACGACTGTTCAGACAAAACGGTTGTTATCGATACAGAAGGGAGGGTGGTAACGGATTTCCTGACTACATTGCTTCAGCTACAGCGCACTGTATTTTGTGATACTAGATTAACTTAACTTCAGTGTTCGAAGCCATTTCTCTTCAGATTAATCGCTATTGTGTCTACCTTTGCCATATGTTAGTGCCTTCTTAACCCTGAATGAGTTCGCGTGGATAAATGTTTTTGTAAACACTGGTTGATTCTCTAAGAGAAAAGTGTAACTGTGGTTCGACGGAGGCTAAGTTTGTAAAAAGAGAAAAGAAAAGCCCACGCACAACTTGAAACAATGGATAGTCCACTACGTTTTCTCTTTTTAGCATTATCTTCCGTTTTGGTGTTCGCAGAAATTCCAAACTTGCAAGGTAAGATTATGAAGTGTTTTGTCCTAAAGCAATTGGCAAAATTTCAAAGTTCACAACGATATATATATATATATACACGCCTGTAATATTGTAGAAACATTCCGATATTATTACTTTTGAAATGAACAACTTCATTGATTTCACTGTGTCACATTCCGTACTTTAACTATTTAGTTACTCGCATTAAAATAGTACGCGTTTATAATATTGGTATTATTATTTAACTTATTTAAATATAAATAATATTTAAATATTATTTAAATCGGTTATCTGTGCTAGATGTCCACTCTCCAGTGGCTAAGCTTTGTTTATTTGTTTTTTTTAATTTCGCGCAAAGTTACACAAGAGCTATCTCCGCTAGCCATCTCAAATTTAGCAGTGTAAGAATAGAGCGAAGACAACTAGTTATCACCACCCACCGCTAATTCTTAGACCATTTTTTACCAACGAATAATGAGATTGACCGTCACATATAACGGCGGCACGGCTGAAAGGGCGAGAATATTTGGTGTGACAGGGATTCGAATTTGCAAATTACGAGTCGAGCGCCCTAACTACCTGGCCATGCTGGGCCTCAGTGCCTAAGCGGCAAATCCAAAGGCTTATAATGCCCAAAACTGGGTTAAATACCCGTGGGGGCACATTACAGATAAATGTTTCTAGCGTTGAAATAACAGACTAGAGTAAAGGCAGCTAGCTAATATCAACTCTCAGACTACTCACATACATGATGTTCAAAACGTCTAGAACCATAGGTGATTTGTAGCTTTTATTAACTTAGACACGCGACTGATTATATGACGCTGTCAAAGAATGAGAAAGTCGAATTAGTCCTGATGATAATTCAAACTTCTTTCGAATTACAATAACATCACGTAGAACACGTTCTGTAAAATTCGTTGAGGTATTTGTAGTTTCAGATATTTTGGAAACTGTATGTTTGATTTGACCAACAATCACAGCTTTAAAGTGCAGAGCGCGTTTCTAGTAATGGGTCGCAGAATACCGTGGAAATTTTCATAGGCCGAGCACACGAATTCTATACCGCACCCAGCCCAATAAGATGGAACGTTACTCCTAGCTCTGGCCCGGCATGGCCAAGCGTGTTAAGGCGTGCGACTCGTAATCTGAGGGTCGCGGGTTCGCATCTCTACCGCGTCAAACATGCTCGCCCTTTCAGCCGTGGGGGCGTTATAATGTGACGGTCAATCCCACTATTTGTTGGTAAAAGAGTAGCCCAAGAGTTGGCGGTGGGTGGTGATGACTAACTGCCTTCCTTCTAGTCTTACACTGCTAAATTAGGGACGGCTAGCACAGATAGCCCTTGAGTAGCTTTGTGCGAAATTCCAAAAACCAAACCAACCATTAATGTACAAATTGAGCTTCTGGTAATTATGATATTTTTTATAGTATTTCTTTCCTTCTGTAATTAAAGGTTTCGAACAGATTTTGAAACAACTTCCGTGCACAAAAAGGCTACAATTTTTCCTGTTATTTAATTATTTTTTGGTTAAATGAATCAAGATCCGGTTATTGTTGTACATTAAGTTTGAAACCTGATTTTTCGATATCATTAAATCTACATCGTAAGGACAACAATTTACTAATTAACTGAAAATTTATTTTTCGCGTGACATTTGACTTCAATTATTGAAAAGAAAATACAAATTAAAGAGTCTTAATTTTCCAGTAATTGCACGTGCTGAGGGTCTTCAAATCCACTTTTTAAGCTTTCATTTTGCGTGTGTGTATGCGCGTGCGTGTTTTCTGAACACGTGCAACTATTCACCCATGGAAATTTTTAAGTTAGGAAATGTACTAAATTTGGAAAACAAAACAACAAATACAACTATACGATACGCAACTGTGGTCTACAGTATCGGTTACTACTACTGCTTTAAAGGATTTCGTATATGGATTGTTTTATAAGTGTGTGGTAGAATAAGTAGAACGATTAGTTTTAACCATTGTTATTTTTCAGTGAATATTTGTTTATCAGAAAATAAACACTTCGCCAAGTTGTTGATCATGGTAAGCAAACTATGAGGGACGAGTAAACTCATGTTTGGATTTATAAATAAATAATTACTTCCTCAAGACTCAACACAGCGACCGCTTAATTTATCAACACTCAATACAGCTCTCGGTTACTTCCTCAACATTCAGTACAGCTACAGGTTATTTCTTAATACTCAACACGGTTATCAGTTAGCTCTTCAACAAAGAACGTTACAGCATGCTATCGCTACTGTTAAAGTTACACAGTGTATATATTTTTCTGCCCTCTTCTATGTGTACTACGAGTTTGTGAAACTTATTTTCGTTTATCTCAAAACATTTTGCTTTACGAAACATGTTCAGACACCAAGTGAGGTCTTCATTTGCTTGAGAAAACATTACAAGTTTATAATCTACCCGTTTGGTTTATTCTTGATTAACTTTATTAAAAAACTACTTCTTATCTCTGAAACTCAAAATCAGTTTTATTAAATAATCCGCAAAACTCCTGTAACTTAATTTTTACGAAAAACATGGCACCTTACAGAAATGTTTCCATAAGTGTTGGGCCAAAGTTGAATAGGCCTTCGATTCCTCACTCATTTCGGCCCGGCATGGCCATGTGGTTAGGGCGCTCGACTCGTAATATGAGGGTTATGAATTCGATTCTCCATCACACCAAACATACTTGCCCTTTCAGTCGTGGGGGCGTCATAATGTGACAGGTAATCTCACTATTCATTGGTAAAAGAGTAGACCAAGAGTTGGCAGTGGGTGTTGATGACTAGCTGCCTTCCCTCTAGTCTTGCACTGCTAATTTAGGAACGACTAGCGAAGATAATAGTCGTATAGCTTTGCGCAAAATTCAAAACAAACACCTAACAAAGCTAAAAGATGCTGATATTGAGTTAAAATTATTATCAGAAATTCGACTCACTTTGTTGTTATAGTGGTGTGTCTTTTACACCTGTTGTTGCTAGTTTGCATGTAGGAAAACTCATTGTTGTTTATTTGTGTATTTCATGTATTGTTAATGAGTAAGAGAGTTTTGTTGTTTTCATGGAGAAAGAGTGCGAGTTAGTCCTATAGCTGAATTATGGATTTCGGAGCAAGCGAGCTGGGTTTCAATAAGTGCGGTATTACAAAACGTTCTGCAAATTTTAAGTTGTCATTGTGTTATAAAAGTGACAGTCAATCCTTTTGCATAGATATCAAAATATATCCCCCAACTTTAAGATGTGTATGAGTTTTAAGAGTGAAAGTCAGTTGCTTAACATGTAAAGCGGGTGGTATGATGTTTTTGACTGGCAACCTTCTGTATGGTTAATAGTTCAAAATTAAAGATGGTGGCAGAGAACCTTAGTATAAAAAGGTTTACTTTTAATTGGAAAGGGGTAATTCATAGCATGAAGGACCAAGTGGTCTCTTACTGTTAGTTTGTTATGAGTCGTTACTGAGGACAGAATACACTAGTTCGCAAGGCGTCACTAGCTCCTGAGAAAATAACAGTTCCCAGGGCGCATTTTCCTACGAAGGAGGTGGTTAGTTTATTTGAAACTTATTCCTTTGTGGCTGCATTTTTGACCATTTTCTCTACTTCTAGGATATACGTGTGGAACACCCGGAAGACCAGTAGATGGCTGGTATGTTCCTTTAAAGGACGAGTACTCACCTGGTGAAAATGTTACGTACTACTGTGGAACGCGAAATGTCATGATCGGCAACGATACCCGAGTGTGCCAATCCAATGGTTCTTGGAACAGCGCGATTCCTTTTTGTGGTAATGTTAACAGCTAAACAAGATCTATAAATTTTTTCCAATATTGTTTCTAGAAATGAAGCGTAGGAAATAGTTACGTCACGAATACGTCAGTGCTCGTTTGGTTCTACGTATTCAGCTTGTTATATAAGTGAAACTGTGAGTAAATATTTAACAACAAACCACATCTGGGGGAAGATGGGTGGAGTAAATACTTCTTTTGAAAAGTTATAAAGTTGATCAAATTTCACATCTTCATCTATTACTACAGCATTATAATTATGGTCAAAATTACTACGTGTACAGAATTTAATCAAGAAAATGTTCAACGTTTTAAAGTTGTTGTTATTGTAGATTCCATAAAACACAAAAAAGGGAAGGAGGATATAAGTATACTCTCTCCACTCTTCAGTGATGTGTTACTTGATCGGCCAATCACAAAAAAACAAGAAACAAAAAAAAACATCATCAGAA